>NC_064212.1:3804161-4438188 GCF_023101765.2 Spodoptera frugiperda
ATTGAAGTTATAATTCGATTCCTCTGTTTACAGTGTTTCGATTTGGATTTATCCGGTTTCACAGAAGTAAGTATTAGTGTACAATGTATCTAAATAAGTATCTCGATATTTTCAAATAAACCAGTGATAATAATAAAATAATTTATGTTTGCAGGGCATTGATTCAGAAGGCTTTGCGGTAATTATTTTATATCATTAAATAAGAATAAAGTATGTTTAATGCATTCAATTTAATAACACTTATGTTTCATTTCAGACCGGCAAGTCGAGCGGTGATGGAGAGGAGGTACATACAAGTTTTGTTACCTTCTATTAATAGGATAAAGGGTGTCACACATTCTTATATTGGGTTTTAAGACCTTACTTTTTGTGCCATGTGAACTATTTATTGTCGATTGTGGTGGTGGCCTAAAGGCTGGTAGGGTACGAAACCTACAAGCGGCAAGTACCAAAGTTACTTTTTCCAAGTTATTTGTACTTTCTAAAGATTATCTACTTAGTCACCACAGACAAATGTAGAAGGAAAACATCGTGGGGAAGCCTGGGACTAAAATTTCTAATTATAAGTTTGAAATCACCAACCCGCAGTGAGAAAGCGTGGTGATTAATGCTCAAACCTTCTCTGTGTGAGAAGAGGCCTTTGGTCAGCAGTGGCCTCTTACAGGCTATTGATGATGAACTATTTATACCCTTTTGCGGGCGGCTTTTCTAGACGTAGATATTTCAGCTCCCATTTACCAGCTTGATACTTTTAAGAAGATTTTACATAGTTTATTGATATAGATTTGAATATAAATATTTGTAGTGATAGCAACTATTGTTTTAAAAACATCACTTTCTGGTGTTGACTTAGTTTTCCGACTTGTTTTACAGGGAGCACATGCACTTGCACTTGAGGTACATATTTATTTATTCATAATATTACTATTGTTTTGTGTAAAAGTTATATTTCTTACTAGCTTCTACCAGCGGCTTCGCCCGCGATCGTAGGATAAAAAATGTTCTATGTTATTCCAGATATTAATCTAACCCTGTTCCAAATTTTATCTCAATCCCTTCAGCTATTTTGACGTGATTGAGTAACAAACATAAATCATTTTGATTTGGCTTGAGCAAAGCTTGACAATTTTGATGATCGTATAGAGAGAGACTAATTTTTTTTAGTAGAAGTAGGTATAATAATATACTTCATTATAATATAGGGTGATTGGTAATTAGTGAACGATATTCGAGCACATTAGTACATTAGTTTTATTTTTGTTGTTTTGTTATTGTGATAGAAATCACGTGTTTCAAGATCCTTCACTAATTACCAGTCACCCAATATATTTGAAATTTTTGCGCATTAGGACCAGCCAAGAATGGACTCTAAAGGCGTTCAAAACAATATGGTGAAGTGTACATGTGATGTATATACAAGTAAGGACATTTTTAACTATTTAATGTAGTTTACTAACAGCTGAAATATTTTATAACTTAGTAAAATAATATATAACTAGTGGTCGCCTAGTGGCTGAAATTCGACCATATACGATTTAATTTACAATACCACTTAACATACGTTCAAGGATATTTTTTATTTAACGAATTGCTATTAGTTTTGTAAAATTCAAATTAATATATTCCGGCGCATCATGAACAGGAAAACTTTATTCATATGAGACGTGAGAATATCATCGCAATGTCTGTGGATTTTGACGTTTTGTCAAATACGATCAGATACTATGCATGGTAGTGTGTGTAATGTTTTATTTATTGATTTAATGTACTTTATAAGCATTATTATTGAAAAATATTAGCGTTTTGCACTTCTCCTACACATAAACTATAAGTGTACCAAATTTTATGCTCCTATGTCTGCGCAATTTTCGTAAAAAGGTGTCCAAAGTTTTTGCATCACGTATTAATATATAGATAATCAATCATAAAGAAAATCTTAGTTACTGTTAATTTTAATACTTTAATATTCAAATTCAAGTGTCAAGAGACGTGAGACTCGACGAAATGCAAGAAACCATAATTACGAAGGACGCAAAACTAAACGCTATGAAAAACACTATAGCTGTATGTATTTTTATACATATACTTATTATTGCTTGTTGTATCATCTTTTGGGAGATTTTTAAGCCTATGTCTATTTTTTTTGTTATACAGGTGATGGAAAATGATGTTTGCGAGCCCTATTGCATTTATGCTCACATTTATACTGCATTGGAGAAAATATTCGCCACTCTTTGCCAAAATGAGAAGTATAATCAGTACTTGAAACTATTGGTCTGTATAAACATTAATTTCTCTGATATTTCGTAAAATAACTATTTTATTTGTTAAATTTCCTAATCTTTATTTTAGACCACCGGTAAAGATATTGTTTGTCTCGATATAAAAGGTAAAATACTATTTAAACTGCTGGTATTGGAAAAATTCTGCGTTGCGTTAATAGCTCCTTGCACTCAAGAGTTTGTTTCTGATTATGATGATAAGAGCGAGGATTGTGCTTGCTTCCGTGTTGACGTATTATCACGTGTTAAGCCAACTTTTGCAATAACATCATCAGAAATCAAAGCGCCTAATATAGACAACAAAAGGGCTCAACTTGTTGCGGACATTATAGAAAATGACGAAATGAAGGAGATTTTGAGCAAAGAGAACTCTTCCATCAAAGTTGATGAAGAGCCCCATGATAATGTCTTGATAATTGATAATTACAACATAGACACGGAAAATCTTAAACGCTTGAAAAGCTTACAAGAAAATTTCGATGATTTAGTATCGTGTTATGAAAAATTAAAACACGATAAAGCAATTTTAGAAAAGCGTTGTGATAAGTATGAAGAAATTGAACGTGAATTTGAAAATTTAAAAATACAAATGAGAGAATATAATTCTTTATGGAACGAAAAAGAGCATTATAGAAAGCGCTCAGTTGATCTCGATAGCCTTAAAGAACAGTTTCTTATATTAAGTGATGAAACTTCTAGTTTGGAAACACAATTGAAAGCTGAATCTGAGATTAATCATATCAAATGTAGAGCAATGGACTCTTTGCGAAACGAAAATATTTCACTAGAGAAAAAGTTAAATGAGGCATCGATTGCTTTTGAAAAAGAGAAAAACGTTTTATTATGCAAGTTAAAGGAAGCTGAATGCAGAGTTATGTGCCAAGAACAACAGATAAAAACTTTATCCTTGCAAATTGACAAAATAATTGAACAAGATCACACAAAGGTTGGTTTACTTTAAGTTGAACATCAATATTTATAAATATTCTTAAATTTTTATATTCTTACTTGTATATTTTTATATTTCAGCCTCTTTCAAGAGATTCTGAAAATCATGCATTATCCTTGATGGATGATCTTCAATCTTGTAAAGAACAAATAAAGAATTTAAGGGAAGCTCTATTTTGTAGTGAAGAAGAAAAACAAGAGTTACAAAAGAACTATCAGGAACAGTTGGAACTCATCAACGAATTGAAATTGGAAATAGTAGATTGGAAAAGTAAGTTTGTATAATATTTGTGTGTACAATATTTACATGACCTAGGAATTAATAAAAAAAAAGATATTGTTCAGAGCGATCAAAATCCCTTTGTAATATTTATTCAATTGTAAATATTTTAGCCACATATGAAAAAACCATGCAACGTAATGAGTACTTGGAACAATACAAAGAAAGTTTGTTAGAAGAAACTAGATTATTAAAAGAGAATTTAAACGAAAACACATCAGCTGTAGAAAACTTAATGAACGTTATTAAAAATAAATCCCAAGAAATCAATAAATTAATGCAGGACATGGAAAGAAAGAAGGATGAAAATAGGGAGTTAGTGGGACAACTAAATGATATGAAGGAAAAGTTTAGTTCCAGCCTAGTTTCTATGGAAAAAGAAAAGCTACAAGCTCTACAATCACTGCAAGTAGCGAGGCAAGAAAGCCAGGAGTTATTAGATAAAGTTAAAGATTATGATCAAATGATACACAGAAACGAAGATGCGACAAAATCTTTAGAGCAGCAATTGCAGGACAATAAAGAACTTCAAGATATGTTAATGGAAGAAAATAGGAATTTGAAAAAAGAGTTGTCTAACCGCGATAATAAAAACTCTCTTTTACTTCAAGAGATTAAACGCTTACGCGATGTGAATGAATACGCCGTCAATAGTATTAATAGTCTAGAAAATGAAAACAAACAATATCAGATATCTTTGGACGTAACACGCAAAGAAAGTGGAGAACTGAAAGATAAAATGATGCATTACGATAATTTAAGTGTTCAACTACAAAGTTTACAAGAAGCTCATGACAAACTACTTGCAGAGAAATCGCGCCTCGAAAACGATTTACTCGAAAAAACGTTCGAACTTGAAAACGCAATACATATAATTAAATTAAGTAAAAGAGAAAGCGAAGAGCTTATTGATAGATTACAGCAATCTGAAGGATCAAAAGATGATGAACTCTCTAGACTTAGTGATGCGTATCAAAAACTGTCTACGGAAAAATATGCAACTCATAAAGAGCTTATAGACAAAAAACGATATATAGATAATCTTCTGCAAACTTTGAATACGGTAACTCTAGAAAATGAACACTTACTACATAAATGTAAACATGCCGATGATTTAGAACGTGAATTAGAAAGTCTGAAAAAGGCTTATGCTGAATTATCATACGAAAGAAGTATTTTACAAAACGATTTTGAAAACAAAACGGAAGAATTTAATCATTTGTATAATACTTTGGAAAATAAAATTGAAGAAAATAGAGAACTAATTGAACAGATTAAAACTTTAGAAGCGAATCAAGTCATTACTTCATCGGATGTAAAATCAGCTCGAGATAAATTGCACATTATGAAGAAAGAAAGTGATGATTTGGCAAATAAACTTAAATTTTATGAAACTTTGGAAGCCGATTTTGAGAAAATAAAGAAAGAGTACGACGTTGTGAAAATGGAAAAAGATAATTTAGAAATTAAACTGAATATGCAAATGGGTGATCTGAAGAAAATGGAACAGGAAAATGAAGACTTACAGAATCTTTTGATAGGAACAAAAACTGAGGTGAGTTTTTCAGTTCAGAGGTATAAAATTATCGAATCGTGTTAATTTTATTTGTTAAAGAAGTACCAAATAAAAACTATTTATCCCTAACTCAAGGCTCTGGTCGATTTATGTTGATAACTTAATAATCTAGTCACGTCTAATTTTAGCTTATTAAACAGTCTACTGGCTCAATCGATCCCTATAGAGACATCATAGAGGAAATCGAAACCATACGTGAAGAGAAACAAAACAATCAGAAAAAGATTAGAGACCTGCTCGACAAACTGGAAGATGCCGTACGTATCCGTTACGTAAAATTTTTGAATAGACCACACTAACTCCTCAAAAACTTTAATTTGGTCTTCTAACTTCTAGTAACTGCTTATGAAAATCTTCTAATTTTTTTACTCAACTTTAGGAAAATGCTATATCTTCACTTAATGAAGATGTTTATGCGCGGGATAGTAAAATAGCAACATTACAAAACCACTTAAATGAATTGGAGGAAGAAGTAACAAGACTTCATGCTAGCTTAGCTGAAGTAATTGACACCAGTGAACAAATAAAAGATTTCAGTTATCAAAAACTTGATTCTTTGAAAAATATGGAGGCTCATCGTAAGTTTTATCATGTACGTACCTAGTTAAATGAAAATAATTGACAATTATATTTTCACAATAATATTTATTATAGACTCTCGAGCAACACACAATATGAAGATGGAACTAGCAAAACTACAACAAGAAAACTCTTTGCTGTCAGAACAATTATCAGTAACAAAAGTACAATCTGATGAATTTTCAAGAGATAAGTTCAAATTTGTATCTCATATAAAACATCTACAAAACGAAAGAGAAATAATTGTAACCGACATTAAGCAACTTGAGCTTAAGACCGTCGGCGATAGTGCCTTAGCACCAAACAAATGTGAAGTAGAAGATATATTAGAATCGCTAGATAGAATTAGGAAATCTTTCGATGCCCGATCTTGCAAGAGCTCATCGTTAGAACGCACATTATTGAAAGTTCAAACATCTTCTCAACTGCTTTTAAGTAAAGCAGATGAAGCAAAGAAAATTGTAGAAAGAGAGAAACAAAAAATTATTAATGAAAAAGAAGAAGCAATTATAGACAAACAAAATATGGAAAAACAATTATTGGAACTTAAAACGAAACTAGAAAATCAAATCGTGAAAGATAAAATGATAATTGACGATTTAGAAGCAACAATTTTGAACCAAAAGCTAATAATTGATAGAATAAATAAGTCTTCTCAAGATTACATTTCTAAATTAAAAGATGAACTAGATACTCTACAAAACCTGTACAAAAATTCTGTAGACAAAATAAGTGAACTGCAAGAAAGATTGCAAAGCATGACAGAAGACAAAGACAAGTTATTGGAAATGATAGAAGAAATAAAGGCGGACTTAGGGAAAAAATCAAATGAAGTAGCTGAACTCCAAAAGCAGCTAGACACTCTAATAAACAAACCACAACGTCACAAGGAAGCTCAGACTAAAACAACACCTATATTTAGAAATGTGGAAACTCAAACAGATGAAGAATTATTGTTGCCTGTCGAGGTAAACAAACTTCACGGTACAGAAACTAGTTCAGCCACTAGAGACAAGTTGGATTATATGGACAGTATAAATTTGATGGAAATGAATAAGCCACCTCTGGATAAAAAACATGAAATTGAAATGCAGGCTGAAAAACTAAATTTGGTAAATGATGTACATGTTTTAGCGGCAGCTATCGAGTCACCAACCTTTGAAGCTATCAAAAATAGTTACATCGATTATAAAATGAAAAGATTAAAGCAAGGGAGGTTGGAACAACAGTCTATAACATGTTTTACTGATAATGATAAAGAAATAACAGAGGGTAAACCCCACACCAGCCCTAAAATTAACGATCGTGCAGCTAAAAAGGCTCATAAGTCATCAAAGAAATATGTTAATGCAAAAACTCAAAGTAACAAATTAATAGATATTTACAACAGGCAATCGATGCACACTGACTCTTCAAAAGGAAATTATGGATCGGATAATATCATCAACAGCCAGATCGCATCTCATAGTCAATCTAAATCTGCTGGTAACGCCCCACATGAAGATTATGGTGCTGAAAGCAATGTCGCTAGTAAATACAAGGTTAGTAAAACGTACGTTGCTTCAACATCAGACAACTCAACAGATAAAGATTTATTTGTTATTTATAAAGACAGTGAAAGTAGCTACAATAATAATAATAACAACAAAGGACAGAAAACAAAAGGAACTTGGGCTGGCAAAGGGCATTCTGAAATAGTAGTTGAGGCTGTTACTGTCCATCCCACAAATAATACAATTAACATCGATCCTAAAAATTACGGTGAAAAAGATTCATATATTTATCAAGAAAATGATGAAACTATAGAAGACGATAGTGTAAGACAAAAACTGAAAATTGATTTGCCCAGAGTAGGAATAGAAAGTCCTTCAGTGATTACTACATCGGATGTTGATAAGAAATCTTTGGACTCGTATACCCTTGCACTATACTCTTCACCGAAACAACTTTCGGATTCAGATACAAAAATTAACGAAGATGATAAACTTGTAAAGCTTGACACATCGTTACCAACGATATCTAATGATGATAATCAATTTTTGGACTCATATAATTATCTAAAATTAGAATCAGACGAAGATGCAGTAAGATCAGAAATTAGGAAAATTAAAGCCTTAATAACTGATAGTGGTACATCAAAACAAATAGATACTCAAGTTTCTAAAAAAAAGCCAACAAATTTAACTCCTTTTGGCAGCGAGTCATATCATAAGTTGTCAAGAGTAGATGCCGATGTCCGTTTACTTAAAGCAGAACTTGACCACAAGTCGTCTCAAGCTGGTAGAAAAGACTTTGGATTAGAATACATAATGGATACTGTGCAGGGTGAAGTCGATCCTGATGCGATACAATATCATGTGACAAAAGATTTACGCAAGACAAAGAGTGATGACAGATTAAATTTAGTAAAAATGAGAGAGAAGGCGGACTCCAGCCCGTCTAGGCTAAGTGAATTTAAAATGTCATCCACAGAATACAAAACTAATTCAACTAATAGTAAATTTAGTGACAAAAGTCCAAAGTCATACACCGAACGTAGTATAATGGCTAAGTTAGATGGTGAACATGATTACGAACTTAAAATAAGCTCTCTCACCAAAGCTTTGGAAAATATTGAAAAAGACTATAAAAAGAAAATAGAAGCTATTAAAATACAGTACGACAGTAATATCAAAAGCATTATCAATGAACACAATCAAGGTGTAAAGAGTATTCAAAGTCTGCATGAAGAGACACTACAAGATATAATGAAGCTTCATGAGAATGAAGTAGAAAATTTACGAACAATGAGTATAGAAGCAATGAGAAAGGCAGAGAAATTGGAAAAAGAAAACCGGGCGCTGAAAACAAAGGCTTTAGATTGCGGGATTTCCTGCGTAGATGTTGTAAGTTGAAATTACTACTACATTGTAGGAAAATAATTACAATACGCTTTTTGTTCTGTAGCAGTGCAGCTATTCTTTGCAAAATTAAGTGGTTTTCGTCACTTGCGTTGACACTGTCACTTATGGTTTTATAAAAGAAATTGTAGATCTTTTTGCATAATTAGCTTTGAATGTACAATTTGAATTAGAACTTTAGTAGTCCTATTTAAACTTAATCCAAGTAAGAGATTCTTCGTTACACTTAAGGAACCGATAAGAATATCATCGCCCGAATTAAAGAAGCGTAGAAAGTGTCGAGAGACTAAAATGCTGACGAAGACGAACGTGGAGGCTTTTAACGTGAAGCCCAAGTCTCGTTCCATCGGTCCTTGTACATGCTCCGTGGACGTAAATGTATCGGACACTATACGCAACATATTCGAACAAGTCGACATAGAACAACGCAAGATGGCTGAACACACGTACCTTAAATACATTGCCAACAAGATTCTAAATGGGAACCTAGATGTAAGAATAATATCTATATTTCATTATTATGATCTACTCTCGACTCTAGCTGTCGTTACTTATGTATCTTTTTTATGGGGGAAAACCTTGAAAAGTCTTTATTGTAACTTTCGTGAGACTTCGTGATTGGCTTACTCACGTAATTTTTTGACGAGGAACTCGACTAGTTTGAAGCCATGCATATTCATGAGCAGCATTCCGCGACACACGAGGCGACGATTGTCGCGGAATGCTGCTCATGAATTTGAGCCTCTTGCATGGCTTGAAACTAGTCGAGTTCCTCGTCAAAAATTTACGTAAGCCAATCATAATAATTAACCTTCAAACGAAGCCTATCTTTTTAGGGAGAAAAATTATGGGATATAATGGGACTTTTACCTCATTAAAACCACTCCGGTAGCAACCCTCAGCATCTACAGGGTGTCCCTGAAGTCGACGTCCAACAGGCACCAGATGATCGGCAAGGTTCCAAATGTTATCAGAAAAATATAAAAAAATTCTAAGTCCTACAGTTTTTAAATTACAGTGACTTATGTGTTATCCACGAAAAAGTACACCCTGTGCCAGTCTTTTGACTCTTGTTGCTGCAAATCTTTATTTTTTCGTCTGTAGTCTTCCTTACATTATCCTGAACAGTGCTCCAGTAATACGGAATCATAAATTCTTAGCCAACTGCTTTAGATTGGAAAACATTGTTAGTTTTAGAGGAACCAAATACTCTGAATAAAATTTTCACCTTACTTTAAGTGACTGTACTGAATAAATTATGTATGGCGCTAGTAGTGGCAAATTTCACCAAAGTTGGCGCATTTAATAAGGATTATAAAATGGTATAGCACTTTGCAAATAATTTCTTAAATTCGACACAAAAAAAGATTTTTCAACGAAACTCCGTTTCGATGAATTTATTTGACCTTACTAAAAATTCTTCTAGTGTACTCAAATCATACGTTATAACCTCGTATGCACTAGACAGCACTTTGCACGCTATTTGTTATCATCATGTTGAAAATCAGCGAGGATCTCTTGTCAAATAATATTGTCTGTTTACCCGTGATTTCGCTTGCAGCATTCGTCGGCAATATTATCGCTAGACGAAGTGGTGTTGTGCATCTCGAGCCATCGTACTCGGGCTTCGGCATTTTAGCTGAGCACTGGCTTTTTTGCGCAGTGTTGATTATTTATTTTTTAAATTATTTTTTGCTTTACCTGCAATTCCTTGTAACGGTGCAAATAACTCTTTATCGACAAACTAAAGAATATTTGATGCTTCATCCCGCATTTGATCACAAGGCATGAACACGTAACTTAATCGGAGGATTCACCCATTTCTTTTTTTTTATGATGGGGATATGACGAGTAATTGTGCGTAAGGGCTCATGTACACCATACCACTACCTCGTCGATATGTTGTATACATCACGCTGCCGCGTCCGTTCCTTTTGATTTTACTACACGTTTGATAATGTGTTTGATGCACTATGAAAATAATATTGCAATCATTCGATATTATTTAGTGCAACATGTTACACAACATCGGTTCCTCTAGTAAGTCTAGTAATATTGCCGACGAATGCTGCAAGCGAAATCACGGGTAAACAGACAATGTTGTTTGACAAGAGATCCTTGCTGATTTTCAACATGATGATAACAAATAGCGTGCAAAGTGCTGTCTAGTGCATACGAGGTTATAACGTATGATTTGAGTACACTAGAAGATTTTTTAGTAAGTTCAAATAAATTCATCGAAACGGAGTTTCGTTGAAAAATCTTTTTTTGTGTCGAATTTAAGAAATTATTTGCAAAGTGCTATACCATTTTATAATCCTTATTAAATGCGCCAACTTTGGTGAAATTTGCCACTACTAGCGCCATACATAATTTATTCAGTACAGTCACTTAAAGTAAGGTGAAAATTTTATTCAGAGTATTTGGTTCTTCTAAAACTAACAATGTTTTCCTATTTAAAGCAGTTGGCTAAGAATTTATGATTCCGTATTACTGGAGCACTGTTCAGGATAATGTAAGGAAGACTACAGACGAAAAAATAAAGATTTGCAGCAACAAGAGTCAAAAGACTGGCACAGGGTGTACTTTTTCGTGGATAACACATAAGTCACTGTAATTTAAAAACTGTAGGACTTAGAATTTTTTTATATTTTTCTGATAACAGTTGGAACCTTGCTGATCATCTAGTGCCCGTTGGACGTCGATTTCAGGGACACCCTGTATAAGTAGTTTGTAATAAGTTTTTGTTATCATACGGTTTTTCTAGCTTTTAACAAACTATTATTTCCAATATCAATATCATCCATATCACAATTTGGATTCGTAACCTACGACTTCGCTCGCTCCACTCGTCACTTACCAATTTTTTCAGGGACAGTTCAAGCTAGACAGTCTTCAAGCTTTGGACGCTCAAGAGTTATCGTTTCTTCACCTCAAGGTATGTCGTACTTGGAAAAATAAACTCAACAAGGAGGAAGCTCTTCAAAAGAGGATAGACTCTTTGGAAAACGAACTGATGAGTAAACAACGTAATGCGCAGCAACACAGTAAGTACTATATTTAGATTTATAGGTACCATTGTATGTAGATGATTTTTTCCTCGTATTGTTTAGGTGGAGCTAGTCATGATTAAATAAATAAATAAATATTAATGGTATCTAAAAGGTTGTTTTGTTTTCCTATTATCATACTTTATTGAAACTTGTTGGTTTACTTAACATCTATAGTAGGACTAATTTTGAAATTATGTGCTGCTGAAAATGTATATCTATCCACCTGTAGTGGTAGTTTAATGTTAATACTTTTCAATATAGTTGCGGAATTAGACCGCAAAGTAGCGGAGGAGCGACGCCGGCTGCAAGAAGTCCGTGAGGCAGTCTGCCGCAGCAGTCCCACTGGTTCTAGAGCCTGTAGTCCTGAGGTTACACTCCAGTACGTACCTCCTCCGAACCCAGAGAGAGAGGGGTATGAAACATGTTCATTTAACAACTTTGTCTACATATAATGCCAACCATAGTTTGATACTGAAAACGTTTGGGTGCATATTCAAAGATCCCAGTCCAGATTATAAATCAGATGATGATCATTCTCACTAAGTTCTTGATAATTTGGCATCTGCCAGCAGCTTCGCCTGCGTTCCCGTGGCATACAAAATCATACCGCCCAAGTCGGCTCATACCCTGTCTGTATACCAAATTTCATCAAAATCCGTTCAGTAGTTTTAGCGTGGTTGACGAACAAACAACCAAACAGATAAAATTTTCACATTTATAATATTAAGTGTGATCTTATCCATAGTGCAGTCTTTTGTAAAGTCGCTTTTTTCTTTTTTCCTATACAATACTATAATTAATAACTCGATTTTGTTTAGTTGCGCGTGTATCCAAAGAGTCAGCATCGAAGCGGGCGGGCGTAGGTCTGCCGGAGATCTTGCCCCGGAGCCCTCGAACATCGGCCTAAGACCGCGTCGCGTTCGACCCGAAACTATTAATAAGGTAAACTTGCAGTATTTTTATTATAAATATGTACTATACCTATACGAAGTTATTACAGGGAAGATTTTTATAGGTGTTATTCAAAGTATAATTTTCACGGAGTCACAGGGGACACAGACTGCTTTGATATCGGCTTTCCTGTAGAAAACGAACACACGACAATATTTTATCATATTTTGCTTAGACTTTGATCCGGGAAAATCAGGCTAACATAACCAGGATAGAGGATTCCAAAACGACATATGAGTCCATACCATATTCCCATTTTTAGTTTGACGTGTTAGCCGGTTAGTTTGTCACCAAAATCGTCTTCTAGGTTTTACAGTAAATGCTTAGGTATCTTTTGCCCTTTATTCAGGCGGTTCCCACAAGAGTTGACGTTGATGAACGTCGGGAGCGACGATTGTACCACGACGAACCTCCGACACGGCTGCGTCGGTCCCATGACCGACAGGGCCAGCGATCGAGTAAAAAGTAAAATTATACAAACGCAGAGAATTTGGCATTCTGCACCCAACTTTTAACAGTACAGAATGTCCAATTCTTAACACCCAAGGACTTGACAGAAGACCGGAGTTACTTCTTCTCTTTCGGAAGGATCCGTCGCGATTTATTTTGTATTGGAAGGACGCTAAAACATTAGAAACGACGGGATGGTAGCAATTTATAATTATCAATTGAAACTCGATTTACATACACGGCGTCGGTGTGCCGCTGTGAATGTTTTGTAAAAAAATTTGTGAAGGATTTTTATATTTTTTATATGTTTTTATTTATTTAATTTATACATATTTATTGTGAATTAAAAGGGGGAACTGTAACCATGTTTTGGTAATAAAAGGTAAACTTTAAAAATGCTTTTAGGTTTTTTGTGTTTTTAATTTTTACAATAAATACAAGGTTATGCATATAAATGTTTGACATCATAATGATCATCATTTAAATTAAATTAAATTGGAATTTGGGAGAAGTAGGTCAATAACTGTACTATTTTTGGGTAAATTAGGAATAAATGTTTATTTTCCTTACATTTAAATTATTTATAGGACTGACACTATAATTATAATAACATATAATTTTCCTTATTTGTAACATCAACTTACGTAGTACATTGGTTATTGTATACGGGATTTGAAAAATTCATACACGGGTCTTGGTAAACAGGGTTTTTACTTGGAGAGACATCATAGCCGGCGGCCAAAGCTTCATCTTCAAACTTCTTGTATTCCTTCTTGTCATGCATATCTACTAGAATCTTCCATATGATGACGGTTAGTATACCGATCAAGAGAACCAGGCCTATTGCCGACAGAACAGCGACTGTAAACAATAAAATTACACTGTTTTACAAATGTTATAGAGTACAAACAAAATTATTATTATTAAGTATTGACTGCCTCGTTGGTCGACTGGTTGGAAGTGCGATTGCTGAGCACCAGGTCTCGGGTTCAATTCCCAGGTCGGGCAAATTATGGCTGAAGAAAATGGGTTTTTTCGGTTTTTCGAAAATTTCTCAGTGGTAACACGGACTCTGGAATTGCATCCCGTATATGGCAAGTAGCAGTATAGGCTCACCCCCTATTAGATGGGACTTATAACACAAATGGTGAAAAGTGGGTGTATATTGTACTAGTGCATTAGGAGCTGTACTGTGCAGGAGCAACTCTGTGTAACCCTTCGGGGATGAAAGGCGGCACGTAGCGTTGCTACGTATGAAATCTGATTTTACAAAAATATATATTATGTATGTTTCTACTTTTATGTACTGCCTATATATACTATAATGTGATACTATTGTGGTGACACCTGACAAGTGACAGATGACAGAAGTCGCACATAGACTATCGACGAGCAAATCAACGGATGACGTCATAAATATCCTGCATCGCACATGTGAAGTTTATATGCGAATAAACATGGATAGAAAATTCCAACGAACAACAGTTGGGCAGAAAGCCCGCCAGGCATGTTCACCTCGCCTGGTCGGAGGATCCTCCTTTTCTTAGGGAACTTTACTCTCTGTTCCCTAAACTATTATAGGGTAATCTCTACCTACACCAACTCAACAAACACACGGAAATAATCATCAACACCCGTGCTCTTAGTTACTATCAGTATTAGTGCTAGACTTTGCCTAGGCTTGACAAGCGAATTAATGTTGATGAAAACAATATCCCTTCTGTAACGACACCTGGAAGAGCAAGGGTCATACCAAAAATATTCAACTCTTCAACAACGAATACTTACTCCAAATATTAGCTATTGGTGGTGATTCGAATTCTTCTTGTATGGTAATCTTCAAGTCGCGATTAATGTATCGGTACTTGAATATCATGACGCTTCCATTGTTAGTTTCCAAATCCTTCATGCACCTCGTAGCCATATATAATTTCGGTCCATTTATCTCTGATTTGTTCGCAAATTCGACTATAATGTTCGAAACTTTGCTTCCTTCATCGCGGTCGCAAATAGCTTTATTGTCTCGATGGATGTAATTGCAGTAGGCGTAGTTTCCTAGTTCTTTACATCGTGCTGCGACACAATCGTCACAACTGTCGCAAAATACTCCAGAATACGTTTCGTTTTTGCCCTTTTTTGTATCACATACGCATGCACCACAGATGCATTGACCTTTTCCAGAACAGACCTGAAATAATAAATATGGATTAAATAAATCAGTGAAAAAAGAGCTATTTATTAGTAGATGGATCCAATGTTCTATGATTGGTTAAATTGGAAATGGAATAGAAGTTTCGAGAGTGGTTAAATTTTATTTTATTCGAAACTATTCTACCTGGTAGCAGTTACGATAACTGTTCGGTATTGACCAATAATAATTAGCTTGAAGAGCCCAAGCTTTGCAAAATGTACCAAGCTTTGCAACCAAACAAAATTAAAGGGCTATTTATTGCTTTACCTCAGTGGAGTACGGCGCGTAACAATCCTTGTCATCCATTTTGCAACTGCAGTCCTTTCCACTATATCCCAAATCACACGTGCATTGCCCTCGGATACACCTGCCGTGTCCGAAACAAAGCTGGTCGTTGGGTTTAGGACAGGAGTTGTCATCGTACTCGCAGTAATTGCCAGAGAAACCATTCTGGCACTCACATTGTCCACATCTAAACAAAATATTTATTTTTTACCGTACAGTAGGGTATATTCTTACCTCCTAACTTGATAGTTGTAATGTTAAACTTACTTGCAAATACCTCTGCCGCTGCATAACTTTGCTTCGCTACTTATTTTACACTTCTCCATATCGCGCTGGTCCGTGGAAGTACCATTGCACCGACAGTCGTTACCGTAACTACAGAAGATAAAATATGTTTAATCTTATGCTAAGTAATATCTATTTATTAGGTTACAGGTTTGTACGCTTGTATCACCGCCTTCATACAAGTGTCTTCATACAACTTATGTAACAGATAGTACATTCAAATCACGTTTTTAATTCAAAGGATACATAGCGGCTATCCAGATATTGTGAAACAAGTGCTGTGTCTTATAGATTTAGAGTAACCACGTAATTGAGCAACATTCCAATCATTTGTTGTTATTTATAAAAATGCTGTATGTATATTATTAATACTTTACCTTCCCGGTGTGCATTTGCAAATGCCGCACTGAATAAAACCACTGCCGTGACAAATTCCTGGTACTATGCTACCGATTTCCTGCTCACAGTTACATTGGCAGGCGATTTCTAATTCAATAGTCAGGTTGTCGCGTAAACCATAAGGATTAAGTGTAACCGTGGTTTTAGTTTTGCTAGTATCTTTAGGACATGCCTTTACGACTAGTCTTCCATTGATACTAAGCGACTTTTTATGTGGAACTTCACAGTTTCTTTTTGGTACAGAGCTGCAATCCTGATCAATAGTCACGTTCACAAACGACGGCGCCTTATACTTTATCTGCACAGTGTTTGCCATTTCCTTAAACAGAAAGTAGGATATTTTTATAATAACTATCCTGAATACAAATGTTATCAATCACTTCATAATAATAAAACAGTTTACATTTAATGAATAAAATCTCTTATCAGATGTGCTATGTGTTATTTTAGACCACAATCTAACCCTGAACCAAATATCACCACGATCCCTTCAGCACTTAATTTTCACGTGATTTAATGACAAACATAGGTATACACAAACTCACAAACTTTTGCATTTACCTATAATATTAGTAAGATAAGATAAATAATAACTTTATTAAATTATCCTAGGTGCAATAAAGGTTCCTTTACTGACGGCTTACCTCATATGCTTGTTTGATAATTTGTATGACACTGTCGCCTCCTTCCAGCCTTGCGAAACTAGCTCCAGTTATCTGTCTGACTAAATGTTTGTATTCCGTTTCAGGAATCTTTAAACAGAAAATATACATTTTAAGTTTTATAATTACCTTATTTCTGTGTAGTTAAACGAGGTTTTTTGGCTGTAAAAAGTATACAACCTGCCCACTAAAATATTATTTCAGATCAAGATCATAACATAAGAGATAGAAATATTTTTAAGCCAATTCCGTGGTACCTTCCAAAAACATAATTATAACTTACTTTATCTTTAAGGGCATTATGGGCTATTGCAAATATTATTTTGAAGTTTTCATCTGTTGCCACTATTATTTTAATCTGGCCACTTTATTAATCTGGCTTACAGATGGGTAGTCCAATGTTAAGGCTTCAGTATACATATTATCCTTCAAGTGGCACTGCATGTCATGGGGTTTGATCGCACCTACAATTTTACCATCACCGGCACTGTGATACGGAGAATCTGTACTCAAAATTATAATTCGTCTCGCATTGTCTCTCCATTTAATTTCTTCGCGACATGTCATAGCTTGCATCAGACCATCCAAACCAGCTTCACGATTATCGTAATTTGATCCAAACTTAATCTTGTCTATAGTAGAAATAAATAGTTTCATGTCGTCCGTTAAAGGCATATGATTTCTAAAAGCATGGCTCGTGTGTCTGGAATTAATTCAAGGATAATTAAGACATATTATTCTCATATCCAATAAGAAAACCGAGTATATACATTTTCAGTAACCTGTTTATATTCAAATTGACTTACCCAATAGGATCGACATATGGAAACCCTGGCTTTTCGACGAAACTTCCAATACCCAATCTTACGTTATTTGTGTATGCCGATAGATCTTTATAGATTTTTTCTGCTTGCCGTTTCAAATCGCCCACTCTGCTTTCCATCGTGTACGAAATGTCCATAAGATAGTACACATCTAAAGGATAATCTTTAGCGGGTTTGAAATTCATGGTGAAGTCCACAGGTTCTCCTGGCCTTACTTTAACCTTGATTACTTGGGGCTTTATTTGGACCTGGGATCCTTCTTCAGTGTCTGAAAAGTTTTTATCTTCTTTTATGACTTTTTCAAACTGTGGATTTTGTATGTTTTCGGGCTTGCACCAAGTTGGTTCGCCTTTCTTGGTTGTGTCTCCAGAGAGAGATTTAAGTGATCGACATCTTGGTCCGGTGATACCATCCTAGAACAAAATCTCTAATTGATTCATTGTACCTCTACCAGCCGTTACATGTACGCATGTTCACAATTAAAATAACGTGCAGATTCATATTTACCTCACTTGTACTGTGTTTGGGCGTGGCACGTTATAGGTAGTTCCTATTGTTTTCTTGTCTATACTAGTTTCTAATTACTGTTATTATTTCGGATTATCATAATAATTCTGAATTATTTGGATTCACGAAATATGGTATCTATTCTTATATTCAGTCGTAACTAAAACTAAATTGTTGATTGTTTTCAAATTAAAACCTTCTAAGATGATATTTCCGTTTTATAAAATTTAACATAATTCTGCACTGGTTAATAATAATAATTAAAAATGGAAATATCTACTTACCTGTGTACACCAAACGCATTTGTCTTCCGCGTAGCTGATGCACGCGCCACAGGTGTCAAAGTTACATGATATTACGTTATTTATAAAAGATATTAATAATATTAAAAATAAGTTATTTCTAAAATCCATTAGAATATTCATGGTCCTACCAGGCCCTACGTAGGACCGAGCCACCACTTAAAAATTGTACTAAATACACAATGATCGAATAACTCAGTTATGTCTGTATTAACTAATAAATGCATAAAAACTGATTAGTACAGTTCTGTTTATAACACTTATCGGTTAGAGGGAAAAAACTTTTAGGAAATCCATACAATTTTAGTATAAAGCAGAGTTCACATGTATAAACCTAGAATACCTACTTTGGTGTCGTGACAACCTCTGTACTCTTAGTACAACTTTGCTTTACGTTAAACGAGAGCGTGATTGTACCCTTTTTTTTGAGGGGCGAAAGTCATCCAATGACTTCTCTCGCCTTGGGCGAGGCGAGAGGGAGTGTCGGACTCTTACTGACTAAAAACCACCCCGTTCCTACTCCTGCTTTCCGAACCAGAGCCCCGGTAAACCCGCTAGGTAGTCCGCAGCTCTGAATCAGGCATCAGCCCTACTGGGCCCCATCTGTGATGGTCTGATGGCTCTTTGAGGCGCGCGCGGAACGCGACGCGCCGCACGCACGGGTCTGGATCTGGTCGGACTGCGAGCATCCCCTACTCGCCGTCCGCAGACCCGCACGGGGCCGCAGTGGCCGGAGATCGTCGCGCGATCCTCGACGCCCGGAGTGTCTCTCGCGACGGCTGGGGCGTGAGTTACGTTCCCTCACGCGCCCCGCCTCCTCCTTAGCTAGCAAGACTGATTCGCAGAAGGAGGAGACGGCATCCCAGTCCCCCTCGCTCTGCACCATGGCTTGTATCAGTGCCGGACGCGAGAGGGCGCCGTCGCCGACCAAATCCCTGAGGACACGGTGGTGTTCAGCCCACCGGCAGACCGCAACCGTATGTTCCACCGTGTCCTCCGAGCGGTCTTCGCAGTGATGACACCGAGCGTTTCCTCCCGCTCAATCAGAAACAGGAACCTGCCGAAACTCCTGTGTCCGGTAAGCACCTGTGCCAGACAGTAGGTGAGGACGCCGTGGCGCCTCTCTAGCCACTCCTTAAAGAGGGGACTTACCGCTGCAAAGACAGTGAGCCCAGCCCTCGGTTGCGATAGTCGTTGCTGCCATTCCGCCATGAGATCGCGCCGGAGATCATCCCGCCACGCACTAATCTGCCGTTATTTGGGACCCATCGGGAGGTGGCGCGTTCCCGCGGCCATGAAAGCACATGGCCTCGGACTTGTGGAGCGCCACCTCGAGTCCCAATTTCGCAACCGCTCTCATCTCGTCATTAAATTGGCCGCCGCCTGGTGCGACCTCCCTTGCGCTAGCACCAGCGTGTCGTCGGCGTAACAGACTACGCTAACGCCGTTCGGGAGGTCGGTGCGCAGCACCCAGTCGTAACCGATGTTCCACAGGAGCGGCCCTAAAACCCTGTGAAACACGCCCTGGTGACCGGGGTGCGCTCTATACCCTTAGGCCGCATTTCTACTGACGTGGACCGGGGCGGAGAGAAACTTAGCGGTGCACGAATTGACCAATCACTATGCTCGAAATCTTTTCCATTGAAGCGGAGCGGAGATTTCCAGCTTAGTGATTTGGCAATTCGGTGTTAGTGAAAACGCGGCCTTAGTATGAGTTTGCTTTACGCATGTTCAGTGCTTTGATCGGTTTGTTAATTCGAGCCGGCCAATCAGAGCGCCGAACGTGCTCTCGTTTCGATTCATTCGACGTAAAGCAAACTCGTACTAAGGATACTGTTGTTTCGCTCGTATGACTTGTGGTTTAATTCGTTTTCTGTTCTGGCAAGGACAGCCAGGTTTATCATTACACCAAGGAGAGACCGACAATACTGCCACAATTTCTTTTATCGTAATTGTTAAAATAAACATATCAATCTCAACAACTGAGGTTACATCTACATCAAAAAAATATTATTTCCATCCTGTCATCCTTTAAAGGTATGGACATAGGCAACAGACCTTTAATCACCTGTAACTAAAACGGAATAATACTTACTCAACAATTTTTTATTTATTTATATTTTTTTACAATAAATACAAGGTTATGCATATGGATGTTTGACATCATAATGATCATCATTTAAATTAAATAAAATTGGAATTTGGGAGAAGTAGGTCAATAACTGTACTATTTTTGGGTAAATTAGGAATAAATGTTTATTTTCCTTACAATTATTTATAGGACTGACACTATAATTATAATAACATATAATTTTCCTTATTTGTAACATCAACTTACGTAGTACATTGGTTATTGTATACGGGATTTGAAAAGTTAATAGACGGGTCTTGGTAAACAGGGTTTTAGAGAGACATCATAGCCGGCGGCCAAAGCTTCATCTTCAAACTTCTTGTATTCTTTCTTGTCATGCATATCTACTAGAATCTTCCATATGATGACTGTTAGTATGCCGATCAAGAGAACCAGGCCTATTGCCGACAGAACAGCGACTGTAAACAATAAAATTACACTGTTTTACAAATGTTATAGAGCCCAAACAAAATTATTATTATTAAGTATTGACTGCCTCGTTGGTCGACTGGTTGGAAGTGCGATTGCAGAGCACCAGGTCTCGGGTTCAATTACCAGGTCGGGCAAATTATGGCTGAAGAAAATAATGGGTTTTTTTCGGTTTTTCGAAAATTTCTGTGGTAACACGGACTCTGGAATTGCATCCCGTATATGGCAAGTAGCAGTATAGGCTCACCCCCTATTACATAGGACTTAACACAAATGGTGAAAAGTGGGTGTATATTGAACTAGGGCATTAAGAGCTGTACTGTGCAGGAGCAACTCTGTGTAACCCTTCGGGGATGAAAGGCGGCACGTAGCGTTGCTACGTATGAAATCTGATTTTACAAAAATATATATTATGTATGTTTCTACTTTTATGTACTGCCTATATATACTATAATGTGATACTATTGTGGTGACACCTGACAAGTGACAGATGACAGAAGTCGCACATAGACTATCGACGAGCAAATCAACGGATGACGTCATAAATATCCTGCATCGCACATGTGAAGTTTATATGCGAATAAACATGGATAGAAAATTCCAACGAACAACAGTTGGGCAGAAAGCCCGCCAGGCATGATCACCTCGCCTGGTCGGAGGATCCTCCTTTTCTTAGGGAACTTTACTCTCTGTTCCCTAAACTATTATAGGATAATCTCAACCTACACCAACTCAACAAACACACGGAAATAATCATCAACACCCGTGCTCTTAGTTACTATCAGTATTAGTGCTGGACTTTGCCTAGGCTTGACAAGCGAATTAATGTTGATGAAAACAATATCCCTTCTGTAACGACACCTGGAAGAGCAAGGGGTCATACCAAAAATATTCTACTCTTCAACAACGAATACTTACTCCAAATATTAGCTATAGGTGGTGATTCCAATTCTTCTTGTATAGTGATCTTCAAGTCGCGATTAATGTATCGGTACTTGAATATCATGACGCTTCCATTGTTAGTTTCCAAATCCTTCATGCACCTCGTAGCCATATATAATTTCGGTCCATTTATCTCTGATTTGTTCGCAAATTCGACTATAATGTTCGAAACTTTGCTTCCTTCATCGCGGTCGCAAATAGCTTTATTGTCTCGATGGATGTAATTGCAGTAGGCGTAGTTTCCTAGTTCTTTACATCGTGCTGCGACACAATCGTCACAACTGTCGCAAAATACTCCAGAATACGTTTCGTTTTTGCCCTTTTTTGTATCACATACGCATGCACCACAGATGCATTGACCTTTTCCAGAACAGACCTGAAATAATAAATATGGATTAAATAAATCAGTGAAAAAAGAGCTATTTATTAGTAGATGGATCCAATGTTCTATGATTGGTTAAATTGGAAATGGAATAGAAGTTTCGAGAGTGGTTAAATTTTATTTTATTCGAAACTATTCTACCTGGTAGCAGTTACGATAACTGTTCGGTATTGACCAATAATAATTAGCTTGAAGAGCCCAAGCTTTGCAAAATGTACCAAGCTTTGCAACCAAACAAAATTAAAGGGCTATTTATTGCTTTACCTCAGTGGAGTACGGCGCGTAACAATCCTTGTCATCCATTTTGCAACTGCAGTCCTTTCCACTATATCCCAAATCACACGTGCATTGCCCTCGGATACACCTGCCGTGTCCGAAACAAAGCTGGTCGTTGGGTTTAGGACAGGAGTTGTCATCGTACTCGCAGTAATTGCCAGAGAAACCATTCTGGCACTCACATTGTCCACATCTAAACAAAATATTTATTTTTTACCGTACAGTAGGGTATATTCTTACCTCCTAACTTGATAGTTGTAATGTTAAACTTACTTGCAAATACCTCTGCCGCTGCATAACTTTGCTTCGCTACTTATTTTACACTTCTCCATATCGCGCTGGTCCGTGGAAGTACCATTGCACCGACAGTCGTTACCGTAACTACAGAAGATAAAATATGTTTAATCTTATGCTAAGTAATATCTGTCTATTAGGTTACAGGTCTGTACGCTTGTATCACCGCCTTCATACAAGTGTCTTCATACAACTTATGTAACAGATAGTACATTTAAATCACGTTTTTAATTCAAAGGATACATAGCGGCTATCCAGACATTGTGAAACAAGTGCTGTGTCTTATAGATTTAGAGTAACCACGTAATTGAGCAACATTCCAATCATTTGTTGTTATTTATAAAAATGCTATATGTATATTATTAATACTTTACCTTCCCGGTGGCATTTGCAAATGCCGCACTGAATAAAACCACTGCCGTGACAAATTCCTGGTACTATGCTACCGATTTCCTGCTCACAGTTACATTGGCAGGCGATTTCTAATTCAATAGTCAGGTTGTCGCGTAAACCATAAGGATTAAGTGTAACCGTAGTTTTAGTTTTGCTAGTATCTTTAGGACATGACTTTACACTAGTCTTCCATTGATACTAAGCGACTTTTTATGTGGAACTTCACAGTTTCTTTTTGGTACAGAGCTGCAATCCTGATCAATAGTCACGTTCACAAACGACGGCGCCTTATACTTTATCTGCACAGTGTTTGCCATTTCCTTAAACAGAAAGTAGGATATTTTTATAATAACTATCCTGAATACAAATGTTATCAATCACTTCATAATAATAAAACAGTTTACATTTAATGAATAAAATCTCTTATCAGATGTGCTATGTGTTATTTTAGACCACAATCTAACCCTGAACCAAATATCACCACGATCCCTTCAGCACTTAATTTTCACGTGATTTAATGACAAACATAGGTATACACAAACTACTTTTGCATTTACCTATAATATTAGTAAGATAAGATAAATAAAAACTTTGTTAAATTATCCTATGTGCATTAAAGGTTCCTTTACTGACGGCTTACCTCATATGCTTGTTTGATAATTTGTATGACACTGTCGCCTCCTTCCAGCCTTGCGAAACTAGCTCCAGTATCTGTCTGACTAAATGTTTGTATTCCGTCTCAGGAATCATTTAAACAGAAAATATACATTTTAAGTTTTATGAAGTTAAACCACTGCTGTGACAAATTCCTGGTACTATGCTACCGATTTCCTGCTCACAGTTACATTGGCAGGCAATTTCTAATTCAATAGTCAGGTTGTCGCGTAAACCATAAGGATTAAATGTAACCGTAGTTTTAGTTTTGCTAGTATCTTTAGGACATGACTTTACGACTAGTCTTCCATTGATACTAAGCGACTTTTTATGTGGAACTTCACAGTTTCTTTTTGGTACAGAGCTGCAATCCTGATCAATAGTCACGTTCACAAACGACGGCGCCTTATACTTTATCTGCACAGTGTTTGCCATTTCCTTAAACAGAAAGTAGGATATTTTTATAATAACTATCCTGAATACAAATGTTATCAATCACTTCATAATAATAAAACAGTTTACATTTAATGAATAAAATCTCTTATCAGATGTGCTATGTGTTATTTTAGACCACAATCTAACCCTGAACCAAATATCACCACGATCCCTTCAGCACTTAATTTTCACGTGATTTAATGACAAACATAGGTATACACAAACTCACAAACTTTTGCATTTACCTATAATATTAGTAAGATAAGATAAATAATAACTTTATTAAATTATTCTATGTGCAATAAAGGTTCCTTTACTGACGGCTTGTCATATGCTTGTTTGATAATTTGTATGACACTGTCGCCTCCTTCCAGCCTTGCGAAACTAGCTCCAGTTATCTGTCTGACTAAATGTTTGTATTCCGTTTCAGGAATCTTTAAACAGAAAATATACATTTTAAGTTTTATAGCAGTTAAACGAGGTTTTTTGGCTGTGGACACCACTAAAATATTATTTCAGATCAAGATCATAATAGAAATATTTTTGAAGTAAAAACATAATTATAACTTACTTTATCTTTAAGGGCATTATGGGCTATTGCAAATATTATTTTGAAGTTTTCATCTGTTGCCACTTTATTAATCTGGCTTACAGATGGGTAGTCCAATGTTAAGGCTTCAGTATACATATTATCCTTCAAGTGGCACTGCATGTCATGGGGTTTGATCGCACCTACAATTTTACCATCACCGGCACTGTGATACGGAGAATCTGTACTCAAAATTATAATTCGTCTCGCATTGTCTCTCCATTTAATTTCTTCGCGACATGTCATAGCTTGCATCAGCCCATCCAAACCAGCTTCACGATTATCGTAATTTGATCCAAACTTAATCTTGTCTATAGTAGAAATAAATAGTTTCATGTCGTCCGTTAAAGGCATATGATTTCTAAAAGCATGGCTCGTGTGTCTGGAATTAATTCAAGGATAATTAAGACATATTATTCTCATATCCAATAAGAATACCGAGTATATACATTTTCAGTAACCTATTTATATTCAAATAGACTTACCCAATAGGATCGACATATGGAAACCCTGGCTTTTCGACAAAACTTCCAATACCCAATCTTACGTTATTTGTGTATGCTGATAGATCTTTATAGATTTTTTCTGCTTGCCGTTTCAAATCGCCCACTCTGCTTTCCATCGTGTACGAAATGTCCATAAGATAGTACACATCTAAAGGATAATCTTTAGCGGGTTTGAAATTCATGGTGAAGTCCACAGGTTCTCCTGGCCTTACTTTAACCTTGATTACTTGGGGCTTTATTTGGACCTGGGATCCTTCTTCAGTGTCTGAAAAGTTTTTATCTTCTTTTATGACTTTTTCAAACTGTGGATTTTGTATGTTTTCGGGCTTGCACCAAGTTGGTTCGCCTTTCTTGGTTGTGTCTCCAGAGAGAGATTTAAGTGATCGACATCTTGGTCCGGTGATACCATCCTAGAACAAAATCTCTAATTGATTCATTGTACCTCTACCAGCCGTTACATGTACGCATGTTCACAATTAAAATAACGTGCAGATTCATATTTACCTCACTTGTACTGTGTTTGGGCGTGGCACGTTATAGGTAGTTCCTATTGTTTTCTTGTCTATACTAGTTTCTAATTACTGTTATTATTTCGGATTATCATAATAATTCTGAATTATTTGGATTCACGAAATATGGTATCTATTCTTATATTCAGTCGTAACTAAAACTAAATTGTTGATTGTTTTCAAATTAAAACCTTCTAAGATGATATTTCCGTTTTATAAAATTTAACATAATTCTGCACTGGTTAATAATAATAATTAAAAATGGAAATATCTACTTACCTGTGTACACCAAACGCATTTGTCTTCCGCGTAGCTGATGCACGCGCCACAGGTGTCAAAGTTACATGATATTACGTTATTTATAAAAGATATTAATAATATTAAAAATAAGTTATTTCTAAAATCCATTAGAATATTCATGGTCCTACCAGGCCCTACGTAGGACCGAGCCACCACTTAAAAATTGTACTAAATACACAATGATCGAATAACTCAGTTATGTCTGTATTAACTAATAAATGCATAAAAACTGATTAGTACAGTTCTGTTTATAACACTTATCGGTTAGAGGGAAAAAACTTTTAGGAAATCCATACAATTTTAGTATAAAGCAGAGTTCACATGTATAAACCTAGAATACCTACTTTGGTGTCGTGACAACCTCTGTACTCTTAGTACAACTTTGCTTTACGTTAAACGAGAGCGTGTTCGTACCCTTTTTTTTTTTGAGGGGCGAAAGTCATCCAATGACTTCTCTCGCCTTGGGCGAGGCGAGAGGGAGTGTCAGACTCTTACTGACTAAAAACCACCCCGTTCCTACTCCTGCTTTAAACCGAAGCCCCAGTAAACCTGCTAGGTAGTCCGCAGCTCTGAATCAGGCATCAGCCCTACTGGGCCCCATCTGTGATGGTCTGATGGCTCTTTGAGGCGCGCGCGGAACGCGACGCGCCGCACGCACGGGTCTGGATCTGGTCGGACTGCGAGCATCCCCTACTCGCCGTCCGCAGACCCGCACGGGGCCGCAGTGGCCGGAGATCGTCGCGCGATCCCCGACGCCCGGAGTGTCTCTCGCGACGGCTGGGGCTTGAGTTACGTTCCCTCACGCGCCCCGCCTCCTTCTTAGCTAGCAAGACTGATTCGCAGAAGGAGGAGACGGCATCCCAGTCCCCTAGCTCTGCACAGTCTGCACCATGGCTTGTATCAGTGCCGGACGCGAGAGGGCGCCGTCGCCGACCAAATCCCTGAGGACACGGTGGTGTTCAGCCCACCGGCAGACCGCAACCGTATGTTCCACCGTGTCCTCCGAGCGGTCTTCGCAGTGATGACACCCGGGCGTTTCCTCCCGCCCAATCAGAAACAGGAACCTACCGAAACTCCCGTGTCCGGTAAGCACCTGTGTCAGGCGGTAGGTGAGGACGCCGTGGCGCCTCTCTAGCCACTCCTTAAAGAGGGGACTTACCGCTGCAAAGACAGTGAGCCCAGCCCTCGGTTGCGATAGTCGTTGCTGCCATTCCGCCATGAGATCGCGCCGGAGATCATCCCGCCACGCACTAATCTGCCGTTATTTGGGACCCATCGGGAGGTGGCGCGTTCCCGCGGCCATGAAAGCACATGGCCTCGGACTTGTGGAGCGCCACCTCGAGTCCTAATTGCCGGATCCTTGCAACGACTGTCGCAACCGCTCTCGTCATTAAATTGGCCGCCGCCTGGTGCGACCTCCCTTGCGTTAGCACCAGCGTGTCGTCGGCGTAACAGACTACGCTGACGCCATTTGGGAGGTCGGTGCGCAGCACCCAGTCGTAACCGATGTTCCACAGGAGCGGCCCTAAAACCGAACCCTGTGAAACACGCCCTGGTGACCGGGGTGCGCTCTATACCTTTAGGCCGCATTTCTACTGACGTGGACCGGGGCGGAGAGGAATTTAGCGGTGCACAGATTGACCAATCACTATGCTCGAAATCTTTTCCATTGAAGCGGAGCGGAGATTTCCAGCTTAGTGATTGGGCAATTCGGTGTTGGTGAAAACGCGGCCTTAGTATGAGTTTGCTTTACGCATGTTCAGTGCTTTGATCGGTTTGTTAATTCGAGCCGGCCAATCAGAGCGCCGAACGTGCTCTCATTCGACGCTCATTCGACGTAAAGCAAACTCGTACTAAGGATACTGTTGTTTCGCCCGTATGACTTGTGGTTTAATTCGTTTTCACCTTATTACACTAAGGAGAGACCGACAATACTGCCCACAATTTCTTTTATCGTAATTGTTAAAATAAACATATCAATGTCAACAACTGAGGTTGCATCTACATCAAAAAAATATTATTTCCATCCTGTCATCCTTTAAAGGTAACCGTCCATAGGCAACAGACCTTTAATCACCTGTAACTAAAACGGAATAATACTTACTCAACTATTTTTTATTTATTTATATTTTTTTACAATAAATATAAGGTTATGCATATGGATGTTTGACATCATAATGATCATCATTTAAATTAAATAAAATTGGAATTTGGGAGAAGTAGGTCAATAACTGTACTATTTTTGGGTAAATTAGGAATAAATGTTTATTTTCCTTACATTTAAATTATATTTATAGGACTGACACTATAATTATAATAACATATAATTTTCCTTATTTGTAACATCAACTTACGTAGTACATTGGTTATTGTACACGGGATTTGAGAAGTTAATAGACGGGTCTTGGTACAAGGGGTTTAGAGAGACATCATAGCCGGCGGCCAAAGCTTCATCTTGGAACTTCTTGTATTCCTTCTTGTCATGCATATCTACTAGAATCTTCCATATGATGACGGTTAGTATACCGATCAAGAGAACCAGGCCTATTGCCGACAGAACAGCGACTGTAAACAATAAAATTACACTGTTTTACAAATGTTATAGAGCCCAAACAAAATTATTATTATTAAGTATTGACTGCCTCGTTGGTCGACTGGTTGGAAGTGCGATTGCTGATCACCAAGTCTCGGGTTCGATTCCCAGGTCGGGTAAATTATGGCTGAAGAAAATAATGGGCTTTTTTCGGTTTTTCGAAAATTTCTCAGTGGTAACACGGACTCTGGAATTGCACCCAGTATATTTAAAGTAGTAGTATAGGCTCACCCCCTATTAGATAGGACTTATAACACAAATGGTGAAAAGTGGGTGTATATTGTACTAGGACATTAAGAGCTGTACTGTGCAGGTGCAACTCTGTGTAACCCTTCGGGGATGAAAGGCGGCACGTAACGTTGCTACGTATGAAATCTGATTTTACAAAAATATATATTATGTATGTTTCTACTTTTATGTACTGCCTATATACATTCTATAATGGTGATACTATCTAATTTTATCGTGGTTGACACCTAGATTGACAATATTGAACAGACGTTTGTATGATTTGATCGGTAAGAAATCGCACAATAGACTATCCAAAACATTATCAAACGGATGACGTCATAAATTATCCTAGGTTATTCGCTACGTTTGTGAAGTTTATATGTTTCGACGTCATAAACATGTGATAGAATAAAAATTCCAACGAACGACAGTTGGGCAGAAAGCCAGCCAGGCATGATCACCTCGCCTGGTCGGAGGATCCTCCTTTTCTTAGGGAACTTTACTCTCTGTTCCCTAAACTATTATAGGGTAATCTCTACCTACACCAACTCAACGAACACACGGAAATAATCATCAACACCCGTGCTCTTAGTTACTATCAGTATTAGTGCTGGACTTTGCCTAGGCTTGACAAGCGAATTAATGTTGATGAAAACAGTATCCCTTCTGTAACGACACCTGGAAGAGCAAGGGTCATACCAAATGTATTCAACTCTTCAACAACGAATACTTACTCCAAATATTAGCTATAGGTGGTGATTCCAATTCTTCTTGTATAGTGATCTTCAAGTCGCGATTAATGTATCGGTACTTGAATATCATGACGCTTCCATTGTTAGTTTCCAAATCCTTCATGCACCTCGTAGCCATATATAATTTCGGTCCATTTATCTCTGATTTGTTCGCAAATTCGACTATAATGTTCGAAACTTTGCTTCCTTCATCGCGGTCGCAAATAGCTTTATTGTCTCGATGGATGTAATTGCAGTAGGCGTAGTTTCCTAGTTCTTTACATCGTGCTGCGACACAATCGTCACAACTGTCGCAAAATACTCCAGAATACGTTTCGTTTTTGCCCTTTTTTGTATCACATACGCATGCACCACAGATGCATTGACCTTTTCCAGAACAGACCTGAAATAATAAATATGGATTAAATAAATCAGTGAAAAAAGAGCTATTTATTAGTAGATGGATCCAATGTTCTATGATTGGTTAAATTGGAAATGGAATAGAAGTTTCGAGAGTGGTTAAATTTTATTTTATTCGAAACTATTCTACCTGGTAGCAGTTACGATAACTGTTCGGTATTGACCAATAATAATTAGCTTGAAGAGCCCAAGCTTTGCAAAATGTACCAAGCTTTGCAACCAAACAAAATTAAAGGGCTATTTATTGCTTTACCTCAGTGGAGTACGGCGCGTAACAATCCTTGTCATCCATTTTGCAACTGCAGTCCTTTCCACTATATCCCAAATCACATGTGCATTGCCCTCGGATACACCTGCCGTGTCCGAAACAAAGCTGGTCGTTGGGTTTAGGACAGGAGTTGTCATCGTACTCGCAGTAATTGCCAGAGAAACCATTCTGGCACTCACATTGTCCACATCTAAACAAAATATTTATTTTTTACCGTACAGTAGGGTATATTCTTACCTCCTAACTTGATAGTTGTAATGTTAAACTTACTTGCAAATACCTCTGCCGCTGCATAACTTTGCTTCGCTACTTATTTTACACTTCTCCATATCGCGCTGGTCCGTGGAAGTACCATTGCACCGACAGTCGTTACCGTAACTACAGAAGATAAAATATGTTTAATCTTATGCTAAGTAATATCTGTTTATTGGGTTACAGGTCTGTACGCTTGTTTCACCGCCTTCATACAAGTGTCTTCATACAACTTATGTAACAGATAGTGCATACAAATTACGTTTTTAATTCAATGGATACATAGCGGCTATCCAGACATTGTGAAACAAGTGCTGTGTCTTATAGATTTAGAGTAACCACGTAATTGAGCAACATTCCAATCATTTGTTGTTATTTATAAAAATGCTGTATGTATATTATTAATACTTTACCTTCCCGGTTGGCATTTGCAAATGCCGCACTGAATAAAACCACTGCCGTGACAAATTCCTGGTACTATGCTACCGATTTCCTGCTCACAGTTACATTGGCAGGCGATTTCTAATTCAATAGTCAGGTTGTCGCGTAAACCATAAGGATTAAGTGTAACCGTGGTTTTAGTTTTGCTAATATCTTTAGGACATGACTTTACGACTAGTCTTCCATTGATACTAAGCGACTTTTTATGTGGAACTTCACAGTTTCTTTTTGGTACAGAGCTGCAATCCTGATCAATAGTCACGTTCACAAACGACGGCGCCTTATACTTTATCTGCACAGTGTTTGCCATTTCCTTAAACAGAAAGTAGGATATTTTTATAATAACTATCGTGAATACAAATGTTATCAATCACTTCATAATAATAAAACAGTTTACATTTAATGAATAAAAACTCTGATTAGATGTGGTATGTGTTATTTCAGACCACAATCTAACCCTGAACCAAATATCAATACGATCCCTTCAGCGGTTAATTTTCACGTGATTTAATAACAAACATAGGTATACACAAACTCACAAACTTTCATTACCTATAATATTAGTAAGATAAGATAAATAATAACTTTATTAAATTATCCTAGGTGCAATAAAGGTTCCTTTACTGACGGCTTACCTCATATGCTTGTTTGATAATTTGTATGACACTGTCGCCTCCTTCCAGCCTTGCGAAACTAGCTCCAGTTATCTGTCTGACTAAATGTTTGTATTCCGTTTCAGGAATCTTTAAACAGAAAATATACATTTTAAGTTTTATAGCAGTTAAACGAGGTTTAAAATATTATTTCAGATCAAAATCATAATAGAAATATTTTTCCAATAAAAACATAATTATAACTTACTTTATCTTTAAGGGCATTAGGGGCTATTGCAAATATTATTTTGAAGTTTTCATCTGTTGCCACTTTATTAATCTGGCTTACAGATGGGTAGTCCAATGTTAAGGCTTCAGTATACATATTATCTTTCAAGTGGCACTGCATGTCATGGGGTTTGATCGCACCTACAATTTTACCATCACCGGCACTGTGGTACGGAGAATCTGTACTCAAGATTATAATTCGTCTCGCATTGTCTCTCCATTTAATTTCTTCGCGACATGTCATAGCTTGCATCAGCCCATCCAAACCAGCTTCACGATTATCGTAATTTGATCCAAACTTAATCTTGTCTATAGTAGAAATAAATAGTTTCATGTCGTCCGTTAAAGGCATATGATTTCTAAAAGCATGGCTCGTGTGTCTGGAAGTAATTCAAGGATAATTAAGACATATTATTGTCAAATAAGAATACCGAGTAAATACATTTTCAGTAACCTATTTATATTCAAATTGACTTACCCTATAGGATCGACATATGGAAACCCTGGTTTTTCGACGAAACTTCCAATACCCAATCTTACGTTATTTGTGTATGCCGATAGATCTTTATAGATTTTTTCTGCTTGCCGTTTCAAATCGCCCACTCTGCTTTCCATCGTGTACGAAATGTCCATAAGATAGTACACATCTAAAGGATAATCTTTAGCGGGTTTGAAATTCATGGTGAAGTCCACAGGTTCTCCTGGCCTTACTTTAACCTTGATTACTTGGGGCTTTATTTGGACCTGGGATCCTTCTTCAGTGTCTGAAAAGTTTTTATCTTCTTTTATGACTTTTTCAAACTGTGGATTTTGTATGTTTTCGGGCTTGCACCAAGTTGGTTCGCCTTTCTTGGTTGTGTCTCCAGAGAGAGATTTAAGTGATCGACATCTCGGTCCGGTGATACCATCCTAGAACAAAATCTCTCATTGATTCATTGTACCTCTACCAGCCATTACATGTACGCATGTTCACAATTAAAATAACGTGCAGATTCATATTTACCTCACTTGTACTGTGTTTGGGCGTGGCACGTTATAGGTAGTTGCTATTGTTTTCCTGTCTGTACTAGTTTTTAATTACGGATTATCATAATAATTCTGAATTATCTATTTGAATACTTGATAAATATATGGTGTTTATTCTTATATTTAGTCGTAATTAAAGCTATAAATATTACAGGACTGTTTTCGAATTAAAACCTTCTAAGTCTTCTTCTTATAAATTTATTAGACATATTCTGCACTGGTTACTAATAAATAAAAAATGGAAATATCTACTTACTTGTGTACACCAAACGCATTTGTCTTCCGCGTAGCTGATGCACGCGCCACAGGTGTCAAAGTTACATGATATTACGATATTTATAAAAGAAATTAATAATATTAAAAATAAGTTATTTCTAAAATCCATTAGAATATTCATGGTCCTACCAGGCCCTACGTAGGACCGAGCCACTACTTAAAAAATGTGTGTACTAAATACACAATGATCGAATAACTCAGTTATGTCTGTATTAATTAATAAATGTATTAAAACTGATAGGTACAGTTCTGTTTATAACACCTATCGGTTAGAGGGAAAAATCTTTTAGGAAATCCATACAATTTTATTATAAAGCAGAGTTCACATTTGTAAACCTAGAATACCTACTTAGCTGTCGTGACAACCTCTGTACCCTTGGTGCGAGTTTGCTATACGGTAAACGAGAGCGTGTTCGGCGCTCTATACCCTTAGTACCCAACCAACAAAAGTTAGTTTTATAGAAGGCCATAGAACGTTTTGTAAAAACTAAACGGTGGTCAAATAAAAGGCCAAAGAAGGTGCATCTACAAAGAAAGTGGCGCAATTATATCTCCATTCAGTGTTAAAGTAGAACTAAAAGGGTATCAGGCATGACAATTTTGTGATATATAAGCCACCGCAGCACTACTAAAGTGTTTTTGGGTACTGTAAAAGAGTTCATGATTCCATTACATCACTAAAATTCATCATTCATTCATTTTACATTCGTTCACGTCGCTGCAGTGTCTCAGTGTTTTAGAAGAGAAATAAAAAAATAAGAAAAGTGACGGGGTATCGTGGTGACTAAGATATTATTTTGTACTTAATCGAATTATTCGTCTCTTACGAGGAAAATGTTGTGCAACTGTAATTTTACTGATAAACTATGTATGGATTTACGACATATTTGAATGCCCCCTTCGAATTAATGAGCTTTTACTAAAATAATTTCTTATTTTATGTTATAAACATAGTTTCAGCTTCCTTAACTCTACTATAGTACTCATTATGATAGATTACATCCACCATTACATGAAATTAGGGTTCCTTTTGAGCTTGTTTGTTATTTTTGTTTTATTTTTTGTCCTTATTCCATAAATATGATGAATACTTTTGTTAATGAATAAATGTTATGGTTTATAAATCTGTGTAGGTACTACGTATGACGTCAGAGAAGTATAACTACGTACATACATATCGTCACACCTTTAATCACCGAAGGGGTAGGCAGAGGTGCACATTATGGCACGTAATGCCACTGTGAACACCCACATTTCACAATTTTATATTGTAAGTCCCATGTAATAGGTGGTGAGCCTATTGCCATATACCGGGCACATTTCCAGACTCTGTGCTACTACTGAGAAATTTTCGAAAAACCGAAAAAGGCTCAGCAATACTTCGCCCGACCCGGGAATCGAACCAGAGACCCCTTGCCCGGCAGTCGCACTTGCAACCACTCGACCAACGAGGCAGACTTTTTATTGCTTCGTGTGAAATATTATAATTAATAGCCCAATGCTTCAAACCATCTCGTAGTTGCTGGTTTTTTTTTTCAGTTGAATCAATCAAACAATCTGAAAAACTGTCACACCTGGAATCGCTGTCCACAAATGAATTATTCTCCATTTCATCACTGACGTGAACTGTATTTTGTACGGAACCATTTTCTATAATTGGGTCTTCAAAAAGAATTATTCAAATCGGACCAGTAGTTCCGGAGATTAGCGCGTTCAAACAAACAAACAAACTCTTCAGCTTTATAATATTAGTATAGATAAAAATATTGTCGCATTAATTACACTGAATCAAAATGTTAATATTGTTGTAAAAGAGCGATAGAAGTGCTTTTACAAAACGGAATTATCATTTAAAAGCATTGCTAGCCTAACTTTATACACAATAATAATGTTTTAAAACACATAAGATCTCCGTTATAGTACTGTTGCGTAATAGAGGAACTATAATAGTTATAAAAAAACAATCTGCTTCTAAAAGTGTATTTGTGATATAAGTTTATCACTACAGCTATAATGGGCATTAACAACCCTTTATAAGACAATTAGGCTATATAAATATAATTTGAAACTCAGCTGTATCACCAAATCACTCCGATGTAGACTTTTTGTGCCCACTATATTACTGTGTACTGTAACGATGATCTTAAAACCCTCAATATCGTAATATCGTCCTATTCCTGAGTTGTCATCTCTACTTTAACAAACGACACATAGGAGTTCGTTTCGAACCTTTATTGCGCAAATTAGGCGCATTAGGGTGACAGTAAAACTGTTATGAAGTTCAATCGTTGTATACTAGTAACAATGGAGGTTGCTATAACGCCTGACTATAACAGCTATATAAAGTCGTGAAGTAAACCTTTACATCAACTATTAATAGGTCGTTTTTGCTATATAAACTTATAGAGCCAAACTGTGTTGTCAAACGCTTTTACACAACAATCAGTCACCACCAAAACCTTTATACATCATTTACCCAGCTTTTTTGAGATATAAGGTTTGGTTATAGGGCAAAATTGTTAGTTGGGTATGAGTTTGTTTTACGCACGTTCGGCGCTCTGATTGGGTGGTTAATTCGAGCCGGCCAATCAGAGCACCGAACGTGCTCTCGTTTCGTTTTCGTTTGACATAAAGCAAATTCGTACTAATGGTAATGTTGTATCGACCGTAAGACTTGTGGTTTATTAGTTTTTTGTTCTGGATGAACATAAACAAAAATCGTAACAAAAGCAAGGAGAGAAAGCAGAGTGGGCGATTTGAAACGCCAAGGAGAGACCGACAATACAGCTTATTTTATCTTAAAATATTATATAAACATATTAGTATCAAAGATTGAGGTTACTTCTACATGAAAAAAAAATGTAACTTCCAATTTTACTGAATTTTCAAATCACCTGATACTAAAATGGAATATTATATCCCACTCTTCATCGGTGCAATTAACACAGAGACTAATAATAAATAATAAACATCCTCTCCCAAACATGTATTTCTACATCGACTAGTAAAGAGTACCTAAGCAAGTATTATATTTTTTAAATTATTATCCAATATTTTAATAACTAATTTAAAATACTGAAGTGTGATCACAGCTTTAGTAAACACTATTTATCCTTATTGTACAACAAATAGCAATTTAATTATCCTCATGACATGTTTATATTTTTAGTATTCACCGTTAGCTCACCATGTCTTCTAAGTGCTTGTTAATATATTTTTTATGCTTTAGTGTACAATTCCACTGGATTTACGCCTTAGATATTTGTCAGCAGAAGTCTTGTCAAGAATGCATCAGGGATCCCAACGTCTGTGTGTGGTGCGCTATGGTAAATATCCCTATTTAAATATTACTTTATAGTCTTTACAGTTATTTCAGTTTCTGTTAAGGAAAATTGTCGTCTTTGGACTATTTGTCAGTGTGTGTTTTGCCACCTATGGTACTAATTATTCCTATAACATAATATTTTAACAGTAGCACAATTACTTTACCATCCGCGTATTTATCTTTTGCTATAACTATTTGCTAATGCTATTTTAGCGAACTACCAACATACTTATAAGTACCTATTTTATGTTTTATCATAATATATGTAGGTACTTCTTAATTTGCCCATATAACATTTTCAGAACAACTTCAACGGCACAAGAAGATGTATGCCTAAAAGTTCCTACCCCACCGACTGGTGTCCAGAATCTCTAATGAACCCAAAAAACGTTGGTTACGCATCGGAAAACAAAGAATTCAGTTCCAGTTCAGACAACGTCATCCAAATTAAACCACAGCGTTACAAGTTAAATCTTCGAGCAGGAGTTCCAAAACCTTTTAATTTTTCCTTCCAGGGAGCTAAAGATTTTCCAGTAGACTTATATTTTCTTCTAGATGCGTCCACCACAATGGCTAATATCAGAGACATGACTGCTAAACATAGTGAAAAAATTTACTTGTCTATCAAAGAAATGACGGAGAATGTTCATTTGGGATTTGGTACTTTTATAGACAAACGAGTATTACCTTTTACGAACAAGTGAGTTATTTTAATTTGTTACTTTTAATATGCATTTTTAGAATTTCTAGTATTTTTTAGACGTTGCACCCAACGCATTAGTTATGTTTCAAATATAGAACAATGAAATATTTTACATAAAATCACCTACGTATTTGATGTTATTAAAAAAATATATTTTCTTTTAGCACTCTCGATACAGAATTGACGTACTCGTTTCGACATCGCATGAAATTAGCTGATGATTTCAATAAATTCAAAGATGTAGTGTCTAAAACTCCTAGTGGACTCAATCGGGATACCCAAGAAGGAGGTCTTGATGCTCTTGCTCAAGTACTTACATGCAAGAATGTCATTGGATGGAGAAACGAATCAAGAAAAATTGTCGTGTTCCTAACTGAAGGACCATACCACACGGCTGGAGATGGCAAAACTGCAGGTTTATCTAAACCATATGATGGTAAATGTTACACTGAAAATGGGACCTATACCAAAGAACTGGAAATGGATTATCCGTCTGTGGGCATGATAAACAAGTTAGCAACGGAGAGTGATATTACTGTCATCTTCGTAGTAGAGTCTCATGTTTATAATGTCTACTACGGACTGAATAAGGCTATAAGTGGGTCAAGACTAACGAAATTTAACCGTATTGGCAAAGGAACCGACGATGAAATGATAGTGAATATTTTAAAAGACATTTACACGGTAAGTGTAGACCTCTTTGTACCTAATTATTACAATAACCACCATTGTCACGTGTATATTAAAATTTATTTGTGTTGTAATTTTAGAACATTTCCAAAAAAATCAAGCTTAAAACGAAGGTAAAGTCAGGACGGAAGAATGATTTGAGTATTTCTTTCGATCCAGACTGTACTACAAACCTTAATGTGCCAGGATGTGGTGTAGAAATTGGTAAAGAAACTCATTTAGTTGGAACAGTACAGTACGATGGTACTGATGACGTAAGCGTGGATATCATAGTTGAAGGTATCGGTGAGAAACTTACACTTGACATAGAAGCTATTAAGAACTGTGAGTGTGAAAAGAATGTAGAAGCTAGTGCTGATTATTGCCATGGAGAAGCCCGGTATTGCGGGATATGCCATTGCAGCGATAACAGGTATGTTTACATGTGTACTGAGGTACGTTATTACTCGTTCTAATAATATTAATCACGCTATCACATACACTAATACTATAAACGTTAAAGTTTGTTTTTTTTTTTTGATGTTTGTCCGTCAATCACGCTGAAACTACTGAACTGATTTTCATGAAATCTTATATACACTCACAGGCACATTTAACCGCCCACCTTCATTTTCTTGATTTTCTCATACACTACTTAAATCTGGGAAAGTTTGATATTTTTTTTAAAAACTAGACATATTATGTTAATTAAATACTGTGTAGTAATGTTAATAACTGCATTTATTCATCACTTAAATAAAAAAAGCATTTTTAGAGGTTTTTGTAGAAAACTCTTGTTTTACAATATTTGTTATTTCTCAGTTTCTGAGCTCATTAATTGATTTTTATTACTGGATGTTACCTCGTCGGGCTCTAATGACATCTTGCAGTCGGTTTGGAAGGCCATCAATGACATCTTGGATGTCTGATTGAGGGATGTTGTGCCACTCCTCAATTGCAGCAATCTTGACCTCCCCAGTCGTCGTTGGGGCGGGAACCCTTGCTCGAACTCATCTTTTAAGGTTGTCCCAGATGTATTCAATTGGATTGAAGCCAGAACTGCGTGCTGGCCACGGTAATATTCGCATATCGACCTCGTCCAGGTACTGGGTCACTATTCTAGCGCCATAACATCTTGCATTAACGTGCATTAATTGAAAATTTCACCAATAAATGGTGCAAATGTCACGACATGGTCTTGAAGACTCTCTTCCAGATCCCTGTGTGCAATAAGACTACCCCTATCAAACACTACGAGATCGGTAGGATCGTCGTAACTGATGCCGCCTCAAATCATTATTGAACCTCCCTGATAACCCACAGTTTCCAATATCGTACACGGGACAAACCTCCGATTTGGTCGTGTGTACACTCGCTGACGCCCATCTGGACCTCATAGAGCTATTCTGCTTTCGTCTGAAAACAGAACGTCCTTCCATTGGTCTGTAGACCAGTTAGCGTATTCTGGCGCAAATTGAATTCGCGCTCTACGGTGCTGTGTGAGCAATTCTGGGGCACGTGCTGGACGAAACGCAGTTAGGTTCCTCTCTGGTAACCTTCTTCTCACCGTCCGTTCACTTACACCGACATTTCTCACTTCAAATAGGCGAGTTCTAACCTCGGGAGCTGTGGTAAACCGATTTCTCAATACATTGTTCACAATAAAACGATCGTCCCGAGCCGATGTGCACCGATAACGGCCTTGTCCCGGTCTCCGCGTGTAGGAATCCGTCTTCCGAAAGCGTCTGATAGCATCCCGTACAGTGATTCGAGGTACACCAAGCATCCGAGCATTGTGACGTTGGCTGTACCCAGCATCGGCAAAAGCTACGGCTCTTGCAGCTCCAGTTGCATCCAGTGGCACTTTTATTCGATTACAATAATCAAGTGGGTGCAGAAAGTTAAACAAAATGGTAATCACACCAAAAAGAGCAGGATAACCAGGTTAAAACTCACACTAACCCGATCGCTGAGAATGTAAAATTTCGACTAAGTTACAAAAATGCATCTGAATGCAGGAACTTCTAAAAAAAACAAGGGTCAGAGTGTTTAATTTATTGCCAAAGTACCCACTTGAAACATAACAGCCATCGGGATAAACATTCCTTATCGCAAACTAACGTGGTGACGTATTTCTAAGGTGGGCGGTTAAATGTGCCTGTGAGTGTATAATAGATAATCTTCAAGTGTGGGAGAGACATGGGCCGGCTCGACCGGAGTGATACCACTGCGTCACAGAAAACCGACGCGAAACAACGCTTGCGTTGTGTTTTGTTGTATGAGTGAGGTTACCGGAGGCCCAATTCCCCCTTCCCAATCTTCCCAATCCCCGATTCCCGAACAACAACCCTTAAATTCCTAACTCCCAAAAAGCTGGCAACACACTCAAGTGTCCATGGGCGGCGGCCATTGCCATCAGGTGATACGTCTGCTCGTTTACGTGTTTCATAAAAAAAAAGAAATGATACTTTTTATCCCACGGCAATACGGGCGAAGCCGCTGGCACCTTTATATTAAACAAGTAAACTTTATAATGATTTACATTTGTCTTAGGTACGGTGAAAGATGTGCCTGTGTAAAAAATGGAAGAAACGTGTATAATGACAATTCCACCTGCATTGCTCCTGGCAGCAAGGATATCTGCAGCAGACACGGCACTTGTAACTGTGGTGCCTGTGATTGCTTGGACAGGTACATTACACGTGTAGTATTATTAGAATTGGAACTTGAAACGGGATATTTACCTTGTTTCAATTTTTATGATGTCGAGAATTAAATCGAGTTACAAGTGACAGTAGTTGCGGTGTCAGCAAAAAAAATGAACGAGAAAGAGTTTAGACCGATTTGTCTGCTCGTAAACATCCACCCGCATTTACTCCAGTTTATCCGTGATCATGGCGCTTGCAACAGTGCCGAAATATCGGAAAGTCATAAAAATTTAAAAACATGGTAAATATCCCGTTTCAAGTTCCAATTCTAGTGTTAGTGACCATGTCAGTGTAGTATTATATTTTCAACCATTCATACCATACTGGGTGGTTGATACTAAATTATGTACGCCTATTATTTTATATACATACTGATAGTAGATTAGCTACATCTAAGTAACGTGAGGTTATTCTTTGTACACAATGCTCAGATTTGAACTTGAATTAGTAATAACACTTTAATAAATTATATAGATAGATCAAGATTTTATAAAAATAATAAAAAAAATAGATTTGGCTTTAGCAGTGAGGTGCAGTGGGAATCTTACTCAACGAGTGATAAGTTTAAATCTTGCATGGAACAGATATACGTAATACTATTTGTGTGATCCACACACTACTGTTCCTAATCTGGGTGTACCTAAATGCACTTACAACACTATATTGACTAAAAATCACTCCGCGTATGCGCACGCTGCTCATGATGAAGAGTCTCTCTGTGGCTCGAAATTTGTAGAGCTTTTCTCCATTAATTTACGTGAGTAAAACGTGAGTTTTAGTCAATTTAGTAGGCCTCACGATAGTTATTATAAAAAAATACAGTGACACTATGTCTGTTCAGCAAAACAATTTTATTGTGTGCTGCCATTCAAATAATAATAACATTTTTGAGACACCCTTTGTAGACATAGACAACTGTGTAAATGAATTTGACTCTTATTGTCTAGGTACGAAGGTGAATTTTGTGAATGCAACGTGGACAGCTGCCCGCGTAGTGCAAAGAGTGGCGAGGTTTGCCATGGTAGGTTGCATGGGAAGTGTAACTGTGGGAAATGCAAGTGTGCGCCGAAGTGGTCTGGTGACGCTTGCGATTGTTACGACTCGGACGAGTATTGTAACCGTACCTGATGGGAGTGTGATATCTAGAAACCGATAATAATATGTTCAGCAAGGAACGCCATGATATTAATACGGTGATAATGTAGTACTTGAATAAGCCTAACTTCGAAGATCTAAAAATTACTCTACCTCAAGGTGATCAATGGACGTGTCGGCCAAATTAAGGAGCATTCGAATTCGAATATACGATAATAGAAATGTTCCTATTGTATCAGTTTACAATGGAAGTATTTCGGAACTAAGGATAATGAAGCTTGTCCCTCGTGTATATATTATAGGGGTGAATTTTAAAAAGAAGTTTTTGTAAAAACTTCTTTAGCTGTCAAATAAAATGCTTGTTATGTTGTCTCGTTTATTAACACATTGAACACCGTGGATCTAAGGAATAAAAATAATTCATTAAATATTATATTTTTCGGCCTACTCACGTAACTGTTTCACGAGGAACCTATCGACTGGTTTCAAGCAACGCTGTGGCTCATATTCATGAGCAGCATTTTGTGACATACAACGCGACGACTGTCGCGCAGCTACAAACATAATCATTAATTTATTATATCCCTCAAAAGTTATAATATAATACAAATACTTATAAATAACTTCCAGATTTGCCACAACCGCGGGGATTGTGTGTGTGGTAACTGCCAATGTTCACAAATTGCCGAATGGGACGCCCGTTACAGTCAAGACTCTCATTGCCTAGTATCACCCTGTACTGACTGCCACGACCTGCAGTGCAGGAAGTTGACCAACTGCGCCAAAGATCGCAGAATCGGCAAGGACGACTGCACCAATGACCGCATTAAGATCACCGTTGTCGATAGACTGAGCAATGACACTGATTTCTTGGAATTATGGAACTTATGCAGTAATGTTAAGGTTGAAGATAATTGCAACACTAGTTTCTACTACCGGTACAATGATGTTGACTACAGTATCGACGTTATCATTGCCAGGAACAAGGATTGTGCTCCCAATTATTTTAGTGAGTATTCTTGACATTATTCTGGAAACTATCGTTTTCTTTTTCTTCTCCTCTTATAATATCTTCTGATGTATTTCGTTGCGGGATCCAAGACAGTTATTCATGTCCCTGGGACGTGCCGGACTTCAGTGTTCCGGTGTTTTCATAATCATAATAATCATTCATTTATTTCAGACCATGGTGTCCATTTAGTTAGTAACAATTTTCTTATAGACTTGTGTTAGTAATACACAGAAACAAATTATAAAAAAAATAAAAACAATAAAAGTAAAGTAAATATTTTCATGTTGTATCAACTGTAGATCACTTCCACAAATAACCTATTATATAAATCGTAACAATTGGGTGTTACATTCATCCTAGCCCTAAGTAATTACAGATGGGGCCCAGTAGGGCTGATGCCTGATCCGGAGCTGCGGACTACCTAACGGGTTTACCGGGGCTCCGGTTCGAAAAGCAGGAGTAGGAACGGGGTGATTTTTAGTCAGTAAGAGTCTGACACTCCCTCTCGCCTCGCCCAAGACGAGAGAAGTCATTGGATGACGTTCCCACCTCAAAAAAAATACACATATAACCTATTATGTTATATAAATCGTAACAATTGGGTGTTACATTCATCCTAGCCCTAAGACAATTAAAAATTACATTATTAAATAAAAAAAAACTGACATTATCTACATTATTTTTCAGTGTTTGGTGGTCTCTTTCTCTTGACGCTGTTGATAGTAGGTATCGGTACCTTGGTCGCGTGGAAACTGCTGACTGACGCCAAGGATCGTCACGAGTACCTTCAATTCATGCAACAGAACAAACAAGATGCCTCTGGACCAAGCCAAAATCCTTTGTACGAATCTCCTACTACAACGTTCAATAATCCAGCTTTCAGGAAAAAGTCTGTCGATCATAAGTAGCGGTGGAAATTGATTTTGTATTTTGTGTCGAAGAGAATAAAGTTTAATTTAGCATTTGGTTAAAATCTGTGTATCATAAATATTAAATAGTAGTGAAAAAGTAACTTTATTTTGTGTCTTGTTCTAATGAGAATAAAGTTTTATGACTGACATGACTTTGTAATAAAAAGCCTCTTAAAAATATAGAAAAAATAGTAAGGTGTTTTTTTTTAATAAACATTATTTATTTGTTTATTTTCAGTCAGTCCTTATTTGTATTTAGTTTTCACTCACTTGTATATCTAAATCTAAAACTATAAAAAATATTTTAAAATCAGAATTTTCAGTTTTCTTTCGATATTTAGTTTACTGGGTATAATGGGGAGATTTGGACAACTGGGTAAGTATTTTTTTTTTCAAATAGTTGGTATAAGTAGATATGTACTAAAGCTATTAATGTAGAGTTATCTCTACCTCTTCAGTATATACCGTACCTCTGTATAAAAGGTATAAACGTATTATCAAAAGAAAAAAGCCTAAAGTAAATAATCAAAACTGTAAACAACACTTATCGGTAATGCATATTTATTTTTTTAGTTAATTTCTAACATAATAGATTGAACAGTAATCATGTAAAATTGGCAAATATTTTTCTACAGAATTCTCTCCCATACAAATTCCATCACTTTTGAAAATAGGTACAAAATAACAATATTTCTACTTTTTATTTTTTGCTTCCAATGTGCCATTTTTTAGGTATTCTCTATCATGAAGCAGCTCTATCTATCCATTATTCTGCTAAAATATGCATAGGTAATTTAAAAAAACATTCTGCTTGAAAAAAACTGAACGAGTCATAAATAATATTGCCACACATGGGTAGAATGCTTTGTTTTTACTGGAGCGCCTTTGCATATAATAGTAGCAATGAAGTGTCTGAACACATTTGTTGCTAAGATTTTGTTTTATAGAGATTTTGAGTTTAGAACATAATAAAATTTAAAACGTGAAATAAACATAATTAAACTTGGATTGCTTTCTTTTGAATTATTATTAGTGACCCTTACTATTTCATAATTAAGTCCATACTTTTTGCACAAACGCACTAATATTAGTGGTTAATTAAAAATAGACATTGTCTCTATGACAGAATTTTTAATCTACGACAAAGAATACAAATTTTTGGAATGAATCTTCCACAATGACGTATTTATTGGAAATAAACCAGTTTCAACAAAGGGAATAAGTGACACATTCCATGACTAGATGGCGCTGTCCCCAAACAATAACAAATATTTCCTTATTCGGTCTCCTGTGACGCACAGAGTTATTAAATTGTCGAAAATTTTACAATTTCATAGTTAGCTAAAACATAAAATTAACATATCACAAAAAAATATTCTTATCTTGCAGAAAAAAATATGTAAAAAGAGAAAAATCCTGTATCACGCTATCGAGATGTGTTCCTCGATTTGTACACGTACAAAGCCGTTTAAATAGGTCATGGGGTCCGTTTCTACGCAGTGAAGTAGTACCCGGGGTGGAGCTACTCTACATCCACCCCACCCGGGGAGGTCCTTATGAGCGTATACTGCTGTGAGCCACGGCGGCAGATATGTGAATAATTCCGTTGTCGAAATGACGATGAGTCCAGGTTTATCCTGTCATTATGTTAGCCCTGCTTGGTGGAACCCCTCCGCCACGTCAGTTGCTGCATGTCCAGGCGTTTAATCGCTACAGAGATTCTTTGAGTCCGTAGAGGATACATTCCTCAACCCCACTGCCGTAGAAAATTTGACTCTTTTGTTTTTTTTTTATTTATTTTATTTACAGTTTTTCTCTATCAAAAAGTAACTAAAATAATTGCAATAGCCTTTTTGCTTCAATATTAAAAATAATAAAAATATAATATTGAAGTTTTTACTCAACATTTCTATCACCACGAATTTTTATTTTTTGTGAGTTTATTATAATGATAGGTTAAGATAAAACATAATGTTTAGACATTCAATCTAGCTACTAGTAACAACTATAATACCTACAACATGTGGCAACACGCTACCCCGAGGTCTAAATGGCAACATATTTATTAAAAAATGCTTATTAGGTACCTACGTTATGCAAAATAAATTGGACTTTATTATTTAAGTATACAGTAGTGGCATTATTTACTACTTTAAAAAAAGTTGAAAAATAATTTGCACTAATTTTATTTTTCTAAAGAATCCAAAAATCCCCATCATTATGGTGAGGTAGAGCACCATTATCATTATAAAAAATCCTTTCTCATAGAAAATTAAAAAAAAAAACGTTTTAAAATATTAATAAATCAGAAAGACTATGGTCTAGTTCTAATTTCATCAATACCTTTTAAACCTGCTTACAAAATATTTATTAAGGCTCTATCTATGACGCATGTTAAAGATTTTTTTTATTACATCTTAACTCGACTACCGACGACGTAAAGAGTAATTTCCGCGAATTTTCCTTCCATGCCCGCGACGTCGCGATGATTCATCTCGGCCGCGGCTTGAACTTTCTGACAATAGTTCGTACACAGTCTGTGCTCATTCGTGCGACCGAGCGCGCGCATTTCATATTTCGAACGCGACATTCTTTCGTCTTTAACTTCGAATAAAAAAAAATAAAAGGCGCCATTTTATTTAAGTAATTAATTTTAGTAATCTTTGATTTATTTTTAAAGTCAGTTTTATTTAAATAATGAGAACCATGGCTAGTGTGTGTTTTTTTGTGATTATGCTCGTTTTTGTACAAAATGTTTTCGGAAATGTTTGTACGAAGAATGAAAATAGTTTAACTTGCGACGAATGCATCAGGTGCGGCGGTGAATGGTGCAGGGAACGTAAGGTAGGTGTTATTTTTTTATTATTTTGATGCATAAATTAGGGAGAAACCGGTCACATACGGACAAGGATTCAATAAACGGACCCTACTAACTTGGTACATGGATATTTATCCAAAAATATAGATAATAAAATCTTATGGTACCCGCTGATAAATACATTAAAAAAATGTTCCAAATTCTACTTTTTTAAATTTTAGATTGATGTAGGGTTTCTATACAAATTACAAACTTATTCGCTTTAGTTTAATTTATTCCAATCCGTTAAATGATTCGTCAAGGTACACATTAAAGATTCTGGACATGGTTTCTGTAACCTTTATCTATCCATCAAAAATATATTAATTTGCATGCTCCAATCCTTATCGTAACTTCGGCCCTGATTGAAAGAGAAGAGACGTGAATTTAATGCTGAGGACAATCTAGAAGCCAGTCTATGACGGCTTATATTAATAACCAAAAAATTGCAATTGTCGAATTTTGTAGAGAATTTCTATCTTTGTTTTTCTAAAGGCATCGTTTATTTATTTTGGTAGTAAAAACCTTTATAAGAATATGTATATTGTATAGAGAATAGCTAATTTTCTCGTTTCTCCTAATGTAATATTAAGTATAAAATGTTATTTTCTATAACATAAAATGGAAATAAAATGTCGTTCTTAAGACGCAGTAAGTTTTTATGATGCAATATTTTAATAAATACTCATGTAACGGATGTACATAAGTTTATTATTTTATAATTATACAGTTAGTGACAATCACACAGGTAACACACAGACAGCAGTTATACAGTTCAACACAATAATCTAGGTACAAGGTAGGGCGCCGCGCGACGCAGTCGCGCGCGCATGTGCTTTCACTACGGGCGTGTAGGGCCGACTGGCGACGTGAGGAGCGGTGGGAACGCCGCGGCTTGCGTTAGCGCGCGAAGCGCGTAACCGACGCGTCGGATGATATTCTCGTTATAACACAGCACGTAAACGACGCGACGGATGATATTCTCGCTACACACTCCCCCTCTAGTTCGGACATAGCGCCCTCGCGTTCGGACTAGCATCGAATTTACGGGGTCGACCACGCTTGCGCTTCTCACGAACCGGAGACACGATGTCGCCGACGAATGGCGTTAAGTGTGACACATGGTACCGTCCAATGTGTTCAGCTCGCGTAAGTCCCTCGATAACATAAGTGGTGGAACTTACCACTTCCCGAATACGATACGGGCCGTCTCTCCTAGGGATGAACTTCGCGGTTTGTCCACGGCCTGCGTCGTTCATACTCTGCGTCTTTAGGAGGACAAGATCACCTACCTTATAATCCGGAGGCGTACGTCTACCTTCATCAGCATACTTCTTCCTGATGGACTGGGCCTGCTCATGGACATCCCTGGCATCTAGAAGCGCTGTCGACAACCTACGAAGGTAAGGCGTAATATTCGGTACGAAATTATCGTTATCCACGATGGCTTTCATATCAGCCACGACGTCAGATGGTGCGCGCAGCTCCCTTCCGAAGGTAAGAAAAGCCGGTGAAAACCCCGTACTCGCTGTCACGGCGGAATTCATCGCAAACCTTATAGCTGCGAGATGGCGATCCCAAGAGGCGTGGTCCTTCCCCACCAGAATTGCCAACTGGGGTTTGAGGTCCCGGTTCTTGCGTTCAACGGGGTTGCTTTCCGGGTGGTACAACGGCGTCAAAGACTGTTTGATACCCATCACGTGACATGCCTGTTGCATCACCTCAGCTACGAACTGAACTCCGTTGTCGCTGACCATCCTACGCGGGACTCCAAACCTCAAGAAGACTTCGCCGATTAAAATCTCAGCGCACTCTACGCTGGTGGCGGTCTCCAACGCAAACAACTCAACCCAGTGAGTACACACGTCCTCTATAATAAGGATCCAACGGTTACCTTTAGCCGTCTTCGGCAAAGGTCCAAACAAATCTACTGACACGACCTCGAACCGGCGAGTCGCAGCAGGCGTCTGCAGTAGTCCTGCAGGCTTCTTGTTGTCTGCTTTATAACGCTGACAAGCAGCACAACGTCTAACATAGTCAGCAACGAAGGTTCTCATACCTACCCAAAAGTAGCGAGCTCTGATGCGCTGCAGGGTTCTCTCAACACCGAAATGACCTGCGGTGGGAGCGTCATGGAAGTCAGCAAGGATGCCCTCTCTTTCATGACTCGGTACCACGAGACAGGCGGAGTCAACGTCGTCAGCCTCGGGTGCACACCGATACAATACTCCATCAGACATCAGATAACCTCGTTCTGACCAGCCCCTCCCCCTAGACGGATCGGAGTCCTCCAGATCCTCTACGATCGTCTTCAGCTCGGGGTCTTTGAGCTGGTTATCACGAACGTCGGCAGGTGCCCTGTGTGGTATATCTACAGTCACTAAGCATACCTCGCATCCACCTGGGTCCTTTTCACAGCAGGCGGGGCGGCTTAGCGTATCTGCAATCACGTTCACTTTACCAGGGGTGTACTGGATCTGTAAGTTATAAGCCTGAAGGGTCAATGCCCACCTTGCCAAACGGCTACTGGGGGACTTCAAACTCATCAACCAACGTAAGGGTTGATGATCGGACTTGACGATGACCTCTGATCCTTCGATGTAGCCCCTGAATTTAGTCACCGCCCAGACCACAGCTAGTGCCTCCCTTTCCGTGGTGGTATAGTTGCGCTCAGCTGGTAACAGCAACCGACTGGCGTACTCCACAGGCCTCTCGTCAGGGCCCTCCCCTGCATCAGAACTGCTCCGAGACAGTAACTACTACTGTCGGTATTAAGAGAGAAGGGCTTACTTTCGTCGGCTTGACGGAGTATGGGCGCGGTGACCAGGAGTCTCTTGATATGCTCGAACGCAGCCTGCTGCTCCTCATGCCACCTCCATGAGCTATTCTTCTTGAGAAGGTCAGTTAAAGGCTTCGCGACAGCGGCATAATTCGGCACAAATCGCCGGAACCAGCTTGACGTAGCTAAGAAACCTTTAAGCTGCCTCTCGTTCTTCGGGGCAGGCATGTCAGCTATGGCTGAGGTCTTCTCCGGGTCCACCTGCAAACCACCGGGTACAATAATGTGCCCCAGGAAACGCACCGAATCACAGGCAAAACAACTTTTCTTGCGGTTAACACGCAGATTAAATTTATCCAGCCTATCGAAGACTGCCTCCAGATCCTCGAGGTGTTCTTCAAATGTGGGCGACAGAACAATCAGGTCATCTAGGTAGCCTAGGATACTTACCGATCTACCACAACCTCGGGGGTCTGAGGACGTCACAGCGCCGTCACTGGTCTCGAGTGTCCGCGCTGGTACAACCAGGTTCGACCGGAACCGGTCGATCAGTCTCTGGAACGTGGCACCGGAGTTGCGCAATCCCATGGGCATTCTCTTAAACCTGTAGGTACCAGAGGGCGTAACAAACGCGGTCTTGTCACGGTCCTCTTCCGCGACACTTACCTGGAAATAGCCAGAATGAAGGTCGAGCGTTGACATGTAGGCGGTGGTCTTCGCGGCATGAAGAACGTCTTCTATGCGCGGCAGTGGGTACCGGTCAGGCTCCGTCACAGCATTGAGCTTGCGGTAATCCACACATAACCGGACGCCACCGTCTTTCTTCTTCACCAACACTACGTTCGCGGCCCACGGCGACTCACACTCCTCTATAACGTCTGCTCGCAGCAGCTTCTCGAGCTCACCGTCCAGCAGCTGCTTCTTACCTGCCGACATCCGGTAGGGTGGTGAGGCGGTAGGCTCCTGCCTCTCGCCTACTCGAATGTGGTGAGTAGCGTAAGATGTAGCTGGTCCCTCGGTGGCGAAGCGCGCAGCCTTAGATATTATAAGCTGGTTGAGCTGCGTCCTCTGAGCAGGTGACAGCTTAGATCCCTCGTTTTCTCTCAGTGCCAGGCCGGTGGTGTTAACCTGCATCAGCTCTGCGTCACTGGTGGACATAAGACTGTAAGAGCGCACAAAGGGTACCTTCACCTTTGTGGAATCTGAAAAGTACCAACAACCACGTTGAAGGTCAAGCAAAATACCAGATTTCGTAATAAAATCTTGTCCGAGAAGCGTCCTATTTTCCGCCCCTGGTATAACAATAAATGTTGTAGGTACAGTACGTCCCTGTACTACAACATTCGTATCGCACAACAACACGTCACGTGTATGTTGGGTCCCGTCGGCCAACCCTATCGTGCGGCGGGCCGATGTAAAACTAGTCCCGTTCTTTAACAAAATAGCATACAAACCGGGGCTAGCTAAGCTTTCGGTAGCGCCGGTATCAAGCACAGCGACACCTAATAACGAAGCCACTTCAATATTTATCGTCGGCTGCGACGTGGAGGAATCGTGTGTATAAGCACTTTGGAAACTTACCTTCCCGTCGGCGGCCGCGGCTGGTGTATCTTCCTTGCACTTGCCTTTACAAGTGGGACATTTCGGCCGAATAACGCCTTCACGACCGCAACCATAACAAGCTAACTCATTACCTTTCGACTTACACTCGTCCATCGTGTGTCCGAAACGTTTGCAGCGTGCACAGCGTGGTCTAACACGTTTAGAAGTCGCGCTACTACTATCTATGTTCGAACTAGAGTCGGACGTAGTCGTTTGAGGGTTAACATTTTTCACCGCAGCCGTTTGCGGGTTAATATTTTTACCGGTCGAGGTTGAAGGGTTATCTTTATCACGTAAGTTCGTGTTCGCGGTATTATTGTTGTGAGACGATGTACTAGATTGGTTCGCTTCGCCCAGCATCTCCTCTACGTACCTAGCTCTCTCAAGTAGACAGTCGACACTACTTACGCTATCACGCGGAACACGTTTACGGATTCTACGGTGTAACAGGCCATACACTATATCGAGTTGCATTTGTTCTGATAAAGGATATGGTAACCGCGAAATGTTAGCACGCACACGCGAAATATATACGTCGGCACTTTCACTAGTTTGTTCTGTCGCGAATATGTCGCGTAAGACCCTGTGGGCTGGGCGCGCCGCGCCGTACATGAAGCGCAGCCGGCGTAACGCGTCGTCCCAGCTCTCCACCGTAGGTCGCACTCCTCGCCACCACACGGCGGCGTCTCCGGTCAGCAGCATCGGCAGTCCTCGTAACGCGTGGTCGTCTGAGACGCCTGCGCACTCCTTGTAGACGAGCACGCTCTCGATGAACGCTTCCACGACGTCGGCGTTGCAGGCGGCTCCATCGAACCGAGCCGTGCACCGGGTAAAATTGCTCTGCGCAGTGTGCACCGCGTGCACTCCTGCAGCAGGAGGTTGAGTCGACCCCCTCATCACGCTGGCCAGGATCCTAGATAGCTGGTCTTCCGACATTGTGATCATATTCGTATCGCGTCGGTCCGTTGTGGTAGGTGACGCCGCCGCCATGTTGTCGTCCGCGGCGGTTCCCGCCACTCGCGTATCCGTGAACTCTTCGTCACTATCACTACTGCGGTTCTCGATGGCCGTCTGTCCGCGTGTTTTCGGCATCTTCTCGAGACACGACGGTTACAGCCTCGGTACAGTAGGTACACAACAGACTTCAACAGAGCGTGGAATACGTTCGCACTCGCGTAGGTACTTCGAGCACGAGCCACGAGTTGGGCGCAATTTTGTAAATGGATGTACATAAGTTTATTATTTTATAATTATACAGTTAGTGACAATCACACAGGTAACACACAGACAGCAGTTATACAGTTCAACACAATAATCTAGGTACAAGGTAGGGCGCCGCGCGACGCAGTCGCGCGCGCATGTGCTTTCACTACGGGCGTGTAGGGCCGACTGGCGACGTGAGGAGCGGTGGGAACGCCGCGGCTTGCGTTAGCGCGCGAAGCGCGTAACCGACGCGTCGGATGATATTCTCGTTATAACACAGCACGTAAACGACGCGACGGATGATATTCTCGCTACACTCATAGGTATTTAGATAAAATCTGATTAGTTATTTAATAATAAATGAAAGCTATTAATAAATTGTATTATTAAGCGTAATTGTCATTATTTTAATTTTTTTTTTTACTAATGAAATAGTTGAAAATTGTTATTTTTTTATTACCACGGCCTAAAACAAAACAGCTCTTACTAAGACCACCAACAGATACTTTATTCAATAAAATCCTAACTTACAATTTAATTAAAAAAAAAACAAAAGTTCAAAAGGGGAGATTTTAAATGGCTAACTTACGACATGACAACGAAATAAAGAAAGGTTAAAGAAAAAAAAGAAGATGTCACATGCCAGGGTGAACGGAAGGAAACAATTGAATCAATGAACGCACTTATTGACCGACCGACAAGATCTATTTTTGATCGGCAACGGAATGTACCATACCTGCTCTTGGATGCAATTTGATCGTCTGACATTGGTACACTCTTATTATTTTTAGGAACGTCTAAATTCTGCCCTAATTTAAAAATATGTACATAATTAGGTTAATTAATCTATAACGATCGTAGAAACCAGTGATAAAAACAGTTGCTTCTTAAATTACAACTGTTGGAGTCACAGGATGGACTAATAGGTCTTCTTTACGTATGAGGAGTTTATCTTAATCCCCATACTTGGCTGGTGGTCTGGATACCGCAATTTAAAAGGTCAGGTTCATCAAAGAGCTATTAGTCTACTACCTGGTCTCTGCTAATGGGCAATCTCTACAGTCAGGTTAGGTCTTAGGACATCGACTGCCCACGGGAAGAATAGGAGTGGTGATAATATACATATTACAGTAACATATATGTATTTAAATTTGTCGTCACCTTACGACAAGGGAACTGGACATACTAGTACTTTATGACTACTCAAGTAGCCCTAAGAAGGAGAGGAAGTGTTTGTTGTGTAGGAGTTCAAATATTTGTACACTGCGTGCCAATGACCTTTACACTCATTTTGTACTGGCACTGATAGTCACACAAATATTTCATTGATTCTGGCTAGTCTACTTTTTCTCTGTCAGTCTTAAGTGTTCATTCAGAATTTTATTGTATGCTTAAATCTTCAGTCACATTGTAGTATTTACAGTCACATTAAGAGGACGTATTTACACTTTTATGTAGGTACATAGAGATATTTACCTAATCTAAATGCGTTTTGTTTCGCATTTTATTTCACATTCCATACTTAACCTATCGATTACTTAATGCTAATAATGTACAAAGACAATCAGAATTAATAAGGCTCTATTTACTTTACCTCATCTCAGACAGAAAATAACTGCAAATGCCTCTCCAATTAAGACTAAAGATTATTCACAATCATGACTCTTGGACCAGCATCGTCCCATTAAAATGCAAATATGTGAAGTAATTCTCGAACCCACACGTTTATGTACACTAGATGCATAAAGGATATGGTGTTATGTAAATATCTACGTACTAATGCGTCAATATGCCTTTCGAACTTGAGTTTATTTTGAAAATAACCATTATACTACGAAATATGCGAATGGCTCCGGATATGACAGAATTAGTAGCTTCCACGTCTTTCCTAAGTACTTGTTCGAAATAAAATATAATTAAATGTGAAAATTAAGATTAAATGAGCTCATTAATGATATTGATATCACGTAGTTAGGTCTCAGGTTTTTTCAATAATGCGTGTACTGCGCTACGTAACCCAGTCAAGTATAATACTTAGTCCCTTAATTGTCCCTTACAGAACCCATAAGAAAAGTAAAAGTGAAGACAAGATAACTATACATTCTACTTTATCGCCATCACCAAACAGTCGTTTAGACCCACTGCACTAAGTGTATTACTAGAATAACAGGAGTGGTTTTTTTTTTTTTTTAAAAACGTTGCCCCACATTAGGATTTTCTCCTGTGTCGTGGGTGCGTTTACAAACATACAATTGCACATGCACATGACACCCAGACCCGAAACAACAATCTGTGGATCACACAAAGAGTTGTTCCGTGCGGGAATCGAACCCGCGACACGTTGCACGGCAGCCAGTTGCCCAGCTACCGCGCCAACCGTGCAGTCGAGTGGTGCATCGATCATCTAGCATACGACACCCTTTCATTGCGAGCTCAATTCCAATCGATCAATGTATGAAGTTCTTCCTCGTGCAAATATTAGCAAAGTAGAATATTGATTTTTTAGTTTAAAGATAAGATTCATTTTATTATTGAAATAACTCTACTTCTATATTCTTTTCCTCGAGTTAATCAACCTAAATATCTGTATTTATTCCATTTTTCATTATGGTTCTATAAAGACTGGATAATATTTTTTATACCAACATTCATGAATGGACTTTGACCGGCAACTAAGTAAATTGTCCCTTTACTAATTAAGCTAATTTGTGCTGCCAGCATTTGTCATACACAAAAAGTGGTCGTGAAAGTATTTGTGTACATTGCATAAAATCAGCTTTAACGATTCCGAGAAAACTTCCAATGAAATATAATTAACAAAATTTAATTCATAGAGCTGCAAACACCTGCACACCAGAGACAAGTGCGTTGCCGACCTTTTGGGGTTAGGAATTTAAGGGAATCGGGGATTGGGATGATTTTGAATTAGGCCTCCGGTAACCTCACTTAGTCAACAAAACACAACGCAACCGTTGTTTCACGTCAGTTTCCTGTGAGGCCACTCAGGTCGAGCCGGCCCATTCGTGCTGAAACATGGCTCTCTCACACTTCAAAATACAATAGCAATCAACGCAACATTTAAGTGTTTTAAAAACGAAAAATATTAACAATTTTGTAATAAAACTTCTTTCTGTAGAGTACAAGTCGTTATCTTTTTCTTATCAAAGGGCCAAAGGGTCGGTACTTGAAAACTGTGAACCCTTTTGCTAAACGATTAACTTGAAACAACCACTTAAAATGCCTCGCCGTCTGGTTGAGTAGTCGCTAGCAGGACTATTTAACAAGTGCTGTAGAGCTGAACCCCGTAAATATCAAAATCTTGTAAGTACTTAGGTGCTAAATGTTTTTGGAAATGTAGCTTTTAACAAGATTAATTTCTTATTTCAATTATAATTGCTTTAAGTTCAGCCCTCCCCAATCGAGCAATCTACTGACGACACTATTTCAAATTACGTAAACTTAGATAATAATATTCGCTAATTCCTTATTTGCGAAAAGAAAACAAAGAGACCCAGTTCACCACAAACTACTTACATCCTTCTCACTAACCAATAGAGTTCAAGTTCCTATAAATCAATATTGCATACACATAAGTAAATATAAAATCTTCATTAAGCTGACAATACACAATCAAGTGAAGTGCTAGGGAATAGCGATCGATACACGAATTTCCTGCGCTACCCCATTTTCCAATATCCGCTCCTCAGAACAAACTACTTATAGTATAAAAACTAACAGCTAATCACATTATGGCATACAAGTAGTTTGTAGACATTTTAATATTCGTCCTTCCATTAAAACATGATGATGATGAATCTATTTAAGTAACAAAAGCGATTAGAAAAAGCACCGAATCTTTAATTCACGAAATAAAAAGTAAAAAATCACTTGCAACATCAATTCGTAGCTGGAGCAATAACCCTGTAACTGCAAACTTGTCGCCACCCGGACTAAGACGAAGAAATGACGTCATAATCGTCACAATAGTCTTAGCTTAAGTCTAGTCTAAACCATTAAGAGCTAGTCTGTCTTTCCAATCAATATAAAAGCCACGAAGCCGTCATATGACTGCAACTCCAATGAATCACGCTCTCATATTCAATCATTGTTATTTTTACCATAAATGCTTTAAACTTGGCTCCCTGCCATTCATATCCTTTTGTAAGAGAAGTGCAGAATAACTGCATTCATATTTAACTGCCAGATAATTTAGTAACGGAACGAAATTACATGGACGTACGCGAAGGCGTTACAGTGCAATCTAGATAAATGAAATGGATTGCCTTTGTACTTATGATAAGAAAATGTGGACGGATCAGGACAATGAGAAACTGGTTTTGTCTCTACATTAAACTACTGCTATCACAAAGCATCAATTTAAACATTCACCCAGACAAACGACAGAAAATTAATTTGCAACAAAATACTAAAGTAAAACAAGACCTGTTTCACTGTATAGTCCCTTTTTACGATCTTAAAAGTAAAACAGAGTAAAAAATAAAACATAAGTAGTGCGTTGCATGAGCACAATCACGTAGGCACAAGCTGCGAATGTGTCGGACTTCCCGGTCTTGGACAATTTACTGATGACAAATCATAAATAACTAAAAACTCCTGTTGTTGTATCATCTTAATATTACTAACGTGCACAGTATATATTGCATTACTAATTTAACAAACGTTTCCTTTAAAAACAACACAACGGATATAAAAGTTCCTAGACTTCTAATTTAAGTAACTACAGAAATCAAACATTAACTATTATCGATACAATACAATGTAAATCACCTCGAATAAACTTCCAGTAAAGTGCTTAGTACTCGTACACACGAGGTGCAATGAAGTGCACACAACCAGCAAACATCCGCGCAATCACACCATTCCAAGAAATTATAAATACAACCCGTTGACCTATATCTGGCCGTGTTTTATACATTAAAATGTTACACAATTTTCATGCACGTCAGTGTAATCGAAGGAACCGTTAAACTTACTTGATGAAACACACGCCACTGTCATCAATCATTGATATAAGTAATAAGTTGCGAACATACGCAATCTTCAATTACATTTTGTCACTTAAAAATATATTTTTTACAATTATTTGCATGAACTTTAAATGCTTTCGTCACGTTATCATTGGATCGGAGTTACCCTTTTGTTACTTTAAATTGAGGATAATCATAACCTCTGCATGATTGATTGATGGGGTTACTGATCGTTGGGCAATGTTGGTATTCTGAATGGGCTTGAACCACGACACCTGACATTTGAAGCCACAGATATGGCCCCAAGAATGACACAGATCCCGTAAAAAGGTCAGATCTGAGTCAAAATGTCCAGTCAGGGGTCCCATGTTTTAAATGTCTATAAAAATTATCGTAATGATTTATTTGGAAATTTCGCTCGTTTATCAGTTTAAGTAAGTTGACATTTCGTTATCTATTTCACAATTTATCGACACCATATTTTAATGGAACACGCTCCAGTTTTTTCTGATGATTTCTCAAAACAAATTATCGCGGAGTCTGCTTGTTTATGCAGCACTTACTTATGTGATGAAGAAATATTACACATTCTAAAAGAAAAATGTTTTATTTATTTATATTTTCTGAAATTAATATAGTATGCGTATACATTCATAAATTTCATAATATAGCAAAGGCAAATGCCAATAAACACTAGTCCATAGTCACGTAAGAATTAAACACATTCATAAAATAACACACATAATCCATTTTCCAAAATGTAAATATCGGTGAAAGTAAAGTGGTCCAATAAATAGAACTCGTCTTGTGACTTTTTACAAAAACATAAATCCAAGTCATAAATTACTAATCTTGACTTCTATCCATGTTGATGTTAAACTATTCTATGCATACGGCAGAGGTTGATCAATAGCCAAAAAAAAAACAAAGCAGTGTTCGAACTGTTTGTTGTAATCTGATACTTTTATTTTGTTGGCTTCGGCCTTTCACTCGGTATTATACACATAATGTACTTAACGATATAAGCCCTTTGTCACCAATACCCCATGACGCCCTCACTCCATTTAATGCTCCATTAAAAACTAAAGTCCTCTACAAATAGTAGCAAAAAAACGATTAGTGTCGCTATCGTTACTCACTAAGTAATCGATTTCAAACTGCATCGATCTAAACTTTTTTAGCGATAGAGTTGTGCAGCACTGACCAACTGGCCATGACACGAAATGCACTGCACTAACTAACTAATTACGAAATAACTTTGCTCGAGTAAGATCCTTGCGAACAACCATCCATTAAATCACGACTCGTTAGTCTGAAAAGTCTTCAATTACTTACTGGCTATTTGAACTAAAATAACACAGAAACAATAAAACTAAACATTCTTGCGTAGCAAATTGAAAAGTAGTGACTAACGAACATTTTCGTACAAGCAAAAACCGCCCGTAAAGTACGAGCAAGATTTGCACAAAACACATAAATTAGCATTTCTCAACAGAATTACACGGCAAACAATAAGACGAAGGCGGTACGGTAACTCAAAGCTAGATTAAACTTCATAATTTCATCGCCTACAATCCTAAAATAACTGGTTTCCTTAGCTCAGTAAATCAGCTTTATCTCTACAGGAGTAAAAGTACACAAATACATGATCAATACAAATGTCCGGTGGCTTTAATGCCATACTGACTCAACCCAGATGCTCACAGTTAATAATTACCGCTGATAAAGAAATGAAGAAACCCAAAAAAGGGTACGTACAAAATGTACGCGTGAAAAATTAATACATCCCATTGCATATCAATCAATGCAATTAACGTGCGCTCCACTTACCTATTAACATGTATTAAGGAATTTAACACTGAACGCGTAAAACATCTCATTTTTTTCTGTTAACATTCATTGCGTAAGATTTGCCTTTAAAAATTGGTATTACAAAGGGCATGTTATTTCATGTTGCTCGACGGGTTAATAAGATATCGCAATCGGTACCTACAGCTGTCTAGGCGTAATTGAGTATCAGGCAACACTGGCACAGTAGTTTATTGCCGTGAATCTCATCAGAGACGGTTGTTTAATGAACTTTATTCTTCATAGTTCATGCCGGGTCAGTTATTATTTATCATGCCCTTAAATCTTGACTGGTAGAATGCTTGCGACTTAATTTAACGAGCAAATGTTGTTCTATATTTACATATGGTTCTTCGATTCATTTTATTGCAAATGATCTAATATAATTAGCTATTATGTTAGACAAATAGGCATGTGATGCATGGTTTTATCAACTAGATACCTAGTGTATGTATGGAAAAAGTTGGTGAAGATTGCAATGATGTGGTATCCCAGAATTTAATAGGTCAATAAAGGTTATTAGATATTTTTTTTAAGTGGAATTTTGTGGGAACTTCCTAGTATTATTAGCTAATATGTTTTTACTTAGTCTTTTTATTTTTATCCGTATACGATATCCATTCCAATCATCATCATCATCATCAGCATCCAAATAATGTTGCTAAATACAATTATACTGCATCTAAAGTTAAGCTCACTTTGAACTTTGAAGACGTCACAGACGTTATCGACCATATTATAATCAATATTAAAGAGACATAAACTTCACTCTTCAATTTACAGATCAATTAAATTATCATTCGAATACCTATTAATTTTTACCACATCATTGCAATCTTCACCAACTTGAATTATAATAATGATACCTTCACGATATCCTGAATTCAATAATCTTACGGTAACTGTTTGTACATACACATACATATGTTTTGCACAATCAAATTGCATGATACGGCAACTTATTTAATTCAAACAAAAAAAAATTACACAAAAAAACACAATTGACCTCTACAAAGCAACCATGTTGCCAATATTATCTGTTTCTTTCCATTTAACTTTTTCTTTATAGTTATGGAGTTATTAGTATATAGATTTGTAGAATTAAACTACAAATGATCTACTAAAGATCACCATTAGGTTCTAATCTTTTGTTGTAGGCAATTTTGTAGCACCTGCGTGAAATAGCATAGCATAGCGTAGTAGAGACATATCGTTATCATATCCATAATATCATTATTTATTTAGTAGAAAAAGTTATTCTATCTATAGTAAAAGTTGCAAGACACTTCCTAAACCATCTCTTCCTGTTGTGTGGCGTAATAAATTCATCAGCATCAGCAAAACATTTCATGTTATAATCACGTACTATTAAACGCTCTCTCTTCTAATTTTAGTTTCACTAACTAATCACACGTGTACGTTACTAATTAAAGTTTTGATGCTGGAAGTATGTTTATACATCCATTAACAGGACGGACACTTGAAAGAATCATTTTATTAATAAACTAGCTGAGGCTCGCGGCTTCACTCGCGTGTATTACAGACTGTGACTAATAGAAATAGCTTAAGTTAGTCCTTAGTACATCAGCTACCCGCAGTATTTGTCCCGTATAAATCGGTCGGCTTTGTTTCACCAAACTATGAATATAAAAGTTAATGAACAAGGCTAGGTTCAAGAATTATCCTTTAGATTTCAGATTCTACTTAGCTTAAGCAACAAGCGATAAATCGTACCCTCCATCTATGTAGACCTAGCTGTCATTAATCATAACACTATTCATTCATACATGACCTAATAAGTTGTAACAGCAGTACCATCTAAAAATAATTCTTGAACCAAGTAGGTAGGTTACTCTACCAACAAAACAAGCCCAATATCATACATCATTCAACCATTTTATAGCTTTAGTAATATAAAACTTAAGAAGAACATAAAGTTGGCACCAAGTCCTTACACATTCTAGTTTAATAAAAGTCCCTTGAAGAAATCTTGATGATACTTATCCCTGTTACCTATATCTTCTTTTTGGAATACTTGCAAAGCGACAGCGGTTTACTCTTAATTTTTTGGTCTTATTTTAATTCTTGTACGTCGAGTTTCTACCCTTTGTCTTGACTCCTGTTTATTTTTGTTGATTTTAACTTTAGATTATATTTACCGTTACATTTGTTTATTTCACTAATACAGATGACATAAGTTTTTAAACTGACATGGTCACTAACACTACGACGGAATTTTTACCATGTTTATTAATGTCTATGAGTTTCCGATATTTCGGCACTGTTGCAAGCGCCATGATCACGGATGAATTGGATTAATAAACATGGTAAATATCCCATCTTAAGTTCTAATGTTAATACAGATGACGTAGAACAGTCTTGAGACAGTATATAAAAAATCCCAAGGAGTAAGTGTGTTTTCCTTGTTTATTTCCCGTAAAAGACATATAGTATGTTTGTTTAGCCGGAAAGACAAGAAGTAGTGTGATGCACAACTATTTGGAATGCAGCCAACAAGTCATCGATTTTTCTACAAACTTGTTTACAAGCCAAGGAGTTACATTTTTGCGAATTCTACACAAAGTGCGTCGACCTCAGCCGGTGTCACAGATTGTAGGAAGAACATACTTCACAAGTATTTGTTTTTTATTTTTAATAACGAATGTATGTCACAGTCTGTGGTTTTCCTTTTAGGGTTCCGGAGCCAAATGCCAAAAAACGGAACCCTTATAGATTCGTCATGTCTGTCCGTCCGTCCGTCTGTCCGTCTGTCCGTCCGTCTGTCCATCCGTCTGTCCGTCCGTCCGTCCGTCCGTCTGTCCGTCTATCCGTCTATCCGTCCGTCCGTCCGTCCGTCCGTCCGTATGTCACAGCCATTTATTTCCGAAACTGTTGGGTTTACATAATTGAAACTTTTTAAGATGGTGTATTTCGGTAACCGCTATTAGAATTTTGAATAAAAATGAATAAATTTAAAAATTAAAGGGGGGCACTCCATACATGGAACTGATTAAAAAAAAAATTTTTTTCAGCTTACATATCCGTGATGGGTGTCTATGGATAGGTCTTTAAAAAAGACATTAAGGTTCCTAACTTTTCGTCATAATCAAAGTGGAAAAATGTGTCCCCCCCCCCTCTAACTTTTAAAATAAGAGAGTGAGAAAACTGAAAAAAATATATGCTGTAGATTTCAATGAAAACTAACAACGAAAATTGGTTTGAACGCGATATCATTCTTAGTTTTTAAGAAATAAAACATATTCAAAAACCGCAAATATAACTTTGTCGTTCATACAAACACTATGTGAAACCAAGTTATTTTACAACTTTTATATTATGTCATCTACTTGCTGTTACGGAACCCTTCATGAGCGAGTCCGACTCGCACTTGGCCGGTATTTTTACTTGCCGTACGCGACAACTCGTCGTGCCGAAATATGAAAAGAAAATAAAAATAAAAAGTAGAATGACGAATTAGAACAGACAGAAGTTTTAAAACAATAATCGTCAGCGGAATGCAGACAGAATAAATGTGTTTTCGTATTTGACTGTTAAACAAACAGTCAATAATGGCAGCTTTTTAGTTCAAACATTTGCTTATAAAGTTCAAAACCGCATTCAACAAAACACCAACATTGAGAAATAAGGAAATATTAAAAAAAGAAATGACAGCAGTTCTAATAAAAGTAATTCATACTTAGAACAATGAACAAAGTTTTATTATAATAATTAAACTATAATAACAACCACAGTTTTATTGGTCTACGTCCTAATTAAAATAAGATTTTAAGAATTATTCTCTAGAAATACTTATACCTCTGAAAATGACTCAAATGGTGTGGGATTACCAAGAAAAATATGATGCGGGTGATCTCATTATTTAGGAAAAACAATACTTTTGTCTTCTATTTATAAGGGTTAGGCCAAATACCTATTGTTCTAGTTCAATTAATAAAAAACTCTTTGTAAGTTCTTCTATATTTAGTAAACATGTGTTACTATTGTCATAAACTGACAAAAAGAAAATTAGGTATGAAAATCTAATTAATTTTATTACGTAGGTACAAACAATTACAATTTAACGAAGTAATAAATTCTTCGAAATGATTGACGGAATCAACCATATGGTAGCACCTGTCATATATATTTATATAGATTGCGCAGAGTTTTATTAATAACCTTAAAATATTTTCCATAGAAAAACAAAACGAATTAATCTGCGTCACGGAATAAAACAGTTTTAGAGGGATATTCCCAAATTGCAAAAAAAAATGTCATTGGGGAAAGTTTAAGACGTTAGTTTGCCAAGAAAAGTGAAAAAACCCTCGAAAATCCCAAGTTGAATCCTACTTTTAAAAATAATCATTTAAAAAAACTTGCTATGATTACTCTGTCTGGAAATTATAGTTGAAAATTGTTTTGTGACATTCTAAAATGTTGGCAGTATTTTCATTGAGTACGCAGTTATTATTGTGTTAGCTCTTCACTCAAAACCAAGTATATAAAAACATTAAAAGGTCATTGCTCTACTCAAAAACTCAATACAATCATTTAATATTTCCAAACCACGAAACAATATATTATACAAAACGAACTTTGATTAAGCATCATCTCAACTCAATCAAGTCTCTTTTCTATCGAACTTCGTAACAAAACAACATAATCAGAATCCACACTTATATCTTGTGTTATGCTTATTATTTTTATTTACGTTATAACTGGTTGGAGTGGCCGGTGGTGTCGCAACAGGGAGACAACCTTTCTATAGGCAGTCATATCGCCTGACGCCCACTCGCTTTAGCTAGAGACGTGAACTGTTGAACAGTCAGTCGATTGGACTACCTTTAGTAGAAGCTGAAAAATATTAATATATTCAAATAGATCGTGGACGTGGAATATGTAAATGGATGGATAGAGAAAGGAAAGTTTATGAAAAGAGGGATGGATTAAAGAAGGAATAAGGTGGTGCATGATAAAATTTTATAGAAAAAAAAAAATTCATATTATCGCGCATAAAAACTTATACTCAATAAAGATGCATATCGTGCATATACCTTAGTACTAAATAAGGATTCATAACAGGACGAAGCATTAATTTATTAAGTACGTAAAATCACAAATCAACCGCTCAACAGAAGCAGTAAACAATATAATCGTCTGATAGTCTATTTGTGTTATGCTCGCCAACAGCCAACGCAGGCCCAATGCGATAAGACCAAGTCGAGAATTTTATCATGGCCTCTAAAACTATTAACGATAATTTATTTTCCAATTATTAGAACAATAAATTGTCGAGGATGCATCAATCATTATAGCGCGACCTTTAAGTACATTATCACATGTTAGAATTGACTTGACTTTTTCAACGATGACAAGGGATTTAGTAACCTATTTTTATAGCACACGTATCATTATTGATAGGCTGGAAATGTCACATCTAATACGTATCTACTCTGTCCTTTACCTAGTCGATTACATTGTCACAACACTAGCAAAAGTACAAATACAGCCCTAACTTCCGTAATATTATAGTAAGTCTCGCTATCTCAGTCACACACTCAAGATAATGTAGAGTATCGCTCGGATCATTTCGAGTTGAGAGCAATCGTCAAGATCTGTGCCGTATTGTGACACCCACTACCACTGTCTTGCATGCCCTACCGACTATCAAGGGTTTATTGCCCTGCAACCACACTATAATGAGATAGATACGACCATAAGACTTCGTGATTGGCCCGCAGAAAGATAAATAATCACGTTTGTAGCATACTTCCACAAAAAAGTACCTATATCACGTTCTTTGTTCTACAAACTGAACCGAATTCCTTAATGGTCTTTATCTTGGACTTAGCCAATTATGCCCTTATTTGTCTACGCAAACCTATTACTAGTAATTATCAAGTTAACGCTACGATATCGCTTTCAACTTTTGTTTTTCTAAACTAAATCTAAGAAAAGTAAAGAAAACCTAACTATCCTGTCTCTATCTCATTCTAAGGTTATAACAATATATATTTAAATGATGGTTAATATTCCCAACCTCTTTGGCCTCATCGAAGTGAGAAGAACACCTAATGGCTATAATAATTTAGAGACGCATCTAAAATTGGACGCAGATTTTACCCAATAAATAGATACTGACTACACTCCATTACGTAGATAATATATTCTCTTATACCCCATTACTTTAACAGTATGAAATAAATGTCCAATTTAGGTGCAGTGTATTATAATAATGCTCTTTATTCCCGTCCTGTTGTGAACCGCATTCCTTTGGTACGTACTTAGTATTTTTTGCGTAGGCGTCGAACCCCACACCCATCGTTTCTTGCATTATAATTATCTGGAACGAATAAATATGGGCAACAGTTTATGCTGGGTTGTACGTACCGCTCATAATTTATTTCTACATTAATTTATAATTAGCCTGAAGCAACGTAAAAGTGATTAAATTTAAGCAATTTACCTGATTTGTTATTAATGGAGAATGCTCTTTGCCTGAAGAAATTTGTCTTGTCGTTTAATTAATTAACATCCACCTTCGCAGTTGCTCAACAACTCACTTTTGCATAAAAAATACCGACTTTTATTAAAACATTTATTTTCTTGATAAATATCTATAGAGAGATAACAAGCGTAATTCCTAAACATCCAAACGATACTAGTTACATTTCAAAACAACACCGCAAAATTATATCCAGAAGCGAAACTTACGCAAAGACTACCGAATCGAATTTGATACACCGAGTATCGAGAATCGAGTACAATTTACACCCCGCGGCAAAATCGCAAACCGCTTACATAATCGGAAAATGCAGTACGCAAATCGATATACAACCTGTAACTATCATCCATAACTTATCTCGCAAAACCAGGTAGCAATCAAGTACATACGGGACACATGAAGCTATACAAAACCAGTTTATCATGGTCTCGCTTTGTACAATCTTTCTGCACATTCGACGGTCAGTTTATACTGGTTATGTATGGCTTGATGTTTACCTCTGTTTACAACTTCACTGGAGGTATTTACTTGTTGCTTTTCCATCGAATTATTCATACGTCCTTCGTACACCATCGCTAGTCAACAATGTGCTTAATAAAGGCAGGTAGCGTGTTGATGTATTCTGTTAAGTAAGCAAGTCTACTTGGTCATTACTTGAACGAGCCACTGGCGCCAATAGTCTTGTTATAGGTAGGTACATGGAAATATGTTGGCCGGATATGCCTTCTGTTGCGGTTAATTTAAACAGATTGCTTCGTGTTTTGCGGTACTGGTATCACAAACAATAACTCAATATTTTAATGGTAATACATCAAAATAAGAACTTATCTTAACATTATTCTGAGAATACGCAGTAGGCACATATTTTATATGGAACTGTTAGCTACCTATTTTATACATAGTCTATAATATTATTTTCTAAAACACTGCCTTATATAGCCACTGATGTCAATTGTGGTTTATAAATGAAAGAAAATATATTCACATTCCATGTTTACGTCTAAATTAATATGGTATTTTATATGCGTATAAGCGTCAGTGGCTATCAACCTAAAATACGTGTCTCGTTTATATTCTGGTAGCCATTTAATGTCATTAACGATGAACATCATTGGCATTGCGCCAACGATCGCATCGGACCTGTTTTACACACTGGTGATAAGAGCCGAGGTTTTAATTACCTTAAAAGTGAACGCACCTGTCAACGAAGCATTCGTTTTCCTCAGCCAAACATCAAAGATGAATTAGTAACAGCTAAACTTACTTATAAAAACAAAAAAAGATCCGTAACCTACATCCATAAAATTACAAGAATAAAAACGTCCGTCTCACAGGCACACAGGCACGCTCTGCTAACGAATTTCACGCCCTTGTCACATCCAGTTATCGCATTAGCGTTGTTAGTTTATTTCAACCAGTTTCAATCTGACCGGGCATCATTTAACATTGCAATTTGTATAATTACACGTCTAGGAACAACTACATAGGTACCATATATAGAAGAATAGAACTATATACCCGTAGACTTGTAGCACATTCCTTTGTCCCGTCTATATGGTTATAATTGGCTTGCAATATTAGATTTATGTTGTGTTAATAAACCTAAGTATATTAATAAACAAGTAAGACTTATAAGGCGTCAAAATGACAACATGTTTAATAGGGACAAAGGATAATTAATTTATATTACTTAGGCACTTGATGATAATTTACCGAAGTGAATACTTACTAAGAAACCATTTATTAATTTAGGTAACTACCTACTTCAAAGCGGGAAAATGATACTCTGCTCAAGTAGGTACTTAGAAATTAAAGTTTATTATTTTTAATACTGGTCTCACTCGCTTTGCAGCTGGCCCAAACCTTTAATAAATAAAACCTAATTGAAAATTCAAAAGGCACAAAGCCAAATCTTATTCAATTGGCCCTTAAACCGATTCCGCACTTTCAAACGCACCTGCCTCGTACATTATACATTGTAGAAAACGGGACAGCAAACGGCGTGTACGATTTGCACTTTCGATTAGAACATCCAGTGAACACTATTTCAACCCGATGTCACACCTATGATCAAATTGATAGGCTGCTTTATAGTCTAACACACCTTGTTAGGAGATTTTACGAGTGGAGACATGAACATTTCTCTTTAAAATACGTATGTATACTAAAATATCGTATCAGATTCTTTATTTCTTTAGATAAGTCTAAGATCAATAGACAACGGTTGAAAGCAAATCCAATCCAAACCCCAAGGCGTTTGGGCTCTTTTTTATATGTTCTACTCGAATTTCATAAGACAAACTAATTACTTGCATATTTTCTTCGAATACTTATTTCGCTTTTAATTTTCTTTGCAGCTCCCGACTTCTCACTGTGTGTTCACGTCCGAAGATGGATGGTGTCCAGTAGAACGCGAATACCTTCCAGCAGCTGACGACAAATCCACTAAAGGGATTGAAGTCAACCCAGTATCTGCTGAAAGAACTCTTTACGTTGGCAAGAAGAACAAACTGGATATCCAGTACACTTCCGAAACTAAAGCAAAGGTAAGCTTCATTGGAATTGCTTTTTTGTTAACAATAATAATAAGGACGACTTTTCTTTATAGAGAAGAAACCTACAATTTTAGTTTCCTCACTCATTGTAATTGATGATCCTTAGTTAAAGAAAATTTGCATAGGATTCCAAAAACATTACGTGATAATCACATAATACTTCGGATACTAATCATTCCAGAACAAGAGGCACTTGTTTAGGCAACCTAATTGCAAATGGATCACCCAAGATGCTGTGATGACAACACTAAGGAAGGGTCAGATAGAAGGTCAATGATCTAAGAATAGTAAACAATATCAGAAAAGGTTAATAATAAGACAGTTGACACTTATTACGTAATCGCTGATATGGTCAAACATTCTTCGAAATGTGATATGTCAAGTTGAAAATAAGCCCCATTTAGCTCAAGAAACACTAACAATTAACCTAAATTGTTTCTTGCTTACAAATATGTTATGGTTGTTAAAGTTAATGCCGATTTTATGGCACATTATCATAGGGCAGAAATGTGAATGACTAAGGGAATAAAATTTGTTTAATGGAGACGTGAGAATTAGAGGTTATAAGCGAGCAAAATATTTGCAGCTGATGCAAATATTGGAGATAGAGCACGCATCATCATTCCAAAATGTTATTGATTGATTCATTGTTGGTTACTGCGCAATATAATGTGTAATATAGATCATATATACATTTTATAAATATGGTAATATTACTGTAATAATATTGTCATTAAAAGTATCGCTTAGCATGAAGTCAGCTTTTCTCAAAAAATATAATCATACTTCTAAAGAAGTCTAGTAAAAATAACTCGGTAAATGAAAGGATCAGTATAAAGGCCAAAGCATTATCTACATTCTAGCCTTACATTCTTTATCCATAGCAGTAGTTGTTTGAGGAAGCAAACGACTAGTGATGCATTCTGACACAATGAGAGTAACATGTCCCAGTAATTTTAGAATTAACGTCAGCATCTCTTGAAGCGTGCCTCTCTATTCCCTTGGACATAATTGCTACTATTATAATAATTATAATTACAGTAGACCATGTTTAAATAATGATACCATGATTATAATTACGTTTTAATAGTCTACACTCTAATGATGACGAAAGTTGACATGATATCTAAATGGAGAAAAAGTTTTTTGATCTAATTCTTGAGTAATATGTTTTTAAGTAGGTATTAGTCAGTAATATTAATACGATATATACTTAATAAACACTGGATATTACAAATACAAATCCTTAACCAAATGCTAAAAATATGATAGCATGTAGTATTTTGAAGGTTTCAATCATGAGAGCACCGTGACTCACATTCGAAACACTCATAAAATACAGATCGAAGATCCACATCCTCTCAATAACTGTACAATCAAATCTCGCCCTAAATCCCCTATAATTCTTCATCCTTTTGACTTAAATTATCTTGCAGCCCAAGATGTTGATTCAGCACTCGACTCAAAGCTTCAACATCGAATTTGATATCGACGAGCCTGAATGTGCTGGGAGGTTGTGCGCCACCACAATCTCTGCTACTCCTACTCAAGACTTCTGCAACGTTACTGGTGGAGTGTCCGAGTATGTGGAAGTCAAAATCGACGTAGGACTAGCTGAGGAAGTGAAGATCAAGTACTACGTGGTCTGCGCATGCCCCTGCAGTGGTAACGCCGAGATTCGATCCCCAGTCTGCAACAGAAATGGCAATTATTCTTGCGGAATCTGCATCTGTGAACCTGGATGGTAAGTGTCACTGTAATATGCACTGTATCTTAAAGCCAAATACGTTCATTATCCAAAAATATTTCTGTTTGTGGTTACGTGGTCAAAACGATTAATCATACCGAAACGTGCAAAAACAACGTTATTCAGCTAAATTAACCTTTAGCTAAAATAAATACAGGAAAAAACGACATTGAAATAACATTTTACTTAACAAATCCAAGTAAAACGGGTTTATGCGGTTAGTTAGTTTAAGTTCTTAATGGAAAATTAACAAATAAAGAGACTAGGTAACGTTTATAAATAAAAACTATACCGTTGAGTTTAAAACAAATTTAAATGTATTTCGATGACTAAAGCAACAAACGGAAAAGAACAGTCACGGTCCTTACAACAACAGTTAAAGTAATCTTAGGAAACTATGGGTGCAACACCCAATCGCATCTTGAAACACAAAAGATTTCTGTGTTGCCTATTTTACACAAGCTAGAAAGTAAGTGAAATCTAGCTTTACACGAAACCTAACTGAATAAAATGCTCATAAAAACTGTGCAAACAATAAACTCTAGCTGGTAACTTGTTATAGGTATAATAACTCAGAAACATTTGAACAAATAAACAACGCAGGTGACATATACGCATTCAACAATTGAATGTTAAAAATAATAATATTCACCAAGTACCTAAAAGTAAAAGTTAAATTCATCGTAATGTGGACAATGAATCATATCACGAGGCAAACAAACAAGCATTACATGTCGTAACGTAACGAAACAAGGTTGAATTTCGCAAATTATCACTATCACCAGTAAATATTTCAGTTCAACACAACAAAACCATCTTTGTTCGAACATTGATGCGGAGTTAATTGTGGCACAAGAGCTCCTCTCTGCTCTTAATGCCGAGGTTATTAAAAATGTTTGATGCAATACAATTTGTGAACAGCTGCATGTCAAAGAATAATTAGTTTTAAAAGCAAATCTTTGAAAACAGAAATGTTGTCCAAACATTAGGAATTAAAAGGTTTGATGAAATGTTAGACACACAAACTAATCTTTTATACATTCGTCGGAAGTCGTACTATCTATACAACCATTACTACTGCACATGACATAACGGATAATAACTCCTCAACAATTCTAATAAGGCAATCCGCCAGGATGTTCGTCAGTAAACTACTGATAAATCGATTAGCTCCTGATTGTTATCGATAGAAGAATCGGATCATTTAGGTCTAGGCAATCCACAAACGATTTTATTATTGTAAATATTATTTCTTTGTTAATTTTGCGGGCATCGCGGGTTATGCATGCATGCATATATGTATGCATCCACAAAACCAACGTTACCATTGGCATTTTATGTCCGCCTTTCCAGTCTGTGCATGACATCGAACAATAAGAAATGACCTAAATCTTTCAAGGATATAATAAATCAGTTAAAAAATGAATACAAAAAATGTAACCAATTCAGCAATACTTAATAACTACAATATTATGCACTTCGAACAAAAAAAAAGAACATAGACATTATTACATTGTGTAACTGCAACTAGCATTAACAGTACTATTACAGTTATGCCTAAAAGTAATTTTCTTACCCAGGACCGGCGCATCTTGCGAGAAACCAATTTGCGATGAGACCAAACGTGGCGATGTTGTTCAATGCTCTCTGAACCCCAGGAACGATGTAAGTCATTTGAAAATATGTTTTATTTACTCCTCATAACGTCTATTACTTGTTACCTTTTAACTCTTTAGGCCATTAGTCATCAGTAATTCTAAAACGCAATTTTGCTATGAAATCAATCTTCACTTTCCATTTCCTTTGTCTCACAACCAATCGTTTCCAGGAGGACTGCTACGGCAATGGCTACTGCGGTATCTGTGAGACCTGCGTCTGCTACACAGACCGGGAAGGTTCCCAATATTTCGACCAGGACAACAACTGCGCAGGTCTTTGCACCATCACAAACGGTGATTACGAAGACTGCCTCGTCAACAGCAATGGCACAAGTGGACAATGCTACAATTCTCATTCAAACTTATTCATGCAACGCTACAACGTTTCTCTGACAAATGAAAGAGATCCTCAGAACAGAAAAGTTTGGGTGAAATGCAATGAAACCTTTGACGACTGTGGAACATTGGAGTACTTCGCCAAACGTGATGAAAGAGGGGACATCTATGTTATGATGGTGAATCATTGTAACGAGATCATCGCTGAGGCGGTTGTGGCTGACACGAAAGGTAAGACATTTGCAATTAACTTTTATATAGAAGTTACAAAGTGTAGAGTTATTTTAACCAGCAGAGTTCATGTGATCGTTCAGTTTTATTTAATTAGTCCCAACGCATGTAAACAGAAATTAAAATAATTAAGAACAACACGATTATGAAACTGCCACACAACGAATTCCACGTAATTCCATATCATTTGCGTCATTCATAACAAGGCTCCTTATGAATGAAAAAGTAATTTTTAATTTCATTATTTTTACTCTGCATTGCATAACAAGCTCTAATATTAACAAGATAGAGTGTTTTCTCCAAGTTTATATTTAAATTTACACAGATGCGTTCAATAATTCCAACCTTTTGACATGGCAAAACAAATAATATGCGCCTGACAACATCTGCGCATCGGTCTTTCTTAGAACAAACATATTCATCGTGTGTCGTATGGACTTGCTCTATCGTTGTTATTAAAACAATCGCGTTCACTTGTATCATGTATTTACGTGTTATAAGACGCCACACTGTCCAATATGGTTAGAAATTACGTTCATGTTTGAAGTCTATTTATTGAAATCCATTGTTATACTTTTTAATTACTTGCAAGTAAGGAGGATGATTTTTTCCAAGACTATATATTGTTAAAATAGTCACTAGATACTAGATACTATTACTAGATAGATAAACGTATAATTCATAGATAGATATAATAAATATTGCAGTATTCTTAACAACATAAATATTCACATGGAAATGTCTCACTTTTTATCCAAAAACATAAATAAATGAGTCCGCCATTCGAATTACTTTCACATACCAAATAATTTAAATAATTAGGACCAAGGGGGAGGCCTTTGTTCAGCAGTGGACGTCTCTAGGCTGATGATGATGATGATGATGACCAAATAATTTCGGGATATAAAATTAAGATTTAATATACCAATTCGTACGAAATTCGAATTCTAAAATATACTACACTTTTCCTGGTTCATAAACATAAAATCCAAATGCACAATAGTAACTCCCGTAATCAACAATTCCATTTGTCAGTGACCTAGAAAGTATAATAAACTAATATTTACTCATCACAGATAAAGAATGACAACATTAAATAAACAGCACACATACGGCGCGGCCACTATAAACAGTTTACTCATACACTAACTTTTGCCCGCGACACCGTCTGTCTTTTGTCAAGAGGATTATACTTTGTCTTTCTAAACACAATCTGAGTAAACAACTTCTCATACTTATGATTGTTTGGATTGTTGCATAATAGTAAATAGTTTTATTTGTATTAAACATGGGTTATGTTCACAATAGCAACAATAGCAGGGATTGTAAACTGTTTCAATTGTTATTCAATAGTAGACTACATTTAAAGAACCTTCTATTCTTTGATTCATTAATGGTTTTACATGAGTTTTATTCACTACTAAAGCGTATTTTACGTAAGATAAGACGCTAGGAGATTTATGAAACCGACTGGCGTCTTAAACAAAATAATACCCTAACCTAACCTATCTCTTGAAGACAAATCATGCATCTGTAATAACTTCTACATAATTATTTAATAAAATTATCGACTAGAACTACTACATAATACAGAGTAACGAAAGGGGTTTCTTACTCGTTCTTTTCCATTCAAATCCACATTTTGGAACGAGCACCTAGCTTCTCTGACGGACAGACTAATACAATACTTTTTATTTCTTTATTTGTTGAGGTTTCAGTACCCGTTTATGGTTTAATAAAGCCTCGAATTTTTCTTTAGACATAATTATGAGCAGTTGCCTTCTACCATGAGCAGTTAGAGTGTGTGTATGAACCAGACAAAACATAAAAGTAGTTTCATTCTACATAAACAATTAAGTAACTAGATAGAGACTTAAAGTACTGACCCACAGCTTCCAACCAATCATCTCCACACGCTAAGTAAATAAGATAACTTTACCTAATCCACATAAAACAATACGTGACATATTGCACTTTGTTTGAACAAAGTCCCGCCCACCGTTGCATTGTTTTAGCAAATGGAAAGGAAAAGTACGTAGGCAGAAGTTGTATTACAATGGATGAATTTACATTTCATTAACTTTCTTGAATTATAAACTCTTGTGAGACATATCTTACAAATAGTATACATGCGAAAGCTTGTGAGGATGTATGTAGGTATGTTTGTAATTCTTTCACGCAAAAACTATTGGACGGATTTGTAATAAATTTTCACAAAGGCATAGAGATATATGTATAACAATCTGGGATAACAAATGTACCACTTTTTATCCCGGGAACGCAGGAAATACTACTGACAGGAGCTAGTATCATTGCATTGCTGAAAATCAACGCCGTGGCGCGAGCCATCGTGCTGGGGCTAAGGCAATTTAGCTGAGCACTGGTCTTTTGCGCCGTGTTGATTATTTATTTACTTTTTAATTATTTTCATGTTTTTCCTGCAATATCTTGTAATGGTGCAAATAATTAGTTTTTCTTTCTTTATGTTTAATCATTATGATATATTTACTAGCTACATCAGTAACTGTTTCGCGATGCGTACTTGACCTGTTTCAAGTTTATTCAATTGAATGGCTTAAAACCAGTCCAGTTACTACGTCAAATAGTTACTTGAATTAATTTAATGACAATAAACACATAATTACATTCATTGACTTATTACATACTACGTACTCATGAGGAAAGTTTAGTAAACTGTAGAATACGTAAAAACCCTGTTACGTCTCCTGGCCCTGTGTTATTTACCTGTATTTGTTTTGAATTAGTCTGAAAAACCTTTGCGGTCAGAGATTAACTATGTCAACAATGATAATAGTGTTGACCTTAGTAGAAATCGGACTAATTAAATGAAATATTTTTGAATGCATTACGTGCCGTAATGTACACCTCTGCCTACCCCTTCGGGAATAAAAGACGTGGTGTTGCGTTGTTTTAAATATTTTCCTTTTTATTTGCCTTATAGGCCTACGTAGCGTAGCTTTAATAATGAGACATGTATTTCTACTTTACGAAATTAATAATAATTACTTTGTCTCTAATTTCTGCCAGTGGCTTCATCTATGTTGCGTGGACACATTATAAGACGTTAACCTATCTCTATCGCAAGTTTCTTTAAAATAGTTTTCAGATTTTTGTATGAAAGAGACACAAGCTGACTACATATACAAACATAGGTATATATTTCATACAGAACACACACACATAAATTCACAAATGTTCACATTACTTAAGTTTTTTTTTGTCGATATAAATTATTCAAAATTCTTATTTCCGTCCCTCAGTGCCAATTATCCTGGGAGTCTTGGGCATCGTGGCGGCAGTAGCGGCAGTAAGCGGAGTGATGTTATGGAAGCACTTGAACACGGTACCTCCCGTCCCTCTCAATGACCCTCAGTACCAGAACATTGACGCTGAGGACTGCACGGGAGAGAACCCGCTGTACAAACCACCCACGTCATCCTTCAAAAACCCCACATATGGCAAGTGGTAGTTGCGGTAAGTGGAGTTTTATTATATATCACTCATTTTATAGACAAACAATTCTTTTTGATATCAGTGGTTATACATTATATTTACGACTTAGTCTCCCTTGCTCTAGACAAACTCTTTTTAAAAAGACGCAATATCTTTTGACAAATATGATGATAGTTCATTTTGTCACTTAGTAATAACTCAAGAGTTACTTTTCCCGATTATAAAACCATTGCTAGGTATATGCCTTTATAGACAAATTTAATGGTTTACACACAATACTTATTGAACATAAGTCGATTCGATACTATTTTATTACCTTATCACGACAAACGTTGAGAAACACAATGAGAATTTCTTCACAGCTTCATAAAAAATGCATATCTTTAAATAAAAGGCCAAGAAAGTTATAAATCTTATTTCAGTCAACTTAAGTTAAGCTTAAAACAAAATGCTCTTAGTAACTTGTATTTCAAAACCGCATTATGCAAGTATACACTAACTAAAGGTAGTGTAATAAATACCCAACTTTCATAGAAAAGGTAATAATTTAAAAATAATCCTTTTATAGGCAATTTGTATACAAATACATTTATGAAATCAACACTATTATTGAAGTTCTTGGTATATAAACCACAAACAAACAAACTTATGCACATTGTAGTTTTACTCTTGAAATTTTATTTAGTTGAGGTTTTAAAAACTGTTTTTCCGCTTTCCCTAATAGCGAAATAGGAGTTATTTACCATATAAAAACATCGGAAAGTAACTTATTATATTACATTAATAAATTGACACCTAGAGGGCTTAGTTGCCATGTATGACATAGGTATATAGCTCTACTTCTTTAGGTAATAAAAGCGTAATTCCTTTTTACACACTTTCTTTAATTTTTTTATAAAAGTTGATTGATTATTATTATACATAGTATTAACTACTTTACTACAATGTAGCACCTATCAGTATCAGCTACGAAGGCCATACAATATCAGCTCATTGGATCTCAGCAACCTGCAATCACGACCAGCCTTACTGTTTTACCCTCTTTCCAATAACCTTCATGTTTATAACTAACTGCAGTACGTTCACTTTGCAATATATAATGTAAACTGCACTATTCTGAATATAAAAGGATCGGTTGATAACTATCCTGCCCCATTTGATCTAGAATCGTGGTGGAAGTATAGCAATTAGGCCAACGCTCCTTTAAAAACTATGTAGTATATCTCACCATGCAAGAAGTAGTCTCTTGCATTAAGAATAAGTACCTCGTAATACCTACAGTTGATTCAAATCCGTTGAACAAAAGGCTCTATGCAAGTTCTAATTAACAATGATATTATGACTAGATATATACGTAAGTGCTGTGAGAACGCCTCTATATGTATACTAAATCAAATCAAATCACTTTAATGCATCCATTACTATCCCACTACTTCGAAAAGAAAAGGGGATAATGTGATTTACATCTTTATTAACCTAACAGATCGTTAAGACAATAAATATTAATGATAATACCATATTAGGCTATATGACGAACCCTTAAGGAGTGTCCGTAAGGCCATTTTTGTATCGATTTTCCACTTTATACTCTAGACGCTAAGGTTGAAAATTTATAAATAATGTAGACAATTGAGATAGTTGGATGTGCTTGCATAGCCTTCTATAGCCTAGGTTCATATAATTAGGGTTTAATGGACGTCCGGCCCTCCCTAGACTGTCAACTTCCCACCATGAACCACTTAGTTGACAGAACTAGTTTTTTTATACCCTGTCATTACATAACGTGTTACCTAAGCACTTAATAGCAGTAGTAAGCAAAAGAAAAATGCTTGCTTCATGAAGCGGGGATCAACTATTAGATAATTTTCCAATTCTGACTGATAACTTATGAAACAATCAGTCATTACAAAAGAAAGCCTCAAAATATTCTGAGTAAGACTAAAAAAGACGGGGAAAATCATCCAATGCTTTTGCCCACCTTGGGCGAGGCGAGAGGGAGTGTCAGACTCTTACTGACTAAAAACATAACCCTCCTTCTGGCGCAGTCGGATAAAAACCACCCCGTTCCTACTCCTGCTTTTCGAGCTAGAGCCCCGGTAAACCCGCTAAGTACTCCGCAGCTCCGGATTGAACTAAGAACTTGAGTCTTCATAATTATTATGTACAAACAAACCTGATACAGTAAAATGGGGTGAATAGGGATCGAGAGGTGAATAGGTACAGAAGAGGGGTGAATAGATACTATGATGAATTTCCCTATACCTATTCACCTCTCTTCTGTCCCTATTCACCTCTCGATCCCTATTTACCCCGTTTTACTGTATATAAATTAATCGAGAAGTACATACATAGGCGTATGTTCCATCCTCATTTCCAGTCGTTACCGATAGCTTGGAATGTAACAGCTAGTCTGAGACAGCTAAAGGTGCGTTTATGGTCTCTATTAAAATTTCCTCTTTCGCCACTTTATGTCACGGTTGAGAAATGCAGTCCGGTTTAATGCAAGATTTATGTTACGAAGCTATAACATTTAGTTCATAAACCTACATAATATGTATAAAGTTACGTCTATTTTTCTCTAAGAGGTGGACAGATGTACAGACTTATAGTGTTTACATGTTTTGTAGGTAATAGAGGTTGAAACTGTTCTCTCCAATTGTCTGTCAGCTCCAGACTTTACTACTACTGATAATTTCTGGGTACTCAATCACATTATGTCTGAAAAAAGACGAAATATCCCTATGTCTCATTCATGTTAAAAGAAAATCCCTACCCTCTATGCCTTCGTGAATAATTCTTGACGGTCGGAAATTTCAATTAGTGTAGGTAAACGTATTTTCGAGGGACTTTCCATCTTTTAAATAGTTTGATGTCATCATCAGAAAGGAAGGGGTTTGTCCCGCTATTTCTAAACACTTACATTAATGGCGTCCATCCTTTGTTACATGTTAGTCATCTTTCGATAAAGCGCAAATACGCTGTTGCATTACTTGTATTACACATTACATCAAGTATTGTGCAAATGGTTTGAAGAAATCAATAAATCAATATTGCATCGTGATTAATATGTTGCAATTAATGTATTGTTACTCTGAACTAAACAGTTTGCTGAAAACATTTTCTCAATCTCGCAACGTCATGCCTTTTATCTCCGAAGGGGTAGGCAGAGGTGCACATTACGACAATTCTCAATCTCAAGACTCAAATTCTTTCATAGTCAGCATGAATAACGTGTGGATGTTGTTCACTAAATAGACACCATTATTCAATAAAAAAGAAAACTCACAACCAAAGTTACAAATCTAAACAAGCGTATATTTTAATGGCGCGTCTAACCTAGTTCTAACACTATAAAACAGTCGAGATGTCGTACAAAATAAAAGCAAAACCCTCATTTACGACTGAACTTTCCACTAATATAAATCTAGTACTAAGACTTCTATCTTACTACGTTATACATACATATAGTCAGGACACACTTGCTATGGAACTTTTACGACTCACTGCATATCTTGGAATAATGTGCTGGCTATCAATACCTACTTAGTAATTGCTATCAAAATGGTCTCTCTAGTTAAAACTGTTTTACTGCCGCACTCACAGTTATCGAATGATTACTTAAACTATTCCTTAGTAACGATTTTGTATCGAAAATAATTGCTAAGGACTGGGTTAAGTAACCATTAAATTACTCTGATTACGGTGGTTATTGTAGTAACTGAATGTACCCATCTAGTTTCTTAATAAGTAAAAACTTGGCTAATTAATCCTTAAATACTAACTTTAGCAACTTTATTTTCCTACAGATTATGATCTAAAAGAAGTTTGACGTCCAATCTAAACCACTTAAGTTTTTGTACCCACAATCGTTACAAGTCTCTATTTTAATCTGCACTTACGTCTCAACTAATCTCCTGTCATATTAAGTCTTTAAATCCTGCAAAAAATAGAAATGTTAAATACACTAGTGTGTTGCTCACATGACCCCTATGGCGTTAACATGTAAGGGTACATTATGGTGATAGATTGTGTCAACCCTACTGTGTATTATATTCTCTTATATGTACAAGCTATTCATTTAATAACAGACCTTTATTTACCCGCCCATATGGAAAACAGCAAACAAATCACCTCTTCAAACATTATGCCTTTTCAAAGGGACAAATAACACACACATTACTCACCTTTTATTATATTATTCTACAAACAATGGTCTGAACAAAACGTCCTAATTCCTTGACATCAAAATGCCCAGCTAAATAAAATTCAATCTTCAAATCAATTGGCACCCATTGCTTTCCAGCACGTGCAGCGACGAATTTATTAAATTTAATGTTCCACTAATGAATCAGTAGTAAAATCAAATTAAAGACACAAAGCATTGAATGGCTATAAAAAATATACAGCTATCTGTGGCCTGGAGTTGGAACGGGTTCTGAACTTGCATACTTCATTATCTCCGTCATACATCTGTTATCTACTTTTGTTATCACGATCCAATCTATGTAATTACGGAGTTAATCTGCTTTGTGGCAGAAAGATCGTATATGGCTGCATTCTTTCGCATTTTATAAAAGTTACTTATGATTTTATTAAAGACGCTTTTATTTAATGATTAGTTTTGCTAGAAGTATATGTAATTCATAAATGGATACACGAGTTTGATAACTTAAAAGTTATTGTAATTTGGAGTTAACAATACAATTTATTATTTTTTAACAAATAAAGAGACTTCAGCATTCGTTAAGTATTAATCCTTGGCATCAGTAAAATAGAAGGATAATTAAGTCTTAACCTCTAGAAAAATCTTTAATAACAATAATAGACAAAGAAACAACTAGAAACTAGTCTCTAACTAATTACAATTAGTCACAGCGAGCAAATAATCTATTAGTTCATGTATAACACATTGTTTCTGCTCGTTACCTAATTGGTAGTAAGATTTGATGCAGTAGCTCACACAGCATGCATTGTGCAGTAAGGCAGTGACATTTAAGGCTTATCAGACCCTAGCGAGGCCACGCCACTCATTAATAGATTTATAATACAAAGTAACTTGTACAGATATACTTTACCAATATACACAATAAATAACTCTCTTTATATTACCATACAGTCCTAATTTGTGCTAGTAAAATGTTATCCTTTGATAGTTAAAAGACAGTAAAACTAAATGTAGTTTTATGATTTTTCTAGTACCTGTCTGCTGATTGAAAATTAATGATAATGGCGACATCATTTCTTGGAGTTCAATGTTCGAATACACTGTCTTATTGTTAAGAGAAATAATTAAAAAATCATAAAAGTTTTAAAAAGTACTTTAAAACCATAAAATGTTTCAAAGTAATGTAAAGCATAAGAACAACAATAATTAAAAATTCAAATAACATTACAAATAAAGATGTCAGTGAATCAGATGCAGTTCTCTTGCATTCCAGACTAAACACTGCAGACAGGAATCTTTCAATAAAGCTTAATGATTATTGCTAACTTATGACTTGATGACTAATAGGTACACTAAACGCAGTAAAGCTGAAATAACAACGGTGTTTACAATTCATATTAGCTTACATACACCACTAGATGATTCCATAACATATTTTTTTTATCAGACGTTTTGACAATCACAGATATCTTAATGTCTAACACGTTTTTTGCAAGGATTATTAGAGTAAGAACAGAAAAAATTCAACTTTAAACACATTATCTTAAATCTCATTTCATCATACACAAAAAAATCTCTACATCACGCTCATAAGTCTCTTATTTAGTTTATCAATGTGAAAGGTATAAGTCGGTTGTGATATGACCTTTGGCGGAGTTCAGTGAACTCAGACAGTTTAAAACTTTGACCCTCGCACTCCGGCGCGTCGAGTTGGCACCCCTGGCGATGCGACACTCGTATAAGGATATTTAAACAAGTAAATGCAGTAAAGGAAATGCAACGAAACGTCCGAACACATATTTCTTTGTTCTTTGCCAAATATGGATGCTTATGTATAAAGTATAACGTTATTTATTGGTGACTGCATTTCGTTTCATGTTATTGTTTCTAACTGTACTTATTTGGGCATAGTTTGTGACTGTAGTTGTGTACAAATAAGGATAGTATATAACTGTTAGGTGTATGTATTGAATGTCATTATTCATGTACATCACTAAGGAAATAAGCTCCATATAAGACATTTTAATGAAGTAAATGTATAAGTTTTTAAACTGACATGGTCACACAACTTTACCATGTTTTTAGCTTTTTCGAGTTTCGAAGTAAATGTAGTGACATACTACATAACAAAGTACTAAATTAGTACCAAACAATAACCAAGGCATAGAAAAATATGTATTGTACTAAAGACATTAGACATTAGAACAGCCTGTATTTCATAGGGTTTCAGAAGCCAAATGTCAACGACCTCGACCTGCCAGTCTATCTAGCATATACAAAAAACAAACAATTTGCTCAACCCGTGTTGAAGACTATGTATTGTATAAGATATGTCTTCTATAATATGTTATACCAAATAACATGAACAATTTAATCGGCTGTACAAATGAGCATAGCAAAAAATCAGCTACCTATGTCAGAACAGAATTAGTTAGGAAGCTTAAGTTACAAAAAATCTAAGTATGTTGTTTGACATCATGTTTATTGAAATACAAGTATAGATTGTACATGGTATTTTTATTAATACATATTACATATGTTTTATTAAAGTATTTTTTGCAACATAAACTTAGATAACTAGAAATATTTTCTATCATTAATTCCTTTCATAGAGTTGCTAAGACAATTCAACACTCCCATACTAATTTACAAACCTAATCAAACAAGTGATAAAACAATAATTCAGCAATTACACAAAGATAGTAGATTCTCATTGAATACGTTGAGAGTACAATCAACTGTACACACCAACAACAACCTTATTACATAACTATGAAGGGTATTTTTTGCAAAACATGTGCTACCATTGACCTGCAGTTAGAGTTACGCATTTCTGAAGATATCAGGTTTCAAAATAAATCCTCATCTCCATATTAGCTTGTAAATGAGCTCTACTGAGTGTAGGCTTCTTAACACCCACTCATGCTTAGTAACTAAATATGTAGGTATATTATTTTCATATCTTTCAGTATAACATTTTCATCGATGAATCTTACTAATAATAATGTTTGCTACTCAATCACGTCATAATAGCTGTAGGGATCGGGACAAAAATTTGGAACGGTCTGAGATAACACATAGGACACTTTTTATCCCACGGGTCCTCGGACGAAAGCGCTGGCAAAAGCTAGTTGATCAATAATGCTTTAAAATATGCTTCTGTTAACTTTTTACAAAATGTTCAGTAGTTTTAATAGTGGCTTACTTCGATCATGAATTTAATGATCGAGGGTGGCTTTCTATGGTTATATGACCTTATGTTGTTTTGTTCTTACGTTGTACGTAATAAGATGTGGTTTACACACGTAAATACACAATTTAAATTTTTCCTCAAGCCTACTTCACCTATAGAGTAAACAAAATATAGATGCGTACAAAATATGAACATTTAAACCATTTGTTATTATTATATTAGAATAGTTAATTGGTGCCAAACAGAATCCTTCAAGAAAATTAATTGTTTTCCTTAATAAAGACTTGTTATGATTCAAGAATATAGATACTTACTTATTTACTATTAATTGACAATTATATAATCTCCACAAGAATTAGGAAATAATCGCAAATATACTAAATTATTTTTATACAAATTAGGTTAGGCATTACAGGCTTGAGTCGAAAATTGAAAGAGGATTTTCCGAAACATATAATATGTAATATGAAAACAGGGAAAATCGCATATTTATGCGCTTACAAAGTCACTGGCAAAAGCTATAACTACCAATATTGTGGCAAACATTTTAAATCCTTACTTTTTACTCACGAAACAAATCTTTGCTATGTTGAAATAATAGGCCTTTCGGTACTAGATACGCATGTTACCAGAATGAGATGGCGAGGTCATCGACAACTAAACGGTCTCGTGGGCCACTGTCGCGTCACAACGCATCTAATTTACTCACTACAACACTAATGGGAACTTCCGTACGTCATTACACATGAAACTTTGCGTAAATACAAGGCCTTTCAGTTGTGGATTTTTGTCGTGTAATATGTCTCAATTACCTGTCTGTATTTCATGATTTGACTACTACAAATACAATTTTCACGTACTTAGTTTTTTTTCTGAGTGGGGAAAATCATCCGATGACTGCTCCCGTCTTAGGAGGCTAGAGGAAGTGTCAGACTCTTACTGACTAAAAACCACCCCGTACCTACAGGATCTGTATTAGGTAACAGCCCTACTGGGCCCTATCTGTGGTGGTCTGATGGCTTTATGAGGGGCGCGCGGAACGCGACCCGCAGTATGCACGAGACGTATTTAAGTTAGCTTCAAAGAAAACGTTTAATTAATTAAAATTCTATCTTTACTTTAAAGGCCAAATCCACCAAAGGTTAAGTTGTATTAAAACTCCACGTTAGTGTTCTTTCTTCAGTGTTATTTTCCTTTGAGATTTACCTACTAAAATGCCTCATATTCTATCTACCTAATACCCACACCCGTTTTACTTTTTGAAGAGGATAATCGAAAGTTAAAATTACCCTCGTTTTCCCAGAAGTTGTGGGCACGTCCGATTTTCGTCATTGTAAGTCATTAGTCATCCAACTGTATCGTTACATACCTGACGCATCCAGGCTGTAGTACCTATGCAAGAAATTACTATAGGGGAATACCATTTAGGTACTTACACAAGACTTAGTAGTGTATGGAAGTGAAATAGCATTAGAGTATCTAAACATGCAATTAAATAAACAGTAATATTTGTATCTATTGGATTGCAGCCCTACTGGTCCTTACAGTTAGAACTAAAGAGAAACTAAGTTTAATTCTAACTCTGGTTCTTCTTTTAAAAGAAGTAGGTTAATGTATTTATTAAAACAAATACATAGAATAGATATTTGCAATATTATTATGTACCTATAAACGTACATTATTATTATTGGCTATTTATAATAACATGTCATCAATTACAAACTGCCATTTAAAATCATTAATCAACTTTACGACGTTGCTACTAGACCCACCAAGAAGTAAAATAACCGGCTACTAGTGGCTTCGTTACCTACATTATTTTACACTCATATACAGATCAAATACAAAGATTTACTGCCTTACTCAAAGACATTTAATGATTACTTATACTATTCCTTAGTAACGATTTTGTTCCGAATATATTGCTTACTGTGATAAGTAACTATTAAATGACTCAGTGCCACTGTTAGTAACGTTTTTTTTTTCGTAAAGTTACACATAAATGTCTTTTATTTGTCTTCAAGACAAACTACTCTCAAAAGCATAGGAATATTCCACTTCGCATAGCAAACTTACCAATAAATATATAAACAACAGGTTCAATACCAAACAATGTTCCCAATTTCAGTGATAAACTAAATCTGAATTGATCTTATGACTGTTGATTGCTACTATTGCTACTATCATATCGTATTATTTAGGCTGCAACCACCTTGACATGGTTGTATGGACTTGCGAGCAAGTGCAAGCAATTTAGTATCAAGTTAATGTCTCTCTAAAATGGGTATTGGTCTGTCTATATTTGGCTGTAGTAGAGTAGAGCCTATAGATATACACGGTAAACGGCCCGTATCTATATTTTATATAAGAATTATTGAATTAGGTACTTATTGATTTTTGATTTATTAATTACTAGTCAGTTTATTGTGTGTATTTGCATCAAATTTTCGTTATTTAAGACTTTTTAAAGAATCTCAGAATAAATAATATTTCATATGTATTACACAACTTACAAAGACCAAGAAAGAACACGTAAGATACCTTCGTCTATCAGTACCTGCGGACTACCTAGTCCGACAAACATTCAAGCATAGATAAGAATATAGAATTTACCGATACTATGTGCTTTCTAAGTCCATATAAACGTCCGTTCGACTGACCATCTTCACACAATACACGCTTTTACCTCCATTCCTGAACGACCCGTAAATGCACCATGAAGTTTTATAGCTCTGCACCTCATAACAATAACTAGAATGAACTTTCGAGCTGTTAACCTCGTATTAAAATCGTTTTAAAACATAACCTAGACAAATTAGGAAGCATAGTAAAATTACATAACTGTATGGGTTTGTAGAGAAGTGTGATTCATACTAATGTAACCTTAGCATTGACTTCTTATTTCACTAGATATTAGTCACCTTTTCGCGGAAGAAATCTCTGCCCAAACCTGATTCTAATCGATTTCTGATGACTCTCGAGTCACGCTGTGATAAATTTGTTCCTTTTAGACTGACCAATAATTTCCATTTTTGTGTTGAAAGGCTTTTGTATGTCTGATTTATTGTGTCACTTTCAAATCCATTACAAATAACACTTTACTAGGTATTTATTAATGTTTGGTTCGATATTGACAAATAGAACAAAATATACTTACGTAAGTTATAAAGCATAATTAATTTCCCTATATTTCCTTAAAGGAGTAGGTTTGTGTATAAACCTACACTCAACGGACGTTCATTCATGTTTTTAATTTGCACGTAAAAACCCCATTTTTACCCAATCAAAGTATGAATGAATACAATTCATATTTCAATGGAAAAACCCTATATTACTACAAGTACAATACCCATCAAAACTTTTATGTAGGTACAATTCAGAAGCACAGTTCGATTTATCAAAGTGGCACACCACATTCAAGTGCAAACAAATAACTCCACGTCATGCACTATCAATATTCATTCAATTAATTAATAAATAAAATAATTGAATTTTATGCACCCATTATGAGAGATAATGGGTGCATGAGTAGGCATAGTTCTCATGAGTAGGTCTGTGTAGGTATAATTCCTATACTTCCTTTGTCATCTGGCCCGGTTGAGGAAGATTTTACGTCACAGAGCAATGACACGTTCTGCAGAGAAGTCTTTTGAGTGTCATTGCCAATGTATTGCTGATAACTGGTATACTGCCCCACTCAGAGACATTTAATGAATACTTAAAGTATTCCTTAGTAACGATGTTGTATAGAAAGCAACTGATAGGGAATGTCATCGATCATTAAAAGATGAGTACGGCGGTAAGTCTGTTTTCTTAAAACACATAAGACCATAATTACGGTTTTGTTTTCAAAACTTATCCACGTAAAAAGCCTTTACCAAAATCAAGGTTGAATCAGAATGAAACTTAAAGTAGACCAACTAAAATTAATCTCAATTTTGTCAGGTCAACGTTAAAATTATTTATTATAAAACTTTTGTTGTGTGTTGTCAAGTTTTTAGTCATAGTAGCATAGCTTTTTACCGACAAACTTTTGAACAAAAACAAAATAGTTATATCTAACCATAGTCAATAGATAGTTTGAATGTTTGCCCTCCTCTTCCTCACACAAAATAATTTGAAACATAATACGAAAAAGCGTTTATTCACAAAAATCAATTTCCATACAAACATTTTACTTCTACCAAACTGCATAAAAGTTATAGGTACCTAAATGTTATAAGTAATATTGATGGGCAACGAGGAAGGAAGTAAAATAAAGATCCTTAAGTTTTAATGACGTATTCAACTGACTCACAAATAAACATGTTTCATAGACTTAATTGAATAAAAAATACAACAACAAATCATACATAGTATGTACTATGAACCACAAACCAGTTTCAATTCAGGAAATTTAATTTAACACGAATATGATATCGAAGTAAATGTTCTTAGAAATTGACGTCGTCGTCGTGTGCTCGTTCGCGATATTAATTTAGCAATAACTGTACAACAGTTGAGCAACTGTTGTAAGCCACCTACGCAAGTAAGGTTTAGATAACTTCGTACGAAGTCTGAGCTAATGGCTTCACCGCATTCACTATTTGCACAGGTATTAACTAGCTAGATTGTGTGGTGTAGAACAAGCTAATGAAGAGAATTTAATTGCTTTTTTCATTCATTGTAGAAATTCTTGTTCATTTAGGTACGTATGCTGTTCTTTGTTTACCTGTTGATATAACCTTAATGATTATGGTTCTCCTATGTTAGTATTTGCTAGCTTTTATTTATTTATAAAACTAATGAATCATAGAAAAGTATATAGACAATTCGAAGACACTTTTCGTATTCGATTTTATGGTCAAGTTAAAAAAGCAATTAACTAGAAATTCCTATATTTAAAGTTTCGCAACATAAGATAAACCTCTCGAATAATCCAACGCTAGCAACACGTAGCTTCGCATGGTTACAATTGTAAATCATTTGCTGGTTAGTTGTAGACTTGTAGAGTATGTAACATTTATACAATTAATAATTCAAACACCTATATGTATATACATGTAGCGTGATATTGATCTCAACAATTTGCACGAAGCTACTACCTGCAGTGAATCACCGATGGCGACTTCTCGATAACTTCTAATGTAATTTGAAAGGTGTACATAACGTGATTCATTAGGACATTTTACTTCGCTCTGCTGCTTTATTTGACAACGCCATACATAAATAATATAGTATTAGTTTGTTTTCAACGGAATTTTTCTGGGGAGTTTCCATCCATCTATCACATTTTCTATGTAGAATTCATTGCCGTCTCTATTCATTGCACACTTACGTACACTAAGTTAAGGAGAGCCATGCTTTGGCACGAATGGGCCGGCTCGACCGATATCACGGTCGAACAGAAAACAGACGTGAAACATTACTATATATAAAATGTTAAAACGTTTACTTACTTCTTTATATCTACCTATACATTTATTATTTATACTTTCATATAGTTATTTACTTTCTGACGCACAATTATAATACGTAAGACAACTAGTTTATTACCTACATATTAACATCTTTTTCCTGTTTTTCCATATTGTTATGAATGAATGAAACGTGTCAGGTAGGTATTTACCTACCTATTTATTGTGTGAGATAGGTATTTTATTCATAATAAATTGTACTATTTTTCTAGTAATTCTTTTCTTAGTAGAAACTAGAGGAAAATCATTACAATAGTAGGTACCTATCCATGTCTCAACGTGTATATAATGTAAAACAATAAGTTGTATTTAGACTTCAGCCTTCTCTTATTAACCGACTTCTTTTCATAACTAAAGTAGATTAATGTGCTCAAAAGCTCTTTCATCGTGTGAGAGAATAAACACATAGACATCTCAATATCCACGTTTTTATATAACTAACCTCGTTACCAAGTACATCTTGTCCTAGTTGCCTCCACATACGTCTGTAGACCTTCATTTAAATTATCCCCAAGCAGTTTGCTAATCTCTTTAGCTCATCAATGCTCGTTACTGTCAATTGATCACAAATAAGTTCATTGCCATTTGACCGACAAAAAAATTACCGACCAATATTGTTCTCTTGCTAAAATTATATTCAGAACTAAGTACTTATAGACTTAGACTAACGGTAATCAGCTCTTGAGCACTAATCACTTACAGTTATATTGAAAAAAATAATATAAAAAAGTAGAGACTATGACTGCCTCGTTGGCCGAGTGTTTGCAAGTGCGACTGCCGGGCAAGGGATCTCGGGTTCGATTCCCGGGTCGGGCGAAGTATTGCTGGGCTTTTTTCGGTTTTTCGAAAATTTCTCAGTAGTAGCACGGAGTCTGGAAACGTGCCCGGTATATGGCAATAGGCTCACCACCTATTACATGGGACTTACAACATAGATTGTGAAAAGTGGGTGTACACAGTGGCATTACGTGCTATAATGTGCACCTCTGCCTACCCCTTCAGGGATTAAAGGCGTGACGATATGTATATGTATAATATGTATGTATGTAGAGACTATGGTCTAATCTCTACTTTTTTATATATGTATTTGGTTCCTAAAGTGGTGTGGACCTATCTAAATCAAGTTCTTAAACTCAGAACCCACCTTCTAGGTAATTAAACCATTACCAATATGAAAAATCATAATCAAATACAGAACTGTAAATTAGTGCGTTTTCAACAGACAATAATGCCTACAAAAAATATCGCTTGCAACGCAGTTGGGAAAAACCTGGATTTGATAATTTAATCGTGAGTTGCAAATGTAAATAATTACAGCTATAATAATAATTATCCTATATCCTGCATTTGGACTTAAAATGTGCTTTATGTTTAGTTATAAGAGCATTCTTTGACGTCACATAACTGACTAAAGTTAGTTAAGCTTTCTCATTAATAAAGTTTATCATACATTCATATTTAGTTAAGTTGCTCTGGATGAGCCGGTGGCGAGCTAAAATGATCATAATACCGATATAGAACGGCTGACGAAATCAAAACGTTCACCGTTATAGGATGCATACAGGAAAGGTGAACTAAGACACGACACATTGCGATTTGCAAGTCATTTATTAAGTTCCTTCCTTAAATGAATCAGTTTCTTGAAGATATCTAGTTATTGCATTACTTGGTGTACCTATGCAGGTCCGCATCGTGTAACTATTCTGATCTGTGTTGACCCTGGTATAAAAAATACGGCTTGTTAGATATCCTATCGACTTGCCACAAAAAAATAACCTTTCTAATCCAATTAATGATTAGTCTGATCAGACTACCTACTACAAAATTGATGGTTAACAAATAAAGGACATACTTGTATATTGAACATAATTATAGTAATTGCAAAAAGATTGCAAGCAGTAGACATACTTTCCAATAACAACACGGCAGAGCAGAGCATTTGACCGGTATCAGAAGTCACAGTACGCGACGATCAAACTCCTACCTTAGGAATGAATGCCAGCCATTTTATGCGTCCACAGCTCACTGCCCACTTGATACACGAGACCGATAAGAGGTCCTGACCTGTACGCAGGATGCTTCATCTAATAAGGGACATGTTTGTATCACAAATGTACCAACAAAGTAACCACACAACACTCCTTTTATATACTTACATCATCTTACCAATCCATGACTTGCTTACAGCTGTTCCACCGGTTTTTATTATTATAGCATTTCTGGTTTTATTAAACCAGCAGTTCTGAACTGGATTCGGTTTACCATTGAGCGTATAAAGTACTTAGAAAATATATTCATATAGTGTTTCCTAATCGCTCTATGAATGAACGTAATCTTTGTGTAACATTACTTAAGTATTATATTATTATTATATTCCCATATGTAAATAGCTTGGCTAATATAACTGTGCATTCATGGGTACATGGAATTGCACATACTTAGGTATTTGTCATCGTTATTGTTTTATTGGAACCTTGCATAAACCTAGGCGATGTAGATACTCATACTACCTTCACATTATGTTGTTCTATCGGACACATATTATTGTACTTTTTGTAGTGTTTCCAATGCAGTATTATTGTCTAATACTCAATAACTGTATACAACCGGTCACAGCTTGGGAAATTACACGGTTTGTTTTCCTTTTACCTGAATGACACAAAAGAGTTAGCATTCAAAAAATTCACACGACATACACAAATATTATTCTCTTTCATTAAAAAATAGTATTTCTTTTATAAAAGAATATTTTACTTACTCTATATCTATTGTTTTGAAAACCGTAAAGGGATAAAGGAAATTCGAGCCGAGCCTGAGCCGTTTGAAAACATCCTTCTATTGATTAAATATAGATATCAACTTGACTGAAGTTCAAAAGATTCATAACGGATGTTTACTATCGGGCTTGAAGTGGTCCTGAAAAACAACTAAGTATGTGTACAATAACGTTTTCCTTTAAACACTCACATCCTGAACAACAAGTCCCTATAGCTATAGATTCGTCATGAAGGCATATATCTACCCAATAGTAGTCCATTATTTGTGGCTAACAAGATTGAGTCACTGCGCGCGTCACATAACCTCTGAGTCACGCAGGCACGCGTTCTTCTCTCATTTATTAAAGTATTTTTTCTCCATAGGTGTTACCTGCTGGCTGAATCATCAAGGACTGAAGATCAGGGTCAAGCGGACCTGGGAGGCTAAAGAGATGACTACCAATTGTGAAAGTATCAACACTTCAGCTCAGAACACCTGAATCACTCGACTCAGCACTAATGAGTCGAACTGCTGTCATCGGGGCCCCCTCCAGTCCAATATTCCATTCCAACACTGCCTGTGATCAACACTACGATGAAGAAATTACATTCGTCCGGTGTTCGTGTCGCAAACTGTAACTAGAATACATTTTATACCGTAGTTGTAAGTGTTAAGGTCGGTACACACATCAGCGCGCCCGACGCGTCCTGACAGGAACGGGATTAAAATATCGTCGCATACGTTTTGCATACGATGTGCGCCTCGCCCATTAGTGGCTATCGAGCTGGATATTTTCTCTTCACTGTCAGACGCTGCAATGCTTATAACTGACGTCACATTTAGAAAACAAGTGAGAACAAAATGTTCCCGCGTATTATTTTGATACAGCTATTTTCTGCATGTGTCGTTCCCATGTCGACCGTGAAAGGGCACGTATTAGGCACAGCACGGTGATCTGTGCACCGACTGAATTATGTAATTAATACCTCTGTGATATTTAAGATGATTTAATTGAAGATGTCCGGATGAGTCACCGAGGAGCGCTGTTTGATTTGTAATCTAACGGTAAACACACACCGTATTGAACAATCTGTTGACGCATAATATAACAACGTACTCACGTACGAGTTAAATCCTATACTATTGTGTACTACACGCAAGGTTAATTCAAATTAGTAAACAACTTATTGGGTGACTCACTGAGTAATAAAAAGTTAGCGCTGTAGAGATAGTTATGTATGTATTCAGAACTGCGAATTGTCGTCTAGCGTAGATATTATGTTGTGAAATTGTTGTTTTACAGTAAGTATTTCATTGTAGAGTGGTCGTGACTGAATGAGGTGTTCGTGTATTACTTACTGGACCGCAAATTACAAGAATAAGTAGACTGACAGACTTATATAGACATTTGTACTTCTCATCTCTCAAACATTAGTGGCCTAATGAATGATTTGTTAAGGAGAAAGTAACACGAAAGTAGGATGTAGTAGTGATTTTATGTAGGTGTGCTACAATACTTTGTGGGCAGATTCATTCTGTGATCCGATGGACCAGTTTTTTGATGACTAACGGGTTTTAACCCGAATCGAATGCCCGATGTCTATTGGCTGTGGCACCTTAAGTACTATGGTGTTCACAAGAATCATGACTACATTGTCTATTTAAAAATATTTATGAACAATTCCACTAGTAAATTGTTTCTAAGTACGTAATGTTTATAAATAAGTTCCTACAAAAGATTGATTTATATAAAAAGCTTATAATTAGATACTCGTTAAATTATAAATTGGTAATTTATTAATTGGCACGATACAAACCAAAGTTTTTAGGAAAACAGTATTTTATTATTTTTATTGGAAATTTTAAACAAACGCTAATGCTTCGCTTGAAAATAAAGAATTTAATAATCGTTAGAATGCTTTTAAGTGGCCCTGCAAAATACAGGAACATAGCGATAGCATACTTTACAAAAGTAGGTATATAAGTATCTACATTCACGAGCAAAAATATCAGTCAGGTTTTTTCTAAACACACCAAGCGATATTTCAAACCGAAAAAAAAACGAAAGGTACAGTTAGTTACACATGTCTTGCAACCGAGTTTGAATGAACTTCGGAAGTGTGCAAATATTTATCTCATGACTATCCACATCATAAAGCCACCAGCGAGTCTTAACAAACTTGTATTGTAGAACATAATAAATAAATAATCTGTGTAATGTAGCATGTAACGCTATCAAAGTGCATTGTACTTCCGTTAGTTATATCTATGTAAATAGTTTACTATATTCCGATGTAAACACTAGGCAAACTGGTACGCTAAGGGCTTGTGCAGACTAAGGAGTTTTGTCTGATGAGGAAAAGCTTAATTCAGGATCGTGAAGATTTACTTGAAACTATAGTTTCTTGAAAAAGTTATGAAAAGAACTATACCTAGTTGTATTATTCTGAAAAGAACAGTTGAGTCTCAAATCAATCACACACATAAGACCGTTTGTTAAAAAATAAAATAGTCAGCATAAGTCCTTAGATGTATGTATGTAAATATATTACTAAATACAATATAAATATATGATGTTTAGTTTGGGCCACGTTTTATAGCTATCTCTCTCACACAAATGTCTTCTGAGTTACGTGTAAGAAAGACAGATATATGACTTGGCCCAAAACGTAGGCAACGTCTATTTAATTCGATTTACTGTAATCTTCCATACTTACATACGTCTAGCTTGTAGAATTAAATTATTAACATCACACGTAGTACTTTATGACATTATTAATTGATTTGTAGTAATTATGTCTCATTATGTTTAAGTGTTATTGAATGATCTGCGCTGAATCTCGCTCGATGTCTGTGTAATTACCATTGTATTATTGTATTCGCGCATTTTGTATTTTTGTACATTTGTATCATTGTTAAGCTAGTCAGTAAACAAATCAAAACTATTCTGTTGTTTTACTTTTTAAACCTAAATATTTTTCTTGATGAATGAATGAATATGTCGTAGCCGCCTAAGTAGCTGATCAACTTGCGGCCTGGGCGACTGGCTAGTACCTACCTGGCTGCTGCCCCTTGCAGCACTTACACCTCATGTACAGACAAATCTATAAATCGTATTTTCCTTCGATATTATTTTTCGAATCCTCTGAGGTGGCCTTGAAAGATTTTTTTATGTAGGTAATAAGCCGGTAAACATTCAGACGGATCACCTGATGATAAGCAATTGCTGCCGCCCATGGACATCCGAAACACCAGCTAGAGGCGTTACAAGTGCGCTACCGATTGTTGGGGAATCGGAGTTAGGAAGATTGGAAGTGTGGGTAATTGGGCCTCCGATAACCTCACTCACACAACACAAGCATTGTTTCACGTCGGTTTTCTGTGAGGCCATGGTATCGCTCCGGTCGAGCCGACCCATTCGTGCCGAAGCATGGCTCTCCCACACAAGATGTATTTTACAATTGATGGAAATGGTTAGGTTGTGGGCCAAATTTTTAAAAAGTCCTTAAATCGAAACCAGCATTTCAACATATCTATCGACAGTTAATTGAGATCAATAACGAAGAGCCCAAGAGAAGCTCCGGCTCCGACTCGAAGAGAAGTAGTAGGAAACGGAGTGGTTTTAGTAAGTGTCTGGCACTCCCACGCTTTACCCAGAGCGGGAAAAAACGTTAGATGATTTTCCCCACTTAAAAAAAAGGAAGAGGGACGAGGTGCCCAAAAGGGCCCATAGTTGGAACATATTACTGTATAAAATTGTAGACCACACTGTACACTATGGATGCATCAGTGATTTGAGATTACCAATCTCGTCTATATATGGGATATGGGTAGGTGCAGGTGCACCTGAAATTAACCCTCACGGCAACGACCATGCTAAAGTGGAAGACCGATTGCATAATATTAAAATGTAACATAAACTTTAAACCAGTTGATAAGGCCCGTATAGTAGGTGCGAGTTTACTGCTTTTCGTCGGACACGGTGGACGTCATTCCACACTCCTTGAAAAGTATTGCTGATGGTAAATGCGTGTGATAATGAATGATTTCAAATTTTTTGACGTTACTCAGCAGTTTGTTTTCGATCGTAAAAATTCAAAATATTTGTTTCTCAAGCTCTCCATAATAGCATTATTTTACCTGACCCGGGAATCAAACCCGGAATTGTAAAGTTTGGGTTTACTAGAGTTGAACTTAGCGAATGTAGCCTAAGAAAATTGGGCAAGAGATATAGATTTACTATTCTTCTTGTCCTTTAGGTAATTATTTACCAGTAGTTAGAAGGCCAACAACTCCTACAGTTTTAACTTCCAATTTCATAACTTTAGGATGTTTTGGCAGATTACTTATTAGTTGTTCCATTCAATAATTCTAACCGAATTCAGTTTTCAGCAAGTACCTAGTTATTAATTATATATCGACTTTGTTGAATTGGGGACCGTGTGGTAGTTTCTTCAGCTTTTTGGGAAAGTGACAAAAATAAAACAAACATTTCCAAAATTAAATAACTTCTTTTATTTCAGAGTCAAATTTGTTTCCTACATAAACGTGTTAGAATGATGACGCCGTAACATTAATTGACCATTACACTAATGGTACGCGCCGTTAGCTGTTAACGTTGGTGCACGAGTGGAGGGCCGTGGATTTATTCCTTTACACAGTGCTACTGCGCGCCTCACGCCCGACATCTGCAACACGTGCACACTGCACCTACAGCTGTGGACTCCGCAACTTATTCCTTTAATTAGCCACAAATATGACTGGGCGCGTATTTATATCCCGCCACAACGGCACCGATACGTCTTCCCAGTTATATTCCAACGATTTAATCGCGCCCTCCAAGCGTGGCGCGCGCAGTAACACAACTACACAGACAACTACTGTCCTTTTCAATACAGACTTTTATATAATAATAATATAGATTTTTTATTATTTTAATAACTATGCAAATATGATCACAAATACCCATGAACCAAACGACGCGATCCCGAAACATTTCTGCAACATCCGAAGATAACAATAACTACACTCCACTACTGGGCCAGACGCCCGCGTAGAGGAGGTACGCAGGGAGGTACTTTAGTCCTCCCGTGACAGACACGACGTGCCGTCGTCAGTAGTCGCGCGTACCGCCGCTACGCGGACCCGTCCTCAACGTTGTCAACGCGTCTCAACTACTATCCAATGCCACAAACACCTAATTTTAATCAATAATCAACAATTATCGCCCACCTCTAACACTACACGCTTTATTTATACGATCAAGTGGAAAAATAATTTTTGATCCTCCATCGAAATCAAACTAACATCTTCCATGATATTTTCACATGGCAAAACAAAAATTCAAGGCAAAATACAGCGCAGTCCGAGAGCACGGCACACCGGGACTTATGAACTACGCGTCAGAGGCAATTTATTACTCCTTCCTACGTTACGATACCGAGGTACCTGGACACTACAAACTAGACGTTATAAACAACGCGCGCCGCGCTCTCGGCTGCGCTCACATACGTAAATTGGAAAGACAATAACTACTCTCCATATGCTTATAAGAACACTTCATAAAACAGCTTTATATTATACTACATAATTTACATTTATATTAGGTTTACATTTTTACACAGCAATAATAATGTTTGTAGTTTTCATTATAATATACTCTATATACTCCCAATTGCTAAATATTGTCGCATATTAAGCATGTTTTTTATTTATAACGACATCGCATGGTCATTGATGTCAGCATCGTAATATTAACAAAATACTTGAATCCTTCGAATCACTCTACCATTATTCTCTCCTAATTACAAACGAAACTATGAAACAGTGATCGGACTATTATTCTTTTAGAACATGTATTAGTCACTAATTTTATTTTATTCCAAGTCGGTAAGTAGCCGAATACACAACTAAATCTAAGCTTCAAATAACTAAACTACGGGAATTTATAACAATTTTCACAAGCGGACAGTTCACAGATGTTGCGACTTCACAAAAATCAACTCAAATAATCTATAAATGCTGACAATATTGTCTTTTGTTTGGAATGACACTTAACACTTTCTATAAAGTTTCAAACATCAATTTCTAAAGCATATAAATATGTTAGAATTTAGACGACTGATCACAATATCAATCAGACTTCTCTATACAAAACGATAGTGTTAGTAAAAAATAAATTTTAGAAAAAAAATATTATGGCAAAATATTGGCGAAGTATAGCGAATGAGCTCTCCACGAATATTTAAGTTAAAAAGATCCAATACCGTTGTAAACAAACCCAGGCACTCAACAAACAGCCGCGGGGAAATTATACTAAAACAACTCACAGTGAAAACTTAAACATGCGGCCACGCGGGCGACAGTAACACGCGCGGGGACACCTCGCCGGTATTATGTTACTTGTTAGCACAACAAAGTTACCGCAGGCGTTATGACATCACAACTAAATGATATTTACACAAATAATGCACATAATATAAAATATTATAAGACATAACCATCTTAAGTATTTATTACGTTATATTTTTATTTATTACACTATGGCATTGCAACTTTGTGACTCGGTTGCGGCTACACGTCGACCTTTGTTACATAACATTTTGTTAGCGGAACAAAAAATGCTAATAGTTTAATGCCTTGTCAATGTAGTGGTGTATGCAAGAATATATTCGACAGGTGCGTCAGTTCACGATAAATATAAAAAAATATGATAATCACAGCGTGACGATAAAGATTATTCTAACTGTAATGCCCATTGCATCCAGTAACAAAATAATTTAAATAGATTTATCGTTCAGAGATAGATAAGAACACAAATAGAACGAGAATTTTATAAATAAAAACAGAATGAACGAGAACTGATTACTGTGTACCATCGAAATATGTTCTTGTGTCGGAACAGGTAGCGCGCGAACTAAGAAATGAGGATTGAAACATACGCAATATAGAAATAGATCTATTGCTAAGTGTTTAGTTATCAAAGACGTGATTCTAAACGTGACAGTAAAATGTTCTATAAAATAGCAATTGATGTGAATACTTTGATATTGATAAAGTATAGACGACGAGCGTTTGACGTACAATTTGCTATCGGTCTTATAACTATAACGCATTACGTAACAAACGGAAAACGTTGCATGTGAACTCAACTCAAGAAGTAATCCCCTACCTTTCTATGTTCGTATATCAAAACAAAACTACTTAGAACAACTAACATTGATTCATGATTTATTTTTATAAATTAACAAATGTGACATAGAATCGTAGCTTCTCTTTTATGAGTTGAGTTATTACATGTAAGGTTTTACGTAACTACGTAGATATCACACGTGTGGTGGGGTGGGTGTGGATGTAACAAATATGTCGTCAAGTGTCCGCCGCTACATTGGTACATGGTCTCATCTCCAGTGCGCGGGTAGCGGCGCGTCTAGATCGCTCACGCTACTGATATTATAGGTCCCTGTGCACAGAAAAAATATATCGTTAATACAATAAAAGTGAGGCCAAATAAAATTTATTTAGAGACGAATATCGAGTTATACTAGGTACATCACTTTATTATTTCTTTTTCTATGTAAAATAACTGGTTCTTCTAACGTTGCCTCACATTAGGATTATCTCCTTTATCTCCTGTTACAAACATACTATTTCACATAAATATGATGACATGACACCTAGACCCGAAACAACAAATTGTGGATCACACAGAGAGTTGCTCCGGGCGGGGATCGAACCTGCTACTTGCGCGGCAGCCGGTTGTCCAGCCATCACACCAACCATGCAGTCAAATCAATTACACGGTTATAAATCTATTTTCAAAGGATTCTCGTAGAAGTATGTATTTTATTCGATACTCAAGATAACATTATGAATCTATAGCAATGTTATCTAAGTAGCTTATACATTACTAACGATAATAAAGATAGCATACTCTAAAAATAAACCAAACCAAAACCAATAGGTTAATAGAAAAACAAAAACTATTTAATTGAAAGCATTAGACATGCAAGTACGCTATTTTCCTTGTAAAGCGTGGGCCCGTCACCTGTGCTAGCTATACTGGATGTATCAGTGCAGTAAAGGGGTATGATAATATAAAAAGTGACATTACCGTACCTACCTCATCCACTGCTGCGAGGGAGGAGTGTGGGAGGGAGTCGATGGTTGATGCGACTGAGTTGCCACCCTCTGTACCACCTGGAATACATAAATAATTCATTTAAGTATAAGTTGTAATTAAAACAAGCTGATTTCGGAAGTATAGATTACTTTTTATTTATAGAAAGACAGATTGACTTATTTTGTTCACACAATTAATATCGCTTCACCATCTCAATGCAACGGCGCGACGTTGTTCAGTACAAGTAGAGTACAAGAAGAATATACAAACTACACTGTTTGCGACAGGAGAATCAGCTCATTCATTTTCGAATCCGTTCTTAGTATTTACTTTAGTATCCGTCACATCTTTAATGGTTACTTAACCCAGTCCTTTGCAATTATTTCGCAACAAAATTTTTACTAATGAATAGTTTAAGTAATCATTAAATGACTCTGAGTATGGCACCTGATCTGTATGAGACTAGTTTAATGAGTTAAAGCTAGTTATACTTTGTATAGTACGTACCTGTTGTACGAATGCCCGAGTGAGGTGCGGCGCGGCTCGCTCCGCGTGCTCGAAGGCGCGCCGCAGTTCCTCGATAGCGGCCGCACTGCCTGAACCGTGCTTGCGGGACAGCTGAGGGACAAATTACACTTTATTAGTTACATACATGTTTGGGCAATTATTGTTCATTCATTATGCTAAAAAATGTCTGCTTCAGTGGAACCAAATAAAGAAACATTAGATTCATTCATAGATTCATACGTAGATGTTGAACTAATTAATATGTGCACTTCTGCCCAGTAAGTGCGTAAAAGGTGACTCTTGATATTATCTTAGTTGAGAGTTAAAAATTGAAAAGTATTTTAACATTCTCCTGACCCGAGAATCACACCCATCATCACCAATAGCATCTTGTTTGCATGCACTCGACCAACGACGTAGTTAATAAGAACTTTGTAATCAAGTTACCTCATTGAGTAGTGGATATATAAGTTGTTGCAAATACGGATGCCTCTTCACTTTGTTCTCTTCACTGTTTCTTCCTCTATCGTCCAGAGGTGTGGCCTGAAATCATTAAAAACCTATAATCAAACACTGACCTCACACAACAAACAAGACAATTTCTTCAGTGAATTTATCTTTCAAGAATATTTTTACAGACACAAGATTATTCCTTGTAACATTTTGTTTCTTTAATAAATCCAGTTAGTATTTCGTCAAATCTCTAAATGATATTTATTTTTGCAAATAAATTACAATGTAACTCTTTTACACATCATTCTCTTAAATAACTAGATGAGTCCGGCATTTCCTATCCGACTGCTCTGAGAAGAAATGCCGAAGCAAACTCAGAGGTCATAGTCTCTTTTAATAGTAGAATGAAAACGTCAGACAACAGATAGATAGTTTATGAAAATGTCCGCAAATGACTTAGTATAGGAGGTACTAACGTTTTTATTATAGACTACGCTATCCCTGTTGGAGGGCTGGTGTTCGGTTCTCTCCTTGCGTTCGTCGCGGTCGCCCCGGTCGCGCTCGCGCTCCTTCGTGCTCCTCTGTTCCGCGTTCACTTGCACGTTCGACGACTGCCGGGTCTGGAAATAGTAATATTTCAATTTGAAGTTGGTTTTTGGTGTCATTCTTAGTAGATTTTGGTCCAAGGTAGCTTGTACAGTTTTCCAAACATTGGTTTCGTTAACTTTTTCCGTGGAACACGGTGCATTTTGTCCCAAACGTCTGTCGATGACGTTATGACTAATCGAATTCATTTCCGGATCTCGCACCAGACGAAACGCAGCAACATTAGGTCACCACCTTGCGGTAGTATTTCGTGAGAGGGTGATACATACTTCCTCAGTCGACCCAACTCATTCAAGGTGCATAGACGCTAATATCATACATAACTTTACTACTATGCACTCTGTATTTTAAGTTGTTTAACGCTTCATGAATCTTCAGAGAGTTGTATCTCTCTCAAGCATTTTACAAGTTATTGACTGAGAGAAAATAGGTCATAATTTTTTTTCTCTGGACTTTTAAAAGTGTGCAATTCTTACCGGCAGTTTGTCTGGCGTGTTGTTGTTGAGTGAGTGCGGCGTGTGTGTGTGCGCGGCGTGCGGGGGCGCGGGGGGCGCGGCCGCGGGGGGCGCCACCGGCCCGGGGGCGGGCTCCGGGGGCGCCGCGCCGTTCTGCTTCGGACCCGCACCCGCCACCACCGGCTCGCGACTTGTCACTGGAACACACAACAACATTGTTATAGCAAAAAGAATAACCTTAACCCTCATACAATTTATAAATATGTGGAGGCCTATCGATTTTCTACTTCATGTATGTCCGCTATCAAAAATTTAATGTCCAATGACTAGACATTAGCAAATTGTCTATAGGACAAGAGACCTCTGGCTACACTAGCTATCCTGGCGGTAAACCAACATAACTGTTATATTCACAAGATAAATCGTACAATACACACCGTTATCGTCGTGGTGGTTATTGCGTCGCTTGTTGTCTCGCTCTGCAGGCGGCTGTAGCGCTCCGCCCCGGACCGTCATGATCCAGGGCTCGTCCGCCTCGCTGTCACCACTCCGACACTCCTCTCTGGAACATCAAACGTTTATGTTCAAATATCGTTCTATAACGTCATATTGTAGTTAAATTGCTTTGTAGTTTGTGGTAACAAAATAAAACAACAACAACAATAATTGGATATAGGAATTATGACTAATCGAATGAATAACAAGAAGGGGCATACATTTGTTCACGTATTTCGTGTCGTTACCGCTCAAAGAACACTGAAAGGTTTCAAAACATTTTTGGATCGCTGACTTAACGTGATTATACTACTTATTCTGAAATATACGAACAGCTCCAAATTGTAATTATTATGTAGTTTTCCTCATAAAGCTTAAGTGTAATTATTCAGTGAAATGCTGGCACGTGTTAGCAGTTTGGCAGTCAAAGCTTCCTGTGTTAAAATCACATTGGGGAGGTACGAACTAAAAAGGATACCTTTTACTATGTATGATGTACCCAATAAAGGGTCGTGCGGAAAAAAGAAATCTCCTAAATAATATTGAAGCGTGTGTAAATGTTATTGATGATTCGTCAGTGAAGGAATTTAGTCCAACATGTGATGTACTCACGAGTCTGAATTCTCCGACTCAGTTTCACTCTCCTCGCTCCGCTGCGCCTTCCACTTCTTATACCTATCTATAAGATCCATTAGATACGAATTCTTCTTCGCCTTCCGGATAAACTGGAACTTTAATAATTCCTTAGCTGTTGGTCTCTGAAACAATTCAAAACATTGATTAGCCCACGCAACTTAATCAAATTGCCACAACAAATAATGGAAGTTTGAAACGAATTTTGATTATCCCAAGCTAAGGTTGCGTTAGGACAGAGAATCTCTAAAACAATATATTTAGTGCAATGAACTGCGCGTTCATATCTCCCAGATTAAGGGATCAGACCGTAATCCGAAACACTCGGGAGGGTTCTAACAAAAACACTATACGAAAGCCGACGGTCGGGGAAATTAATCCGTGTGTGCTATGTAACTTACATTTTCTGGGTCCTTATTCAGGCACGCCTCGACGAACTCTTTGAACGGTTTTGAGTAGCTGCCTGTCAGCTGCGGGGGGTTGTTCTTGGGAATGAGGAAGAGTACCCTCATGGGGTGTAGCTCTGAGTTGGGAGGCTCGCCTTTAGCCAGCTCTATGGCGGTGATGCCGAGCGACCAGATGTCGGCTTTGCTGTCGTAGCAGGACTGTTTGATCACCTCCGGCGCCATCCAGAACGGTGTGCCCACAAAAGTGTTGCGTTTACTTGTCGTGTTTGTTAATTGGCCCGCCACACCTGGAAACATTAAAGAACCGAAATTAGGTATAATCACTAATGTGTATTGGGTAATGAACAGACTCATAATGACAAAAAACCTAATAAATTATTACAAGGAAAAAATGCTACTTTATTTGCAAATTCCCAATTAGTCACCCTGAGTTTTGAACAAAATGTGGGAAACCATGTAGACAAAGTTTAGGTACGAACGAATGACTTTGTTAAAATCATTATTTATTTGCTTAAGTCTTAACAAACACAATACGTATTAACATGATCAAGACACATGAAACGTTTGTTTGTTACGTTTATTTTCTAATACGAATAAATACATCAGCGTGGTAAAGCACGAGTAAACAAAAGTACACAAACAAATCACGGAGTGATTAATTTGTTTTGGTATATAAATAAATACGTATGTACGTACATTTCTAATTTGCTGTACCTGTCATGGATATTTATTGGTACGTGAATGTATGCCAAGTGCCAACAACGATCGGAAGAGTTGATTGTAAATGTTTGAAAAACAGTAATAAAGGTCAGCTGTACAAAGACCGTGAAATATTACTACTGAACACGAGTTGATTTGATTCCTCGATTTGTTTTTGATTCGTAGGTCAATAGATTTGCAACAAAATTGATGCTGACGTTTTGGGCATGGCATTGATGATGAAACCACTCTAAAAAACTTGTATGTGGAAATTGTGGAGATCTTTTATGAGGGAGGAAAATCATCATATTACGTCTCCCGCCTTGGATGAGGCGAGAGGGATTATCAAATTCTTACTGACTCGTTCCAACTTCTGCTTTTCGATCCAGAGCCCCGGTAAACCTGCTAGCTAGTCTGCAGTTACGGGGAAATTACTGCTAAACTGTCAGTTTAGTGAAGGTAAACGGAATATGAAAACTAATTCTAACAACAAAACATTGACGAAAGTAAATAACCATATCTTAGCAATCACGCTGAAACTATTCGAATCAACGTCATACTAACAACAAGGAGTGATGCGTGAGCCTGACCTTATGCAGTATTTCATATAACCATAACCACATAAGGAAGCTTATGATATGACGACAGTTGTATGTGACTAACTAATGGCGATAAAAATAGCAAAGTATGAAAGGAAAATATGTAGTTTTTGTAGGTATAATAGTGATTCCGGGAAAATAATGTAGCCATTTATTTAATATTCTACCAAACAGATATTATAAATTGCAGACTTCATCAGTAGGGACACCAGCACATATATCTCTTCAAAATATCAAATATCTTATTCAACTTCAATCAATATTCAACCTTTATTACAAAACCATAAAGTAGAATGTAATAAACTTGACGTACATGAAACATTAATTCGTACATTAAGATCTTTTGGTTTAACATCATCTGTGGTCACATCCACCCCCGGGGTCGTAAAACGGGTCATATGAACCGTTCTGGGCAAAATGTCAGGTACACGTGAACATTAAAATTGATAAACGAGACCTTTTATATTAACCAGCATTATTACCAATTGTTGGTCATCGTGCGTATGTCAAGGAAAACCACATAATGTAATGAGGTAAGGATCATTTTAAATACTTATAAGGATAATTTTAATTAATATTAATTTTACCAAAGCAATGGCTTGATTAAATAAATTATACAACAATTTATTTAGGAGAAATGTATAGAAATTTGTAGAACAAAAAAATAAGTACCTCGTTTTCAAGAAATATTATATTTGATTGATTCGAATGATAAAAATAAAATGGAGTAAGTACCTACTTATAAAATGATACTTTGTATAGCCGACACAATTTCCCTTTTAAATTCGAGATATTTTTGTAACGCTCTCGATCTACAAAGATATTGTGAGAAATATCATTATTTTGTAAGATATAAAAGGGACTTGTATAAAATGCAAAATGTTTATACAAAATAATAAAAATACGGTCCTTTATAGCTACTCATCGGAAGCTTTCGAAAGATCCGGCACAGTCATGCGGGCTTTTTTGTGACTCATAACTGTTTGTTTCCATTTGGAGTAAAACAACAATACCTACTGTAATTTTCCTTCTACAGTAGTATCGGTGCAAATTAATAGAAATGTCACAAATATACCGAAAGATAGGTTAAAAATTCTAGTTTAGCTTTTCCGCTGATCGGTATAGCAAGGTTAAGCAAACAGTCGATCGAAAACTGCATCGGTACTTTGGTACAGATTGGTACTACAAGCATATCGATAAAGCAGCTCTCTGCCCATAAAACCTGTCAATATGACGTGTTGAACGAATTCGTAAACATAAACCGAAAGGTTAAAGCTTTGAGTGGCTATAAACATAAAGAGTTAAAATTCAGCGCCACTTGACTGTTAACCTACTTCAGAAACACTCGTAGACTATTCCATGTGTCAAAGATCACAACAAACGGCTAGAACTGCAAACGGATTATTTCTTTCGAATTCTACACGTGTTGTACGAACAAACACAGCCAGATCCAGTAAACGTGGATGTTTGAAGAGCCAGAAAATCTTCACGCCTCTTTCCCGAAGCAAAGGGCGTTCACTTTACTTTGGCACGGCTCACAGTTGCCCCGCAAACGGTTCAAACATTGGCCTCAAGCCAGAATTCATGGCCATAATGCGCGCTTAACTTATAATGCAAGCTTCCATATTGTAGCTCCGACATGTTTTTTAAAACTTACTGTACACAATGCAGTCGTAAGCGTCAGATATTTTTACTACAGAAACGGACAGTTTACTCATAATATTTTCTCGTTGACGAAGTTGGTTCACGTCAAAATTAAGTTATCCTCGGCCTTGTTATCTCGATTTAATTCCCACAAGATACGATCTCTAGCTGACCAAAACTTATTTTCGCCCTTCCTTATAATATTTCCCTGGATGACACTCCAGAAACTTATTAAAAGATTTGGGCCTTGATAAATAGCTCTGTTGCTCCCAAAATTTCTTATAATCTCCTTTATAAATGCGGTTAATTACGTAAAGCTGAGACAGCTAGATTTATTAACATACAAATTCAACGCGCTAAATTATAGCCATTAAATGCAGACGGTGCCATTAACGGGCAAGCAATGATATTTATTGATTAGAACAAGCATTTATATTTAAATGGTCGAACTAAGTAAGTAGGTCACACGCGTTTACGACACCATTCATCAACAACACACAATCTTCGGTGTTGATTAAATTATCGTCAATTATGTATAGTCAGACAGTGTTAGCTGTTGTAAACTCTTCCCTTGGGTGACGTAAAAGTTGACACCATTACGTCGACAGAGGCAACAGCATCTAACTACGATAATATAAGTACACTGTCACCATACAACAAAGAAATCAATATCATTCGAAGATCATTTATAACAATTGATGTTGGAACGTGCAGAATCACAACTCTACATACAATTGCTCTAAATTCTTCATCACCAATATATTTCTAAGATAAGCATCCACTGTGAATGGTTTTCATGTTCAAACTGCATGCATGGTTCGTTTTATGTGCGCAGGAGTAGTCGTCCATCCGTTACGATTTTGTTCGAAACTCTGTATCACAACTGCTTAGCGTTCTGAATCAAATTAATGGGAGGAAAAACCTTGACAGATGTGCAAGAACGAAGCTAAAGAAAGTTGATATTTATGCAAAGGCATTTACATATTAATGGCCTTACAGTGATGCATAAGAATGTGCTCTTAAGACTGCTACAAATGATAATCTTGAGTCTATAGTGATGTAATCAGTCGCACTTGACACTTAACGGGTGATGGCTTGTCACGGCTACAATTATGTTAATTATATTAGAGCATTCATGGCATTAATGTCACCGCCAGATTACTGTCGCGAGGGGCTTACAACGACGCATGCTAATACGACCCATATGTCACTGATTTCATAATCTTACTGAAAATGATAATTCGAGTGGCTGATATTAAGAAGAAATGTCGTCGTTGAAAACCTATCTCATACTTTTCTGTACGACAGCAAAAACTGTCGACGTCAAAGTCTCACTTGGACTCTTATAAAGACATTTAGTGGTATAAAAACCGTCCACAAAGAGTTCTCCTTATGAAAAGCTCAACTTTTATACAACTTTCATATCCTTATGAATACTGGCATCAAAATCTATTCTTCATTCAATAAAGACGTTATTCTGAAATCAGTTCGTATTTTTCATCTTCCTTTGAGAATTTTCCCCGGTCGGGGACGACTTATCGTTAGGCAAAAGGCGGTCAAGGATGGAAATAAAAAGTGCAAGAGGCGCCGTTCCTTATCTACGAAATTGTTACCCTTTTAAAATACTGGTGAAACAGCAGAAGCCCAAAACCATTTCTGGGCCCTTATTATAAATTGAATGCTTTTATGTTTTGTTATGAAAACGGAGAAACTAAGTTTAGCAGTTAGAAGTTAATTTTATTTTTGAAGATTGTGTAAAAAAAATCGTATTTATTCTTTGTTATTTTTCCATCGAATCAGATCTTCGAATGAAACAACGATTTAAGTACCAGATAATTAAAGATTACGAAGAAACTCACCAAAATCAGCCAGCTTGACGTCGCCCATCTCGCTGAGCAGTACGTTAGCAGCCTTTATGTCTCTGTGCAGCTTCCTCTCCGAGTGCAGGTAGTCGAGGCCTCGCAACACCTCCCGGAGTATCACCGCTATGTGCATCTCCTCGAAGCTGCCGGCCTTCATCAGGTCCAGCGCCGACCCCCCGCCCAGATATTCCATTATAATCCATAATTTTGTTCCCTGGAAAAAAACAGGAAGGTTAATAACAAATACTAGGTAATTCCTTATAATTGCTAGTATAAGTCCAAGGTTAGGTTAATTCTTAAGAGTATCAAGGATTCTCTGGAACATAGTGAATTAACCTTATACAATTCTTAGAAACACATATTAGTTTAAGAAAATTGCAGTTAGATCAATGCAGTCGGTCATTTGCAGTACTTTGTTTACTTGACAGTTTCCTTAAGTGTAATGATTAATGTTTCCAGAAGACATCACCTTGTCATCGTAGTCTATTAAAGAATTTTCATCAGTTATTCATTAACTCCATCGAATATTTCAGATAAAATGTTTCACAGTTCGCACCCGTAAATACCAGGATTCCTTTCGAAATACTTTTCTCGGAATTTTCAATAAATGCTTCGGTTGTAAATTGAGATATTTCTGTATCCAATTCGTAGGTAATATTTAAATCGGGCTATCAGACAGATTTATTCTATCCTTTAGGCAAACTGTTAAATCCTCATTAATAAACATTATTCAGTTCGGAAAATGTATTAGCATATTTAAGCACATACAATATACGTAGATACAACGTGGGCTGTTGTTGCCCTAGTACACTATGTAGGTATTCATATGCGTCATAACTATTGTATGTAGTTGAGTAACTTCTTCAGTTATAAAGTTTGTTTTTCCCCTGAGGTATAAGCACCTTATCACTCTAGCACGACCATGAATGATTTAGTGCGAAATATGATAAGTACATTATATATTCTTAGGCTTAAGTATGCTCTACAAAAAGAAGATTCTCATGCGAAAAAGCAACTAATCCTTGAAAAGATAACAGAACATTTTTCATTTATTTGTGATGAGCATAAACGTTACAATGTGTAAATTCACTAAAGGAAAGTCAAAAAGCAAAGAGCGTTCGGATATTTAATCTAAAAAATGGAAAAGTACTCGCATAAATATTTTATGTACACTTTGAAAGCAGACTGTTTTTCCTCTTTTTCTTTGACGGTATATTAACAAAGTAGAGCTGTCGAAAATTTACATAATACTCCATTTCTCCCAGTTAGCTACGTCTTACCCGACGAGATAAACAGCGCTTACAAACTGTTTGTTTTCATTGTCATATTGTTTTGAATAGACTTTTCCTTGGAACAGGTATCTTCTACGTAAACAAGTAGTTACAAAACATGAAATTGGGAATACCCAACGTCAATATTATAATATTATTTATCTTTTGGTTAATACACCAAGGTATATTAAAAAAAAATCTATTCGATAAGGAAAAAATAACAAAACTATTATTTTACCTACTGTTTTAAATGTAGAAAGAGAATCAAAAGCAATAACTTAACTTTAAATTAAAATCTAAATTGTTTCGTAATAACAAACACTAAGAAGGAACGTACATCATCTGAGTAATATAATAACTAAGCGTTCTAAATCCTACGAAACATTTTAAAAGGACAAAATATAATTTATTGTCAAAGTTTTAAGGCAAAGGAAACAACTTGTTTAGGGGGCACTGTTATAATTTACGATACACCTATTTGTGCTTATTTTGACATTTATTGATGAGAGATGGCCGACACGTCACAAGTTTTGTAAGTAACCTATACATATAGTTATTTATCTTGTTTGTTTTGCTGCCCTTAATATGATTAGGTATAAAGTATTACCTGTTAATTACTTTCTGAATGTTTGCACCTTTGTAATCCATTAAAGATATCGCAAAAATGCAAAAAATGTGATTCGGTGCCACTGCGTGATACTGATAACACTAATCCAGATTAGCCGATATTATTGATTTATTTATTGCCGCAACATGTTAATGTGTACATGATAGAGAAAGCCCAACACGGGAGGCGGTATTCATATTATCAGCTCATTTGTATGTTAAATTATCCTCAGAAAGCTTCTGAACGTAGCTAAGTAACGAGTTTCCTTAAATTAATCAACTTTGTTGTTACGTGCAGGTGATAACAGTTAAGGAACAAATTTCGCACGCTGTAGGTAAGTGAAAACCCGCTTACTCATCCATCGCATTATGGAAGGATAGGCACCCAAAATTTATAGGATCCCTGGAAGGGAAAAATTTGCATAAATTTTGTGGATAACCCGTACGATATCAGGATATGAGTCAGCTAAAGTTAAACTTCCACAATGTTCCCTGATATCAAACTGTACGGCTGTTAAAGGATTTTTACGACGACACAAACTGCCACACTAAAGTTTTACAACAAATACTTACTTATAAGTTTTTCCTCCGAACACTTCCTATATTGAACGGCGTATTTATTATATCTAAGCAAGATCAGACTTCAGACAGAATAATAATATTATACACAATGCGATTTATGCGGTAGGTACAGATATTATGACTGTACGATTTTATGGGCCATCACATACGAATTCAATGCCATTAAAATCATATCCTGTTCGATCTGACGTTGGATCAGAGTTGGAAGTAATTAATGTGCGGATGGTGCACGTGTAGTTGTGTTAGTGTATGTACGAACAGACAGTAGATAGCAGTACCGATGTATGTAGGTAGTATATGCAGTAATGCAACGCGGAAGACGACAATGGGCTCACCGGAGCACGGATCCGGCGCGACCCATTCACGCTCCATCAGCTATCGTACCCACATACACGTGTCAGGGTTACACTCAGCTATGCACGTACAACGTACATGTAAATGTATCGGGGCATCGCCATACAAAAACAAACAACGGCTAAACCCCAGAATAAATAATATAGATTTGTTTTGACGGCGCAAAGCCGCGAAATAAATGGAAAAGGCTAGTCTGGTATGATGTGGGATTGGAATATGAGAAATTCAATGTGTAACAAACTGTTATTTATTTTGGCGTAGGATTTTTATAATATTATTTTGATAATGTGTGGAAGACATAAATCGCAATTTCGCAGAAATTCAGCATGTTTAATAGTATGAAATGTTTTATTGCAGATCAAAAGAATTCAGATTCGCTCGAGCGTATTTTTCTTTAGTCTACATGTACCATAAAAGTAACTGTCTAAACAACTATAAAGACATAATTTCGACAAAACATCAAACAACAGGGGTAAAACTAAAAAGAAGCAGAAATTCCCGGAGCAGGTAAACAAACGGAAATACAACAGCAAAGTCACACAATACCTCCTTATATATTATTGGGTTTTTCACAAATCAAGTATGGGAAACGGTAACTCTGAAGTTATCAGTCCCTTTTTCACAACTTTTGGGATTTGGAAGTTCATTTTTGGGCAACCCTAACAATATTCACTACATATCGGAAGCTATAACTGGTAACAAGCGATAATACAGACACACGATCCTAATATAATACAAGATGAACGCAACTTACATTTCAAATGGAAAGATAAATATTCCATTCCGAGTTATTTGTGCCTTAGCCGTAGATCCGGAGTATATCGCTGGGAATAATATTATGTAAAACGAGAGCTTACTGTGCCAACAATAACAACTGGATAAAGATGGAAACTATAAGTTATTGATTACATTACTCGAGCACTAGTATCTGCATAGGATCTATTAAAATAAACACAATTGAAAGTATTTAATCAGATGCCAAACGCCTTTCATGATTATCAACGCTTTTAAACTGTGTTATTTTATTTATGAGTCAGTAGGGCCATAACTTCCTATTACGATAAACGTTGTAATCAATCAGGATATCAAGATAAGCAATCACGAAATGAGTAAACAAAATATACTTTCACTACGTCAGTAACCATCCTATACATTACATTACAAAGTTTAACGTTACTGCTTAAATGAAAGGTTTTAAGGGAGAAATAAAACCTGAAAAGGGTGTATTCATAATAAGCTTTTTCATAGCAGTAACCAAAGGCTGGTTGCATGTAGCCATCGTGTATTCGTTGGCATAGCAACCCAATGGCGTCGGTCATAGACCTCGTCGCGACATACACTAGAGTAAAACAAGAAAGCAACTATTAATCCTAGGGACTTTATGTAGGGGTAGTAAAGGGAGTTTTCAAGAGACATGTCATAGGCAACCATATGTAGCTACTACAACTTTATAGTAAAAAAGACAAGTAAAACAATGCAAGACTCAAAACCACACGTTCAGTTTAATAAGTTGGGTATTTAAATCGTGTTAATAAGTTCCCAAAAAGTGAAATCAACGATAAAACTGCGGTTGTTTTAAAATTGAAAAAGGTTTAATCAAAAGATCTGTTAATACAGGGATAATTTATTATTACCTACCCTTCAATAAGTAACAACGTGAAAGGCTTCGCGATGAAAATCTTTACTTTCTCGTCAGATTTTAACAAAGAGGGTTTAAAAAGACTACAAGTCGTTTAATTATGAAAGTTATTAAGTTAACCAGACTTCAAAGTTGTTAATTTATTACAACTTCATTCATTACGATGTAGCTTTATTTTAGAGTTGAGTGAACCTGCAATATTTTAATTAGTTTCAAACATGTTTGCTATAAAAAGGATTTATTTATTTTGTAGGCGAGCTGAAAATTATGAAGCTTTTTGACGAAGAAGAATGCAAAATAAATCCGCACGCGATTTCATGTAGAACAAAGGTAAAGCCGTAGTAAAAGTTATATTACTGTGTGCTTTTGAAATTAATAACGTTGTAAATATTTGCTGTTGCGAGTTTTTCATGGAAATGTAGTGTGACAATATTGAATAACAAATTTATATTAATAAAATGGGAGATGGCATTGATATTTCAGTAAATATATAGAGTTCAAAGAATATAAGTGAAATGAATATGTAGGTAATTACAACCAGTACTAGTTTTCTCTGAAATAAGTCGGTAGGTACAAATATCGAACTTATCTTCCATCAAATAAGCTTCAAACCTCGCTGTGACAATAATCAACCCCTTATAAATCTTCAATGGTTTAAGAATCTATTCACAACCGATTAACGTAACTATTGGTACAAGGGCATTCATGAAACGATGACAATAGGAAATAGCTACAGAAATAAATCCTAGTGCAATGTGGCACGCGAACAATCGTGAACGAGCAAGGGTGGAGTTCATCATTCGTTTAACTAATTCAAGGCTCCAGCGTTACCATGGCAACGCGTCGAGGGCGGGCGCCGCCCAACTTCCGCCCGCCTTAATAATTTCCCAGACGATTGGATACCGCTAGTTGCCTGTAAACAACGGCTACGCGGCCAATTTAAGTTTGTAAAGAAACTCTTTAGTTTTTCTTGTACAGTAGAGCCAGTTATCTGCTGAATCACAGTTTGCTTAGTACAGTGTCCACGAAGAAAAAGTATTGTTTAGCATGTTTTTAATTTAGCTCACTGTTATCCAGCACAGCCATCCAGGTATTGCATCGAGTTAATTAAAATTGTTTTAACCAAATAAAATTACTGCAAAATAAACTTTATGATTAGTTTTTATTAAAACCTCTCCATATTTATGTGCACTCACTGTTTGAGCATGCAGACCGCTCCCAGTTCACAGTTGCCGATTCGCACTCGAGAACTTTTCAATCACTGATGGAATTAATTCAGTGCACTTCAATTTACACGAGACTCGCAGTGGAATCAATTTCATTTGAAAACGAGAGCGCACCGCTGTACCAGGGGATCAGGGAGAATAGGAGATAACGCCCGTAGGACGGATCCCCCAACGCGGTCCGCAGGGAAGCCTCCTAAAAGCCGGTATTAGTACAAATCACATTCCCACTCCTCCCTTTATCAGAAAAGTGATAAAGAATTCCAGTATTGCTAGGGACAGTAACATGCTGTCGGATTTTATTACCGCGGGGATATAAGATTTTGTGGTTATTTGGACGATTCGTATAATTCCGAAGATTGTTTATGGAAACGCGTACATAAGAACTTTTTTTATTTCTGGGAACTAATACAATGTAAAAATGCGAGCATAATAACTACAACACATGTAGACACACGAGATATACAGTTATAGATACAAAGAAACAATAAAGAAAACATATACTATTACTCACACGTATACACGTAACCTTTTACACAGTAATTTGTGCTTAGGAAAGTTTTTGACGGGTCCCTAAAAGTTTAGTCGTATTACGGCGAAAGTTAAGCCTCGGCGACACTTTCCCATTTGTCATAAGCTGCAACACGGCCGAGACGGCAAGTAATCCCCATATTACGGGGAATTATCCCGAAGGACTGAGTCTTTCGTGCTTCTTTACAGGATGATACGTAAGAGTGGTTCACGATGGTAAAGGTTAATAATAGAATAATTCATATTAGAAAATACTGCAGTTGTAAAATTGTTCAGTTTCAGTTTCTATGGGATGCTCTCTCGTTGCCAAGAGATAAGGGCCATTGTAGCGATAGCTGGCTGTTTGCTAGCAAACATTTTGCGCAACGTCGGCCGTATAGCCGCGAGCTACGCCGACGGAGCCCGAGATACCGCCTTTCTTCTCGTTATAACAAGGGAATAAAAGAACAAAGAGGCGCGATAATAACAAAATAAATTATTCATGTAACGTCCACGCACATCGAACTCGTGTCGAAAGATTTGATAACCGAAAAATGGGATTCGTGAGGTGAGACACTGCCACATTTCCTTGTTTCAGTATCGATTTGTAACGAAGCTCTATTTCATTAGCAATAACAAAGAAGAAAAGAATATAAAGCAACGGCTGGAGGAAATGTTCGCAGTAACATTTGAAGAACCCTTATTCGACATCGTCCTACCGGTCATAAACCCGTCAGTGCCACCACCTCATAAAACCTCCCCTTGAGGATCCTTCAAGGTGACCGGCAAGAAAGCAACGAGCATAAATGACAATAGGCACTGGATCGTTATAAAATTTGTAGAATTCCGTGCATCCGTTTTTAAATTAAACGTAAAACGATCAGAGGACTATTGCCAGAAGATCTCGGTTTTACGAGAAAGCTACCCAAATAAAATTAGCCATAAAGATTGTGGGGAATTGTGGATCCACAAAAATGGTGCGGATAAAACTTTCGAACGTTGCAAGGGGCTTGGATACAGTCTTACAGTTTTATGATCTAGAAGAATTTTAGAGAATATACTTACTAATGAAAATGTTAAGATGTAGCCTTACCTCCTCCTAAAATATTCTAGTTACATTAACCAAATTAAAGCAAAAAAATATAAGATAAGAAAGTATAACACGGGTTGGTCTAAGAATTGGTTTATTTGATTTTAATTGTAAAAAGAATGAAGAACCATAAAATTATAGATTGAATTAATTCTCTCTTTGGTGAGTTCTGGGGCGTATGGTATATGACCTAATGATATGCCGTGTATAGACCTATTTTGGTTGTAAAACTTAGCTGTCATATTTTATTACATTTTGTTTCCCTGTCCCATTTTCCTGAAGAAAGGGACACGCCAGGTGTGCCTGCATATCATACATAAAACCAAAGTTTTGTTATGTCCTCTACGAAACGTAATGTTTCCTATGGGCGCCATCAGTTTCTATTGCAAGAAGACTTTATAGTTAACAGCGTGGATCGCACACGCCTCTAATTGTATGGCGCAACAGCGAAAGTGTATTATTATAATAATAACACATGTCACAACATCGGCTAACTGTGAGATGAGTGATCGCAAACGATTATGTGTACCGTGTCATCGACTGCTGTATTGTATTGCAACCCACACATCTTAGATGCACGATCGATATTCTAATCGATACTGTTCTGTCGATTGATGTAATTGGAACTGGCGCCAAGGCGTCAGGGTAATCGATATTCGTTTTGTAAGCAAACACTAAAACGTATGCTACTCATACCCAGCGCTCATTTACGAGCAAGGATACATTCATTGTTATTATTGATATGTAATAAAGAAGTTTAATTTACGTCCATATTTATTACCCTATTGACACCAACTTACAGTATATCTGTAGTGCTATTCATCAGAAACATAATTTTACCGCATAAAACATTAAATTGAAGCAAAAATTACACGTAGAATCAAATTTTTTTTATCGCTAGGGCGTTCCACCCCCTCTATAATTCTTGTTTTATAGCTCCGGTAATAACAACACCAAATTTATCGAGTCATAATTGTGGTGTTAGAAGACCCTTAGAGACGCTTGCGCATAAGCATTTCAAGTATCCGTTTCCCATTGCGCACATTATTTTTTATTTATACCATACCCTTATCACACAGCAATAAGAAGTGTACTCAATGTATTACTTAAATAAATGTAACGTCAGTATTACACAAGGGTTTTCCATTTAAAATGTTTTGAGAAAAAGGTTTTGGATAAGACAAGCTTACGTTCCGAAGTTGATATAAGACATTTGATAAACCCCCGAAGACATTTCAGAAGTAATAGCATAATGGTAATCGCGTTGTAACGGGACAGTGAGCGCGCTCCCTACGCGAACGGTTTCGGATATTGGCGGCATGCAAATGTTAGTAATCTTATTTGTGGTACTGTTGATAACACGAGTAGGTATGCTATGTACCTACATCGTACATACCACAATGTAATTAGATTTACATGTCATATTTGCATACAATATGAGTGTTTAAACACGACCTTATTTGAACATGTAGAACGTCATTTTCTTCTATTGTCAGTGGAAAATACAAATCTTATTTGATTTTTTCCACAATCAATTAAGGTCACAAACATCGCCGTGAGGAACTTTTAACGAGCGTTATAGCAGATTTTTACGGTAGAGTAAAGCAAAGTATTTTGGCCACGGCAATAGCTAAGCAATAACAACTTGCAGCGCTGTCGTAATTTGAGAAAGGCGGTTGACGTAACCGTGACAACCACAAAAACGCATTGTCACACGCCACAACGCACGATCATAATAAAGTAAAGCGAAATTAACACTTCCTAAAAACGTTGAGACAAACGGGAAACGTTCTCCTAATTAATCTCGGAACTTGACAATCTGAGCTGAGTGTTACGTTGTTTTGTTAGGTCGGACACGGTTTGCGGCAAGACAATGGCGGCTCCCCAAAACAACGGTGTAGGTAATCTAGTTTTGAGGTCGAGTGTGCGCCATTGGTAGTACCGGAGCTGAGTCACATAGGGCACACTGCACAATGGACTCTCATATCTGAGGCACGTGCAACAAAGTACACACGTTCCCGATGTGGGTAGCTAACTACGTAAGGGTTATTTCCTTTCTATTGAATTAGTTTACTGAAGAGACGTTGGTTAAATTACTGTCTCTATTTGTAGCTTCGAAATCTATTATATTAATTTATTAGGGACCTCTCTCAAACATACATAAAATCAGATAAAGGACCACTACATTCACGTATTCTAAAAATAGTAGTACAGCAATAAATCGTGATTTTTCAGTCCTATAAAACTTGCATGAAAGCTTTTAGAAGTGCAAAGTTTTATTCGTCCGTTAACAAACTCACTCGCGCTAAGTCTCCGGCTATCACATGGCTCGTTCGCGAACACCGTAATTAAACTTTAACCGTAGTAACTGAGAGCTAAGTTAGTTAAACAATTATCTACTCTCGAGTATCAAGCTCACAAAAACTTGTTTGTTTGTATGAACCTCGACTAGAATCAACTGCAGAGCACATTTCATTGAAACTCTTCACAAACACATGCGAGTATGCGAGTCACGTTATCGCAATATTATTTCCTGATTAGAGCTTATGTAACGCAATGAATTCTTTTAGTATCAGAAGAGTTAATGTTATCAAATATTATCTATGAATACAAATACCTTTCCGAGTGTGATCATAAACAAGTTTAGTCACCTACTTGAATTAAACAGAAGATAATGTTTATCGACGGCTTTGGTGATAGATAAATAATAGTCAAATCGACAATGGGACTGTGTCTCGGAGAACAAAGCGGTATAGTCCTTGGCCAGTGCGGCTGGCCCGCCAACATACTTTTACTATTACGAAGTCTGTCCCATTCAATTCAACAGCTGATTTAACAGCGTTTAGGGTCTAATAAATCATTGTATAATTGGTGTCAGTGACATAAACACCCGCATAATTATTTATGTTACAAGTGTTGACTATTACATAGCCATCTTCTATTCAATACTTACTTATTTTACTATTGATGCGGTAGATTTAGATAATAAAGTATTGTGCAAGTGTTTCTTCATTCCACATGATGTAAAAATAATAAACTTTACAGTTACTTTGAACAAAACGGCATCTAAGTGTGAATACACGCCGCTATACTCTGTTTATATTGTATTTAATTAAAACGACTAATCTTATCAGAATTATCTTTTTCATTATTTCGCGCGGGCGAGTTCTCAGGGCAGTTGAACGCTTTCCCGGTCCTACAGTATCTGCTGGCTCATCATCGCAGCACACACATCACAATAGACACAATGGTATGACTCCCACACGTCAACAAGCATTGTGCGTAGCCGCATTACCAGTTCATTATTGCTCTCAAGAGCACCGGTGGATGTCGTTTTACTACCCATTATTCCGATGAATAGCTACTTGTATGACGAAACTTACTTTCTAATGTTACTGCAATGGCTGGTAATTTTATTTGCCTTCTTTTGTAATGACAGACGGCTTTATTGCCGTGTTTGTAGTTTTTACGCCATAAATGCGGTGCCATTATTAGGACAGTGGACATTTTAGTAGCCAATTAGATAAGTGGGCTATATCGAAGCTCTTTCAGAACTACATAAATTAAACAAGTTTCTAATACTGGCTTTAGTGGGTATCCTAATTCAAGTTTTCATCAAACTAATATCAATTGCAATAGAGTCGAGTGGTGCGCGCTTAGAAAGTTTCTCGTTTCCCAATTCCCAGTACAATTCGGATATTGAACATTGCTACTGGTGTTGTTGTACTTCAGTTGTGCCAATGTATAGTTAATAAATATTATCGAAGAGGTTTTACGTGCCGACGACACTAGAGTAATACTCCACGACATGATCGGCATATTTCTATTAGATCCAATAGATTTTTCTGATCGATAGCTTTACAAAAACGCCATTGTTACATAGCATAAAGCTGCATCAGTTACGTGCTAAGCTTTTTTTTTTTTTTTTTTTTTTTTGAGGGGGGAAAATCATCCAATGACTTTTCTCGCCTTGGGCGAGGCGAGAGGGAGTGTCAGACTCTTACTGACTAAAAACCACCCCGTTCCTTCTCCTGCCTTTCGAGCCGGAGCCCCGGTAAACCCGCTAGGTTGTCCGCAGCTCCGGATTAGGCATCAGCCCTATTGGGCCCCATCTGTGGTGGTCTGATGGCTCTTTGAGGCGCGCGCGGAACGCGACGCGCCGCACGCACGGGTCTGGTTCTGGTCGGGCGGCGAACTACCCTTGCTCGCCGTCCGCAGGCCCGCACTTACGGTGGCCGGAGATCGTCACGCGATCCCCGACGCCCGGAGTGTCTCTCGCGACGGCTGGGGCGTGAGGAGGTTCGTTCTCTCACGCGCCCCGCCTCCTCCTTAGCTAGCATGACTGCTTCGCAGAAGGAGGAGACGGCATCCCAGTCCCCCTCGCTCCGCACCATGGCTTGTACCAATGCCGGACGCGAGAGGTCGCCGTCGCCGACTACATCCCTGAGGACACGGCGGTGCTCAGCCCATGCAGGGCACAGCGCCACCGTATGTTCCACTGTGTCCTCAGGACGATCCTCGCAGTGATGACACCCGGGCGTTTCCTCCCGCCCAATCAGAAACAGGAACCTACCGAAACTTCCATGCCCGGTAAGCACCTGCGTCAGGCGGTAGGTGAGGACGCCGTGGCGTCTCTCAAGCCACTCCTCAAAGAGGGGACTTATCGCTGCAATGACAGCGAGCCCATACGTGCTAAGCTTAGGAACTAGATTCCTATACAAGTTTAGTTAGTGTAACGGATAGGGTTAATACGATGATAAATCGCACGTGGATCAGTATCTTGGGTCTGTCTCATAAACTTGATAGCGTACCAACGGGTGTAACTAGTATTTACTGGATTGCCGTAGTTTAAGATTACGAGATTAACCAGCAAGTGTTTATACTGGCGATTAATATAAATTAACACCAAAAACTACTTTAAACAAAGACAACATAAAGAGAAATTGACTAATGTTGAATTATTTTCCCACACACCAAATGCTTGTACCACTTTGGACTGGAACAAGACAATTCACAGTCAACATTTTTGGTTAGATACGCGGTAGTGTGTCAAACCAAGTTCAAGTATGAATTTACAGCACATTTAATCAGTGTAGCATGGCCCTTAATTGAGCTGAAATGATATGTACTTGAACAGGAAGGTTGAATATGAAATATTTATTAACAAGGCAGAAATATTCAAATCAAGGCAAAACGATACTTGGTAACAGAGCTCGCGTGTTTTAGAACAACATCAGTAAATCAATTCTAATGAGGGAAAGTGACCCGAAACTGTAAACAACCACAAGTAAATGTCAATGATCGCACTTAAACAATAACTTGTAGTGGAAAGACACCATAAAAGGTGCATGCGTATACAACACTGCGAGAGGCCCCTTTCTCATACTGTCAAAGGTTAATAAGAAGTATGTAAACAACAAATATGATAGTTTTATGTATTGTAATGCGATCCTTGCGATTCTCACGTTCTGTTTACATTTCAACGTTTAGATAATTTCCCTTCACGTACAAAAAGCGTGGTATTCACAAGTTCACATAAATCCCGTTGGCTATTCGCGCGAATATCGCGTGTGTTCGCGATATAACGGACCTTAGTATCGCTCTATGCATGTAATGTTATTACTTGTGACAATTGACTGCCGCATTGCTTTCTCAGAACAATGGCACCACCTTTTTTGCGTATTCGTCACGTTTATTTCATCGTTTATAACTTCCTAATTATAATGCACGACGTAAAACAATGAAAAAGTAATTTGTGGTTCAAGAATAAATACAGTTGTTGCCGTATTGTGTTAGATTAGATACATTTGATCACGTTCTGTGGTTTCTTGCTACATTGAAATAACATAACGTATTTTATATAGCAAGCTGTAAACGTGTGTAATAAAAAGTAGCAGAAATATACATAATGTTTACAGGAAGTTTATGGGTAAACATCCCGACGGGCGCAACGAACGGTGTAAGATGAACATTACTGATTGCACATCATCGATAATTAATTATCTTGATCAAATAAATATAGGTACATATTAGTCGTAAAATACAGTATGAATGTGTAACGAATAGATTATCTGTAGCCAGGGTCACGGCACTCGTACGACGAGTCTGACTACGAGAGTGTAAACTGGATTATACAAGTGTAACAAGATTGACGTGGTCCATCATCCGCAGACAGTTGGACACCGCATTCATCATTCGTCTGACAACAATGGACTTAATATCTAATACTATGCCATTCATGCCATTATGCATCGTGTTAACATTTCACTACCATTGTAATTCTATACACATTTAGAATAATGGCAAGATACTAAAATGTTTATTGTCATATTTTTTTCGATTTAGTATAGCGTGAATACCTCTATTCTCTAGCAAAAATTGCAAGGCAAGGCGTGCGTGACGTTAATTTTATGTTTCCAATAATGTAATCCTGGCATGTTAGTGATAAAAACATCCGAGCGTAAAGCGAAAATTAAATCTATGCCGCTCGGGGAAAATGAGCAAATTTTATTGAAACCTCGCGGGATATTCGCAACCCGAGCCGGTGATGTCGCCACAGGCGAATTTTACTCGGAAAATATTGTAACAAAATATCATAAAACGGTAGAGGAGAGGAAAAAAGGGATAATAGAAAATCTGGAGATTACCACCTGTTATTCTGGAGGAAAACATAATTGCATTACGAGGCGGGGCCTGACTTTACTTTGTTTCGTCGTCGGTACCTACAATTGTGAGACGTTTGTTTCCGACGGTTCATATAGCGAACCGTTTTAAAGGGTCCCTCTGTAAACAGCCTTTTCAAACGGCAACAAATTATTTACTTCTGCATGTGTTGAACGTACCCAACAACGTAGCCTTTGCTTTCTTTTGTAAATGTCTCCCTCGTCTGTTTTCATCTCCCTTTGAATAAACATGTTTCTTTCATAATTTAATGTGCCGTCTCCTACACGAGCGAAATAAGTACCCAACTTTCATATACTTTCTGAAGGAATTAAATTCTATAAGGATTCTCTTGTAATGAGAACAAGCAAACAACGTTGTTATTATTATTAATTCTAATTTCTGACAAAACTAAAGCCTAGAGAAAAGCTAGACTAGGTACCTTGTTAGCCTGTAAGCTTCTTTTAGTATTTCAACAACATTTCTACTTATTGGAGCAATTTCTAAGTCTGCACGTCGAGCGCAGGATTACAACTGTCTGCGTGCACTTTGTTCAGCTTTACAATATCACACTGTCGTAACAAAATGGTGAACATTATTGTGGCCAGTAATAACATGGCATCTAAACAAGTTTGATAGCTCGTATAAAACAGCCTTCGCCATAACTTCGCCTTGTCGCGTCACGATTTGCGTAATGGACACAAAACCGCTCGCGGCCGACCAAGGGCCGGTTTCAAAGATATTCAATCATATTCTATAACGCTGATAATGCTTATAGCAGCGACGTGAAGGATCGTTAATAATATCAATTTGCCAAATTCCTCGAGTATAATCTCAGCTATTTCCATACAAAAAATATATGGTAAAACATTTTCATCGGGAAATTTTTCAAAGTAATTTAGCTCGATGAGCCGGAAAGCTAAAAAGAAACTACAAAGTAAGACATCTCTCGACGGAATAGCCACCGCCCAGGGAGTAACGAAGCAGGGAGACGTAAACAATTTAAGAGTGGCCGCTGCACTTCAGCTGAAGCAACCGGGCGAATAAACGCGTCGGCTACTAACCGGGTAAACACGGGAGACTGGAGACGTCCCGTGCCCATCTGTAAAAACCTGACTATTTAAATTGGACGTTCAGAAAATTTCCCGAGGCGCTTCCATTTGCTAAACATTTATCTTAACGATGTTTTTTTAAACAGCGCTCAAAGGACCTCTAGAATTAATGAGGTTAGCGAGTTAATAGAAATAAGTTTAATTGTTGTTTGCTCTTAAGCACGCTGGGACCAGTGAATAATTCTTTCTTGTTTGCTTTCATTTCGACATTTCATACAACTTAATTGGGATCCCGTATTATTTCAGAGCAAGCATTGCATATTTGCGTTTGTCTAGAGAAACGAGGAACAGTAAACAATTCATTTCAAAAGAAAACATAATTCTGTATGCTGCTTTAAATCATTTTCATGAAGGGAGGAATAAACGTTAACATGCCTTTTATGCCAGTTTTCATCCAAATTAATTAATGGCGTTATATTGGGTAGCTTAATATGGCACACTATTAAGTTCTTAATGCCTTTTTAATAGCATTCGTCGTTAAATGGCCGAGTAAATTGCCAGGGCATATTTTACGATTTTCGTCTTCTCATTTACCTATATTGCAGAGATGCTATATTGAATCCTGTTTAAACAGTGTTTTTGTTCGTTTGATCTTATTCTACCTATGATACATAGATACTTCAGTGAAACGAGATACAAAAAAAAATTGCTACGCAGCAAGGTTTATCACGCACTTACCATGCCGCGTAATATCATAAAGTAAACATTTAAAATTTATTCAAGTGATCACGAAAAATAACAATTTCGACGAACCTTGAACACGGTTAGACAAGTGCGTTCTTTCTGTAGTAAAATAATGTTCATCTAATTACCTGTAACAAAAAGAATATTTGTGTTAGTGATTTCATAAGTACACATCAACAAGAAATGATAAGTAAACAGACTAATTTCACATTTGGACATTTCTTCAAGAATTTAAAGAAATATCCAATACAAGACATAGTAAAGTGAGATGTAAGAAATGCAATTACAGTGTAACGCCATAACGTTAGATTAGAAAAACAATATCTTGGCAGTGAATCGTGTTGCTGACGCCAAACGCTCTCAAGATCCCGAAACTTTTCCCATTACAATAGCGTTGCGGGGCAGCCGAAACGAGGGGTGTAAAATGTCGCTTACACACGAAACTACCAACTTAACTCACTACAGCCATTCTAAGGTCCAATTGCATTAAGAGAAATTGTTAGACTGCTCAACTTTATCTAAGTTACGTTTTAGGCATTCGGTTGCGAAGCGTCCGATCGCGAAACTATTTTGTAGGTACACGAATAGAACTCCAGACATAAACTACATCCAGACAAAAGCAGGAGGGCTTTATTAAACTAAGTTAAGGACCCTGCCGTCTAGACAGTATTTGTACTTTGTAGTCTGAAAGCGTCGAACGCGCTAAAGTGTAATAGAGCCAATCACTGCAGTGTGTGGGTAACGAGAGAGGCCAATTACTACCGAGTCTTTAATGTGAACGACACTAGAAGCCGACTGGTGGCCGTCCGCTCAATAAAACTTATTCCCGAATTCATCCGAGACGGAGTAATGAGCCATTTTATATTCTAGAAACCGGAATTGCTACATTGGCTTCTTTCGCTTTTATAAAATGTCATGTTGGACTGGATAGTTAAGAAAGTTATGTTGTTTTATTAACCGTAGGTATTTTCTATTAAAACTTCTTAAGAATAACAAGGGTGGATAAATAAATAAAATAATACCTTAGAAGTTGCGCTTGCGGTTCCCAGACGTATGAGGCAGTCATGTTTAATTAAGTCATTGAAAGTATATAATGAGGCTCAAAATAGATGTGTTAGCGTTGCCAAGTCAAATAATAATCGTTACTAGTTCACGGGTTGCTAGAATGCTAGTGTTGCTACATGGCCTTTAAACGAGTCAGAACGTCACGAACAATACGCAGAGCACAAAAAATGCATTCAAAATGAAGTTTATTTAAAAATAAAAAATGTTGAATTGACAATCAAAATAATCATGTTGTACACAATAGATGAGTAATAGATAACATAATCGGTATTATAATGGCTTCACAATCAAATAGCGATTACGTAACACTGACATTATGGGTTATGACGTGACCTGACGATTGTGCCCAAGTCAGCAAATGCCACCGGCACAAATAGCGACCCATTACAACGCGGGCGAGACGAGCCCTACCTCAACACGGAAATTATTATCACTGCCATAAATCAAACCAGGTTTACAAAGACATGGCGAAATTTGTAACTGTCACAGGAAAATTTGCGATAAGTATCAAAGTTTTTACATGAAAGAAGTGTAGAAATTGGTAGTGGGTCGTATGGCCGTATCGCAACAGAGAAATGTTTCCTGTTTGATGCCTCATTAACTCGAAACGGTACAGGTGTTAGTACGGCTATAGCAGTGAACGAAAACTTGTGCTAAGTCATCACAGGTCAATAGTTGAACATACTATTTCACTCTCATCATGCTATCGTTATTCAATTTTAATTTGAATGGGTTCGATCTAGCTTTACGTATTTATAGATGTACATTTTAGTAGTCGACTTATGTTAATATTTATATTAACACTGCTTTAAGTAGGAACATCAGCCGCTCCCTGTTTATTCAATATTCTTATCACATCTAAGAAGGCATTACAATTTCGTACCAATTCAAGAATATCTTCGAACAAATCGACTTCAGCACGATTTATTTCAATGTGATATAGCTTTAGGTCGGTAGTCAGTGAACAAATAAATATATGTACCAAGACAGTATTGATAAGAATAGAGCCAATAATTCAATAAAATGTGACGTCATTATTTGAATTTCATTAACTATACGAATGTTGGTATCAAATGTTTATTATACTGGGACGATACAAATCGATAAATGTTTGTGGGTATAGAATGGTAGATAGGGCGGGAGTGGCGCAGCGGTGCGCATCGTCATTCGCGGGACAATGGCAGGCCGTCCTTGAATTAGCACCGGAACTATTGTCACCGCGCACAATAGATAGGATTTGCCTAGATTGCCGTCGGGCCTGGCACGCGCCGCCGAGCAAAAACCGCACACAAAACGTAATGACCGAAACTCGAGAAACTAATGCGTCGTATCGCTGTCATTGCAAGCTCGGAAAATTTATCAGCCAGAACAAACACACGGTTATATTTGGAATACTAGTCTGCAGGAAAAAATATAAAATCTGTCTCTTGATATAATGTAACTTTATTTACATGACTTTGGCAGAGAACCAAAGGAACTGATTTGTATATTGACCCAATAACTTATTAACCCTTGGGGTGCACGGTTCAATGGTTTTTCGAGTAATACGTCAATGTCGGATTGGAATGTATTGGGGTTAGAGCAATGAAGATGTTTTCGATGTAAGTTATTATCGGGGTCATATCACGCTGTGGTGGACGTGTCACCATGATTAATCGACGTGCTGACATCAACCCACCACCCGTAGCGACGTAAGCAATAAAAAGGTTTAAAGTCACGTCGCAAAATCCTCATTAAGTACGAAGGCAAAAACATTACCGAGTGGTTGACCATAAAGTGCTTTTTAATAACAGAGATTTAACGAGTCGTTAAAATAGTATATTCTGTGGTGACTGGTGATTAATGACAGACAGCCCATCTGTTACCGCTCCTAAACAAACACAGAGAGTTGTCAGAAATGTTGGAACTGAGTGAATGAACCGTGACACGAGACTTCAAGATACAGAACCAGTTCTGATATTTGTTAATATGATTATTTGGAATTACTCATCACTATGATGTGTACGTTAAATTATGTCGACAGTGTTAAGGTCTTATTTTTGCACAATACGTGTCATAGGTATTTTATAGAAATATTACGAACAACAGAGCAATTTCCAGTGTCGTAAATCACTCTTTAATATACGTTGGCATCGGGAGCCGTTGACCCATTTTAGTAACATCCTTAATTTAGCCTATAAAACATCCCAACAGGTTAATCGAGTTACTTCTACCAAATAAAACACCATTTAATTTTCCATCCACTTAACTCTTTTGGATCAAAGTACTCTATAAAAATATTGTTTATTTACATTTTAAATCAGTGTTTCATAATATGCAACCGCCCAGTGACCCAAATATAAAGTCAGGAAATAAATAAACGCAGTCTCGTCGGTGAACGAGGTCCCGACCATTAAAAACGCGCATTAAGCGACGTTCATTTCGCTCTAGAAAAACGTAAGAGGATTTTAGAAAATTAGAACAACGTGGAATACTAAGGTTTCAGTCAGGAGCTAGGAATCATTTTTAATCTACAATACCTAATAGGAATTTACAAGGTAAAAAACCGTAATAAGGAAAGATAGACAAAATATATTACGGATAAGGTAAAATAGATAACCAAGTAGCGGCTACTGCCTGGCTTGTTTATGGCGCCATATAAAACATTAATGCCATCTACAACAAGATACCATAATGATACAATTAACATTTGATTGCGGTATTTGTTGAAATGTGATGTAATTGAGCGAAATGTCAGAATTTCTACACGATTTGATCACAGATAATGTGGGTCGCGAAGGCCCCGTGCCAGGAGCGGAGTCGTCCGTATATCCCTTCATAAATAAATAGGTACGTCACTCTAATTATAGATGTGAACGTTGCCTATGACTTACGGAAAAGGTACGCTATATATAGCGACTAGCTTTCCGCCCGCGGCTTCGCCCACGTGTAATTCGGTTATATATAGCGTTTTTTAATGATCTCGACAGGGCTTTTTCTTCCACAGGCTGATATCTTGTTACAACTGGAATTAAATATAGCCTGTGTTACTCAGGGATGATGTAGCTTTCTAATGGTGAATGTTTGAAATCGATTCAGTAGTTTCGGAGTTTATCGATTACTTGTGTAAACAAACAAACATACAAAAAAAGTTAAGGATGGGAAATCATCAAATGACCTCTCCCGCTCTAGGTGGAACAGAAGGGAGTGTCAGACTTTTACTGATTAAAACCCACCTCGTTCCTTCAGTTGCCCTTTGCGTTCCGGGGCCACGGTATCTCGTTAGAACTTTCCCGCAGCCCCGGCTCAGTTTATCCCGTTTCCCCCCTTGGGGGTTGACATTTCAAAAATCCCTTCTTAGTGCTCACTTATGTTACTAAAGGAACCTCTGTTCAAAATCTCAGACTCCTATACCGAGCGGTTTCGGCTGTGCGTTAATAAATCAGTCACCCAATCGGACCCGCAATCGAAAAAACTTATAATGTCAAACATATTTACTTGCCTATGTACGTGTTCATGCCAAGTTTCAAGTTTATAAACCCAAGGAATAAGATTTTTCATAGAAACGTTTTTACCCCTTTTCCCCCCTTGGGGGTTGAATTTCCAAAAATCCTTTCTTAGTGCTCCCCTACATATCCCAAGGAACCTACATTCCAAATTTCAGCTGTCTACGACCAGTAGTTTCGACTGTGCGTTGTCTGTCAGTCAGTCACTCAGTAACGGAAGAGTTTTATATATATAGATGTACCTGCTGCTGTTGACACGATTAAATGTGGCGATGATTTAATATCGTACACAGCTTGGCAACCGTTCCGGATATTTATCGATTTTCATTGAACACGTTTTTGTTATATTTCATGAGATACGGATAGAGCACAATGAATTTTGTCTCCTAGATAAAAACTCTCGCAAGGACACCTGGCTTTTTGTGGACTGTTTTGGAGTAAAATTCATATTTTATTTCCATCGCAACAATACAGCTCTCAACGTGCTTTCAGATTGGTACTGGTGCTGACGTTGGCAAATGAAGTGATTGAAGCAAACAATTCGCACAGCATTATTGTAGTCACAATGAACGTGCTGTTACAATGGTACATTAATTTAGCTCGAAATGTCTGCTCAATCAACATCGTGCCAGTTGCTGACTGGCATTAAAGTTTCTTGTAACTATGCGTACTTAGTACGAAATTGTACGTGAAATATAAACCAGACATGCATTGCATTTAATTTTATTGGTAAGAGACTTAGATGACGGTAAAAATATTTGACTTTAAACTGCCATCCAAGTTGTGCAGATGTTGGTAATGAAGTATGCGTCATTGGTATCGATCTGAGGAATAACTCAATCAGGTATGCGCCGCGCTCTATCGGGGAATAGAAAGGTGGCATTGTTTCAAGCCCACACAATACACTCAGAGGACACCGTATCTCAGGGGAGATACCTACCATAAGGTTATCTCTCAACGGTTGCATGATAAAGACGCGACCATTATGCAACAGTCATTATTTATGCTAAACAAAGGAACTGTTTCATTTGAATTCGATTGGAGAAAACATTGTTGTAAAATTGCATACAACTACTTAGTAGTAGATGCTTATACCTTATATCGACCGGTCAGACTAAGATATGCCCTTGATCTTTTATTGGTTTGACGAAAGCAAAAGTCGTATTTGAAACGACCTATGCGATGCGACTAGTCCTTGCGTAAAGCTAACCTTGATGGAATGTTGCTAAATGCTGCGACACACCCACTTCGCTTTTTAGGAATATGACGTGTTTATTTAAATGTTATCTCGGTCACCCGATGTTAGCGCGGTCATAGCGGTCATCGCGTTATCTAATTGGGCTTTCAATACGCTAATTTAATCCCAGTCTCTTCCTATTGCTAGACGTCAAGACGCCTGTCTTGTTCTAAATTAGATGCCTTTTGAATGCCAACAACAGCTGCAGCCAGAAAATATAACATGTTTCAACTGCTGTACTCTTGTTTACAGTCGTTATTTTATTTTAGCCTTATCAATTTCTGTAGTAGGCACATATATTTTATTGCACTCATTAATGAGTCAACATTTTTTATTTAAATTTATTTATACCGTAAAGGTTAAAGTTCATTTAAAGTACACTAGTTAATTAACGTAATCATGGTTATTTTTGTTCCCGTTAATTATATCGCATGTTAGGAAAGCAACTTTTTATATCCGATACCAGTTTATATTCACGCGCGATTAATCATAGTGCGTGCTTAGCCTTATCCACGATCCAAGGCCTCCACTACAATTGACAGCCAATACGACGGTACAAATTACGTTTCGCAATACATTGCGTAATCGACGAACACGTTCCAGTATTGGAATATAAGAATAACTGCGATGTAATTCCGTACGACAAACACTGTTCGGTTATTGTTGGTAAGGTCGGATGATCCTTACAATTTGGTTAAACAGTGAGTCATACGACCGCCCGCGTTGTATTTGGGGTATCCGACCGATAAATAATCGTGTCGCAACAACACACGTTGCACATTGATGTCAATCGATGCGGGCTAACAGATACCACACTGCTGAATGATTGAGGATCGATTTCCGTCACGCGTCGATTCAGACATCTTTTTATTATCCTTGCATTGATTCGTTTGTTGATATGTGGGGTTATAATAAATTGGTCGAATTATGATAATATAATGTCCTACAATTTATAGCGTTTCCTTCTAGTCAAAATTGTAGTGCGGAGTTACATGACGCACTTAATTTATAAGATTTCCATTCGTAACACATGTTTCACATCCAAATATGTCATCATGAGTTTGCTGGTGATAAACAATACAGTGATTCATACGAGGGATAATGCTACTGTTTGTATACAAACTTAAAACAATGTACACATAAACATACAGGTTTACATACATGTATGCGATATTTGTTCAGCGGATCCGATTATTATGACGATTGCGTCCTGTTTTGTGAACATTTTCGATCACGCCCGCCCAATATCCTTCGAGTAATTATAGGAAAAAGCAAAGGCCCAACAATTAACGCACGCGCCACAAAAAATGGTCGGCATAAGTCGACTGCAACAGGGATTCAATTAAAAAGCGTTTGCGCACGTAATCGGAAACCTGACCACGACTGGATTCGCAATCGTTACGATTTTTTATTTGAATTGCCTGTCTCGTTCAGGTGAATGTGGCCAACATAACGGAATAACGAAATTGATAGGGAACGAAATACATTAATGTGCGCCTTCCTTTACTGCGTAACATCAATGAACCCAATTGTGCATCTGATGAAATAAAAAAATAAATAAATATCGGTGATAGACATCGGTGTTCGTGAAAAACGTATTATTTACTTTATTACTAACAGTAAAAAAACAGCAAAACTGCAGTTATTACAACTAGAACGACCATCTCGATTTAATTAAATAACTGCTGCAAGCCCACAACAACTAACCTATTTCAAAGAACAAAGACTGGTGCAAAAATACAATTATTTGAACGACAACAATTATTAACCGTATTGAGCTAATTGAATGCCAAATGTATAGAAACCAAACAAATTGAATGCAGTATTAACGACGGGCTGCAAGCCATCCAATTATTGGACACTGTACGTATTCGTTATTCATTTCATTCATCGGTTAAATCAAAGAGAAGCATTACAAAAATCGGGGTTCATTTGCACGGAAACAAAACCATTATTGGGTTGTGTTATCCCATAAATTGAATTGAAAAGTCAGGAATAGCGAACCTCATAATATCATAGATTAAGTATTCGTGGTTATAAATTGACACAAGTGCGTGAAAATTGTTGGTCTACTTGCCAAACTGCAGATAAAAATGATAAAGTGTACTCGCCAAGTCTTGGGCTATTGGGATCTATCACCAATATCCATTACGCACAAAAGCTTTTAGTGCAAATTGAAACCATCAGCTTCTGAAAATCAACACCGACACTAGATCTAGTACTACGTAACAAAACGTTTTAGATACCCGAGTATTTGCACTATGGCAAAGTTGTTCATAACAGTGTTTGCCGAATAGTTTGTTACGGAAGGATTGAGAATGAGGAAATTGAATCCCATTCGCTACAATCCATTGCGTATATCTAAAATGATTCGGATGTGTTTATTGTACGAACAGAATATTATGGATACGGCTGATTTGTAAGCTTTGTGATATTCCAAAGTAGATAATACTATGTAGATATCAAGATTATCAACAGAAGCGATTACGCGCATGAATCGATATGCGCAACGCAAAACGATACGATTCAATAGGATCGTTATAAGCGCGCTTGACCAACCTGATAACACCAATTAGATGAGGCAAGGGTGCGCAAACGCAACACTGTCACAACACCAACACATGCAAATCGTTTATTGGCGCGACAATCAGATCGCGACGGGACCGGTCAACCGTACAGTCATTCGGTCGTTGACACCGACGATGGTGACACTGGACTCTCGCTGACCGTTTACTGTAGTATGCGAAAAATGTGAATTTATATTTGGAATAGGAATTGAGTGATATATTGCAAATTGCGACGAGAGCTTTATGTGAATTCCACTCGGATAAACCGAAATAAACCCTTCTGTAGTTTATAGCAGGGATGGCATACATACTTGTTTTATTACAACGAAATATTCTGCATATCCGCATAACTAGTCTTTATTTTGATAATAAAGTAATCAACTCGATAAGTTCTGAAGTAGTTAATCAAACAGGTATTTTACCTTTTCAATAACTGAAAGTAATTAAGTAGAATTTACAGAAAGCAGTATAAAGTATAAGCATTTCCTGGTAAACATGTGTCACAAACAAATCAAAGGGAAAGTTTTTATCTATAAGTACTGCTTTTCAGAGCAAGGTTATACATAGGATTAATCAAATCACGTTAGACGGGAGCCTGGAAAACACTACTAAAGAATTCTCGGCAAAAAAGGTCTAATGACTAAAATTTTATTAAGTAGGCCAGCAACAGGCTCACGAGTTTGTTCATAAAAGCGCCTAAATCGTTTACATAAATGATGAGCCATTGAGAGCAATGTGAAAATTAACGAATTAACCATCTTACAAGTTACGTCGTCTAGCAAAACTTTCGTGATAAGAAATTGTTCCTAAGGTGTGGGACGGCTCTCGAAACTTTTAATCTAATAACATAAGATGAATTGCGCCACAGAACTTCATACTTTCCGAACATTCGCTGTTATTACATTTGTATAAGAATTATGACATGAAAATAAGTGTTAAGTTGAACATTTCATTTTATGTTCCATTATTTTTTTCACAGAGTATTGGTGCAATTTATTGAGACAAGTGCGGAAATCAAGGGAATGCGATGATAAAAAATATCGATTAGATAACGCAACAACGAGTTGCAGAGAACACTTGAAGCGTTGTTAGTTGGAGAATATTTACTACCGATATCAAGTTTTGCAATGTTAAGCACATAATAGTTGCACGTTCGAAACAATTGTTTCTCATCGTATAAATAACACTCGTTTACTGGGTAGTACGATCAATGTAAAAACAAAAACGTAATTAACAAGTAAACAGCTGCTCAATTAAAAAGGGTTCAATGGTGAGTAACACACCTGTACTGTTTTTTTAACGTTGAAATAGCATTCAGTTAAACCGGGGCATTTAAGCTTATTGGTAGATTTTACATGATATAAAATATTTGAGTCTTGTTTGTGAAGAAGGGTAATTTGAGAACCCCTCATAAAGAGGGCACTTCATCAACACATAATCATAACGAAAATAGCTGCGGACCCCATGCGCAGAGGGACAGGACCACAATGGATCATTTCCGCAAGTTGACGCCTCATAACATATCTGGGAGGATGGACCTTTTAGTGTAATTTGAAGTAACGGAATATTTCATTTCGTATTTACACTAGACGAGAGATATTCAATGACCCACTAATGTAGGCGTAAGGATTGGAGTCCATATTCCGGTAGAACCTTTTTCATACATGAGCCATTAATCATGCAAAACGTATTCGCACTCGAACAGGAAGAGGTACGACCCAATAAAGCTGTGCATTTAGTTAGCTAGATCCGCGGGGCCGGCCGTAGTCGTGGGCCGTGTTGAAGTTTTTTACTGCGCCTTCGTCAAGTCAAACAAAGAGGCGGAACAAAGCGGAGAGAGCGGCCTTTGTGCGGATACGAGTGCGACGGCACTTAACTCTGACATCGGTGACGGCAACATAGGCTCCAAGCGTCGGCCGGGACACCGTCCCCTGCGCATCTTCCGCTGGACCTTGTACTGAGGCCGTTTCAGAATCTATGATACCTTCCACGTTTTCATTAACAAGGATTTATTGCCACCAGGAAGACGGTAACAATTTGATATAGCCATGATAGTACCGGTTGAGAAAGATATGGCATTCCCAGTAATTTTCGATTTGTTTGACGTAGAGACATATCACATTTTATTATAGGTAGAGGTATTAAGTGGATAGTTGAATTACAAGGCTAGTGCAGCAAGCAGGGAGGAACGACCGGTGTTCGTTGATGGCGATGTTTTATTGGCTTGCCCTAATTGCCTCCCGTCCCGCATTAACGACGTTTGCTACGACCTAGATAGGTTAGGAACACGCTCAGCGATCAATTTTCATATTGGAAACGTTGACGGCACATTAACGTTCGTGTGGCAATGGTTTAACCTTGATATAAAGGTGATAATTTACATTTCAGTCCTCCTATTAAAAGTTAAAAGATAAAATTATCATGAACTATGTTTGACAAACTACTTAGCATATGTCCATCATCATGTCAAAAGCAAACGACGATTGTAATCAAGTACAGTGAACAAACGTACAGGTCGAAGGCGCAAATTTCAATTTTCCGATCGGACAGTCAGCTGCGTCCGGGTAATCCTGAATTTATCTTTTGCCTTCGAAACGGACACCCGTCGCTTTTCAATCACCCCAAGCTCACGGAGAAACGAGAAATAGGAATTGTTGGGAAATCCATTGTATTCCAGACATCTGACGTGGAATATGTTTGACACAGATGGACGGTCAAAGCGACCGCCGCAGATTCAAGGAATGTCTCACGTACGTATTTGAATATGTTATTCAAGAGAGAAGAGGGTAAGGCATGCGCCTGTATGAATAAGGTACGCGTACGTAACAAGCCCAGTAAAAACTAGCACCTATCCGTTACAGATTGCATGGCAGAACTGTGCCTTTGCGTGCGCACACGTCGATCGTCGATCCGGTTCCATGCTATGATGGCTAGAATCCATTGGTTACACAGAGAAGTTGATATATATTTATTACATCATGCTTTCGTTGCTAATCTGAGCGCATCGGCCTCGGTGACGCATGCCCGCCTCCTGCGGTCAATTTAACTGAATTTATAGCAGCTGCAAGGTCGACAAAGGATAACGAACCCGACCTGCTGCGTTCTGTTATGAAACAGGTCTTATTGAGCGTATAATAAACGTTACCATTACGGTGTAATTAGATGCCCTGGAAGGAGCAGGAATCAATCATTGAAACCGAATTTGATTTTATGTATTCACACCTGATTATGAATGATCACCTTATGTCATGTGGACATGTAATCATGGCAGCAAATTGAATCCACAGATTAAACTTAAAAGAAACAAAAGTTTTGTCCGAATAGAGTGGATTCAGCTGCATGTAACCTAACGTTGGATTAATTGAATCGCCCGGTTGCGAGCGCAACTCCATTTCTGCAGGAATGGAAGCTAAGCAAAAAGAAAAAGGAAATTAACGCAGTCATCTTCGTAACAACGTGTCCACTTCTTGATTACATGAGAGAAAACACCATAAACTTGCACAACAAAATATTTTGTTCCTTTTGAAATTGCATCTTTGTTTTTACGTTAACTTTTTCATGATATGATCGGATTAAGTGGATAAAACCTATCTCAGATAATGAAATCTTTAAAAATAAAATACATTAGTTTAGATAAGTTCTTTAATTACTCCCCAATTAATATCCCTAAATTTTGGTATGTTTGGAGAGACATTGAATACTTCACAACTTTGTTAAGAGAAAACTTGACAAGTTGTTAAAACAATCAAATTATAAGATAAATTAAAGACGAAAGACCGTTCCATTTTCACGTTCTTAAAATTCCCCAAAAACTTTTTAACGAGTAGATTGTGATTGTGATGGCACTCGGCTATGCAAAGTTTGTTATGTTTACGGTACGCTATCTAATTGCGAATTTACGTGTTCACGTCGAGTTACTCTTGAATAACAAAAATAAATACACGTGGGGCTCGTTGTAATGTCATTTTATTATTCAATTTATGGCGCTGACTCGTCTGAGGGATAACAGAGCACTGGTGTGGTGTTTAAGTTATTAAGGAAGCCTCGACGTTACGCCACGTAATAAGATTAGCCCACGAGCTACGATGAAACGATGTTAAAGCGGTTGTTACTATGGGTTTCCGATAATTTTCCGTGTAACAGTTTTATGAAGATGATACGATAAATTCTGAAATACTTAAAAACATTCGCCATACATTAATACTATAGGTACGAATTTTGCATAGCATTCAATCACATTCGACTTCACCTGATACCTATGTTTTAATTATCATTAATCCTTAATACAATTATGTCAGGATGGTGGATTTTACGATTACCACGTACCTGGTTTTATTACTATGTCAAAGCTACGTATATCCTCGTTCCAATACATCACGGTACAGTACGGTGCAAACAGTAATCTTATTTATCAGCTCTACTGCCGTTATATGCTCCCTTCTATTAACTGTCCTGTCAGCACTGATGGCTGTGAATTTACGACTCTATCACTGCAAACATAACGTCACTTTTAGGATCAAGTCGCTATTATTAAGGATGGTCCAAAAGAGGGACAAAAGTCCATGCAGCTCAATTTTAAAAGGCCTTTTTTTATTCCAGGTTAGGGTTATTTGATGCAATTGTAAACGATCTTTTGACTATCAAATGTAGCCCTCTTCTACGTAGGAATTTAATTTAATCCTTATCAATAAAGTCATAAATATGCATTAGTACTTGAATACGAGTTGCACTTAAACGTCTTCACTTCAAAACGTATTTTAAATAGGAATATTTTATCACCTATTTCAATGATATCTTTATTACTATAAAGATAGAAGTTTGTAGTCTATGAGCACTTCTAATAGATTTATTTAGTAATTTTCTGATACAAACATTAGTCACTGTACCTCTGTCTCCATGACTCAAATCATATTATCCTTAAAATAAAAGGATAAATTCAACTCATCGCTGTAATTGAGTATATTCATAGTGGACACTGCTTTCAGTAGAGAACTAACGAACCAGACAGAGCTCCAGGTCATTAGCATTCATTCCATTAAGTTTGTCCTGGATTTCGGTACATAATTACGAAAGTACTGGTAACATCGTTAGGGTTTATAGCAAGGTAGATAATACTCATAACAAGGCCCTTAAGGTCGGTACCCTTTAAGGCACGTATTGTTGCAGTAACCACGTCCTTACCGCTGTCATAACAATTTGTTTAGCTTAATATGGTATAATAGGAGTCGAAAAACGTAATAACATTATAGAATAAGTACGCAAATAACACGTATAGACATACTTAACTTATAAATAAGGAAAGAGCTAACAAGCAAACATTTAAAAAACAATATCCGGGTGCTAATTCAATTTACAAGCAGTTGTTTATCGTGTCGCCTTGTTTAAAACAATAACATCGCCAAGTATTTCAATACGACAATATTTTCAAAACAAGGGCCGTTTTCAATCTTATTTACCGAAAACAATGTCCAAAGAAAATTATGTAAATGAAAACAGAACTTGAATATAAATATAAACATAAAGCTATGTAATAGAAAGACAAACAACTAGAATGGACGACAATTTTATGTGACATCAATGTTTAAGTATTCAATAGGAAAACACTCAAACAAAATTAGATAACGTAAAGTAAAATATTTATTTAATTAACTTAATCGATTACGATAAATCGATCATTTGAATAGATAAAATAATAATCATTATTTTGTTTCTTTAAAAATTTCATGGACAATTTTGATGTTGGAAATTCGTTTATCGTAAAAAAAAATGAAGATAGTCTTGATATAAACCTTCTTTCTCCTGGCCTTTCCCCAAGTAGGTTGAGGTCGGCGTTCAGGTTAAGGACTCTGATTCGTTTAATATCAGTAGATATTTTTACATGGAACGCTTACCACATGCCTCTGACAGACTATTGAAACATCCGTAGTTTAGTCTAGATTCTAGATTTATCTTACAATTTTAGCTAACCACAATTTAATAACAGATTTTGTGTCTACTAGTCTGCCCTTGAATGAAGAGTTTTAGCTACTATTAAGACGAAAGTTATAAACCACAAACAGGATAAACTAAATTTAAATTCAGCTTCAAATACATATCAACTAAAAAAACCGGTAGGATTGGACACTCAAAACCAGTAAATGGCCTTAAAATGTACCGTTTATTCAAAGAATCCGATCCGATTATACGATGCTTTTTGCAATTAAAATGATAAGTAATCATATTAAATTGATTTATATCCAAACGAAAGAAAAATATTTAATACGATAACAACTCCCAAAAAGCCTGGCCTTTTTTCAAATGGTTTGCGTAAATGTTCATGAATCGTGATAAGTACTGCTATTATAAAGCAATAACGACAGCCACCATTCCTTATGACAGGCTACGGACATAATCTCATTTACAGCATTATAACAACTTTGTACAAAATTAAATAAGCCATTAGTCATTGAAAATCTCTCGACGAGGGGATGTGGCGGAATCAAAATGTAATTTCGTAAAAAGGTGGGAAAAGCGGAGTGACGCCATCGATTCGCGGGAAACCAGAAGAAAATTTTAATGGAATTATTTCCCAAAGTATAATGGCCTCTCAGGCTCGTGGTCCTAAAATGTTGCCATTCATATACAAATAATTTGTAAGAAAAGGTGAACAAAATAATTATTTTCAATATCGATGAAGGCATTATGACTACAACCGTAATATTCTCGACTAAATCAAATCTGATAAGCACTTATTGTAGTCTCAGCTAAGGGTTATTTACCTACTTAGATAATCGTTATCCGAGCGAGATCGGAGTAGAGTTAATTAAAAAATCTAGTATTCTCATTAACGCACTGATAAACGTTACAAACACGAACCTTGTCGGCATTCTTCGAAATAATATTGTATGACAAACAAGTTTTTAAGCCACAAAGGGTTATTTAAACGTACTAATTTGAGTATACTAATCTCATTAGGTATCTCCTGAACTTATTTTCAGGTTCCACCTGGAATCCTATTTACATATTACATTATAAAAGAAATTGAATTAAGTCCGAAGTTGGCTCAGTTGGCAAACAAACATTAATCTATTAAGGAAAACGAATCACTGACAGTTATTAACTTCATAATCACATCCAAATCGAACTGTCAAAAGCAGTTACTCAATAAGGCAAATTGTAAAGTTTCAGAACTTGACCTTCCAAGTTTAGAAGCGGACTGTACCCCTCCTCTAACTCCCTGCCGCCCGCGGCGCGCCCAGCCCGCATTGCAGTGAAACAGAAGGACGATGCGAAATAAGAACCAGACCTGTATCAAGTCTTTTAAATCCTTTGATTCTACTCAACGATATGACTCCTCGCGTCGAACTAAAGTCGACGACCTCCTTATGGACTGTATTGAACTGCACAATTCTTCATTTGCTGTATTGACGTCGAGACTCAGAATACTAATTTCGGAGCCAATAGACAGTTCGAACGACGAGGAGATAATTGGCTCATTTGTCGTCAGAGCTGAGGGAATAGTTTCGTAATAACAAAATACTATGGAAGCTTCAATAGGGCTGACAGGACCTTGACATCACGCTGTATATTCGCAGAGGTCAAGGTAGCCCTAATGCGTTTACGGCTTTCAACCTTGCGCACTTTATAGTCATCGCACGGCCCTGAACGGCCATTTCTTCTTAAATCCTAAAAATAAAAGAACAATAAAATACTCGTATAGACGAGATTTTGCTTTGATGTTGAATTTATGGACGCATTCGGAATGAGTACATCTTATAAAGACTTTGTTCCGATCGGACTCTGTATCAGAATGGTTGTCGTTATTACTTTACAAGACTTATAAAAGTAAGTTGGGCGTTTGATGTTAACTTGGTACAAGATCAAACTATCATTCCGATCGATTACAATCACTAAAGAATCGCGTAAATAACTTAAGTAGAATTGAATACCAAGTTGTATATTTTACCAAAACGGTATGTATCTAATAATTCCATTATGAACAGATCGGAATAATTTGTTATTTACATAACTATGTTTAGCACAGTAAATGTAAGAAATTCTTGACATTTTCCTCGAGGCTAACGCGATGAGTCACCAGCGTCCTTCACCTCGGGCTGGCCGCACCGCCCGACATCCGCATTCACAATTTTACCCACTAAAACCCTCTCACAGCACAGCTTATTCACGTCACATTTAAATTCATTCATAGCTGTGACGTAAATGCGACGATTCACCTACAAAAGCCTTCTCTTAACATTCTACAAGCATACTTAAATTAAATTACTCATATGTTTGTCCTTTCTGAGGAGAAGTCAATGTCAAGGGAAGCCAATGTCTCATGAGGACTAATGTATGACAAAATAGTGGAGTATATTGATCTATAGTACTCGAGGATAATGAGAAAACAACCATTCATATCAAATAATAACGATCAACTTTGTCACATTTTCTCCACAAATCAGAAATGTTAAATCTCGCAAAGTAAATTCACCGCTAGCAAAGAAGGTTCATGTAGAGTAGGTGCTTTAAATTTGAAAGCATGTAATTTTACACCATTGTAAAAAACCACGGAAAATGTCCTTGAAATGCAATATCATGCGATCATAGTAAAATTCACGGTCATTGACAAAACACGCAATTTGAATCTAGTGCGAGGTCCCACCCTGTTACGTTGTGAGTAGATACTAATAGTGTTAAAATAATTTTGTGTGAATAGGAACAATCAAATGAAAGAGATGTGCGATACATCTCTGCATTTCGACGAAATCCAATGAAACCTTTGCATTAAAATGTAGCGTATTACGAGCATCATATAAGAGATGAAAGTGGAACGTACCCTACAAAACGTTGCTGTCACGTAACGTCAAGTTCATTTGCTAATTGAGCGAGCCAGCCGGGCCGCCCTTTCATAACTCCGACGAACAAGTACCATCACCTTTCATATGCCAGGCGCATGTTTGTTTATACAAATTCATAAAGGTAACTGATTTTATACCTTTTCTATGTGAATGTATAAAATATCAGAGGAAAGTGAAACGAGAGATAATTTCGACATGTCACAATTTAATAATTGTGCACATAGTTGAGATCAAAGATAAGTATCATAGGTATGTTGCGGATTTATGTACATACCGACCCGCATACATTGCATCGTATTTTGCAAGGCACGCATAACAACAACATTCGAAAGTGTGTCAAGATTGCAATACCAACGTGGAGTCGGTACGATGCGCTAAGCGGGAAACACAACACATCGTAGACACTTACTAATGATTCCTATTCCGCGTTACCTAATTTAAATTCACTTGATTTTACAACCGAATGATTATTGGAATAATAAAATGTACTATTTGATGAGCAATGTTGACAAGGGAATCGGCTATTGTCACGTAAAAGGAAAATGTTTCAAATGATAAATCAGAAGAACTTAATTTTCTGAATTTACCATCAGAACTTAATAAAAATGGTTTGGTTATATCCTTTAAAACCATGTCACTAATCTACACAGACACATAAATTAAAATGAACAGGGTGTAGAACAATAAAAATGCAAATATCGATCATAACGGACCAGACATCATTGTCCGTGGCGGGATGCCTCCCATTCTACTCCCGTTGTTACGAGTTCATGATATGGGATGTTCCGAATGTCCATATCGATTCGTCTGTTGTTGACGACAACGAAGTTGGTAGCATAACAGAAGCAAATTGGCCTGAAAATGTCACGGGTTATTTTTAGCACAGTGAAATGTGAAAACAGAGAGAGCCAAATTTTTATGCCTATTTCCTTTGAAGTCAACATTTTTATGCAGTGACGTGCATTCGCCTATTTATGAATAGACATGTTTTCGAAATCTTCTGTTGGATATAATCAGCCAGCTATTGTTTCCAAATCTATTTACGACGCCCGCCTACGTACTTCTCATCGTGTACCATCGTAGAAGGACAACGGCAATAAATACGAAGATTAATGATCGCCTTATTGATGAACTATAATAGGATTTAGTGTGTCATGTAGGGTTTTTATGGAAAAACGACTGTTTCTTACTAAAATATTTTTATGTATGAAAAGAAGTAGTTTAAATCGGTCACAAATACAATCGTCATAAAATGTTTTGTTTAGTCTTCGAGTCCGAAACAATTTAAAAAATAAAAGAGTTAGTTGAACATGTTGAATATTATTATACGATTCCAAAGAATTTGCATTGTGGACCTAAATATAACCGGTTGTGTTTATGTCGAGTTTTGAACCCAAACTCTTCGTGACGGACATCGTACAGCGCAAATACAATACAGCACACGAGCGAATTATAAGACCGGGTGAACGTTTCATAGTAACTTTGTTACAATTTCGTGACATTCAACGGCGAGCATTGCGCAATCGAATCAGTACAATCTAATAAACAAAATTGTTCAGTAGATTTCAATAGCAGTGCTGTGATTAAATTGTCTATAATATCTATTACTAGTCGTGGTCATATTTCGCATAGTCACGACACTATCAATGTCCTATTACCTAGACCTGGATGTAATGCCACGGGTGTACAATTACAGAGACAACAGCTACTCCGCAAAACGGTGTAATAAGTATCCTAGTGTTTCATGACAGTGCGCCGCAGCACTTTCTGATATTCCATTTGAGTAAGCGAGTAGGTACTAGTACAATACTGCGTAACTGCAATTCTCTTTGGTGTGTCACACTGCTGTAGCCAACAGATATTGTAACGCAATACAAAGTTCAAACATTAATCGAAGTAAGATGTCAAGTCGTAAAATAAAGCTCATGAACCGAGGAAAATGAATTCACAGAAAGGATATTATTCAACAAGAGAATACACTACGTAATGTAATGGAGTCCATTACGCTTGATTCTTGTCTTTTATAAGGACTCGACAGCAGATAAGCAGGCAAAGGTACTGCTTCACAGACAAAGATTGATGCCTCGTGCCCCCAAAGCGACGAGATAAAATGTAATGTATTCCACGAGGTTTATCTTATTCTGCGGCTCTACATGAATACGAACTAAGATTGCAGGGTTTAATAAATGTCAAATGGTGAATATCAAACATCAAGTTATGTGGTAATTACTTATTAACGACATTATGTGTCAGATCAAAGTCATTGTGCAGACGAGTTATTAGATCTACATACGAAACATTGTTGCTTACCTTTAAGTATGATCCGTAATATTTAGTAACGTAGGGGCTGTCACATTGTGACAACACCATGATTTCCTGCTGGATGTCTTCGATTTCATCTTCAGCTTCTTCTAAGTCGATTATTTTAATAGCGACCACTTGCTGGGTCCTGTTATCGACACCTTTAAATACCTCACCGAACGAGCCTTTGCCGATCTTCTCCTGTTTCGTGAAGATCAGCTCGGGGTCGACCTTCTGTAGAACAAAGAAAAACATAATGTTAATTATCACATATTGTACGCACATTAATTACTTAACACGAATAAGTAAAATAAAATGTTTATTGCAAGGACGAGGTAACCTCTATGTAAAAATATGAAAATAATAGGAGGGTTAAAAATATTTTGATAAGTATATTTTTCAAAGATACCGAAATAAATGTTTTGGTAAAGACACGTGCCAAAAAATAAACGAGGTAAATTGACGAGGCGGCACATTGTTATTACACCTTAAGCGTTATTTTAGGTGCCTTATTATACGCAAATACTCGTTTGATGTTCAAAAGCGATGATTGATTATTCATAGCGTGATATAAAATATTCATATGCACGAGCTGTGGATATAATCGAGTTGTTTTTGTATATTTTCATGAAGCCTAAATCTTTATTCGTTGCTGTACAATATGGAGCCTTATACACAATCTTTAATTGTACGGTATCGGTAAACATACCTAAATTAATACAAACGAATTATTTTCAGTTATCGATCGTATCATAATCTTAAAAAAGTATTTTAAAACCTGACGCAATAACTAATGAGAATGGAATTCGATAACGATCGATTAATTGACGATAGTTGAAAAACATGTTTCAGATAAGTATAATTATCAAAAAGTGTCATGTCAAAGGGCTACGTCCAGTCTGGCACTTTACCCACATGTAATCTTGTTTATAGTTAGGTTTAAATAAAATTACAATGCAACATTACTTTCATTTCATTTCAAAACGGACAGTTCATGAAAATGAGGTTTGTGTCAATAGGTTGTAACTAACAATGGTTTCAAAAGCAAACAAATTCATCAGTAAGCGCTTTACAGTTATCTGTTTTAAGTAGGTGTACCGAGGGAGGCTACGTTACCCACGATTATAACTGGCGAGTGACTCAGTTTGATTGCTTGGTCAGGCGAACAGACCTCTAATCAGAACATGCCTCACTGGCTCTGAGCTAAACATGTTGTTACCTTTAGTCTAGACAGGGATTATTATTTTAGAGTTTTTATTTCCAGCGAATCTGCCACAATATACACAGATGTAGACGTGAACCTTTTTGGCATTTAACTGACTTTGCAAGCGAACTCAAGGCCCCCTCCAGCGAGATGCAATCAACTCGAATGTGCTGCTAAATGACGTTACGATAACTTCTCCATTCCACAAACAATTTGTATACATATTTGTAAACAAAAGTATTTAAATTCTAAGAAATGCATATATCTATAGGTACTATAATATTCCATTTCGATATCATTTTGACTTTAGTGACAAATGTAAATCTGCCGCAACTACTAACCAGCCTGAATCATTACAAGAAATTAGATAAAAATGTAATCTTAACAATAAAATAAGGAAGCCACAACAGTGACTAATATAATAAATAATCGAAACGACGAAAAGCGAAATTGGATCAGATCAAAATAAGGTTAAAGTTAGCGCCGCATAGCTACGAAAGTTTTCTCAAATGCTGGTTCGATAATTTCAAACGATGATAATACGTATATTGTTGTCTTAATAAAGAAACTTGTGATGCTATCTTTCCAATAGATTCACGGAGAGAAACTCTCGCATTCCTTTGAATATACACGCGAGGAAAAGACAGCACGTGTAGTCGCGTATTGTACCTATAACTTGAAGCAAATTGAGATATCTAATCAGCAAATTATGTTCCAGATACTTGATTTATTACTCATATTAAATGATGTGCGTTACTTATTTCAAAAGTTTCAATGTATAAACTATAGGTCCGGTAATTATGCAAATTGTATATTAAAACGTTGAACATCTAAAATGAGACCTCGATGAAAGCGTCATAGTTTTCCAGGTTTGCGATAAGTATAGGACGTGGATCGTTTTATCCCAGTTGAGATGGCACGAGACATAGTCGGAGGGGGACGTGACTAGACTACCAATGAGCTCCGCCAGAGAGCATATTGAGACGTAAATCTTCTTATTTTTAATCTAGTAGCGCAGCAGTAAATAAAACTGTTTTAGGTTTAAGTAAACCCATTGGAGTCGGTTTAAGCGAAATAGTCGTTCCATTTATACGCCCCTGTTTCCAATAATGCCGATTCGACAGATAGCTCGCAAATAAATCGAAAGAGTGAGTAAATTCGAGGATTACTAGAGAGAATTAGACGGAAATTACTTACACAACTTGTTATAAGAATATTTGTTTCTTCAAAACCTTTGCCTATACCAGAGACCTTCGTAACAACGTGCCATTTTTTTTAAAGAAATATTTTTTGAGGTGCGTGTAGTGCCATCAAAATTAGATTTTTTCGGTAGTTCGTTAAGCAAAATGCATGCTGAACTGGAGTCATTTGTGTAACTCTGAATCTTTAATATTATTCATATCTGAAAATAGCGACAGGCATAGGACAGATTTTGTGATCAATGACGTGCCCAAAATATTGTGCTGCATGCCATCAACGGCACGCGTACCAATCGTTCGCCATCCCTGGCTTATACTACAGTTTTTAAACTAACATACAAGGCATAATATAACGGATGTTTTTATACACTTGATTTATAATTGAGGATGAGTAACAAATACGCTCTTCGTGGAAGTCAGGAAGTGTACATAAAGGTCGAACCCTAAAAGCAGGTACCTAAACAGGGTAGCGAGGTAACATCATTATTTCCTGTTAAAATGTTACCCGTAAGGGGCTCTGAAAAAGGGGATGGTAAAGTAAAAGACTCATCTTTGTACGAACAAAAAGGCTTATTGTGTTCGGTAAGCCAATTTCACACGAGCTTGTAAAGAATGATCAAGTTACCGGTGGAAGTACTACCGAGGAAATTATCTTACATGTCCATCCACGCGTCATTTTTAAATTAAACATTACCTTACGTACCCACATTGGCGACTTTTGGACTGTTGGAAAGATTACCCATTTAATTCTAATACGAAAATATACTATAATCTGGCTACACCCAAAAACGTCACACGATAACTACGATTACACCCGGATTTTCTCTTCGTCATTACACAAAGCTAGATAAGACTGCTTAAATTGATTAAATGTTTGGACTTCTCAAACTTTCCTATCGTCACATCAAAGAAAGCTTTTAAAAGCTTTCATATTATGCAAAAAGTTTTCGCGACAATTAAGTGGTTTAGATAAGGAATGAATAAAAGTTATTTTAAAGGCTTCGAGGGACGAAGGCAAAGCCATTTGGTAATGAAAAAGAAAATGAAAGAATATTGTTACACTAAAAAATATAATAGTCGTTATTTTAGGTACCTACTTCTACTCTATCGATAAACTATACTATAAGGTAACAAACGACAAGTCAGGGATTACAACGCAAGTCTTTCGGAACAGGAAAATCATTAACAAACCAGGAAATATAAATAAGTACATATTTTCGGTAAATAAATACAATATAGATTTGATTAGATAGCGTAGTGAGTGACGTATGATGATTAGAAGCATATTATCTTGATTCTTTACAACAAATGTCACGGTTCATTTAGTTACGTATACAGCGCGTTCTATAGACTTTAGCATAGCTGAAAGGTTATTTAGGTATACAAAGGCTACGAGAATAACGTCATCTAGAACGACGTCACTCCGTTCCAGCTATAGACACATAGACAGGCCCTAATGGAGTGTTATTTTTATAATACCTACGGCACACGTTTATCCACGGCCGTCCATTGTGAGATAAAATCAGTACGATAAAGCCGATGTATATATTTTTTTTTTTTGCATAATCTCACTTTAATAAGAGTCACGTCCACGGATTGTTACGGCCGTGATTGAGCTGTGTCGTAAACCATGCTAGGCTTTTGGTATTAAATTTGCAAAACAGGTCAATATGCCTTGGGGTTTATTGTGGTTTCGACTATACAAATACGTGTGTGCAAATGTAAATATGTAGCTAGAAGACGAACAGTTATTTCTTTTTTGATAGTGTGCCTATTTATAGAAGCCCTTTCTGTGTTTTATCGTGGAAAGGTAAGGTTTGATATATTTCATTTCACTGACAAACTTGCCAGAGTATTTCAACGGCTGAAATGTCAATGATTTGTCTATCCGGATATTGAGCAAGTCCTAGGAAACCACTTGAATATAATCTATATGATATCATAAAGTTAAAACTAAGTTGTAAAAACAACATGCAGTTATAATGACTTATTTAACTAGAAACAAAATTAGTTGGTCGTAGTTACACTTTTATGTGTTTCAATTTATGAACGTACTAGACTTTTCAATTAAGATAACAATGGACTAGTTAATCCCAAAGGTAAAGTGACCATCAGTCTAAATTATAAGGGAACAGATGTAGAACTGAGTTTAGAAGGATGATATTTCCTTTTAAATTACAGTTGTTTTAGTCGTAGGCGTAATTATTGTGCGTAGGATTTATAGTTGAGTCCAAGCGAAACACCTAAAACATAGAGGTTTTTGGAATTAGGCTGGTTTAATTGAGCAATACGACCTTCCTTCATTATAAAGTTATACGCTGTAAAACCTCGTTTCACACCGAAATGAGTTACAGAACAAAACGTTGAACGTTCAATTCATTCATATCTTTTTACAATATTCGAAATTGTTAATGACCGTTTCGTGGTCGGTCGTGGCGCATGCGTTACCACGGTGAAGTAATTAAACTTTCATGATAATCATATCTGTCGCAATCCGGTCACGATACTCGTTGTTATTATAACGCAATATTGACCTTGTTGCAAAAGAAAAGCCAAGTGCTAGTTACGCAGCATAAGTAAATAGACTAGGAGTCGAAGCTAACTAAACAAACACAAATTGAGGTTAGTGTTATCCATTTTACAACAAAAATGTGGTGGAACAGATTTGTTTATTATTGCAAAACACGTTTTCGTTTCTTCAGTGTAAATTTTGAAAACTTTAATGCATTTTTAAATCGTGTATGTGGGTATATTTATCATACACGTTGAAATAATTAAAGAGAAATGTAGTATATGCAGCGCTAAAGAAAATAGACAATACGCGAAATACTCAGGACAGAATGTAAAGTTAAGAACTCAAAGAGTTTAAAATATTTATGGCACGTTTAAATGTAAAATGTAGCGTAGTTAAATCGCGCAATAGAATAGTGAAACAAAAGTTCAGTGTTGGCAACGTTAAAGACACGCCTCCGTTACATTTCGCTGGAGTCACCTTTACAGCGGCGTCCTCGTGCCGTAAACAGAACAACCTCACTTACTACTACATTTGCTATTCATTAGATACTACCCTATATAGGAAATCGTCTTACACCGACACTCTATAAAAGGGCTAACGGCATGCGCTCAGCGAACACAAGTTTTTGCTGGACCTTCGTAAGAGTTACGTAAATAAGTAAACATGAACGTTTCTGGGGACAGTCGTGAGAAAGTGGGTAAATGCAAGACTAAACGTTGTGTACTCGTTATTCAGTTTATCATAACTTATTACTATCAGAAATCCACCAATATTATTTTCATTTACAGTAACAAACCAGCTTGCAAAGATGTAATATTAATCACATAACAAAGGTTACATACATGGAGTTCCTACCGGGAGAAATGGTAGTTCGTGTCGAATGACGCGTGCGCAGTCGACATCCGACACGCAGTGCGAGACGAGGAAATAAATTACAGCTATATAAAACAGCCGATCAACTCACGCACATTATACCAGGACATGAAAGTACCTACCTACCTACCGGGGGCATAAAATTACAAGGCAGCTCGTTGCTTTCCATGTTTCACTTACGTTATTTCCAGTGTATCGGCTTTGTGAAGGCCTGACTGGGGCTGGACGAGCAGGTTGTGGAGGTACCTTTAGCTGTCTTCGATCAAATGACGAGACATTACTTCCTGACCAACTCCAGCGCCCGGGTCCATTAGTACCATGTGGCAAAGAGTACGATGACTGTGGTCGTAAATGTCTCGTTGAAGGACCGGACAATATCGGCCCATTAGGTCCTACTTGTGGTATTGGACCAGCAGGTCCTTGAACATAATGGTAATGCGGCGGATTCGACACCGCTGCGCCCCACATATTATAACAAAATGTTTTGAGTCACACACAAACACTGCACAAATCAAATATCACCTCATCACATCGATATTTGTTAAGCACTGGCATCCAATGGCATTTTGTGAGTTTCACCTGTCGTCCTTATCTTTTAAAACAATGATAATTACAAATAGCCAATCAGTTCACAGTTTATTCTTTTAAACATCTGATAACGCGCACATTTTCAATCGGCTACCAGTCGGTAGCGAGTGATCCAGGCCACTGTTCGCGATGGAAAGACAGCTTGAAAACATGAACGCCTCGAAAGCAACCGTCACCGGACGCAACTGAGACGCGTAGAGAATTAATTTATGTTTGATGGACAATTGTTTTGTCGACAAAGGTCCATATAATGATGATAAATAAAAAAGAACTGTTTGAACTACTTTTCAAAACACAAGCTCAAATACACTTAACTATCGTAATTACCAAACATGACGATGGATAGATCTCTTTAAAATATCACTATGGATAGGTTTTTACTACCCACATCGCTCGATAAAACGGCAGTTTTAGGGCACGATAAAGATTATGCTGTTAATGTACCGCGGACTTTAATCGAATATCAATTAGGATCAGTCACAAAACAAAGTGGGACAGCACATAAAACGAAAATAGGGACAGTTCTAATATAAAGTTCACATCACTGAATAACAACATTCAGAGGCAACTTTGATTCTAACGTCACTTTGGTCACCGCTACACAGATAGTTTCCGCACCACTGGCTGCTAGAGAAATCTGTTTCCCGACACTACAAATCCATCATGATGGATGGCGTGTGAGTTTCAACGCATTTGAATGTAGACTGGTTGCGTGTTGCGAGTGGTTGCCGAGCGTTCCACACCGGCCGTCCTGGCGATTGCATTATGATTTTTTCGCAAGGGACCGCGGGGGTGAAGCAAGCACGCGGGCGGTGAGCGGCGCCAGCGGAGCGTGCAGCAGCGGCTGCTCCAGCGGCTCAGCGCAGCGAAACTCGCGCAAAGACTTCATGTACCCAGCAGTGCATAAGTATTCACAGCTATTCAATGTTATTGCTGTATCATTTGCTTGTCGCCGACGATCTACAAATTATGCAGATGCAGGCAGAGTCCGAGATACTATCGTCCCACATACCAACTATATACCTAGATTTAAATATGAGTGAAATTATTGCCGTTGCTCCTATGAAAACACAGCGAAAGTTGCCCTGTCGCAAATTATAGTGAGTCTCTAAATAAGTTGACAAAAAGCCTATCATCTTTATCAATAGCTGCCAAAATACGTCAGACAGCAAATTACTCGTATAGCTATGGGCTATTCGTCAAAAGAGCGTTCCAGTTAGCAAGCGCGAAAGTTAGCAAGACAAAGGCGTTACAAAACTTTCGTTGGGCCGCAACAACGAGTGTCTGAATTTGGACGCACAATAGGAGATACATTAGTATTCAGCGTGAGGACGGCCGAGCATGGCATCGGGTGGACGTCGCGAGGAGTCACCGCCCGCGCAGCCGTGCATTGAATACGGTCCTTTCTGAACTAGAAGGAATTCCATACGTTTACGGCAGCGCTACGCATCGCCATAAGCGTTCGACATTAGGCAATGCGGCCCACATACATTTACATTATTTGGTTTACGGTCCGTTAGAACCTTTTGTGGGTCTTATCACGGTTTTCATAACAATGTATTTTTTGTTATTGTAGCGCGACCTCACAAATATATGCTTTTAGAAATATAATCCGCCTAGATATTTGTTGTAATTCATAATGTGATTAATGTTATTCGTCATACAAGTAGAACGAAACAGGGAGACGTCAACAAGATGTCAACAGGTAGGCGAATTGGCGTGGGTTTCATAGAGAAATTCAACGAGGTCGGCTCTTTTGACAGATTACATGGATATCAAAATATGTACATATTTGAGTATATGAAATAAAGAATTAATTTATAAGGTCAATGAATGAAAGCCGTAATAAACTCAAGGGAATAATAAGCCTGAACATGTTTATTTTATATGGAAACCGTTTATAAATAGATGCTGTCTCTGGGGATGTTGGTGATTAATCAGTTCGGTCCTATATTTAAAATAAGTAGGTAGTAATCACAAGCACTATCACTTAAGATAAAACTTTTAATCACAATGTTTTTAAATAATAGGCGGGGATCAAAACGGTATTGTATTGTTACATAGAAAGGTAAACAACCGACAGGCAGCGGTGCCTACGCGTGACTAAATATACGAAGAACCAACACTGTCATAACATATTATAAAGAATGGAGACAACCTATCTAGGAACAATGATTACTTTCCCAACAAAAACTTTGTCACAACGTGAGCTATAAAAAGGCTGGCAAAAAAAAAGACGTTCAAAAGTTTCGGTTTCAATTAATATTATGGACTAGTTATAATAGCATAAAAATAATAAGCGAAGACAGGCGTATCTTTAAACATACAATAGAATGAGATCGTTTGAATGAAACCATCTTAACTGAATGCCAACGATTGGTTGTTCATACGAAGGAAGGTAAATGATAAGAAACGTTATCACAAAACATTACATTCCTGACTCGTATACGGCAAAGATATCTGATAAGAGATCTTATAAAAATAACATCTCACAAGTGAACACAAGCACAGACTAGATCTTCAGTAACAAACTATGAAACAAAAATTTTCAGAGCAGACTAACAATAAATTGAGATAAAATATAAGTAAAGAATTTCCAAACAGATGGATTTATCGGGTATTTGTGTAGAGTGCAGTTATGAAGTCTGCAACTGGATAAATGATGGACTTTGCCCGAAAATATTTAGGAAACGTTGAAGTTGCTTAGCTTGTCCTCCTTCTTTTAAATCTTCAATGTTTATATTTGTATGATGTATGGTTTAGTAATTTTGAGAAACCTCATGTTGGAAACACGAGAAACGTAAATCTTTTAAACGCATTATCAGTAGAATTTATTATAACCACGAACCACAGTTTACTTTATAGAAAGGTAAACCATTGCCCAATGCTCAAGCTTTAAAAAATGTTGAGCAAAATCAAACGAATGAGAAAACGATTTGTATTAAAAATAATGTGCGTATAAAATCAACTGTGACTTTAATGTAAGAAAAGTAAATAGTTGATGTTACGTCTGCTATGTAAGAACAGTAAACTGTCCCAGTTGGCGGATGGTTCGCACCTGCACAACAGTAGCGGTAGAGTGACGTGAACGTTGTTGCGGAGGTACAAAACATCCCATTTGCGTCACATCGGAAACGCATTAAGCGAGCCGACGACGCCATAAGAGCGCAATATCCGACCGGCACCAGCGCTATACCGGTATTACTGCAACTACAAGATCGACTTTACGACTAAATGTCGTTATACAATCTGGATTTTTAAGCGTATTCAAAGTTGAACGTAGAAGGAGAGAACTATAAATTTAATACGTTATCTAAAATAGTTGTTAAAAGTGCACAAGAAAATAGAAAGCGTTTAAAGTTCGAATCATCTTAATGCTGTCGGTGTTCGCAGCAAAGAACAAAGCAGTAATTGATTTAATGATGTAAATTAATTTATGATACTACTAAGCATTTATTTGCATAGCCGCTGATGTTCAAAGAGACAGTCTTTAGATTCAAGTGTTAACAACATACATTCGAATAAGTATTCGTAATGACGGAATAAGAGGCGAATGGATAAAATATGCATAGTGCCTACTCAATAAACTTCACCTAGCAACCTAACTGAGCACTGTATAATAATGGCAAGCGTAGGATTTACATTTTTCTTCTTGCGTCAATGTTTGCAGTTTGCACAGATATTTTCATCGCTTTTCACTGTTACTCAACGTACTCCAATCGCAGAAAATAAAGAGATTCGTGTAGTACAGCTCTCTAAAAGAAGATAAACTACTTTATATTACTCTTTTATTCTATTCAAAGTAGGTGGATTGGGACCTTTGTGTCCCAAACAAACAGTGTAGTTTTTGTATTAGTAGGTGTTCAATGTCGTGTGTGGGGTGTGAACGAAGTGCGACGTCCCGCTTTATGTTTCCCGCCGGTACATTAACAGAGAAATAGTGTCACACTGTTTATTAGCGTTTTATGGTCTACTGAGCTCTAGTTATAATTATTAGTGGTTCATTAACGAGGTTTGTTTTATATTTCACTACGATAGGTTAATAGGTGTAATGACTTCAAGCAAAAAACTAATTTTAAACCTTTTAAGAAGCGACAAGATATCTGGTTTATCTAAAGATATACAAACATTTTTTAAAGCAAGTAATTTTGAAAATAAAAATTAGAGCGAATGCAGTAAGAAACAGATTCAAAGGTATGTCTGCTCAATATCCTAGATATTGAAGTAAGAAATTCAATGACAGGCTATAAAAATCCTATTGAAAAATAGATTCCAATAAAATTCTTGTGATTCAACGTCGCATCGGCGTCGTTTGGCTCAAGAGCACTCGATTATTCAATGTACAACCATGTGTGGAGCGAATTCAACGACGGCAATCGTCCGAAAAGAGCTATTTCCACATGGTACTCAGTGGAAAAAGAAAATCGACAGTAGACGACGTGCCGCAACCGGCTACGCTGTATGGTAGAATACTTCGAACAAACTAAAAGAAGTTAGGCGAAAAACAATTTTAGAGCACAAGCAACGTATTACTTTTGCGGAACGAACTTACGTCCGTAGACGTAGAACATGTTTATGAACTAAAAGTTGATGCTCGTTGGTATGTTCGACTTAAGAACTAAGTTTTGCAAACCAGTAAGTCGTGTCTGCCATTACTTTACAGAACTTACGTTTTACAAAGAGAAAGTCTAAGTACATTTTGATTGCGACAAAACGTAACTAACTAAAAGCGCACATTTACAAACAATCATGACTCATGACACACTGGGCGCCCATGTGATTCTGTTGAATCTTAACAAATTAGCTGCCGGATAAGTTGTTCATTTGTGTATTGTACTACAGGTCATTTCCTCCCGAGTGGTGGTGCGAAAACATCACGTTTTCATAGTAAAATATTATGCATTTGCCGTGAAACCTGACGCCATGTTCGATGCGTTTGTTTGTGTGGCGTGCATTGTACCAATGTGGGCGCATACAACTATACAACGTGTTTATTGTGCTGTCTAGCAGAGCTGTAATTCTACTTCCAGTACCGTTAGAAAAGTTTGTGGTTGAAAATGTGTCACTTTGTTTATTATGAGAGCGTGGGGACAATGCGGCATTAAATGTTAATTATCATTACAATTAATTAGAATAATTATACAATGTGATAGGGGCGAGACTTCTAACCCGTTAAGGCTGAATACTACATCTAATATTAACGACAAAAGTCCTGGGTCGAAGGGGTCGAATCCCCTCCCCCTAAAAATTATGGCCATTTTAATATTTTTTTTACTTTTTTTGATATCAAAGGTTGTATGCGTCGTAGAAACAAAAAAAAGACGACAAACGGTAGCTAATAACCTTGGCTAACTAATTCATTACTTTTTTCATATGTTTGATAATGTTTTGGTGAGAAAAAAAATAATTTGTGAATTATTCTTACCGAAAAAATCACTATTTTCCTATATTTTCAATTAGGGGTTCAACCCCCATATTATTTTTTTTGTCGATAAAATTAGATGTAGTACTCAGCCTTAACGGGTTAGAAGTCCCACGCCTATCACATTGTATAATTTAAGAATATCATTTAAATATAATAAATACAAAGCACTTAGGATATAAATTCTCGAGAGTATTTCAGTCGTAAATGTCGTAGGTACCTAATACAAATATAGTAAGTTTATCAATTCAAATTCCTAACAGTTTATTTACGGTTATTTTGGTGTAACTTTGTAACTAAGTTATGTATTTAATGCCTATAGTGTATTAAAATATATTATTGTTTTGGTGTAATTATTCTACCCAATTCTAGTTAACTGTGCCTGTGAACTCTACCAAAGTATGTAGACAAGACTATAAAACAATAGTTACTCTACTTGTCAATATCAGAAACGTGAAAGCATGTTTACAGGCAAAAACCGATTTGTTTGACATTTAAGAATATAATTAGGTAAGTTATTATAACATAATTAAAAGAAGAAGGACACCTAATTACATGAAGATTAATCGAATCTAACAATAAACAATGTTTAAGTTTCCATGTAACTACTAAGGGACAGTTTACAAGTCTCACTTGATAATGTCTTATGTAAACGATTCAATTATGCTGAAACTCCAACCACTGTGATTATGCAAAAGAGGTCTCATTTTACGATACAGTATCGCTTCAATTATAGATAGCTTTAATAAACGTCAGTCGGCCTAAGCTCTCACCAATTAAGCGTGCCTCTACAGCGTTTAAAATAACCCTACTAATGGAGAAGCAATCAACATTGAATAATTACACCGTAATAAGATTTCTTGTTTCAATAAAGGGCTTTTAACTGATATAAATAGCTAATTATGTATTCGTTATGGGATATTTATTTACATCTTTCTTAACCGGGTTCTAGTTTAAAATGTAAAACGTTAAACTTAGTTATGTTTGAGTTTGTTTGCTTCAATATTTTAATATTTAATATCACGGTCTACTTGATTCTTGGCCATTTAATACTACAAATACGACACGAGCCTTTAAACCAAACTACAAATGGAATCACGATCGAAACCGCGGGGTATAGTTAGTATCACAGAACAGAGAAAAAGAAGTAGAAGTAGTATGTAGGTGGGGCACGCGTAGCCCCTGATAAGTACAGATATGCTTATGTTTGTCATTTACACATTTGTACGCATATCAGTCTTCGTTGGGTGTAATAACGTCAACTAGACTTGGAAAAAAGCGTCAAAAATCGTAAAAAAATATAAAAATGACGAAATGTGCTATTTTATAGTGAAAAGATAAAAGCCATGACAAAAACGTACCTAGTAGTGGTATTTCGTATCATCGGTAAGTGCTATTTTATTTTATTTTAATTTATATTTGGTTTGAAACTTGTGACATATATTTTTTTAAATCTACAAACTAAATATAAGTTTATGTCTAAGATGATAGGGTCTACTTTCTTTCAAACGCAAACCTGCTGTTCTAGAAGATTTCATTCGTGACATCTAAAATTTTGCTACCCGTTTAGGGATTGACATTATCGATAACAAGCTGTCGATATAATTAAAACTTTTTATTACGAATATAGATAAATACAAAAAAAAAATGGATAATAAGTAACTATTAAACATTAATTATGTTGTTTTAGATTTCCGAAGGATCCAGAAATAAAAGGAAAATGGATCGAGATGACTGGAAGACAAAATTGGTTTCCTGCCACTAACTAGTACAATTTGTTTGGACCATGTTGTAAAACAAGATATTGTATTATGAGTATAACCGAAAAAAAAATGCGCAATTTTTGGCTATATTGTGCAGGCAGAAATACCTAATCACGTTATGTAATATTGGCCACCAACTGAAGGGAAGTAACTTTGTTTAATGTTCAGTATTATTTTCTATTTTTTGTAACATACGACCGAGTAAAAATAATATATAAAGTGTGATTTTTTATTTTTGCAATACAAATTTTGTTAGAATGCTACGAACGCCATGTGACTCTTTCCAAGTTATATGTACTTAACTAAGATCATTAAGACACCACTGGCAAATGGTGAATGAAAACATCGTGAGGAAACCTGAAGTTTGAAATCGACAACCCGCATTTCGCAAGCATGGTGATCAATGCTCAAACTTTCTCCGTGCTTGAAGAGGCCTTTGGTCAGGAGTGGTCACTTATAGGCTATTAGTGATGATGATAATGATAGATAGATACTACTTCTTTTTCAGTCCAGTTTCAGTTTACTGCGCCCGATGTGACTTGAAACTAGTGCACCTTTTCTACATTAGTCCATCAGAGGACGCTGCTTACTTCAAATACATGTATACTTACTTTATTATTCTAAATCCTTAAATTATTATCTCTTTAAAATTATAGTTTAGAAAAGAAAAAAATATATATTTGCAGTTTTACAATGAAAGATGTTTATAAGATAAAATATTATAATGTATACGAGTATTAAAATGTGTTGAACATTTTAATTACATCGATAAGTTAGCTTTCGATATCGGAACCTCACTAGAGAAAATACAAGCGATAAAGTAGCTCGTTAAACAAATGTCAACCTTAACATGACAGCAATACAGCGTAATTGAATGCATTTATGATAGTGACATCTAGCGTCGAGTAGCAGAACTTGTTAGTTAAATTATGTTGCATTAGAAAAGAAGATTCGTTATTTTAAAACTAGTAGACAAAAGTCAACTCTATTAACATGTAATTAATGTGTTTTTTTCAATATGGTGACGACTGATTTAAAGGCTATTTAACACGGACCAGTCACAGAAAGATTTTGCTAGTGTGACATATTATGATTATCCTGGAGATGTGTTAATTTGGGCGTGGCTTCAGAAAATTTGCCACGCTGGTTCTGATACTAAGACAAGCGGTATACTATTTCTATCTCTACTTCTCTATTCTGTGGTTAGTATAACAAGTCATAAAACAACTGAATGTTTTCGTTGCAACTTTATGACAGTGTTAAGAAGTTAAGATGGACGAAACATTATTTTTTTATGTTTCAATAAAGCCCACAATAGTCTATTAGTACACTGAGTAAAGTTTATTATTACTTTTAAAAGAATACTCATTAAAAATGGAAATAGAACAATGCAGTCTTAAAAAATAATAACGCCTATATAATATATACCTATTCGAAATGTGTTTGGGTGTGATGGCTTGAAATTTTTAGTGCTTCACGTTAAGATTATGCAAGATTTTACTCTAAAGGCTTTGCAGAAGTAAAGAATACTTTACACTGTTATCTAAAAGAGTCCACTTCAGCACTAGGACAGTGGAAAAAAAACAGCACTAAAATACTCATCACATAAACCTAAGTACTTGTTTTTCATTAAAGCCCTAATGACTTAATCACTACCAGCTAGATACTCTACACACCTAATACACACGGCTGAATGAACGTAATTTTGGAAAGTGCCAGTGCCCACGGACATCGGCTATAACGGACGGTCACGCAACATTAAACCGTCGATTAGACTGAACTCAATCGGAGTTAATGATTACTAAATATGGTAACACGTCACTTTTCTAAAGTTTCACTTTAATACATATATTTTTTTGCTTTCCTTAGATAAAATGCACATTAGAAAAAGCTACCTCTATATTGGTTTACTCCGTTCTTCAAAGATCATATTCATAAAAGAATCTTCAGATTCCTGAATTCGATTGCTGTAACGATTAAACGAATCTATATTGATATCACGTAGGTCTAGGTACCTAGGACTAATAATATGTCAATGACGAAAAACTGTGTAATTATTATGTGCATAATCGAATTTGAAAAGGTCAAGATTAATTAACTACGTAATTCGATCGAACTCATTGACGCTATAAAAATTATCAATTATACAAGTCATAAATGTAACGACATAATAATATAATATTTCTTCAAGGCCATTGACACTGTACATACGTCTCACTAAGAGCGTAATTAGCATGAATTTACAGTCGTATTGTGAATATGTAATGCGTAATAGTGTAGTGTCAGAAACACGCCTACATGAAACGTTGTGACGAAATACTTAGCGCTGCTAAGAGAGAATTACCATAGCGTAGGTATCGATACCTACTTACAAATCCTATACATTGCGTGTAAAATACATTTCTGCCAATACCACTTGACGTTTCCCACATAACTCACGAGGTGGAAGCAGATATCAAAAGCAATATTGACAGTACACTCTCCCTTCCTTCCTCGTGTCAATTAATTTATTTATTGGTTCTAAGTAACTAATAATGAAATGTTACATAATCTAGTTAAAGTTGTATTCAAAATCATTTAAAGTAAATCTGTAACTAAATCAGTTTTAAAATAATATACGGTATTTCTACAATTCGCTGCGGAATGTGCACTATGTTGTTTTGTTGGAGATTTTAGCATGAATACATATAACGGCAATATCATATATTCTCACTTAATGAGACTTGTATGCAAATGAGTTAGATTAGCATCAAAAATATCGATAGCTGTTCCTTGATTACAGGAGCATTCCGACTACAGTGTAAGCAGAATATTTACAGTAGGAACTAATTGAATTTATTCTGTCCATTCGTGTGCAACAAATCGATTACAGTATCGCGGTTTCAGGCTGAAAATAAGCTAGACAGCCTCGATCTATGAAACGGCTAGATAACTGGTAAATGTTTAACTTTGGTGAGCAACGAACTTTTTTAACGTGATTAATTTAAATGGTTAGTATGATAGACGTTACATTATTCAACACCTATGAATAAGTTGTTTACTAAATGTAAAGTTATTGATCTGGTTTTTGAAGGAATCATAATATTCGTGTTGAGAGTTCTTCTGATCTTTTATCGCTAATATAAACTCGTCTAAGTAATATTAAATCATCATCATTGAGACAACCACACCACTGCTCAAGAACGCATAAATCATACTGTTAAATAGCGAATTAATTAATGACGCAAACAATCATTAGATTAATAACAAGATCAAAACTTGTGACGAACAATTTGGGTTAATTAATCAACCATTTACGGAACAGTTTACGCGGCGTTAAAGTTTTACTAACCGAGATTTTAACTCAACTTGTCACTCTCATCTCGAAACGTGTTTGATGATAAAACTGGATCACTTTGATAACGTTAACGATAAGTCTGAACGTTGTAAAAAAATATTGAGATAAAAATAGAGGCCTTTTAGACTTTCTAGCCCGGAAAATTGTGTTTTAAATGAAATGTGGAATAGATTTCCAAGTCGTTTTTTAGTTAGAAGAACTGAATTAAACTTACGTAACAGTCAGTATATATTACGTGCCTTACATTAGGTACTTTAGACGTGGTTCATTAAGGAGAACTGCAGAATGATACTAGTGAGAAGTGACAATCGAGTTTTATATTATAGCTACTTTACCTACAGTATTATTTACATATGTAATTGTTATTCTTACAGCAATTATTATAGCTACAGCATCGCGTGTGGGACACCAAACTAATGATATCTAAGGCCAAGGTCGGATACACACGCAAATCCAATTAATGCAGGCTCTCTTACCATGTCTGGAAATCAATTACTACTTAAGACACAACCGGACGTTTTCATTGTCTGTAATTTTGCAATTACTGTACTGTAATAAGAAGATAATGTTTTGTTCAACATTATATGTAATCAACTTGTAATTTTTCTTTACTTTTCTTTAATTCATCACTAAATTGTTCTTTAAAAAAGTTGTGTTCCTAAAAGTACATTATTTACTAGCTAGCATCCAAAAACAATAAGACCAAATAAATAGTTAACTGGTATCAGTCTGTTCTGTACAATTCCAATTAAACATATCCATTAAAGCATATTACCTATAATGTAAAACCAGAATTACACAAGTAATCGAATAGTAATAGCCACTCGGTATCTCAAATACGGAAAGTTATTGGTTAATCTGTGGCATATGAAACCGTTGAGTATTTACATAATGTGCACCGTAAAACCGGCATGGGTCAGTCGAACCTGACTTTATAACGGACTCGACATCGGAACATCATTGTGCCACTTGCTTACATTTTAATTTAAGTATATCAGTGTTAACACCAAACCAATGAATGCAGAATTAAATAAGTATAGTAAGACTATTAGATCTCGTCCAGAATTTCTCCGCAAAAGGAAATAAGTCTCATTTAAAATAAAAAAGAGACTAACTAGTAACTATCTATAAATCGTTCAGCATTCCTACATCTTTTTTTTAATACACTGCCCTAAATTACTAGTTAGAGGCTATTTTGTAAAAGTTACAAATTGGGAAGGTTGTTTAGCGATTACAATTAATTTTGACGATCAATCATCGTGGCGATCCGTCATCGAATAACCTTGTTAGATGACCAGTAGCGGCGAGAACGGTACTCCGTGGTTGGAATGTGCACCATCACTATTCAATACAATTCTCTACCATCAGTAAGTTTACCAATATCAGTACCAGTATTATTTACATTAATATACAATTGCCAATTCAATTCAGGTTTAGCAAATAGAACAATAAAACATCCCTTTTGTTCCGAATGATTAATTAATTTAACTTGAACATTATTTAATCAAATTCAATTCGATAAGACCAGTATTTTGTCAGAATACAAGGATTTTCACTCAGAATTAATTAACTAACTACCTAATATTATTTCAAATCGATTCACGAATTTCTTGTTTGCCAAAATAGTTAGTTGGTTAAAGTAAAGTTCGTTGATTTTATATGAATTGAAAAGTGAAGAAACACGTGATATGAAATAAACATTATGATGACACATTGTATAAGTACAAAGTCTAAACCAAATTCGAATGAATGTCATGAATATATTACAAGAGGTGGTTGCCATATGCCCTCAAAAATTTTAACTAATTTATTTTTAGGCTTGATCTTATTTTTGATAAATTCTTACCCAAATGTTTTAGGCTTTCGATGCCACATTTACATATTATTTCGTAAATAGAAATATATTTTTTTCGTTTTAAATATTCACGAAGACTGAGAGGTAGATTAACCTGAAAAAACATCCAGCCGATATTCAAGCAATTGGTATTCCGTAAGTATCTGAGTATCACGTGCCAAGATTATGTTTAATAGTAAATCTAAATACCTATTTATGGTGCTAAAGTTGATGACTTAAAGTAAATTCTAATCAAAAGAACCTGTATGGAGGAATGTGTTGATAAAAACATGGTGCATGAGTAAAAACTGCAATCATGTGAAGATTAATGAGTTGGGTCGTACCTACCCAGTGTGATAGATAGGTAAGTTCATTAACTGCTGTTAGATAACTTATCTACTGCTATAAAAACTTGATAAGTTGAATCTAATAGCGGTAGCCTGGTGATCCATCGAAGGTATTTGATTTTTTACGTACTATAAAATTGACAATTTTATTCGTTAATTCGGTACTAGAATTAGGTTACTTTAGTAATTATTAGCACGCTGGTTCGACATAAATATTGACGGGGAAGTAGAAATCACAAATCAATGTAACTACCTATTTGTGTGTAAAATAGTTTGAAAATTAGGTAGGTAATTGTTGCTGTCAACTTTCTTTTGATCGTATCACTGGTATTAAACAGTAATTACAATCGACCCGTTCCGCTTTAGGTAGAGTAGCGTCAGGTGTCTATAATTTATTTTTATCTACTGCCGCTTAATTTAATCTACTTACATGAAATAAATATGTAATGCTGCAATTTAGTCTATTGTATGTTGACTAATTTCAATTAATATCTACTACTACCTTTTATATTCTTTAAAATTAAATAATGAGTTACATCAGAAACTGATTACAAATCTAGGCTAGTATAATAAGTTTTTGTTCGACGTAAGACCTTGAAATGGCCACTGGTGCCAACGAGGACATAAAATAAATCAGTCAACTAAAAAATATTAATTAAAAACGGGGCTAAAAAATATAGAGTGTACATAAGTACTCAGGTTTCCGTATTTTATCGGTGAAGCGCTTTTCTATCACCGACTCAGTAAGTTATTAATATTGATGGGCCGACGTTGGCTGCTTCATATGAATATTTAAGGTCCAACTAGATGTTATGCCTCGTCGACGTTACTTAGACACGTCTCTCCGCCAGGGCATACAATAATTAACATTTCATAAATGCTCGAGTGTCAATTTTCTTAAAATTTATGCAAGTCTTGTAAGGCGTCTTACATCTTATGTGACAATGAAAAGGCAAGGTATGTTCAATGCATTGTACCCTTTAAAATAATTTGAAAAATGTAAGTAATTATGGTTATCGATCATCGATATCATAATGGCTTATTGATTATATTTTAACAATAACTAGTTTATTACACATTGCTTCTAACTTCGATACTTAATTTTAAGAATGTGTGCCGATTATTTAATATACATTCCACAAGAAATTGTATGATGATGACAAATACAATATTATGGAGAGAATAATTAAATTCTTTGGATTCCGATATTTTCTCGAAATAAATATTGCTTCGTTAAATATTACAAATGATCTAACGTAGGCGAAAAAAATCACGATGCTTTCCAATTTCGCCCCACATTCCTACACGCGTGTTTATTTTATTAAACCATTTCAACTGGCTCCGAAGTCCGAGCGCGTATCAAAATAAAGTGCAACATTTAAAAATAAAATGTTAATATTTAGGTCAACATTTCGAGTTTCGTCACTATCACAATATCTCTGTGATACGAGTGAAGTGAACGTATCAGATCAAACATGCAGTTCCGCATAGTCGCATTTTATTCTTTGTTATTCGGATTATTTACATTATAATCGACGCTCATGTTTATACAATTATTGATTTCATATTTACGCGTCAGAAAATATAAAGAATATAATTTCGATTAATAAGCACTAGGTAGTGTCAAGTTTGTTTTTTAACATTCCTCAAATACTTCCTAGTAAGTCAGTCTTGTCACAAGGTAAGCAAGGTGTGTCTAGGTCATAATAACTAGTAGGTATGTAGCTTATATGTATAGGTACAATAGAGATATAGAACCGTAAGCAGCACTCGGTGGTACGATCACGCTCCTTTCACCTATTGAGCCCCCATAGTTCACGTAAAGCACGAACGAGGCCAAAGGTGAATTACGTTAATATCAGCCGATTTACAAACTATTAAGTTGTTTTTTGATATTATTTCATATTGTAATAACATTAACGACATGACGATGTAAATAATAAAGATTATTATCACTAATTTGTATGTATCTATCTACTTACGTAAAGACAAGCTATAGACATTTTATCAGCAGTGCTGAAGAAAAAAGTACGAAGTTTTTTATTATTTGAGTTGAGTACCTAAACTTTTCCAGACAATGAACTCTTTTCCGACGACATTAAAAATTCTTAGCTATGATTCCATGCAGGTTTCCCACACAAACGACTGTGACATCCAGAAAAGATAAACAAAGAAGGGAATGTCTGACTGAAGCAGGTGTTTACAATGCTCAACAGTAAATTGTTCGTCGCTTTGGAAATTATCCAAGTTCACTATACATAGCTGGGTGGGTTCGTCCTTTGGGAGAATTTAAGTTCAAAACTAAACAATGTATGGTACACCAAATGGAATTTTCAAGTCCTCTTTTGTTTTTTGGGTGGCACGAGTAAACTCCTATGCAAATAGTTGTTGAGGTTGGAAGACTTGTGCCGTGCAGAGGGCTTGTTGATAAAGCTAGGGTTGACGACCTGTGCGCACGACTGCCTAATATTTGATCGATTCGTTCTGACGTCACGTCCATTGATGACAACATCATCACCGAGGAGGCATCTCAATATTTCGAAATGATAAAAGGCTTTATGATGTGGTTTATTTATGAACCAATTTAAATGTACACCTTTAATTAACATAACGTGGATTTACATGCTGTTGTTTTATCATAAATCAAGTACAAAAAATTGCAAAATTTAAGTAAACTCGAACCCAAATTATACAACGAAATTGTTTCTGAAGTTATTTTCAATATTGACTTGGGAATTAGCTAAACAAACATTACAAGACAATGCCTCCCTAGTGAATTCCCAAATACGTAAAGTTAAATACTTGGAATTTCATTAAACTCTGTGACGCCGCAACACAAACATCCAAGACGGTTGGGAACATTCACAAAACCGTACATTTTGGCTTCGCTACTATCGACTAAGCGTTCCTTACTGATGATTTCAGACAACATTTTGCTTAATTAAATTTGGAGCACGGACTAACGAACTTAAAAAGGATGGATTTTGTACACATACGGGTGCAATCGGGGGCCCGCTGAGGAAACTACGGCCCATATAGATAACAACCGCGACAGGGCAAACACCACAATATTTACCTAACTACCACCTAAATATGTACCACGTTGTCGCTTTGTAGCACACAATAGGGCACTTGCTCATTGTCGTTCATAGGAAACTTTATTATACAATTTAATTTATCCCTATTACACAACATACCTACGCTAATGAGTACCGATAGTGTGTAATCGATACGAGACTTCCTATTTTTTTTTTTTTTGTATTGTAGGTAATTAATTATTGCCGTTTGTATTCATTAGTCGGTAGCCTGAGTTTAATATAGGTGGATGTACTAATTATACGTAACTTCTGCTGACTGAATTAGGACTAACCTAAAGACGGCTTCATTATTGATGACAAATTAGAACACCATGTATAAACTGCAAGTGGTAAAAGTACATAATTATGCGTTCTTATGGAAGTAATTTTGTATGTGTTTTGACGAATTTATGCATTTAAATCTGCATAAATAACAAACTTCGCAGTTTCCGCAACAACCTAGCTATCTACCAAATAATTATAGCAACACTTTCCTGTAACTTATAGAAAATAAGTAACTTTACATCACCACTCACTGTTGGATATGGTAATACTAAGTAATACCTACATATCTACTTAATAGTAATTAATAATTATTATTTATCGGGCGATTACGTGGTACCTACGCATTGATAGCTTTAATGTAGCAATTGCCTAAAATAATGTTGAGTGGTCTAAATTCTCAACAACCTTAACAATGGCATGAGGAAGACGAAGACCTACTTTTACAGCTCCGTTTCCGAAAAGGTAACAGTGCAGTCTCACGCAGCTATATCAGTCACCTCGACGGCTACGCACGACGCGGCTCACATCGGGTACGGAATAACAATCGAACCGTGGGAAACTGCCGCTAAACGCCACAATTATGAAACGCCTACAACCCAATCCAAGTGAGGATGTTTTATCCATAGCCAAATAACTTCACTAACTTGTAGCCCCCGAGGAATAACAAACCCGTCGTGTGAATTGTAACGGTTGTTGCGTCATGAACGCCGCGGCCGATTCGCCCGACGCTGACATTTTAGAGCTCTCAAATTAGAGATGTAACTATTGTGTAATTTGTGAATGTATAATTTTTAGCACAATAGAAGTATTCGGATTTATGCACAAGGAATGAATAAGCAATGAGGTCTCATTAAACATAATGCATCATAACCAGCTTTTATATTAATATAGGTAAACTGTGGTATTGTAATCAAGTGTAGCGTTTAGGTGAACCAGTTTTAAAAATGTTAATTCTGTACTAGTTTTACAGTCCATACTTTGGTAAACATTCGTATCATACTTGTATGGACAAAATAAAGGCTTTTGAAGAAACAAACATACCAATTAAAATACAATAAGCACTAATGAGCAAGTATCTTATGACTAAGTTGCCCTTTACAGGTAGTTAAAATTGCAGAGTCTAATGAAATTGCAATTTACATTAACATCAAATGATGATAACTTTTTTAACTGATTTAATACAAAATATGAGCTAACTATGTCCTTCCATTTTTGAACTTTGATATTTTTATCTTCTCTTCATAAATCCATTTGCAATACATACCAGTAATGTTAGTTTGCATAAGAACTTCTTACATGTGCAAGTAAATACTGTGTTCTAATAGGAAGCTATGTTAAATCATGCTTTGCAATGTTCTAGGAAGAAAGTAATTACAATTCTAAGAAATAAGCACCACATTATTTTTCTAGTCTAGTATAAGATAGTCTATCATATATAGCATTCATGTATGGTTTGTGTTTTTTATCAAAATCTAGTTAGAAACATCATTTGACTTTAATTAAACAGGTTATTTAAGATAGAAGGTCTATTAATTCTTAATTAATTACTGTTGTATCCTGTTTTAGTTTAAGACTTTACAAAATTCCAACTTTTAATAGTAATGATCTTATTGGAATAGGAAACCTTATTTATAAATGGTTAAATATTAATACTGTACTTATTAAAACTCTTTCTAAAGTAGTAATATGTTTGGTAAAGCACAGAACATAATTATTTAAAATAATATGAGGTCAGCGAGTTCACTCATAAGTGTCATGCATGAAAAAACCGGTCATGAATGAATATTTAATCATATGCTACATACCTATTTTAAAACAACAAGAAATTTAAATCCACATAATAAATTATGTTGACTTGTAGAACACTTAATATACTGAAAAGTCACTACTTGTAATGTAATTTAAATTATATTGTGTTCAAACTAGTTTCTTGCAAGCAATGTTCAATATGACTCACAGTCTTAACAATTACTTGAGTTTAGTAACAAGTTTAATGTAAATATAGCATATTAAAAGACACATTATGTATGCATGCATCACAAGAGGATTACGACAAGGAATTATCATTTCCTTTCTCTAATCTAATTTATAATTAATTCCTAGATATAGATAAGCGACTTAAACACAGTTATCACCAGCACCAAATATTTTTATAACACGAGTGCCAAAGTAGGTAATTTCAATGAAGTTAATCGCATATTTTATGGTAATTAATTCCGCTACATTTTTTTTTTATTTGAAAAGTTTTAAGTTTACAACAATTGTAAAAGTATCAGATTCTTTTCGTGTTCTTACAAGAGATAACAAAGAAGATTATCAAACTACACAAATACAATTAAAAAGATACTCACCTCACTGAAGGCCATTACTCCGGCCGGAGCTCTTTCTCCGTCCGACCTTCTCAATTTATTTTATCACGGTCTATCAAAACAAATAGTTCACGCTTTTGTTTCCCAACATTGGAAACAGTCCCGACATCTAGCATCCCCACGGCACAAATACATCTGAACTATGAACTTAACTCACTGCGCAAGAACAAAATTTTAATTTTGACTAAAACGAAAACACCTGACCGAATCACAAATCACTGAAAAAACCAACATTCCTCAGGTGGGTTAGATGCACACTAACTAAAATACGAACACTTTACAGTACAGAAAACACTTTAACACTACTTAGAGAATTTTTCACTATTGTTTGATTTGCCAGACCATTACGAAATAAGTTCGAAAAATGACATCTAATGTGTGAATTATCACAGAGAACCATCAAACGGAGATGAACTCGCCATCTTGCTTTCATGTCATAATCAGTGTTGCCAAACTTCAGAATCAATACCGTTGTGTACCGTCATTGCATGTTAGGCAACATAAGAAAGAATAAAGTGAAGTTAGCCACAAACTATATGAAATTATCATTGTTTCGTAAAATATTAATTTTTACATCAAAAATATTGTACACAAAATATACAATTATTTTATAAATTTTTGTTGTATTATTACGGCTTTCCTGTGCAAAAACATATTAAAAGTTATTTAGTGCTGCCACCTAGTAAAGACGCTCTGAAATAAATGATACGGCACGGTTGGCAGAAAGTTATATTTTTTTTGAAAAGGTTTTCTTTCTGAACGGGGTGAAAGAAGTACTTTATCTTGCAAATAAACGCTTCTTCGTAACTAGCAGACAATATGTACATGCACTGTGCAGTACAACGTTGAATCTAAAAATAATTTATTGTGTCAGTCATTAGGTATCTAAACATCTAGGTTTTGCTATTGTCTTTCGATGACTACTAAAATGCTTGACATGTCGGGAATAATAGTTAATCTTGCACAATACACCCCCACACCGTTTGTCTTAAGTGAAGATTAGGTAAATAAATACATAGCATACCTACGACCGACCTATAATTTACATAATAATAATACGTCATTAGTCATTGTGTCCTATTGTAACTAAAACGTACCGTACCTACTACCAAACAACCTTCTATCCAGTGAGAAAATTTACGTGAGTACGTAAGGTGCGTTGGGGTAAGATCGGCGGAGGGGTAAGAACGTACAAATCAAATATCTCACTTATTTGGCTATATTTTTTAATGCTGATCACATTGCGTGGCACGTCATTAAGTCCCGCCCCACCCCGCGGTGACCACCACTCGCTCCGATCAACACAGACGTGTACCCGCGCCGTTTTAGAAAAAAGGCAAATTTTATAAAATATTTGTTTATCCGGTCTTTCACCTACATTTTTATTTGCATATTTTAGCAAAAGTATAGCTTATTTTGACATGTTTTTGCCTAAATACTAAGTTTTGAGCAATGATAATATGATAAAGCTAATCCAGATTTGTCTACTACCTCTGTAGGCTGAAATCCGGTGTTACCCATGTCGGGTAAAGATCAGACAAAAATATCCCTATACGAAAATGGGCAGTGATTGTCAAACTTTTGTTACAAATGATTTTAATTTAATTTTAAATAATTACTTAGGGCTGATTTTCCAATCTTCAGTTGCCACGTAAATACTCCCGAACCTCTTCGCGGGCCACTTCTTATACAAAAGAAGCGCTGGAATTAGCCATACAGCAAATAAATAATAAAGAACTCACGTATGCAGCCACTTCAAAAATGCTTGTGGATAAATCTAAACTTTGAGAAACTCAATTTCTTTGAAATTTGGTATGCGGGGTAAGATCGGACAAATTAAACGAAAAAAAATAGAATCATTTGGAACATCTATATTTGTTGTATTAGGTAAATTTTTGTGATTTCATGTTAAAGTACAGGAAAGATCGGCTACGTTCCTTTCATACACCTTGTGCTCCTAGCACTAGAAATTATTTTAAATTGTTGTCCGAACTTACCCCATGATGACCAAATCGTCATCACATCAAAAAAAAAATGTCCTGATTTTATAGGCTTGCAAAGCAAAAAGTATTGAGTATTTATAAATAAATTAAATTTTAAATAACACTGTGTTTAATCATTATTCGTTTCCACTATTTTTCATTAATCTACTGTGTACCAAAACTGAGATAATAAAGTTTTTGCAACATCCTTGCAACTATTCGAAAATCCGTCCGATGTTACCCCAACGCACCCTACTTTCTTATCTACATAACATAACCCAACCAAACTACCGCGGACTGGACTGCGGACTGTGGGTTACCGGGGCTCCAGCTCGAAGAAGTATGAACAAAATCAGGAGTAGGAACTGGGTGATTTTTAATCAGTAAGAATCTGACGATTATCCAACCCCCCCCCCCCTCAAAAAAATCCAAACAAACTAATCACAACGGAATTAGCAGTAATAAAAGAGCTACGGTAATTTCTTAATTTGCTCTGTATAAATATCTAGTAGGAATTTATTTACAACTGCTGAACACGCGACGAATAATTACTATACAATTCAATTAGCAGATTTAGTTAAGGTGTCGTTGTTTAAGCAATTCAAATAACGACTGTATTTGCAACAAAGTTCGAATTTCTGTTTTACTTTTAATCATTCTTGGCCCATTTTACCCTATATGGGTACCCCATCTGGGAGTACGCATAGTATTACTACTGGGAATAGCAATTAGGTACCTACACCAAAGGGTCTCAAAAAGTCAAAAGGTGTCCGATTATAGAGATACAGTAATTGCTAATTCCCGTTGGACGCGTAGCCTTTCTATGGCATCTATGGTACCTAGTGAGTACAGTTACAACTTACAATGCCTGTGAAGTACTAAGTATGTTATAGTGGGCTGTGGGTAGGAGTAGGACTGGCCAGTGACTGACTTCAGATGGTTTTGTAACTAACCTGATTTTGTTGCCGTCAATAGTATTTTGTAAATTACATACTTTTGAGGATTAGGTGTTAGTATTCGTGAATCCATTTTAAGCATATTTAAACCATAATTATCATTAATAAATATTATCAACCTTATTGCTTTACAAAGTTTCTAATTTTTTATCTGCATATCACGTCAAAAAAAGGCTCATAAACGCCATGAGCAAAGGAAGGATATTTTAATTTTTATAATTATATTTAGATCATGACAAATATCTGACGAAATTTAACATGTTAAAATTATAAATTTACAGTTTATCTTGATTACAAAAACAACAACTCTTTAATGTACCTACGAATGCTCGTTTTTAACCTAGTTTTCTGAGCACTGGCCTGATAACAGAAGGTAAGAGTAATTTGGGTTTATTAATTTCCGTGTAACTACATTATGCACGATTTCCCAAGGAGGTAGGTACTTTATGACGTCATTCGCACAGGTGCCAGGCGGGGATGTGCACGGATGCTACTGATAGCCAAGGACCCCCGATGTAGGTTAAAATAAAGTAGGTTATTGCACTACCCGGTTATTTTTAGTCGACCAGTCCAAGTTACACAGTCGAACTGTGTACACGTCTACATGAAGTTAGAAGACTGTAGACTAAAATGTTGAACCAATGTGACAGAGCGGTCTATTGCAGATTTCAAGTGTGTACCAACCGAGGCTCATGGCTATAACGATGGAGCTTGAAGAGAGCGTATCGGACTCGAAATTACACAGAGATAGCACATCCAAGAAGGAGCTCCGGCCATCCAGCGCTGTCTCATTCTCAAAGTCCGAACATGGGCCAGGTTGGTGAAGTAGTAGCCAGTCCTTTCATTTCTATACCAATTAATTAGTAACTACATAATGATTCTTACAATATTTGCCAGAGAGTTCATCATCGAGCGAGCAATTAAAGCAATACAAAAGTTGGGTAAGCACCGAAAGATGGAATGAGCTGAAAAAGATCGCTGATAACGCAATGAGGGAGCGTAAAGTGTTCATGATAAAAGGCGGTGGATTCCCAGCGGTTCGACGGGCGCTCCTTGAACGAGGCTGGATTGAGAAATATGAGTCACATAAGGTATTACCAGACTTACCAGCGGTAAGTCACTGGACAATTTATTCGTAGATAGAGAAACATTTAAGTAAGCTTGAATCCTAATTCGGCTCCACGTCTTGTGTCTATGGACATTGGATTCAAAATTTGCAGCTCGCACGGGGTTTGTATTAATGATTAACATTTACTAATGGACTACTTGTGTTTGTAATTTCAAGGTTCGCCATCCTCCTCATGTAGATCCGAAAAAATTGCACGGTAAAGAACTTTCAAAAGTGGAAAGAATGATTCTGTATAAATTCATGGAACACCACTCCGTTGACTTTCTCTGGACAACTAAGAGGGATAAGTACGACTGGCTGCTTAGTAACAAGGACGTTATTATTAGCAGGTAACCTTTCAAATTATACAATAGATTGTTACAGAAACGTGTAGTCGCATTTTAAGGGTCATTGTACTCGAGCACATAACGATTCTAACGATCTGAAGGGGCCGACTACGAAAGCTCGAAAATACGACGTTTCTTTTTATTTTTATGTCTAAAGAGATTTTGCATAACAGGTATAGACTTTTCTTTGGAGCTGCTGCTTTGTGTCTTGTTTCATATAGTTGTATGGGGTTGCTTTGAAAGGTCTTTACAATAGTAAATGCAGGACACGGGTATATTGACCTTTTAAATAGAACTTCACGTTTCAAGTACACATTGCGACGCTTTATTGCTTTTCTTTTATGCTTTTTAAACCCGTTCTTTCGTCAGATTTTGCAGATCGGTTTTCACCACGAAGGAAGGTTTAACTACATCCCTAACGCAGATGCACTGGCACACGGAACCAGGAGTAGCACTAACAAAGTTCCCACGTTGCTACAACATCCACAATTCCGACAGCCTTGAAGAATTCATCGACGATTTTAGAATAACGGCCTGCATCAGTGTCCTTAAATGGCTATCAATTGCATTGCAAAACAATCCTGAGCCCAACCTTATTACAGCGAATGGAAAAGTTCCATTCAGTGCCATAGAATTTGCCATTAGCAGGTTGAATGAATACATAGTGTTCCTTACTCATAAGGATATCGACGACACCGACGACCAACAGCACGTATGGGAACATGAATGGGACCAGTTCCTGACACACCATTATCTCTTAGTTCACGAGAAAGCCAAGTTTATGGAGGACAAGAATATCAATGTCCGGTACGTATTGCGTAGCTATTTAGTTTCTGTAATGAATGCGTTTTGTCGTTATTTGTGAGTAAACACTTTTGTGTTCACATTACGGCTATTAGATCATTGTTTGTCAATTTTATTGTGCCGTTGAAAACAATTCATCAATATTTATTATCTTTTGGCTCGAGCGCAGATTGATTGTCAACAATGACGAGTTATGTGGTCATATCATGTAACCTTACCTTTTATTATTGCATTAACATAACATTACCTACGCATGCTAGGTTATTCTGTAGCCGTCAATTCGAACTTTCAAAGAGAGCTCGATCGCATTTTCGCTCGTCATTGGTCGAGATCATTCTCACACACAACCACTGACGTGATGGACAGTGATCGAGTTCACTTCGATCTTTGGCACTAAACGTTACCACTTGAAATTGAAGGCACTGACGCATAGGTATAATAAAACGCGTGTACTTACTTCGTGCCGCTAGTTTCTGTTTGAGAAAATAAAAACCGGCCAAGTGCGAGTCGGACTCGCCCATGAAGGGTTCCGTAGCAGCAAGTAGATGACATAATATAAAAGTTTTAAAATAACTTGGTTTTACATAGTGTTTGTATGAACGACAAAGTTATATTTGCGGTTTTTGAAAATGTTTTATTTCTTGAAAACTAATAATGATATCTGGTTCAAACCAATTTTCGCTGTTAGTTTCTATTGAAATCTACAGAATATATTTTTTTCAGTTTTCTCACTCTCTTATTTTAAAAGTTAGAAGGGGGGGGGGACACTCATTTTTCCACTTTGGAAGCGTCTAACTTTCCAACGATTGATTTTTAACCGACTTCAAAAAAAAGGAGGAGGTTCTCAATTCGACCGTATATATGCTCTTTTTTTATGTTTGTTCACGGATAACTTTGTCGTTTTTACGAAAAGTGGTTTTAAGAACCTTAATGTCTTTTTTAAAGACCCAACCATAGACACCCATCACGGATATGTTAGCTGAAAAAAAATTTTTTTTTAATCAGTTCCATGTATGGAGTGCCCCCCTTTAATTTTTAAATTTATTAATTTTTATTCAAAATTCGAATAGCGGTTAACGATACACATCTTCCTACAAAGTTTCAACTATGTAGGCCCAACAGTTTCGGAAATAAATGGCTGTGACATACGGACGGACGGACAGACAGACGGACAGACAGACAGACAGACAGACAGACAGACAGACAGACAGACAGACAGACATGACGAATCTATAAGGGTTCCGTTTTTTGCCATTTGGCTACGGAACCCTAAAAAGGAATCTTTCTCCTTTAACATGTGCATTGGCACACAATACATGGATGATATTCTGTATCCTTAATAATGTTTCGAAGATAGAAATAATATTTATTGCACGCAGGCACCCAGTAACTCGCGACTATCGTACTTACGACCATGCAATATTTTTGTTGGTAAATAATTCTTAATATATTTTTTAGGCAATTGGAAAGGAAAGGCTGTAAGATTCTAGGCACGATGGCGAAGTACTGGCCTCAAATAGACATCGATGGCATACTCAACATATGGATCGTGAAACCTGGTAACAAGTGCCGAGGTCGTGGCATTCAGCTCATGAACAACATCAAAGACATAATAGGTCTTATCAACATACCTGCTCAGAAAACTAGATACGTCGTGCAGAAATATATCGGTATTGTTACACTGCACTCTTTGTGAAGAGACCTCCATACATAATTTGCGCACCTAATGCATCCTCATCTTTGCTTACAGAAAACCCGCTGGTAATCTACAATACAAAATTCGATATCCGCCAATGGTTCCTCATTACGAATTGTCAGCCTTTAACCATTTGGGTGTACAAGTAAGAATACTAGTATAAGTAAAGTTTATCGCTGTCGTAACCATATCTAATGCAGTATTCTACTTTTTGCAGGGACAGCTACCTCAGATTTAGTTCGCAAATATTTAGTTTATCGAATTACCATGAATCTGTTCATCTCACAAATAATGCCGTACAGACAAAATACAAAAACACTGGCGAACGAGACAAAGCTCTTCCAGATGAAAATATGTGGGACTGCCATACTTTCAAGGCTTATCTCAGGTAAGAATGAAAAAATCGCATTGAATAGGCACTTTCAACAATATATTACTTACAACTTTATTACATATTTGAAGACAGATAGGAAAATATGAATTGTGGGAGGAGAAAATTTATCCTGGGATTAAACAGTGCCTGATAGGCGCCATGTTGGCTTCCCAAGAGACAATGGATAAGAGGCAGAACAGCTTCGAACTGTACGGAGCAGACTTTATGCTGACTGAAGATTTTACGCCATGGCTCATTGAGATTAACTCCAGTCCTGACCTGGCGCCCACCACATCGGTCACCGCCCGATTATGTCCACAATGCCTAGAGGATGTTATAAAAGGTAATATTAGTAACAATCACAGATAAATATTAAAGGTGTTTACATTGCTGCTTACGTAATGAATTATTCTTTTAATTTACAGTGGTTCTAGATCGACGATACAACCTCGACGCAGATACTGGAACATTTGAACTAGCTTATCGACAGATAATACCTAAAGCACCAGCGTATCTGGGTCTATCATTGTGTATCAATGGGAAACGAGTGCTTAAGAAGTGTAAGGAACGTAAACACGAAGTGAAGGCTGCCGCCACCCCACAACCTCCTCGCGTGCCCTCCGGCGACGCGATATCATCAGATCAAGACCAGCCAGTACCAGCTGAATACAGCGGTCCCATCATCACAGATTTTCTTACCTGGCTGAACCCATACGATGCTCTGCCAACTAATAAAGATGGCATAGTACTAGCCCCTAAAGAATCCCTCACGGTACGCCAAGCTATCACAGTCGTCAAATCCACCATCTCGCTAAAGAGCGCACCGAAAAAGCGTAAAACATCCCTTTCTTTTAGGATCCATCGAGGAAGGCGAGAAAGAAATACTGAGTGTAAACGGAGAATTGTACCTCATTCGTGCTGTCGACCAGAAGACGGTCAATTTACTAATCAGACTAGTAAATACCGGACTGAGTCAGCGAGCAAAGCCGAGAAGACCAAGGTTGACAGGTCGGTCGGTAACAAGCGTTGTTATATAGACCCGGTCGAATGGGAGCGGGAAACCGCTAGTATTCTCCGGTCGACAATATCTGTACAAAACAAAGTAGTTAGCAAACCTGAACCGGCCACGTCGCTGCGTCACGCCAAGTCCAGTGTAGTTAGTTCCAGTCGGAAATCTGTCGACACAATCAACCGTCGTAACAGCTTGGACGATTCAGATCCAATAAAAAAACTAAGCGCGATAGGCACAAGTATCTGCAAATTACAGGGTGATAACAGGAACAAAGACAAATCTATATCGCTTTCGAAGAGTTGCACCTCGATATACGCGCCTTACAGGGTCGTGGTTACACCTCTCAATGAGGAAACTTCAAACTCTTTCTTGAAAAGAAAGAAATAAATGCTATAAAATTGTGTTCAGAATATTATTCACCTTGAAATTGTTCAATGTTTGATATTAAAAGTTTAGAAAATGTAGTTTAACTATAAAGTGAATTAAAACTTATAAGACTTTGAAATGTTACGGCGAATTTTCACATTTGAAATTGTTAAAGTAATATTATTTTTCGCTATCGACTGTTGGCATGTTCAAATTCTAATAACCTATGATAAAAAATAAATTATTGAGAATATTATGGAATTACAATTTTACTTGCAGATACGAAACCCATGGATCCTTTTCTGCCTAATCCTACTTCCATCCCACGCAATAGATACTGTACGGTAACAAAGTGAATGACAATAAATGACAGGAATGTGTTGTCTAGTCGTCAACGTCAGTGTTCCGTCAATTTTTTTAAATAAATTATTAGTAAAATATGAAATACCCAAAATAAAATCTACGTATGCCAATGATGATAAAATTACATAAAAATGCTACAAGAAACTGAACAGGTAATGGTTTTAATGAATGCTATATTGATATAAATAGCTAAACACTTAAACATGCTTCAAACTAATTTCGTTGAACCCAAGTTACTTGCAAGGCTTTTCAGCGCGAGGTTTGTAGACAAGAGTCATTGTAAGACATACTAATTAGGGCTCATTATTGAGGAATCTTCCCCTTTAGCCTTTGTAAGTACTTAATACACGATACACATATCCATTACTCAGTCGTTGTAGAAAACAGACCAGCTTACCTATCTAGTTTTTATGTAACTATAGTACCTGAAGTGAGTAGATAGGTTTACTTATTTAATTGTACCTACGCTATTTCGTGAGGATATTGAAAAAAAGATAGGCAATCTTAAAACATTCAGACAGTTTATTTCATTTATTTATTTTTGTATCAGAGCATCTACTAATTTGCCCTTGTCTAAAAAATGAATCCATTTGAAAATGCCGGGTCGAAAGAAGAAAACTATCAAGAGAAAAAAGGTAATAATTTTTACGAACTTTCAGTACAGTATTGCAATTTAATAAATTAATAACATCCCTCTTTAATGATTCTGTATTTATCGACAGAAATCATTAAGAATAGGATCAAAAACTCAAAGAAATCTAAAACTTAAAAATGGATGCAAGCGTCATCCATCCCCTATTTTCAAAAAGTGTCAACATCAACATCAAGTAAGCCATTCACAATTATTTATTTTTTTTTTTAATTTTTATCATAATGTTTATAGTTACAGTAGTTTTCCAAATAATTATATGATGTGTTACATCTGTATCGTATCATTTACAGCGATCAAATATTGTTGACAAGGGTAAAGCAATAAAAAGTAAATCTCCTCTGAGGTGTGTCGTTGAAAGTACAAAGGTGGAGGGTAAAAAAGTTAAGATCATGGATCACAGGAGCATCTATTACCATGAAGGTCTAACACCGAAGGACAAAAGTTATATTATTTGCAACTGCCAAGCCAAATCATCACGCTATTTATCATTAAAATGCCTAGCTACACGAGCTATACGTGAAAGAAAAATATTTTCCATTGTCGGCTCTTGCAACGCTATAAGAACGGCATTGTTGGAAAGGGGTTGGGTTGAAAAACTACCCGCTAATAAAATGAATTTAAACAAATTAAAAAATGGGGCATTAACCACCAAACGTGACATACACACTGAATTAGAGAGGCTACTTGTATCAAATCTAGTTGAAAAGTATCCTCCGAATTTTATTTGGCGCACAAAAGACGAAATGCGTGATAATATCATCGATATGACCAAAGAATGTCCAACTATTATAAACAAATTGAAGACAGACGCTCAATGGACATCAAAGCAAGGTTTATGTTCTTCTATGAAAAGGAACTACTGGTTCTATATTGAAGACTTGGCGGAGGTTATTGGCCCTCGCAGCTATAACACTAGTGATCCTGGTGAAGTAGAAGGATTCGTAAAAGACTACAAAATTACTGCTTGTACTAGCTTGTTGAAATGGATTTTGTCGATGGTAGCTAACGAGAGACCAATATTTGCAGACGATGGAAAGATTCCTTTGAATATAATGCTATTCGCTTTGAGCAGATGTAAAGATTATTTGTACAGAAAGGAGAACAAAGATATAGATCGATCCTTAAGTAATCCATCTCCGGGTCAATGGAATACTTTCTTGAAAAAATATTATCGTATCATAGCCAGAGACGATGTCTTCCAAGCGGATACTGAAAAGAAGTTACCGCTATATATGGCGTACGCAAAATTCTTACTGAAAGAAATGCATAGATACCGACCGCAATTAAGTTGCGAGGGGTGCCATAACATCTGGATCATTAAACCAGCTCACAACTCACGAGGGAGAGGCATCAGAATGGCTTCCAGGTTGACAGTGATTACTGAGTTACTTAATAAAGCTAACGCTAAATATGTCATTCAGAAATATATTGGTATGTTTTTGAGTCAATATTAGGTTCTGCTTAGTAATTATTGAGGTCATAACTTTACGGGCACTGCTCCAACCCAGCAATTAACTTGTCATTTATTTAAATTTGAACTTTAAATCCTATGTCGTATGATATATTTCGTAACGTCAATATAAAAAAGCCTACAACAGGTGGCCAGCGTGCGGTCCTCTTGAGTTGTAGTTAAGGCGCGTTTTAATAGAAGTTCATAATAAAGAATACATTACTAACTTTGTATAACACAGATCTATTGCTCGTAAAAGGTCGCTAGGGCGACGACTAACTAACTTTATACTTAATATTTAATTTAATTTACAGAAGAACCGCTATTGATACACGAAACAAAATTCGATATAAGACAATATTGTTTAGTCACAAGCACATATCCATTAGTAATATGGATGTATAAAGACTGCTATTTGAAGTTTAGTTCGCAAAAATACAATTTGAAAAACTATCACGAGTCTATACATTTGACGAATAATGCAGTTCAGAGGAAGTATATAAACTGCGAAGGAAGGCACCGGGAGCTTCCTCCTGCCAATATGTGGGATTCTGATATGTACAAAGATTATTTAAACAGACTTGATAAAGGTAAAGTATGGGATAATATCATCTATCCTGGAATGAAGAAATCCATTATCGGCATAATGTTAAGTTGCCAAGATTCTTTATCAGTTTGTAAGAATCGCTTCGAGTTATACGGTTGCGATTTCATCCTTGACAAAGAATATAAACCGTGGCTAATTGAAATTAATTCAAGTCCAGACCTTAACCATACTACGCCTGTAACAGCCAAGATATGTCCAGCTGTTCTCACAGACATAATAAAAGGTAACCAATTTATATAACGCGCAATTAAAGTCAAACACATCTTTGGTCGCACTTACTGTAAAACATTAAACGCTGAAGCAGTCCTAAATTTTACCGTCTTTAAGTATTTCACAATGTCGTGGTGGCCTGGAGGTTTAAGACGCCCGCTTCTTATGCATGAAGTATTAGTATAATTTCTAATTATAAGTTTAAAATCGCCAACCCGCATTAAGCAAACATGATGATTGATGGTCATGGTCAAGCCTTGTCCGTGCTAGAAGAGGCCTTTGATCAGCAGGGGCCACGTACAGGCTGTTGATGTGATGATATGAAGTATTTTACGTCTTTTAAACGTCTTTTATATAAATTGATTAATGACAAAGCTAAAGTGTGATCCTCTATTTTCATTAGTTCTATTTTAGTTAGGCTGCCTAAATAGTATTTTTTTTTTAATTTCAGTTGTGATTGATTTCGCTAGAGACCCAACATCGTCAACAGGAAGATTTGAATGTATTTATCGGCAACCAATGACTATACCAAAATACGGAGGAGCATTAGATCTATTTGTACGAGGCATTTCTTTACCACCAGATTATTTCTACAGGGGCAGTATTGATCTCAGAGAATCTTACGATTGCGATGAAGATATGGAAAAAGTAAATAACATCAAAGCCATATTAGACAAAATTAAAAATAAATTCGATACAGACACGGTAATGGTAGAACCAGAAGACGACAGTAATGCGACTATGAAGAAAGAAAAAGAAACCACCACACATCATTCGTCGCGATCTGAAGATGAACTTAACGTAGCGGCGAGCGTAATTACTGGACAGCTGGAAGAGCTTTTGGACAGAATCGTCTCCGTAAACAGCTTTAATGTAAAGAAATCTAGACAACAAATGAAAACATTTTCAGCCCCAGTTAAATGCTACGTAGCTCAACCACAACCCGTCACCAGTGAAAATAAAATAATGAGAAAGTCTGTGAGTCGAGTGACACCTGTTAAGCCTGTTGCCGTGGATAATCATCGAACATTTGCTTTTAGCGAACTAGATGATGGCCCTATTGGCAAGGGTAGTTACGTTGGCGTAAGCTCTTATAAAAATACTTTCAACGACATTAGTGAGCTTGAAGTCGTAAGATTATTAAGTAAATCTAGAAGTAAAGAAAGTACAACATCTACTTCTGAATCGACAGAAAATATGCTCGAAGCCACAAGTAAACTTATCAATTTTATAAATAAAAAGGAACAGGAATATATTACAGAAAACAATTCTCAAAGGTGAAGCGTTGTCTGCAACAGTGACGGTTTATGACGACTATCATTCAAAACTTAATTTGTATCACCTTCAAGTTAATATAATGCCTATGTACATAGTTTTTACAACACAAGATCAAGCTTTAATACATTTCTTTACTATATTTCTGCATATTATTCAATTTGTTTACATTTAGTAGGTACTTAAAAACTTCATGGCCCATCGCTGCTGTTACCTACGTGCGATTGAGGTTCCTAAAATACGTGTATTGAGAATAATATATGGAATTGTACGTCGATGTCCACGACTACGATACCCAAGCAGTTTGTTCTGTCTTAGGGCTGATTTTTCAATCGACAGATAACTTTTATTGGATATAATATGTCATTTTGTTTGAAAGAATTGTCATAATTCATAATTATTAATATAATTATCCGTTATTGGAAAAAGTGGTAGGTACCTGTGTATGCGTTTACCGTATACGCACCTGGTCTGCTCAAGCTTATACAACAGCGTCGTAGCCTTGTAGGCCCGCATCTACATCATACAGGTAGTATCTCTACGGTATATAAATATATATGTATGAAAATATAATAAAAGTCATACAATTTGGGTATATGTAAATAAATATTATTTATTAACTTAAATTAACTTTACAAGTAGTGGAATAAATTGAATTAAAACAGCACACAGATTTTAATGAAAAGTAAAACGATTTTATTTATGGTATGGAACATGACTGTATCCGATCGTAGTTCTAGTCATTCGATTTTCACAGTGCTGTGCAAAAAAATGGCGTCGCTTGTCAAACATAGGTAGCAATGCGTGTAGCTATGTGAAATTGTGAATGTTTGTCGAAAAGGTTAATATTTTATTGTTGAGTTTGCAAAGTGTTATCTTTAAACTTTAAATACAATGGGCCGTTCAAGATCAAGAAGTAAGTCGCCTCGGCGGCACCATAAAAGTAGCAAACATTCTAGGAAGAAGAGTCGTTCTAAGGATCGTTCTTCATCAAGGAGTAGAAGTTCCAAACTTATTGAAAAATCTAGAGAACGTAGTTCTAAATCAAGGTAAGTTACGTTCAATAATACTTCAGCTTTTCTATAGTATTTCTTGTACCAGTTTTTGACGTAACTGTGATGTATTTTCAGAAAAAGATCGCATTCCATGTCGTCTTCCACCAGTAGTGACGCTTCATACGATGGTAGTAGAAGTCATAGGAAGAAGTCCAAGGGACGTAGCAAAATGGACGAGGTGGACAGACTAGCTGAAATGGAAAGACAAAGACGCGTAAGAGAAGCAGAACAGAAGGTAAATATTGATATAAAATATTTTGGAACATGGTCACTAGTAATATTAGAGTAGGTACTTTTATTGATATTTTGTACACTATTCGAAAGTAGGTCTGAATAAACAAGTAACAAGGTATTTCATAAAATTTCCCAATTTGTCATCAATTATTGTGGCCAATGAAATTATAATTGCAAATGAGATAAAATGTCAAACTTGAAATATCTAATACAATACTGGTAATATGATGTTAAATTAGAAATTAAATTTTGTAGCTTTCATGGTCTCATTGAAAAGCCTTATGTACTGGTTACTGATTTTAATTAATATTCAGTCATATAAATATCTTAAGTTATCCTACTGTGGATGTGGTCATATAGTAAACAAACTTGTTCATAGATTTTCCTGTATTGTGTGTGCATTTATAAATAACTTATCTTTTATATAATATATGTATGATTGAACATATCCATTGACCTATTCCAGGTGGTGGAAGAAGAAGCAGCGAAAAGAATAGAGCTGTTAGTGAAGAAAAGGGTAGAAGAAGAATTAGAAAAAAGAAAAGATGAAATTGAACAAGAAGTGGCTAAAAGGGTTGAAGAGGCCAAACGCAAGATGGAGAAAGAAATGATGGAAGAACTGGAGAGACAGCGAGAACAACAGCGGCGCGAGGAGCTTGCTAGACAGGTAACTGATTATAGTACATACTAGTCATGTGTACTGGCAACACAACACAATGTTGCATCTACACATGACAACACATAGCCTGCGACAGCAACTTATGTTGCTCTCGCAGTCACACAAGTGTAAATGCAATATTTAATACCAGCATCATAACAATTAGAGAAACTAATGAAAGTATTATTTCGATCATATCTGTTAAAGGTCCAGTCAGGTGTAGTTCGAGTGCTTACAAGAATTAGTTTCTTGATTTCTTATTAATGTCACTCACCGAGGCTGGCTGTCTCTGTAATTAATAATTATATACCTACATGTCCATTTTATAACCACATATATTTCATACGCACCTACAAGGCAGAGTTTATACTATTTCCTGCCATATTGTAAGTTTGCCATGAAGGCGTCCGGCTAGCATTTTAAAATTGTTCGCTTGACTGTCCCTGGCAGTCACGTAGTCTATAAGTCAGGTCGGAAGACTGATCAAGAACGAGAAGCCCTAAGAATTTTATGGAGACGCAGCTTGAGGATCCAGACATGCGAGCTGAAGGTATTTTTTGAATCTATTTTTTGTATAACCACATTAAATGAAGGAAATACACATTTGTATGATGTTTCATCATTAAATATTTTATGACATTGCATACTTATGTTTTTTTTTTTCTATTTTTAAATTATTATTTTAGGAAACCAAAATCTTATAAAGTCACCCTAAACATGTGATCTACTGTATTGTTTATGTTACGAATGAAGAAGGCTGACAAGTTGAAGTTTACACAAACTGCTAATAGAGAGCAATAGTTTGTGTGGACTATTTTAATGCATAGTGTTGCTTTTATAAATAAAGATCAATATTAACATGGTATTTCTATTATACAGGAGGAAGAAGCACGTAAAAGGAAAGAGTTGGAAGAAATCATGGCAGAAAATAATAAAAAGATTGAAGAGGCTCAGCGGAAGCTGGTGAGTGGAACTGTTTCACTAACTCTCGACATTAGCTAGTGTCGTAATTTTTGTTTTTTTATGGATTTTCACTGATAAACGGAAACGAAGCTGAATGGAGCCAGTGCTAATACAACAATAGGTTTATTCCTTTTACACTTGATTCTTACTTATTTACTAAAATATTGAAACTTATTTTTCCAGGCCGAGGAGAGGTTAGCTATGATTGAAGAGCAAAGAAAAATGGATGAAGAGAGGCAGAAACTGAAAAAAGAACAAGAAAAAAGAATAAAAGAGGAACAGAGGAAAATTTTAGGCAAAAATAATTCAAGGCCTAAACTTTCTTTTTCATTGAACACACTGTCATGAGCGGAGTTCAATGCTAAAGACGTTGTCGCTTCTAGATAATGAGAATCATTTAAAATAAGGTCATGATTTACTTTACAGGTTTTACCTAAGAGACATAGTTCTTAGCTTAGTTTCTGCTACAATTTCACTGTTTTCTATAGACAGGAAGTTCTCTATTATGTTGGTAGTTAGAACTAAAGGAATTTAGTAAACCAGGAAGTTGTGATAGTGGAAATTTCAACTATTGGAACAATTATGTCAAATTACCAGTAAACTGAACAGATGCATGGAATTAATGATCAAATCTTTATAAATTTGAGCAGTATGTAGTTGTTATGAAATCTTTAGCACAGTAAACAATATGTCTAGTTTCCAAAATATGATTAATTGTTGGTACATCAAAGTAATCGTCCAATGTTGTATAATTATAAATAATTTATTTGTACTGGAGATTCATAGTGTTGCCTGGCCAACAGTAATATATTTTTGTGAACTGTATCATGAAGTTACAAATTGTTGAATAGATTTAAGAATTTGTCTGATCTAAGTGCTGCAGTTACATTTAGATGACACTTCACAGAGGAGCCTTATAAACTTAAATACCCTTTCTAATTCAGTATCATTCTTTAGTGAATAACTTATGTCCAGGTATAAGTAGAAACTCCACTCAATTCTTAAATAGTTTTAGTATTTTAGTACTTACAAAACTATAAAAAACAAAATCAGAATAGTTTAAAATTACACCATTTTAGGATATTTAGTTAGGCCGCAGTGGACCAACAAAGGTCAAAAATCCATTCCTTGCAAAGTATGTAATGCAATACTTATTGTTAGCTATTTCTAAAATGTATTACAGTTTTACCAAGTGCCACATAGTGACAGAATTCATACATACTGTAGCTAAAGCAGTTTCATTCTAAAAGTTTTCTTTAAGACCCTAATTATTATTTTCAATTCAAATTAAACTATATTATATAGAACTTTATGAATGTACATATTATGTTTGTAAATTTAAGATACATAATTTAAGTTTCATTGAATCATTCTTTAGGATAAATATTTCATAATTGAAATGTTATACATATAAAGTGTTACATTTCATTTATACTTAGGAACGTTAAGTTGGCTGTACAATGCCCATTTGGGCGATAACTTTCGACTTTGTTAGCGAACAAGTGTATCAAACTGAGTCTTTGTACCCGACTGCAGGAAGGGTATTGTTTTTCGGAAAGCCAGTTTAATACTTAATGTTATTTCAAGTGAAAAAGTGCAAGTTTATTTTCTAGGATCACTTATAAAATCATAAAATAACTTGCAAAACGAATTTGACCCCAAATATATAGATTAAACATCGATTTCTGTAATTTATTTCAGGTTGATAAGTGACGGAAATTGTGTATATAGAAGATTTGAACATTGTCATGCATGCAAACAAACCTTTGATATGTTATCTTAAAAACATCCCACACATAAAACTTTAGGAACCATATTATTATGATTGACGTAACATACATTGTATGTTGTACAGTTAGCCAAGTGATTTAGTATGCAGGAATGAAAATAAAGATTATTTCATGTAGAGAGACATTATCTATTGTCTGTTTTCAAACCAAATTGTGTCGTTTGTAGCCATTGGATAATGACATTTCTGTGTCTATATTCTCATATACATACACCCTACTTGTCTCTATTCTCATATTATACATCCTACTTTGTTTCTGTATTGAATCAATCTTTATTTCATCATTTGCATATCAAATAACTTTGCTAATTTTACGTATAATTTCTTTATTTCTAAACCATGTATGTATAAGTCAATGACGATTTGTATTTATAGTGTAAGGTAGGAATTACGCATTTTGCACAAAGAGAGATAGGTATTTATACAAATCTACAGCTTGTGAGAAAAGCCTTGGTATATGGATGAGTAAATCAATTACTATCACCACGAAGTGTTATTATTGAATTACGTATCGACATGAAATTATTAATGTCGTCTAAACTCTATGCGTACCTTGAACAAACAATATGAAGTGTGTTGGTGTTTAAAGATTTCATTTACAATAAACTTAAAGTTGTCCTGAAACTTCTTAGTATTAGTCGATCATTATTCATTTAATTAAATAAATCCTTTCACCGAATTGTTTGTTTTATTTTATAATTATATTTAGAGATACGAAATCCTTAATGTTATTTATAAAAAAAGAACAGAAAATGAATAGGTAGTGACATTATTTTAAACGAATCGGATGCATCACAAGTATCGTACGGATCGGACGCATCGCACGGATCGGACGCATCGCACGTATCGGACGGATCGGTCGTATCGCACGGATCGGTCGCATCGCACGGATCGGACGCATCGCACGGATCGGACGTGTCGGACGCATCGCACGGATCGGACGCATCGCACGGATCGGACGCATCGCACGGATCGGTCGTATCGCACGGATCGGTCGTATCGCACGGATCGGTCGCATCGCACGGATCGGACGCATCGCACGGATCGGACGCATCGCACGGATCGGACGCATCGCACGGATCGGACGCATCGTACGGATCGGTCGCATCGCACGGATCGGACGTGCGATGCGTCCGTACATCGTACGGATCGAACGCATAATTGTACGATCATACGATGCGAATCAATAAATGTAGTTGTATGAGTTTCTGTACAAGACTATAATCCGTTGCGTGTGATGCGTACCGCGTACGATGCGCCTGTGGACGCGTAGAGTCTGGCCAACGAAAGCAGACCAAGAAAAGGCGAGAAATAAAATATTATTAGTAGTGTTAATACTCCACTAATACCAATCGTGTTTTGATAGTGCTAAACTAATGTCATATCAAAAGTTCAGAAATTAATTCGTGGACAGCTTTCGCCATCGACCCACACGACACCATATAGATGGTGGCAAGCCACAACTGTGCGCTTCTCGCGCAACTTTATGCCTCGCACAGCAAAACTGTGGAATGAGCTGTCGTCGGCGGTATTTCCGAACCGATACGACCTTCAAACCTTCAAGAAAAGAGCATATTCCTTTTTAAAAAAAGGGCGGCAACGCACCTGTGACTCCTCTGGTGTTGCGGGTGTCCATGGGCGGCGCTGATCGCTTACCATCAGGTGACTCGTTTGCTCGTTTGCCTCCTATTCCATAAAAAAAGCTTTCGTTGGCCAGACTCTACCTTCTACGCCAGCGCAGTGTATTGTGCTTTGTTTAGACCATTTTTCTTTCCCGTTAGTATCGACAGTGATAGCGAAAAAATAATATCGGATACCAAGTTACAACGATGACGTATTAACGATCTTTCAAATATTAAACTTCATTGTAAAAAGAAGATTAAAATTATAGTTTTATTTGATTTGTCATATTTAGAAAACATGAAGAAACTTATTTAGTTTTGAAAATTGGGCTTTTTTTTTCTAGGAGTCAAGGAAATATTTTTATTCATTGACAACACTTACTGTTACGTCAAAATTGTCACAGTACTGTCGTGTCATCAATGTCAAACTAATTCAATTTCCGGTATTTTATTTATTACGTGAACTTTGTTCGTAGCCGGTTGTTGTAGTTGATAAGGCAATAAATCAATAAATGTTTTAGATGTATTGAACAAATAATAGATATACTATTTATTAGCTGTTACGACTTCGAAGTACATAAGCATAATGGCAGAATTTTTGAAAGGTTTATTGTTATCGGTTTTAACTGAGAAATGCTACGAAGAATATTTCGAGAAATTCAACTTTCTCGATGGTAATTATGTGCTACATATTTTGTTGGACTGCTCAAATTCTTTAAACCACAATGTTTAATGTGTTGTATGAGTCCTTTACTTGTGTACTTATTCATATTCATAAAGATTTTACGTTTTTTTATTATTTCAGGTCCTTGTATGACCGCGACCCTTAGTAAAGGTCTCGGCATCGGTATCATTGCCGGCTCTATTCTTGTGAAAGTTCCTCAAATATTGAAGATTTTAGGCAGTAAGAGTGCAGAGGGCATCAATATTTATGGAGTGTACTTGGAGTTGTTTGCTATCACAGCAAACTTTGCTTACAGTTGTGTTATGGGATTTCCATTTAGGTAAGTCTTACTTATTATCAATTTATGAGAACTTAAATACTATCAGCTTCACAGTTTCGGATGTGTAAACAAAACAATAGAAAATTAATAGACAGAAAAGTATAAAACAAACTATAGAATGGGTATAATAGGTAATATAAGTCCAATTCAATCTGTTAAAATAAATCCTGACTAGTTTCAGCCACAACCATTTTACCTCAATTGTGTTCACTTGTTCAGCTAGTGTGCTCACAGTTATCTGTGCGCTCATAGCCAATTTTAGTCAGGAATTTATCTATTTTTCAGTGCATGGGGAGAAGGCACATTCTTAGCGATACAAACAGCCATTATTGCCGCACTCGTACTGCACTATGGAGGGTCAACAGGCACCGCTGGACTCTTCCTGGCCACATATGCAGGCATTGTGTCCGCTCTAGTCAGCGGTGTGACTCCCACAGATGTTCTGTGGACCATGCAAGCTGTTAATGTGCCTATAATTGTTATAGCCAAGGTAAAAAACTGCTTTTATACTATTTATTAAAATATTTTCCATTTAGCTATTAACAATTCTTATTGGATAAACTAAGGTGCTTAGGATTTTGGCTCAAACATGTTTATTACACTTGTTTTTTTACAAAAGTTATTAGGTTTTTTACAAATAGTCATGTTTTATTCTATAGTAATACAAAAACTTTTCTCATTCTGTTTATGATAATTAAAACCTATTGTAGATTCTCATACTGAAAAATGCTTTTTGTAACTTAGATACTTATTTCACTGAACAATAATATAAGATTTATATCTACAAAGCAGTCTTTACAAATATAACTAATAAACTTTGCATATTTCCAATATTATGATAATTTGAACATTTACATGAAAGTCCTATAGGTACTGAATTTATAATAAGAGATTATGTAAAATGTTTACGTGGTTGCAGTTTAAACGACGGTAACTATGTTAAAAACATTACAGACGTAATCAAAAACATCAATCATTGATAATAGTATACAAAAACTATATTATGCATTATAATAATATATTCCCAACCCAAAGACCTTGGGAATCTGAAATATTTAACTAAAGAATAATCCTAACATTGTATTGTTTTGACTAAACAAAACCAGTTAAGTTACTATTAATCATTAGGTTAATTTAGTCATATTATGACTAAGTTAATTTTATGAATAAAATACTCTATCTTTTATAATTTTATTTGAGCCATCAGTCATTCTATACATTTTATTTGTGTACCTACTTATAACTAGTTGTTTGAGGTTTATAAGTCCGGTTAAAAAATGCTTTAGAAACCAAGAAGTCTTGTATATCATTTAAACATACCTAATCTAATGTTTCTTGTCTTTACAGTCTATCCAAGTAATCACGAATTACAAGAATGGTAGCACTGGACAGTTATCAGCGATTACGTGTCTGCTACTGTTTGGAGGCAGTATAGCTAGAATATTCACATCACTGGTCGAAACCGGAGACTTCATCATTATTGTCACATACTGCGTGTCCACTGTGGCTAACGGCGCCATAGTAGCGCAACTCTTCTGGTACTGGAACGTCGGAAAGGGAACCCAAACCCAAACCAAAAATAAGAAAAAGAAGAAACATGCATAATTTTTAATATTTTAATTCCTATTTATTTTTCTTATCAATGAAATGTTATTAAAACATTTTTACCTCAGATTTGGATTTTTATTTATCTAGTGATAAAGAAAGATAAATGCGATTTATGAAGGAGTACAAAATCAATAAACACATTGTGTTATGCAATAAAGTCGATACCTGGTACTAATGAATATAGGCAGGGAAAACATTATCAGTTGGTTTCATTAATATGATAAAAAAATATAGGTACCTTTTATATACTTTACCGCGGTACTCATTAATGGTTACAATCCAGTAGCAATTGTTTTCGATACAAAATCGTTACTAAGGAATAGTTTATCATTATATGCCTCTGTGTGCGGCAGTTTATAAGATGGCACCTGCCAACTAACTTACTTTATAACTACAGTAAAACGGGGTGAATAGGTACAGGGAAATTCTTCATAGTATCTATTCACCCTTCTTCTGTCCCTATTCACCCCATTTTACTGTTACTTATTCAACTTAAGGGCTACCTAATATTTTTTTCGATCTGGGAAAGATACGAGGGTGCATTTGTTTGTAAATTATTTATAGTCCAGTCATTGTAATGATAATGGGTTATATTATAAGTTCATTTTTATTTATGGTATAAGCCCTGATGGTAAGCAATCGCCGGCGCCCATGGACACCCGAAACACCAGAGGCATTACAAGTGCGTTGCTGGCTTTTTGGTGGTTAGGATTTTAAGCGTTGTTGGGGAATCGGGGTAAGAGTGGGGGCTCACTCATACAACGAAACAACGCAAGCGTTGTTTCACGTCGGTTTTCTGTGAGGCCGTGGTATCACTCCGGTTTATAAATAAAACAACATAATACATTGAAAGTCACTTTATAGAATTAGTTATACCAATTACAAATAAAAGATTATTTATTATAGTGACTGACTATGCTATTCCATTCCGTCAAACTTTGGAATGATCTGTTTATCGAGTGGAAATTGGAATAACAATTAGAAACCAAAAAATGGATGCGGTATTTAATTGCAAAGCATTTAGTAAGCTGTATTTCATAAGAAAACATAAATGCGTAACCGGTATTCTAATCTACGTACATTCACGAAAAACAGAAAAGGAATACATTCATATTGTACTCTATACCTATATTTACAACTAATCATAACTAGAATACATTTTGCAATAAAAATCGACCGTGAATAACTGATGTATGGGAATATAGAAACCTAAAAATAAGATTAGAACAGATAGTTAGATGAAATAAGATAAGCTGCACCTGCTCTCTAATAAGGTTATCTATCATTCCAGAAAAGAGATTTAGAGTTAAATTTAAATTTGTTAGTAGATCAGTTAATTCACAGTCAAGTACGTAGGTAAGGTGATGAGCACCTAAACAATATTTAGAACATAACCGTAAAACTAGCACTCTGTGGCAAAACCAAACTCTTGTGATTTTATTCTTTGGGGGCTTGTTCGGCGGGTTGCTTCTCCTCCGGGTGGGCGTTTCTCTCGGGCTCGTTTCCATCAGCCCACTTTCCGTCGTATTCTTTTCTGTCCACGTACCTTTCTTCTTCATATTCACCCTCGCTACGATGGCTATCGCGTTCCGAGTAACGGGAGTAGCTGTTAAAAGTAACATAAAATTAGTAAATGTCTGATTAAATAATTACTGAAATAATTTTATTTCAACACTTTTATTGATATTGTGCTTACCTGTCCCTATCTTTGTCTCGTCGTTCTGGGCTGTAAGACCTGGATCTGCGTGGTCTTTCAGGACTGCGTGATCTTGAATAACGACCGCCCCTGCGATCTCTAAAGTCACGGAAACCACCACCCCTGCGAAAAAATGTAATCCAATTATGACTTTCACAATTTTGAAAAAAAAAAATTGTTGTGTTTTATTCATATTGTAAAATAAATATATAGTTACTAAAATTAAATAGTCTATGCCTTACCTGAAGGGTCTGCCACGGCCACCACCGCCTCGGCGTGGCCTGAAGGGTCGTCCTCCTCTAGAGCGGTTGTCGCGCCATTCTTGTTGGAACCGACGTCCATCGTCGCGGCGGAAGTCTCCACCGCCACCGCGGCCGCGGCCCCGTCCGCCGCCCCCGCCGTTGTACGTGTGGAAGCGGGGACGGTAGTACGTGCCACGCTCATACCCACCGCGACCTCGCCAGTTCCCGCGACGCACGAAACGACGGAACCTACAGTGGATCCATTATTAAAATGTGTTGCTTTCATATAACACAAATTGTTCATGCAAATGATTGTAATAAATTATCGTTTAGTAGTCATCATGCTGTGAGAGGGATCTAGGGTCAAAAACTGTGTTAGTCAATTAATCTAAGTTAGCTCATTTGTTATTTTATTACGAGGCATTTACATTACAGAGTTTTATTAGGTATATGCAATTAGACTCAAATGAAAAGTAAAGCATAAAATTACAGGGATAAATTAAAACACACAACAGCAAAAATACCTTGAGCCAGACCGTGATCGAGATCTGCTGCGAGAGTAGTAGGAGCGGCTCGCGTCGGAGCGAGAGCGGGAGCGAGGCGAGCCCGAGCGACGTCGCCGCGACGCCACCGAGCCACTCGCGCTCGATGCAGACCGCGAGCGAGACCGGGACCGGGACCGGTACTTACGTGGTCGCGACCTTAACAAATACTAAATCATGTACCAGAAATATTCGAAAAAATTTGATCATAAGATACATGATGATCCAAATCTTGGTGCAATATGAATGATTTCCAATCCACCTTTTACTGATTGTTAGGTTTGAATTCTTAGTTGAAGTTAATCAATTTATTAAGAAGCTACGTTATGTAAGCCTCAGAAAAATGTAAAATATGTCCCACCTGCTCCTAGAACGTTTGGATCTTCTATCGTCATCAGAGGAGTTAGATGAATGCCTTCTCGGTGAAGGCGGTGAGCGTGGTCGGCGTCCTGAAGGGGAGGGTGGTTTGATGCGCGTCACAAATTGTTCTGGTCGTCCATCACCAACAGATACCGGTGTTTCGCCCTCTTGAGCTAGTCGGAATGAACCGAACTTGTCTAGGACTATGTTGCCCTTACGGACCTGAAACAGTGAATGTATGCCTTATGTTTTAGATGAACAAAATAAATTGCTAAATGGCAATGAAGACATATATTTTCGTATTAAAAGGGAGGAGGTTTAAGCGTAGATAGTAATAGACTCGTACATGTTCACTTACTGGATGTGAGGGCTCAGTACCGGGCGGGTCGGGCTCTCGCTTGTTTGGTGGTGGGGCAGACGGCAGTGGAGGCGGCTCCTTCATTGCCATTGCCCTACGTACCGATACGTTCTTATCCCCACTTGACGGAGAAGGCTAATTGAAATGAATAATAACATTAGTAAAACAGCAAGACATAAAATACAAACAGTATATAAAATATTAATTCTATTTAGAATGTCGGTTATCTCACCTTATTATTTTCTTGTGAATCATCTGAGCTGTCTTCAAATGCATAATGTTCTTTATAACCCTTTGGCACCGGTGTTTCCTTCTTCTTGACCCTGTAATATTTATTAATTTTAAAACCTATTGCGTACAGTCTTACTTGCACTTATATAGAACACTTATAGTGAATGAGAGATAATTAATTTCTGCATACACAAGTAAAATAAATATAAGGTTTGAAAAAAAAAAACAAAAAAAAATTGGAGTGTAGTAGATGCGAAAAGAAAATGTCGTATCTGTAAATTAATTATCTCGTGCTAATTGTAACAGTCAAATAAAAAAGAGGCCGGATTTCTAGCCTGTTTGAAAATAAAATAATCTTAGCATTGTTTGAAAAAATAAAAAATAAGCGCATGTGGTTTTAAAAATGAATACGGGGCCTGCACCACTCGACACGTGCACGCTAGTGACCGTGAAGTAGGCGAGGTGGCGCGGCACGTACGTGTCTTTGACCGCGCTCATGGACATCTTCCACTTGGGCTTCTCGAGCGGCGGCGGCGGCGCCTGGTCTATGGGGCTGAGCGAGCCGCGCCCGTCGCGCTTGTGCAGCACCTCCTTCTCCACCATTACGTGGTACGCGCTCAGCTTGGACTCCAACTCCTCGAGCCCGTGCATATCGTCTAGCATCCTGATGAATACACATTTAATAAATAAATGCTCACAACGACACATATTCATTGCAATACAACAAAAATAGTTTTGCTGTCACTCTTTTACACAATTTGTATAAAAGACAAAAGTTAGTGAATCAATTTAAATATTAAGTGTGTTTATAAATAGGCTATGGTGTCCAATACGGGCAAGCGGAATGCTCCCTTGATAAAATAACACGTTTACGGCTAACACACGAAGCGTAATAGCAACTACGTACCAGAATGATTATGAGCAGAAAACAGTTATTTTTATGTTACATTACAGGCAATTTGTAGTTTGCTTGCGCAGTTATTATTTATTTATTAAGAGTATTGTATAACAGGCATCTTTTATTTGACTTATACAATTAGCGGCGGCATTAGACTGACTTGCTACTTATTAATTCTATGTACTATGTGATTTGTTACCTCTTATCGTGTTTTCTATCGTATTCACCGTCAGAACTGAGGTCTCGCTTCTTACTCTTCAATTCTTTTCTGTAACATCAATTAATGAACTTATTACTCTGAGACTACTCTATCTAGGGCAGTATGAGAAATCTTTCGGCTTTTATTTTTCTTTCCAAGAGAGAAAGTAAGACTCAAGTATGGGAATGTTTTCAGTTCAAAAGTTCTTCTCATGAAAATTGACCGACGTACCTGATAGCGTCTCTAAGTTTCTTGTCTCCGATGCTGTCGAGGTCGCGTAGACTGTACTCATTGTTGGCGGCAGCGCGCGCTAACTTCGCTTTTCTCTTTTCTTCCCTTTCCTGTTCCTTGCGCTTTCTCTTAGACTCCTTTTTCTTCTTCCTATAAAATATTTGTAGTTTATTGCAATTAGTTCTGTTCTGAAGTAGGAGTCGCTAATGTAAATGAGTGCTTTTGTTCAGCAGTGAACATATCCAGCTAATGATGAATGTAGGTCATACATGGTATTACTTTAATAGTTATTCAGTAATGATTAATGATACAATTAAATTAGAAATTAAATAATAGTGCTAAAATTATGAGCGGTTAGTATTATCTTGAGGTTGAGCAAAGTATATTTTGAGGCAAAAAATTTAGTCAAACCAAAAATAAAAGCTTTTCATCATCCTAATTAATTTACAGTGAAGCTGGTAACTTTGCTCACCCCAAACAGAACAGATCAGTAAAGGGTACCGACTTGTCTTTCTTCTTCTTTTTCTTCTTGTCGCGGTCAGCGCCGGGCTGCGGCTGCTGTCCCAGTTCCTGCATCTTGCGGTTGCGCTTGTACTGCGCAGTTTCTTCTAAGAAATTCCGCACCTTGTCTTCATAGTCTGAATCCTCTTTGGTCATTTCTAAGAACTTGCGTACCTGTAAATTAATTGCAGGTTTTTTTATCTTCTTTGTTCTCTTATAAGACCAATTCACGCCATGTTTTAAGATAACAAAAACAACATTCATGCATTCTAATAAGAATCTTACCTTTAATTCATAATCAATATCTGCTTGAGACCTCTGTGGCTCAGGGTTGACTTCTTCGACCGGTGGCGGCGGCGGCTGGTATCCGTACGGGTGGTTGAACTGAGAGTTGTGAGTACGAGAGCCGGCCTCGGGCGCGCCGAGCATCTCCATGCGCTTACTCAGCGGCGACAGCGAGCGCTGTCGCTTGCTGTTAGGTTGAGACCGGCGCTTCTTCTTGCGATTAGGACCTTCCGAATCTGTGAAGAACCATTTCATTGCACATTATTAATTATTGTTCCATTTCTAACTTCTACAGCATGCATGCATACAAGTGCTTTTTAAACCTCAATCATACACATTCAGACAAATTCAATGAAGAATGTACATTTTATCGGTTAGTTTGTGAAAATCTAAGATAGTGAAGTAGGAAGATACTATTTACAATACTTCAGCTTTATTGTAAGTGCATGGCATGGGTATTGGTAGAGTATATTATGATGAAAGAATTTGTGTGCTGTTGAACAAATACAAAAGTTGAAGATCCCATGGCCAGATTGCAAAAGCAGCTTTAATCATGCATTTTTTTATAAATTTATAGATATGTCCTACCCAATTTTGGCCACTCAGTCGACAGCTTGGCTGAGTGTGATGCTGAATTAAGGGTTGTCGACACAATCCACACAGAACCAAATATGTTTTGTAGGATAAGGTTTTGTACTATTCAGATCAGTTGATAACTATCCATTTCTCTTGAGTTGATAAAGGACATTTCAAAAATATATTTAAAACATTACCACTTGTTTCGGATGAGGACGACGAGGAGTCCGATGATGAACTGGAGCTCGACGAGTCAGATGACGATGACGAAGAACTGCTCGACCGCTTCTTCTTACCCTTGCCGCGCTTCTTTTTCTTCTTCTTATCTTTCTTATCAGTCAAATTCAATAACTGCTTCAACGTCTCTTTCATCTCGTACGACTTTGCCCCTGTCAATCCAGGCAGTAACAACTCTGCTGGTTCAATTAAAGGCTTGGTCGTAGATGTCTTGCTCTTTAAGAAATCGAGAGAGTTTTGCGCCTCTTCATGGAAAGGTATGATGGCTAAACAATCTTCATACGCTTTCTGTGCTTCAGTAATCTTGTTTTCGTCCTCGTAACTGCGGCCTAGTGCGACTAGTGTCTCTCCTAGATACTTTCTAGCATTAGCATGGTTGGGATTCAATTTCAAGGATGTTTCGAAATCTTCTATGGCCTTTTTAAATGTTCCACTATTGGCATAAAGTGCTCCCCTTGCAACTAATCCCTCGACATTTCTTGGATCGATGCTCAACGCTTTATTAAGACACTGGAAAGCTTCAGAGTGACGGCCGGCTTTGAAATGTTCTATACCTTCTGCAACTGAACGGAATGCCCACTTGCTGGCTTGTGCTTGACGCAGTTCATCAGCATATTCTGTCGGTACAAACCCTCCCCTGTGACAAAAACGTGGTATTATTAAAATATATTCTAGCATTTGTATAGGAAAAATTTTAAGGATCCGTAATTCAACTTACCTCAAAGATGGAAAATTGGTGCAGTGCATGTTGGAGATTCCGAGCAGTTCAGAAAGATATTGGACGCAGTTGGGGTTATTGAAGCCAGGACTCTTCTCCAATATGGCTTCATAACTCTCTCCCTTCATATCCACTGTTTTCCTGCAGGAAATTTACGAAAGTAAGTAATGTGGCAATGAGTTTAAGTAATTAATTGTCCTTTTATAATGGAGTATTTTCACTGAGATGAGAATAATTTCTTCAAAGAAGTTTTTATATAGTTTCAAGCATTTAATTCCTAAAGTGTTTGCTTAGTGTCACACATACGTTTATCCTCACCTGTTCCAATGTAGCTGTTCAAAAAATGTTATGTTACTTGTATTTTATTTCTTTCACACATAAATATAACATCATAGATTAGGTGATGCCGCCTCGACAATGTGACATTAATATTACCGGGACATTCACTAAGGTCACAACATAATTCAGTAGGTGTGACACGTCTTGACAAATCCTCGCTATACCTAGAAAAGAACACCCTAAAATAATACAGGGAGTGTACATCCACTGGCGTGGAAGGTATGTCGGACACAACGATGTGAACTGCCACTCTATCTTGGAACTATTGAGTCATCTCGCAGAGCCTCACGTCAATCTGCTAAATTGATAAGCGCCGGGAGCGAGTCCTTTATAATAATAAATAACTCCAACATCCAATAAATGTTCATTATAAAAGTCCAATCAATACGTCTCAGATAATGCTGGAATGTTAAACATTAGCTTTAATACAGAATAACATGTTGCTTTTTAGATATAAGATTGAAGAGACCCTAAAATAATATTTGTACTGACCTTTTCCATTTTATGTCAAAAAACAAAAGATGTGTAAATAATTTGAATACTTTGAAAAATCCTCAACATATATGTGCAGGAATCTCGTTGAAATATATATTATAAACATCCTTCAAGAATCCCAAGGTTTGTTCACATCAGATCAAACTTTGAACAAATATCATGCAATCTTTTTCACAAGTTGGTGAACAGTGTGACTTTGTACTGAAAAGTGATCATAAACCAGTGAAAACATACATCCAACACTCCTGCTGATACACTTACACATATACCTACCGAGTGTACATATTTGATTCAAATAGTTGAGTGACAGTTGACAAACACAATCTGTTAATTTTAATGAGTATCTAAAAACCAGAGGTATTCTTGTATTCCTTCCACATACTAAGAACTCAATTTACATGTGATAGTGTTCCATTTCTTGAAATCCCATTAGTACTTTTTTGGTTTGTTCCTTGTCTATGATTTTTCAGTTGTTAACTTTCAAATCTCTTCAGTCTTAACATTCTGCTATGTTCATAAATATCTTCCAAGTCATTATTCCTTTTGTCCAATAAATAAAAAAAATACCACTGTTTTTGTAGGCTCAACAAACAACTGAACTACAAATAAATACATGAAAACACTATGTTTGTGTAAAGCAAAACTTTAAACCTGTAAAATAGTGTAGGGACAATGTGATTACTCAGTAGTGTGTTATCGAGTCTGTACGTACTTGTAGATGAGTGGGAAGTCGTCAGTGCTGAGTAGGCCCAGTGGTGGCTTAGGCGGAGGGTCATCCGGGCCTCGCGTCACACCCTTCATGCCGCACACCATTTTGTCGGTGTCAGGGATAACTTCTATCACTTCGCAGCATACAGTGTCATTCATCAGGTAGTTTCTTGATACGTTTTTCTTGTCCACAGCAGGTATGATATTTGTAACTGGTAAAAATGCCTAAAGACAAAAAAGAAAACACTGAATTGACAATGTTAATACATTATATTTAAAAAGTGTCTTTGAACTAGTTACAAAAATTAGTCATTCAATGATTTTGAGTCCCAGTGACACCCACATAAATACCAAAAGTTGTAACAGTCGTGTTAGTTTCATTTTGTACACTGTGTGGGTGGCAACTTTCATCATTCCTATGTACTTATATGGGCTGACCACATATTGCCATTCTAATTTAAGCTGAACTGTGAGTCTTATGGACAAATATGAATGCCCATCAAAACAGCAGTTTTGTATCAGAATTTGTGATCAAATATTGAATAATAGCATGAATGAAAAATCATCATATCATGTTATTTTCTACTTAATCTCAATACAAATAAATTTCATAATATTGTGCAATACCTTCACATTGATGTCAGCTACATATCTTGAGGTTGGTCCGGCAGTGCATAGCACCTTTAACATCATACCAGATGTTGTCCTGTTGATGACTGCTCCTATAATAAGTTCTCCCGTCTTCACATTCTGGAATAGAAGAGTGAAATAACAGTTTAAAAACAATGCATTAGTAGTATTGCACAAATGTACATTCCTTGGCTGAGAGGTAAACCTTTTAGTCATTCAATTAGTGGTGCTAGGTCATTGATATATAGCATTGTTTTACAATTCTGGCAGTAGTAATTTCTGATGAATAGCAATGTGTTGCTACAGTAATAACTATGGTATTCCCTTCACCCTTGAACATGACAAAGAGATTGAGCGGGATAAACAATCCAAGTATTAATCTAGCTTTTGCCCATAACTTTGTACATGCAATCCTGTTTTTTGTGGTTCCCATAAGATTTTCGGGAAATCCTTGATAGAAGAATCCTGTTGGTCTTACCTCTCACCAATTTTTAGCTAATTTGATTTAAATTCTTGAGTTATAAATATATAGACTTACATCAAAGAAATGTCTCAATCTTGCTGACTTGTCTACACTCAAAAATGTTTCAAAAGGCGGCATCAGTGCATATAGATCTGAAACAAATGTTGAAATGTGTTAATACAGAATACACATTTTAATATGCATAAAGACAGCTGTGTGTATTATTCCTTAAAGAGTTGAATTGAACATAGTAACTACAGTCAGAATGTAAATTATATTAAAGTAATGAGGATAATTACATTTTATCTTTCAAGGCCATCATAAACTATGATAAACAACATTCTTTTTTTTTTCTGACCTTACTTAGGCATAATAAAGGTAACTATTTGTAATTCAACTTATTTACCATTATTGTCTTTTATGCTGACAATAAATTATACCAGAATTGAAGATATTGATTGGAGTTGGAGTATTCAAATATTATTATTGTCACACTACTATGGCAACACCCACAAGACAAGCCAAAATTCCAGGATATGCATGTTTTTTTAGTATAGCAGGGTCTTATCAAAAATAAGAAGATAATGTTTAATACTCACTGTCTTCTGGTACAGGCGCGTCAGTTCCAAGGCTTGATGATGATGGGGTTTCTTCCATTATTGAAGTATCAAACAAAGCGTTAGCCTCTTTGGCAATAAACTGATGTAGCTTTAAACGTTTTCCTCGATCTTGGAACGTCAAGTGCTTGTGTCTCGACTGATACACAGCGAAATCCAGAGCGCCCACGCCAATTTTAGATAAGTCGTCTTCTCCTCTTTCTGCCTCCCAAGTTTTTTGTAATTGCTGTCCATGATAATTTATGGACTGCGTCACTAAGGACGCATCCAATGACGTGTCCATACTACTGCACTGTAAATAAGTAAGAGAAAATTAATACACTTGATTGGTATAAGACATCACATTTCAAATAATAGTCTCAAAACTCAATGAAAGTGAGAGTTTCTGAAAGCCGATCGACGCCATTTTGGCAAATTTTAACCACGGAATAATTAACGATTTACTATTGCTATTGTTAATTTGAGTACTAAAACTGTAGCTTACCTTAACAATCTCAATGTTTAGTTATATTTTGTGTGCAAATCAGTGAAATATATTTACTTTTTTTTGAAATAAGGAACACATTCGTGAACCAAATCCACACTCGTGTGAAATGGCGACGAATGAGTGAATGAACGATTGAACTAAACAAAATTGAACCATTTGTTTACAAGAAATGAAGAAGGAATGTAGTAACAACTCTAAATACGAGGCTTTTTGCTTCATTCCTTAATTCCAAATTAATTGTTCTTGCTTTTTGTTGGTCCGCAAAGACTGATCTTTAAGATATTGGATTTGAATTGGGAAAGGGGACAGGCACGACACTTATGGACATCTACGACACCAGAGGAGTTGCAGATGTATTGCGTAGCGCTTGTAAACAAACGATAACATAACATAACAAGATTGTAAGTATGAAAATACAATGGAAATACATCACATACATACAAAAATATTTAAAACTAAGCGTGACTTTATCTTTCATAACTTCTGTACTGCAGTGTGCCACCTACAACGTACCTCCATTTCTACCAATTAATTCACTTTTGGGAACAGCGTGTAAAGTTCCTTAAAGTCGGAAAACGGAGGATCGTCCGACAAGGCAACGTGATCATCCTTGACGGATTACTGCCCAACAGTTGTAGACTGTAGGTGTATTAGAATTTACTATCAGTGTTATTCGAGAGCATTGCGTGTTGTACGACTTGTGACGTCATCAGTAACATCACACTACCATGAATAGGAGCCGAGCAGCAGGTTTAACCGCGCAGCAGTACGCAAGTTTTTTATGCCTGATGCATAGCTGTCAGCAAATATCGAATGGAGATTAATAAATAAATATAAAAAATACGTTAACTTATTTTATGTTATCTTTTGTTAAATTCTTGTTTTCGGGGAAGAGAATTGCGATGTTAGGTATAATTAGTGTGTTGTGAAAATTATTCTGTGGTTGTGCCAAAAAATACTTAATATAGCTAAATAAAATAGTTTAGGATAGTTATTCCGAGAAGAAATTGAACCCGCGATACCTACGTCGCGCAGCCGCTCCCGTTGCTGCAACTACTATGCAAATCGTGTAGCATGATTGTAAATCTAGCTATCATCTTACTAGAGCTATTCTTCCTGAGAAATTCTATTTTCCCTGAGAAATACAACCCGGGTACTACTTATTTACTCAGACCTCGAAAAGAGGTCTGAGTAAATAAGTAGTTTCTAAGTCTGTGTGCTCCATCTTCAGCCGCATCTTCGCTGGGTTGGTGGCCAAACGCAGACTTATCAACGACAATTGAACAACAAACGAAATTGCACGGTATTTTATATTTTGGTATCGATATAAAAAGAAGGAGATCACTATACAACTCCTTTATAAATAATCTTCTCATATGTTACGAAAAATAAGGTCAGATAAAAAAAGTTTAGGTACTACACCTATGATTTTGTACGCCACCTAGATAAAATCTAAACCAGTACAAAACACGAACAAAAGCTCAGAATCCTTTCTAAAAAAAAAAAATCAATCGCATCTTACACATATTAGATACTTAGTTATAACCATAACGCATATTTTTTCTCAAAGGATACTAAAGGATATAACACAATGTAGCCTCCTAATATTTTATAATAATGTAGATATACCGGCCATATCTTGCATACTTCAAAGCGGCCATAAAGCGTCATTGGGAAGGTCTCACTTCTATAGAGAGGCGAATACAAAAGACGAAAAGAGGGCTAGGTAATGGCAGACACAATGGAATACTGTTTGGACTAGGAGGCGGCCCGCCCTCCCTAACTCCGTACAATGGTCCACCGCGAAACTTATTTTATTCCTCCACACTTATTTATTTTTTGTACCTATCTACTTTCAAGTTTTACACGTGAATGCTTACGATTGTGTGCCGGCCATTGTTGTAAAAATAGATTTTAAATGAATCATTTTGTTGTAATAATATGGTTTCTTTTGCTTTGAATGTGGTTATATGAGAATTTTAAATATTGTCTTGTGAGAAATTTTAATTTTTCATACTTGTATTAAACGAAGTGAAGGTGAAATTAAATACAAATACTTTAGTAAATACTATACCGAACTCGTTAACTACATTTTCTAATGAGAAAAATCAAAACCATTTCTACATAAATATCTTCAGAGTTCAGATTGGAATATAAAATAATAATTGAAAGCTTACACATTATATAAACTTATGAATGTCAGACATGATAAAAACACACATAATTATATTATAGTAAAAACTAAAATCATTAAATAATAATAAATTAATCGCCGGTTGTCTGTAGACTTCGCTTACCGCACGTGCTACGAAGTGCTACGCGGCGGCTACGACGATCCACTTGTTTGACTGTCGCCCAATTGCGGGCTTGTAACATCTTTTATCTCCTGAATTTTTTTCTGGTATAGGTATGAAACACTGTTATGTTCGTTTTAGTTTTCAATTTGTGTACAGGCAACGTTAGTTATTATGACGCCAATCAAAGTTATGCCTCCATCACAGCCTCCATTCAGCACGAACAAAACCACGCTCCAACGACCTTTTAACAATCAACAAGGCCGTGTGCACAAAATGAAAGATCAATTCATACAGAAAACTACTGTTTCCATTAATATCAGTTATTTTGACACGCAATACACGCCGGCCACAATGTGGATGCTACCAAAATATTCGTAATGGAATCTTTTTGGTTGGTAATAAGGTGGTTTATGATTTGGCAATTAGAGTATTGAGTGAACGATTAGTGGTTGTGTGTGTGTATGCAAGGTGTATTGTGCAGGTTCACACAATACGCGGCGCGGCTTTGTGTCTCGCGTTCGCGCCATTGTAGTCGGACATATTACCCAACGTTTCCACATTGTATCTGCTCCTGCTGTCTCTGGCTTCTTCCTTTGATGGGACATATCTTATTTGTCGTACGCACTATTGTGTTACACAGTTACTACTTATTCGTGTTTTTTGTGTTCACAGATTCTTATAAGAATGCTATTGTTATTGGGTTCTATACATTCGGTTTCCAGTAGGTGTTGACAATAAACTAAGCTCTTGAAATATATTTTTGTTTGCTTCTTCTTGCATAACTCGTAAAATTTTCTCAGCAACTTTCTTATGCATAAAAATAACCAATAGGCGAGGTATTAGAAATAGAGGTACCTAATCCTTTTTTTCTTATTGGAAAAACTTTATTCTAATGTAATCGAGCTATTATTTTGCAGCTAATAACTATTCATCGCATCAATTGAAAAGATTTTTCAAAAATCTGTAATCATAAGCTGGGTAACTAAAGTTCTATTCTCCTTCCCGTCCATAAATAGTTAGCTAACTAAAGTCAATGTATTGTAAACATTTAATTATGTCGTAAGAGGGAAATGCATTATGCAAGGGTAGGTATGCGAAAGGGTGAATGTTGACCACAGTGCCCGTGGATGCGCGAGCTCGGTGCGCGGGCTTGAATAATGTCGAGCCAGGCGTTCGCCGGCCGGCTCGCAGTCTGTGCCCGGCCCCCATCACACGCGTAGGTCTCGGCGACACTACCGCCACTGTCCGAACGAACTTTTTCGTAAACTTATTTTCCCGCCAGCTCTGTTTTTTGAATTTTCTTCGTCGTTTTCGGGGTGTTCGTGATTGTTGTGTGCCAGAATATTTTTTTGTGTGAATTTTATGTGGATGCGTGCTGTGTGTTGTGCCTTTATTGGGAATTTATTGGAGTAACCTGCCACACTTTTGGATTTTTCCGGTAAGTTTTAGTTTTAAGAATAATCAGAATCCAATTAGAATATTTTTCTATTAGATATTAATTTATGACTTATTTTAGTAATGGTGAAATACATTCACTAGTTATCTATTTCCCACTATTTAAAAAAAAACGTAAATTGTTTAAAGTGGATTCCCTTTGACTTTCCTATTATTCCAATCCCGCTCTATAACCAGTCTTAACCAGTGTGTCATTAATGTGTAGTTTTTATGAAGTATCTAGATATAATTGCATGTGTTTTAATTTTTTGTTAGTTAATTACCAGACCCATACTTAAATACTCCTGTTTCAATCCTCCGTAGATGCAGTCCCTAAATATTTACCGAATCTCCAACATTTTAAATTTCGTATCTGCATCGGATTGGTAGGTGTATTGTAGAGGTGTATTTAATTAATTAAAACCTTTTTAATCGATATTAAATAATATAAAAGCAGCGAAACAAATGAGTGATCAAAAAACCAATCGCGCGGCACATCGATAAACGCGATAAAGTTGCAAACAACAAAATAATGGTACGAGTCGCGGAATTAACGCTCCTATTGTGTTAGTACAATAATCCGCTATCTAGGCCAGCCTCAGTGCTGCAGACGAACCTTTTGTCTTTCATGTTCGCCGTTAATAATGGCGGGCACCGAAACAGCCGCGCACAATACCGCGAAATGTGCGCGTTTTCATTTGCAAGACAAAACGCGCTTTGTTGTTGTGTCCGCTCAATACTAAATTTATAGCCGGTGGACTGAGAGCCGTATTGACGGCCAGCTAACGAACGACCAACACCATAAATGCATTTTGATCGGAACACAGATTATGTAGCTTCGATCTAGATGAGGCACTCCGCGGTTATATCATTTCTGTCTCATTACTGTTTTGATATTTAGTGACATGTTCCATGTCTTAATTGAGAGTTTTGAGCCGTTTTTGACAATTAATCAGCTGATAACACTGTTAATAGAGCAAATAAAATATCGTTAATCATAATTAGTAATTTACCTATAATATTATGTTTTATCAATTCTGTCAAAAAAGCTTACTTATCACAAATAATTCTGATTGGATTCTGATTTTTATGTGATTCCAGATTCATCTGTAGGTACAGCTTTCCACCAAAGCGGAGTTGTTTGGCTCAAGTTTTTTTTTACGAAAAGTAAGGCTGAGAGAGCAAAGGAAACTATGTGGTCAACGGTCGCTTTGCGGTGCGTCGGTAGCGCCCCGGGCCAGGCCAGCTGTGGCTGCTGGCCATTAGCGGATTCGTATCTTAGCTTCTTCATAGCTTTTTTAGACGTTTTCGTCTTTTGAATTTAGAAGAGAGCTTGGATGATGGTTCTGTCTCTTCGTAATAACAAATAACATTTTTTTAATAATTGGCGCCAGCTGTAGATATTAACTATCACACTTGGGTACTTAAATTACTTGATCACAATAATTTACTCAAACCTCATTCATCGCGAAATCAAATAGAATCTTATAGATAAACAATTTAATAGAGATGAGAATCCAATTCATAATTTTAATTAGGAATGTTCGTTGCGAATCAATCAAGGAATAAATCAACAATATCAAGTGCGACACGCACTTGGCCAAGTTTTGTTATAAAAGATTCCGTTATGGGTGAAATGCGGAGACAGACGAAAACCGAATAAAAAACTCACAGATCCCCACACATAAAGTTACACTCGAGACCCAAAGAGTAAGTCACAAAAGCGTCGTAATTGGCCCGTTCTTTTTCTACTTCCCTGAAGCATTCAGAGCCAATGAAACGTGTGCATTTAAATGACGTTCCACAGCTTTGTGGGGTCACACTAAAGTTGTTCGTGAAACCGCCAGTGAATCTAAGACTTTTGTTTAGCGTACACCGAGGGGCTACTAAAAGAACCTGCTTGTTAAGAAATCATTAGTCATGCTTATTTGAAAATGTAATAGAATCGTCACTCGGAAATGTATTTCAAAATGTTGTTCTATAGCTGGTGTACACTATACAATTGAAGTATCAATTGAGTTATTATTTCTATGACTTTCTATTTAGTTATGGATGGGTACCGTTTGTTGTTTGCTTATAAAGTAATAATAAGTTCGTTAGTTAAGTATAGTTAATTGGGTGGTTCAATTCATCAAAGAGTAAAGAATTAATTCAAAGTTTATGTGGGTTAGTAAGAAATAACACGATCAATAAATGCTTTCAACACCCCTGATTAAAAAAGTTTTTTTTTATTGTGAATCGAATTCAATATTAGATGATTACTACTCCGCGGTTTCATCTAAGACCGATGAATGATTGCAGTTGATTATAGGCACCAATGCACCGTGATTGCCGAAAAACATTCATACATACAAACAAATAAAGTTTCACATTATAATATTGTATGTGACAATGCTATTCTTTTAAACTTTTGAAATGATTTACTCAAAATATCATGACATCTTTTTGCATATCATACTTACCATTTTCCAAACATTTCCCATATGCTTCTTTACACTAAACATGGCAGCCAAACCACAACAACGCAGGTACCCATTCGTTTAAATTTAAAAAATCAAATTCCACCGCCACCCGGTATCCGCGGCACGCACCACAAAACATACTTACATAACTACACATCCCTCATTCTCCTTTCTCCTATTGAATCTCCCCCTCACCCACTCCCATTCATTCTTTACAGCTTTTGTAGAAACGCTCAGGCTTTTTGTAACAATGCTGCCGACGTGAATAGTAACTGTCGAAATATTGTTAAGCATGATGTCATCTTGCAGACGCCAACTTGTGTCGACTATACTAAGAAAGTCAGCGATATAAAATACTTGGCTAATTTGAGTCTTGCAACGTTGATGTTGCATTTTGATTTGGTGTTAGATCGTTCTTGCAAGATTCTTATAGGTCCTCATTAAATGCGCCAACTTTGATGAAATTTTGCACTACTAGCGCAATAGATTTTTTTAAAGTGAAGATACTTAAAGTTCGTTGAACATTTTTTTACAGTACTTGGTTCGTCTAAAAATGGCATCCTTTTCCAAACTAAACCAGTTGGTTTAAAATTGATTATTCCATATTACTGAATCCCTATTCAGCATAACGTAAGGAAAAATGCAGACAAAAAATAAAGATTTGTAGGAACAAGAGTAAAAAAACTGGCACAGGATGTATTTATTCGTGGATGAAAATGGACACATAAGGCACTATAATTTAAAAAACTAGATTTTTTTTATATTTTTCTGATAACAATTGGAACCTAGCCGATCATCTGATGCCATTTGCACGTCGACTTACGGGACACCCTGTTTATGTATATGACGCATGTTACTAGTTACTAAACTTAATTAATGCCCCGTTTGTTTGGTTGCCCCGGCTTGGCCTGCAACGCATCTGTAGCTCTTCAGGTTCATTTTATTATGCATTATATACTTACCTTCAGATAATAAATGACAAGGAGGTCATGGAGATCCTTGACCAGTAAAAAAATAACAAAAGCCTTATTCGCGGAGGTTTTAGGTTAGCAAATAATTTCAAAAACGAACAAAATTTATTTCTTTGAAATATATTTCGATCATTGTCCAACTTATTATACAAATAATATCCAGAAATATTTTGGAAATAATTTCCAAGAAATCTACCTAAATGTTATAAATCTAAAATAAATCAACTGTAAACTCAAGACCAATCGTGCTGAAACATCAACAAAACGAACACTGACGCCCACATTTTGTAAATTGACAATATTCGCGATTCCACTGTCTATCGATAATATACATAAAAGTAGAGTATTAAAGTAAACAATGGTTAGGTACTAGGGTACTAGAGGGTGTAGGGGGGCAGGGCGATCGGTATTTGGTGCTCGCATTGTCGTTGAATAACTTTTGTCCCTATTGTGTAGCTGAAAGTAGAGCCACAAAGACTCTACGGCGTGGAACATAAACCGAAATTCATCAGAGCGCCGATTGTTCGTTTCTTAATGGTGTTTGCAGCTAGATTTGTATGTATTTACGCTATTTTTGGTTCATAGCTCCATGTAAGAACACAATACTGCTTTTCTTCTCGCTTTGCGCTTACTTGATTAGGAGTGCAACTGAGTATTGCAGAGAAATTCGATGTTACTCCTCTAAAACAGTTCAGTTTAATCTACACTAATAAATAAAATTTGAGTGTCTGCTGGTAACATTGAAATAACCGCAGTTTATTACACGCATATGATACGTACATACCAACACCAAAATAACATTTTTTTAATTTTTTGTCTGTCAGTCTGTCTGTCTGTTTGTTCTGGCTAATTGAAAATATTTGTTTACAATGCTGAAACCGTTCTCCGAACTGTTAACGTAGTTTCTTATTCAGTTGGGAAAGGTTAGGACGTAATTTTTTTTTCTATTAAAAAACAACAAATGTATAGATATATAAATATGAATAATTACAGAACAATAACTATCCAGCACGTGCATAGGTATTTCTATATGCACAGCACATTAGGTCCACAATACATAAGCAGCCATTATTGCTAAAGATAAACTCGACCATTAAACCAAATAATAAAATCTTGCTAATGATTTTCGGGTGAAACAATTGTCCTTAGCTTTGAACGAGCCAACAATAGGCTACATCTATTTTGAAAGCTGTCACTCCGATCAATGACTGGTGTATCTCGATTATGTAAGGAGCAGTGGGCTCTTTGTACTGACATTACCACCGCGTCATTACTTCAATACAATCAAGTGCATTGTAAGTAATGAATGAGACAGGACTGGCAATCATTGTACCAGCTTCTGTTATCTGAGCTATCGATAATGTTGTGTGGAACACTGTTTACTTGTATGACTTAAATATATGTACTGTCAATGTATTTATTAGTTTGGAAAATTACTTTAGTTTGGAAACGTACTTTTTTTGACAAGGTATTTAGTTGGTAGGTACTATTCATCATCATCATCATATCAGCCATAAGACGTCCACTGCAGAACATAGGCCTACCCCAATGACTTTCAGATAGGTAGTTAAGTACTATTACTGCTGTATACTTATAATAAGTACTAGTTTTATTTTAGGGCCAAATCATTAACAAATAGATCGCTAGATTATGATCGTGCGCCGCGCAATCAACTGTAAAGTATTGATGAGCTCTACATCAAAAAGATGACAAGAAAAATACCAAGTAACTTTGTGGAAAGTGTTATAATATCATTTCTCTAATATTTTATATGAACGGATGCCAATTATTAGATATTTCAAGGTACAGACGATTACAATAGCATTTTCATCAACTCGTTCAAAATCGAATTATGACTACTTAGTTATCGAATTACGCTACCCATTCAACAATTTTATTTGAAACTTACTTTTCAGTACATTGTATCTAAGTTTAAACTGTAAAGGATAATCACAGAGGCATTACAGAAGTTTCGTAAAAGCGGCGACACTTTACGTCGGAATCTCGCCACATCTCGGCAAAGCGCCGGAGAACGAGGGCGGCACACAAAAGGGGGTAGAAAAATGGGTAACCTACTCTTACAGGCCTTACAAATCTTACTATTCATATAACATCTATAGAAATCATGGGGGCCATGGAAGGCTTTGAGGCTTCATCTACATTTAAATATAACGACTACACACAATGCCCTAGGTTTCCTTTTAGGGCTGAAGGGGTAAAATGCTTCTCTATTAAACATACATATCTTGATTTCAAAGAAAGTCTTCGTTCAGAAACGTGTATAGTCTCGTCCATTTCGTATTGGACGAATAATAGATCCAAATTATAACTAGTGTCAAAAGTAAGTTTTCTGAAAGCGAAGTTGGCCTTCATTTTTGTATTGGTCACAATGAGCCATCCTCAAATATAGGTGATGGTGCAATGTAAGCGCTTATGACGATTGTGCGGTAATATAAAACTTGGACTTGACCGATCATTACAAATAACTCTCACAAACAAATCAGAACTTTAACTATAAAATAAAACCAGAATAAGACATGTTAGTTTTTCTCCTATGCAGTACCATTCATGTGTTGAGCAATTATGTTATACTCTTTTATATAGTCTATCTATATTGACGACGTCATAACCAGGTCGTCGATACTTCTAGGTAAGCTGGGACTACCTAACATGTAACAATAATACAAATGAACTAACACGGAGGTATCTACATACAGAGCGATTGTTCTATTAAGAAGGTTCATATTTCTGGTCTTCTTCATCAGTTTCACCTCTTCAAAGGTTACTTTTTGACTGTAAATGCTTCAATTCTAGATGAATATACCAAAATCACTATACAATTGGTATCGGAAAATGTAATTGGAACAACGTAACCCGCTTCAGCTTATGATTTACGCCGATCCCCAATTTTCCCTGAAAGAAACAAAATTACTCGCTATTCAGCTGCTTTGAACGTAATTTATAATTGAAGGTCTGAAGCCACTCGAAGCTGCCTTTGATATTATTTACAAAATAAGGCCGCCATCAGATAATCTCGATGGCGTATCGTATTGATTGATGACGTAATAACTTACTGTTTATATATTTATCTAATAAACCAATTTGTTGAATATGATGTATATTTTAATATATAAATGAGAGTATTTATTATTTTTTATCTTCGTACCTATGTCTTCAAAAAGTACTTAAGTTTATAGGTCCTATAGCTCCGGAATATAATTTGGTAATGTCATTGTTAAGAGCTTGTTAATTTCTTTAACCAACAAACCAATGACTAACCTCCGTAGTCAGAGTCGTTTAATAGTTACTTAACCCAGTCCTCAACAATTGTTTTCGATACAAAATCGCTACTAAGGAATAGTGTAAAAGTAATCATTATATGACATTTAAGTTAATGAGTTGGGCAGTTAAAGAAAAAAATGCCAAACAAATATTTAAAATCTAATAGAAATCAATCACAATTCTATACAAAACATTGAATCAATGTTTCATTAGTATAAATAAAAATGTCTACAACACTTTTTTACCCCTAATTCAACCCTCGGAATCAAAATCACGGTTAAACCAGGAGACAACAATTGTAATAAAGCGTTCCTATTATTCATGGCTGTATTAAGTTAATGCGATTCAATAATAGCCATTCACGCCGTAATGTGGGGTGGCGAGCCAATGTGTGGCCTTTTTTATTTTGATTATATGAAATTAGGGTATTGAAAGCTGTAGAAGTGTCACGGTATTAATAAATATGGGTATTTTCTTGTAAGAAACTATATGTAGAATTAAGTCAGGAACAAAACAATGTTGTAAAAAGTTTTGCGGCATAATATTTGGCGCGCATTTTTATTTTGACATGTTAATTCTTATTTTGAAATTAACCACTCTATACCTTGTTTTTTTTTTTGTATAAGATGCGTTCAGATATTAATAATATCGACATATCCATTGCTAATATGTTTGTGTTTTTCGCGACTTATTGCTTTTATCTGGAAATACAAAGTCAATTTTGGCGCCCACCATTTTTTAGAAAGTCAGAAATGCATTTACGAAATGTGTCCACAGTTGGAAAAGGGCCAAAGTGTCATTTTTATCGATTGCACTAAACAATGGACGGGCCGACACACAATAGTTGTGAATGGCAAGCGATGTAGATTAGGCAGGGGTTCGCTCTTGACGGATTATGTCGAGCCTCGGATGTTATCTGCCAGCCTAAATACGCTTTTTAAGGACATAATACTCTATCTTGTGAGACTAATATAGGTATGTGGCGATATTCAATATTTGAATTATAATTTCTTTATGTTTTCACAACACAAAAACGTGTGTTTTTAAGATCTTACTAAAACTTAATCAGCAAGTAGAAATCTGTATAATACGTAAGTAGATATGTAAAAACGAAACACAATTCTTTACATCCTTAACAAAAGCCACACACAGAAATATGATACTACACCACCACTTAGCATGTACAAAAAACGCAAGGAAACCCGACAACAAACAAACAGACAAAAGTAGCAAACCACAAATCGCGAGGTTTAAGTGAGTTCAAATATGAAAAAAAGGGAAAGTGGTGGCTTTCTATTGTCGCAGGGAATCACTTTGGCACACGCCGGGGGTATGCCACTGGAAGAGCCAGCCGGCAGCCGGTAAATGTAATTATTGACTATGAAGTTTGTTTTACTTGTTTATTATCTGTGGTTTCGATTTGGTTTGGTTTTATTGTAAATAATTTATTAGTATTGTCTGCAAATAAGCAACTTACTTACAATAAAAAATGAGAAAAATATTAATGGTAATTTGTATTTGGTATTTTAGATGAATTTTGTATTCATATGCAACCTTCTTTTTATTGCATTTTCTTATACTGGCACAATTTGTACGAAAAAACTGGAAAACGCCATTAATGTGTTTTAAAAAAAACCTTTTTTTTTCTTTACTTTATGGCTTCTGACAATTTTTTTCGACAAAAACAGCCAGTAATTAGTTATCATGAAGGAGTTTAAGGTTAATTACTACTATATTTTTTTCTATTACATTTTTGGTCACGTTAAATTAATGGGCATTATTTTATATCTTAGGTCTGTATATTATAATGAGAGTGTGAAAAAAATTAAAGCCGTATCATAATTATACGAGGTTCATACTAAGGGACTGGCCACCTATATCTCAAGAAAATTTTTTAAGAGCCTTTAGGCGAAGAAAAACGTTTTTGTTTTTTTTTTAATTTTAAATAATGGCTTTTAAATAATTATGTGTCAGTAATAACTTAGTAGGTATAAAACCTTTTTCACTGAATATTTTCTTTTTACTCTATTTCCTGACCCCCAACTATATGGGTTCGTATGTGACTGGTAAAACTGGGTGCATATTGTATATTTGGGAGTATGGGTCATTATGTGCAGTTACCCCTTCAGAGATAAAAGGCGTGAAGATATAAAATAAATATTCTTTTCCTCGAATTGATTTGATTGGTTTGTTTTGATTTGATCGATATTATTCAAAATAATATTTTTAATTTAATTGACACCTGAATGAAATTAATTTTATTATTCGTAGGTAAATAATAGCACTAAACCTTTTTGTGGGATGGTGCGTTTGATCTATGTGGCTGAGATCTAATTGATATTATTAATATAAGAATTTTTAACCTAGAAGATTCCATTCCTGTTAGACATTGTTACTTTAGGCCTCAAATCACGTATGCCCCTTTTACGGAGCTTCTAAAACAAAGCTCTAAATATAAAACTTGGCATTCCTAAGCACGTACTTATCCTAAATCTATCCAGATTTGCAAGAAGCGCGCTAAAAGCGTTGTCTTAGAGCTCTAATTATTACATCCACATTGTGTTACGATATCATATTTGTCGACAATGGCGTCCTTTATGTAGCAAACAATCGTGTTGCTGATGAATTTCGGTCTATGTCTGCGCGGTGTCTTTGTTCGGCCCACCCTGCCTCCTCTAGTGGACAACACAATGGGACAAAAGTTGTTCAATAGCGCAAGCACCTAATACCCAGCCCACCCCTCCATTGTTTCGGGTAATGTTCGACTTTTATGGATATTTTCAATGGATCGGCTATAATCTGGTGAATGAAGTTGCGAACTCTTGCCCATTATCGCTTATGGCTTTTGGAAAGTAGATTTTCTTTACATGATGTCTGACAATGTGGTTTTGATGGCTGAAAAGGTTTTATTTTAATATGTACACGCATGGCTTTTGGATATTTATGAAAGAAAGATAATTCTTAAGCTTTTGCAGCATTATATTTAATTCATCAAGTATGTCATGAAATTCCTAGCTTTATACAAACATTTCGTTAAAGCAAAAGCTTATAAAAGAATGCAACAACTTGAAAATGTAAACTTCTAAATCGAGAAACTTAAAGCTCGATAATCGTCGAATCGATTCACAATCGAGACTCGGACGACGCAAAGTTACGCTGGCAGCGTCCCACCAGAACACTAGATTATGGAGTTGCGCCGCTCAACAATGGCTCAGATAGCTCATAATGCAGTTTGCCGATGTTGAAAGCAACCGCCACACTTCCCCGATCGGATTTTCCACGATAATCGTGACAAAAGAACTTTGTGCGGACTCTACCTATATTCTATTGCGATTGTCGCCAGCCGACGCATGCGGTTCCACGTTCTATTCATATCGTCTGCGGACGGATAACTTATCTACACCGTATTTATTTGTTAACGTTTGTTGTGTTGGTATTTTACGGGACGTCGTGTGCGAGGGATGAACGGTGCTTGATTGTAAACAACATTTTATTACATACACGTTAGCGTTGGCGTAACTGTATTCGTCAACTTCTCCTGGTATGTAATATTTAGCTATTTTCAGGTAACATTTCCGGCATCGAAAATTCTTTTACTACTTATTATCCTATTACTATTTACAGACCTCGTTACACCTACTACCAGCTGTTGTAGTACTACAATATCATGCACTACAAAAGCAGCCGCGACACACCTTCCATATAACCTCCAACAAAGATATCCAAGCTCTTAAAAGTTCCTACACAGTCTACACCTACCTATACATATAACAAAAGACAATACTCAGTGAATTTATCAGTAGGTATTGTGCAAAGAGTACAAAGAGCTGGTACAAAGTAAAGTTGTGGCCTTCAGACATAGAGGGCCCACATCATGAGTAGTTGGAACTGAAGGAGTGACCGCACATGCATTGTCGTGTGAGGCTTCTGAATCTAAAACTTTAATAGTTTCTACTAAGGGGGTAATGCATGGGGAATTAGTCCGAATTTGGTCTTTGAATAAGATTCTGTGTATTTTTTTATAATAAATGCTCATAATAAGTATATTATGAGTCTTTGGGGGCAATTTTCAGTTTGTGTGTTAAGCAAAACAACAAGTATAGTAACGTGGTGACTTTCAGGTCTTGATGTCGCTTTTTAATAGACATTTATTATTCAGCACGTACACGAGTAGATGAAAGACGATGTGTGATAAATAGGTACGAGCAGTACTCATATCAAACGCGTAGTGCTTATGTCCCTAGCAAGACAACATAACAATGAAAAGAAAACGCCTGTGAAATTGCCTTCTATCTATTACAAAATAAACATAACAAATCCCCATAATATTATTACCCCATAGAATAATCTCACATAATAATGACGTCACATTCTTGATCACTTCTCCATTAGCTGAATAGACTTAGCATACGCTACGTCTCGTGACGTCGCCGGCTACGACAAAAGCACGGTCGGTAAGCCGCCGATTATACAATTTATATTCACGTCAACCCAGCCAGTTACGGCATTGTTAAGATCTCAATAGACTTGTGTTGTAATTTCATCATGTTAATACATGCGCCGTGACGTATGCTAAAGTTGATTGTAGGGAGACTGTTATTGTAATTTTGCATTATATGCATTATGTTTGTGTTTTTACTGTTAGGAGCTTTGTTTGTTTTATTTTTCTCCTCCTTCTCCTGCTCTTTTTCTTCTCTTAACCCTAGAATCCTGACGTTCGGCTGTACCTTCAAAAGTTTTTTTTTCTCAAAAACTTTTGCACTTATGTATATGGCCTACTCACCGATAAATAATAGCAAATTTTCTGCAGCGTGTTCGTCGAATCTACGAAGGTTAGGTGTCTAGGGTTAAATATGTTAGTGTAGGTTGTGAAACTTAACGACATTGGTCTGTTTGAATGCTAGTAATTTAGAGAGAAATCGTCATCTGCTCTCCCTACAGGATATGATTTGCCACCGATGGTGATTCTTCATTTTAGACTATGTCAGATGTTTTCGGCTTCTTATTACCTATAATAACTGTCATAAATGTATGTATTCTTAACTGAGGACAGCCTTTTCTAATGGGCTATTAACTCATTTGGTCTGATTGAACGCTCAATCCCGTCGATGGTGGTCAATTGGCTTTGAGGGTTGTTGTTCATCGCTTACCATCAAATGATCTGCCTGCACGTTTATCTTCCAGCCCAAACAAAGAACATATTTTTCTTCTTCTATTGATTCCAACATTTTTCTAAATAAACTGAAAACGAGTTCAAATTCCCAAATCAAATATGGAAACTCAAGAAAACCAAGTCAAAAAAAGTTTTCCGAAATATGAAAAAGGAAATTGAGATGCGACCAAACTGCAGTAGATCGCCATTACAAAAGTAAATGCCACTAGAGGGGACGTGAGTTGTCAAAAACATTTGACACGTGTACGTATAGAGATCGTCATTTGTCACCCTCGTACTTTATCAAGTTACATTTCGTTTAAGTTATAATATGTGGTATCTGTCACCTCTCTTCAAGTAAGTCTGCTATAGTATGAGGAGGAAGCTACAGAATGAAGTGCAATGCAAACATTCAATTTGCTTTGCGTTCTTATAATTTTGGAGGGGAGAATAGATGTGTACCTATCATTTTACTTCTTCATACATTATTTTTATGTGGGTTTTGGTTGTGAAAGCAATAATTGACTTTTAGGCTGTTTCACCAGAGATGTGGTATGTTATGTTGCTGTGGATGCGTTTGGCTTCCACCAGTCAAATTCGTTGGAACACATTGATTAGCACTGGTGGATACCTTCAACTAAGGATAGGTTCAACTAAGTATAGTACCCTAACCAAATAAGGCCTATGCCCCAATAAAGCCTATTTTGAAAATTTCCCTCTTCCCGATGTCAAATGGTCGCCAAAGTTTGTAGAAGTGTGCATGCACATTACTTAACTAATTTGAGCACAGCAAGCAACCCGTGCCGCGATTATATTGGAACCTACAGACGAAAACAATCACGACGTGGAGCGCACTTTAGTTTTTATAAAATTCGAGTAGCGTAAACTGTTAGTATTTTTATATTTATCAGTATAAGACGTGCAGTGTTTTGTCTGTATGACAATTATACATTTAGCCATCTCCTCACATTAGTGAAATAGCTATAATATCGGTGTATTTCATATAATCGTTGTTTTGTTTACCTATGTGCCATGTCCTAATAAAGCCTACAAAAAAAACGTGTAGGCCTTATTACGGCATAGATGTTTTTCAGTAATTTCATAGAAAACGGATCACCAGCTTCTGTCAAAAAGAAAGCCAATGGATTTTGCAAAAGATGGAAAACGCTGTTAAAATGGTAGAAAGGGGTAAACGGGGTGAATAGATACAGAAAAGGGGTGAATGGATATCGGGAAATTCTTCTTAGTATCTATTCACCCTTCGAATTTTATGCACCCTGTTTTACCCGGTAGGCTGCTGCAGCCAGATATAACTTCCAAAGAAGTACGCACCATCTAAAGAGTAGTTCGACTACACGAAAGCTAGGTCGGTCGCTAAATTGGCTACAGAACAAGAAGTTATTCTCATTCGTTTGACTGATGATGGGGTACCTATGACTTCAAAGATGTTACTTTGGTAATGCATAATGAGAAACTCGTTTAGCCTGATGTATAATGACCAAAATTAATTAATAAGATCTCATTACATTTTTTATAAGCATTGACAAAGTTTTGTTATAATTAAGAAGTTGAATACTTACTAGTTTTTATTGAGGCCTTATTAAGACATAGGGTTCCCAATAAGGCCAAAGTGACACTTTAGTTATTTGTGTTTACAAAATTGTAATTTTTGTTTCTAAAGCCATTTTGATTCCATTATTACAAAGTTTAATAAATAAATATAAGATTTTGAAATTATCAGCCCTTTGTCATTTTAAACCTACGAGCTAGGCGGTAATAAAAATAAGGTAGGCCTTATTTGGTTAGGTTACCTTACTTTTTTTTTTAAAAGATCTTTCTCGTTCAGTTAGTTTGCGGAGGCACATATTTATAGCACATCTTATTCGCACCGCTACATAGCTTAGTATCAGTGGAAATGGTCACATAATTTCACAGCTTAGCTATTACATCCTCGCAGCATAGCTACATAGCACATCTCCAATGGAAAAGCACCCTTAGGTCTTCAGTATCCTATTTTTCTTTATAATGTCAGAATTTATGATTTCGATGTTTTTGGAGTACGAATTGAGCCACGATTAACGTTTAAAAAGATTATTTTAGTGATTGTTCCTAGCACATTACTAATGTATTTGAAAATCAACCTCCTGAAATAATAAAATCATGAAAAGTGGCGACCGTGGACGAGGTTGCCAAAGTGAAAGTCAAAGCTATTTATTTCAAATAGACCAGAAAGGCTCTTTTGTGGTTACAAGGTTGCGGGCGGGAACCTCGTTTTTAATTTTTAAAACATAGCCGTAAAAGTAGTTTTGTTATCGTGCGTAAATTCAAATATGTAGGTAACACATCTAGGTACACCAATAAGTACAATAATGGGTAATTACGTACGTTTTTATACTTGTTTTAGACCTATTCATTTTGATTATTTACTCTAAATTTAAGTCCATATTTTTCATTCGATTAGCTACTCTTTATTTACTCTTTCTTTACTTAAGCCTATAATTCTTAAACAAAACAAACAGAACAAAACGCTAACAAAATGAAGTGTGTACAACAAAATATAGTGATAGTAATGTTATCTAATTATATTGCGACGTCTCCAGCGAGCCGCCATTGTCCCCGCACAATGTCTGCTAATTCCTGATCCATGTAACTTCCTGTATTGTTCCCGTGTTGACAGATTTTCCTATTATAACCTATTATCAGCATGAACAATACACTTGTACTACACGAATAATTGAAATATAGCGGGAATGAGATATTATTGTGTCGCAACGGTGTATTTGTAGGTGTAATTTGTGAGTAGGGTAGGTAATTGACCTTACTTTCGTGTAAGATAAAAAAGTCTTGTTAATTTTCATTTGATATATATTACTACAGTGTATAATGTACTACATGATCTGTAAAATGAATCCTTTAGTGTCCACTATACAATGTATTCAACTAAAAGGCACCTCGGAAAATATGTGTTTTACTCAAGGGACAAATACAGAACTTATGTGTACAACAATCGAAATCAATTACAAAAAAATTTGGTATAATTTTTTACTGAAAATAACTAACATATTTTCTTATCTACATAAACATTTTCTCGTTATTAAGTGTAGATGCATGTAACAAAAAAACTACCCCTATGCTCGATAGATGGCGTTGAACGGTTTTAGCGATTTGCTGAATCGCGCTATGGTTTCGTTACCGCCAGAACTATATAACCCCCGGCGACAGCCGGACTCTGTGTAAAATACTGACATTTTTTGGAAAAAGAGACTTACAGCTCTCGGGTTGTAAGACTTTTTATTATAACAGAAAAATATTCTTGACGAGATTAAAGTGCATAATTTCGAGATATAGCGTGATTTCTATGCACGTCTATGCTAGATATTGCAACAGTAGCGCCATCTAGTCTGTAGATAATCACATACATTTAACAAGTGATGAAATAATTTTATACTAACTACGGAATACAACGGAATACAGAAACCAGTATAAATATTACAATATATTCTACTGAATTCTAATTCTAAATTAATTATTGTAGAAAAACTGTGCACCATTTATGAAATTTCAATTCATTTAAAATATTGGCTTAAGTAAATAAGTATGCATATTAAATTGTGTTAATGCATACTGCATTACAATTATTGACATTAAATATGTACCTAATTGTATGATATATGTTTCTATTACATACCTATTTGACTTATAACTCCAGGGTTCCCATCTGTAACTGCAAGTCGCTAATATGTAGTTGAATGTTGAGTTGAAAAAAGTCATGTTCATGGTATATTAAGGATAAAGTTTTTATTCATTAGCTGGGCAAAAGTATTACAGATTTTCAGATAGTGCAGCAAGGTATCTGAAATATCCAAAGTGATGTATCAAGCCTCGCCCTGGTTATTATATACGATTAATATGGTGAAAAGTATATAGATGTTAGAAAATCTTTCTTCAGAGATTAACAGTCTATAAGCTATAATCATAATCACCCTTTCCCCCACAAATCATTCACCTTAATCGATTAACAAGCACGAACTCGATTAATTACAGATCTCGATAACAATTCAATAGGTCAGAACACACGATAGCCCATATCTCCGGCGTCGCATCATCCCTCACGGTCAATCGGCAGATACCGTTGTATTGTACACACCCTAATATTTGTTTCCGGAACACATAAATCCACATGTCCTGTAGATACATGTATGTATGTAGGTAAATGGTTATTGAATCGTGTAGTGTATAGCGTGTTTATAAAAAAGCTCGTGACTTTTACTTAAGTGAGAAGTTTTGGCGATGTTATACTTTTTAGATTGCACGGTTGGTGCAGTGGCTGGGTAATCGGCTGCCACGCAACGTGTTGCGGGTTCGATCACGGAACAACTCTTTGTGCGTTCCAAAAATTATTGTTTCTGGTCTGGGTGTCGTTGTGTATGTGAATTTGTATGTTTTATTTTACGACACAGGAAAAATCCTAAAGTGGGGCAAACTTTTTTTAAAGTTAATTTTCCTCACAGCTATGTAGTATATTAACTTTTTTCCTGTTATTACGTAGTGTTATGTAATAGGGTGATATTATATAATCACGTTACCCTACGTACTTGTATCCTGCACCTTGAATAAGTGTTAATATATGAATTTGCAGACTAGAGGAATTTGAAGACACCGTGTAATAGGTGAATATTTGTCTAATACGCTACGTATATATGTAATGTAGGTACATATATTATAATGGTTCTAATGCCTCAACTCAAAGTTAGGGCCTAAAGTCTAGTCTTTTATTCAAATCATTATCTATACCGTATGTAATTACCAACATAAAGAAAACTTTCCATTGTATTATTCAGCAGCATATTTTCAGCGTTTGTAACCAACGCTTTTATCATCCCTTAAACAAATTAGTTGCCATAAAACAATTAAAAATACAACATAACTTATACAAATCACATTCATTCCCATTGTACTACTTCATTTGTTTCCATACAATGTTGTCTGAAATTGTGATCCATCATGAGTTGAATAACATCACAGTGAATAGTTGGTGGGCGGCTTACGAATCGCGGCCAGTTTTCGGAGACCTCCCGAAACACCCTTTAACACCCCTCTAATATCGGATATTGTTTTGTGCGAAAGGGGGAGGGAGTCCCGGGTAATCTGGTGGTGGCGAACCATTGTTGTTGCGTCGGATTCGAGTGCGAATTGTCACAGGCAGTCGGACGATTTTATCAATCGCTTATTATTCAACTCCTAACAAATGGATGATGACTCATTTGTGAATGTGGCGCCATAATGTTTGGATAGTTTTGTGTCACATGTTGTTCAACTTCAATTGGAAATTCATTTAGTCAACCGTAGAAAAGTTTGGCCTTACTTAGTTCTTTTAGGTTCCTTTAGAATTTCTTGATTGTTATCAAACTTATACAAGTTGCCTGCTGTGTGTTGTTGCAACACAACAAACGTTAAACTTTTTACATGTTTTTTTTTTTTATTATTATCAACTAGCTTCTGCTAGTAGCTTCGTTTTCCCGTGGGATGAAAAGTATCACCCAAGTCAGCTTATACTCCGTTTGTATACCAAATTTTATAAAAATCCGTTCAAAATCCGTTCAAAATCGGTTGTTTGGTAATTTATGATTGCAAATAAAATAATTAATTAAATTAACAAACTTATATTTTTTCCAGAATCCCAAGCTAATAATAGCTATACATAAACATCGACCCCTAGATAGATAGTGAAGTGAGGCAGGATTGAACATTGATGCTTTTTGCAGTCGGCTTTTTATTAGGGCATCTCTAATGAGTTGTGTTTACGCGCCTCTGATCACGTGAGGGTGCTCAAAGCTCTTGGATGATATTTAGTCTGTGATGAATTGGTCTGTGTTCTGAACATAAACATGATTTAATGTCGTTGCATTCACTTATTTTTCAATATTATCGCCCGAAGACTGACAATTTTCAGTAGGCCATCTGATCCACAATCATCATAACCAATGTTTTCAGCAACACCAGAGGAAAATCACTAGTGTAGTGTAAAGAAGTCTAATTCATACGTTTTCTTCTAAAATGTGTCCTATGTTCAATTAGATGCAATGGTTTTGTAATTTAATTAAGTAACTATTAGTCCTTCGAACATAAGAACATTATTTTTTACTTCACATAGGTATCCTGTCGTTATAAGATGACTATACCTTTCCAATATAACACCAAATCGATTCGCTCTCACACAAAGCATGCAATTTAGCTCCACGAAGAATTTTAGTTACCCTTTCATGAGTAAACAAGACTTGTCACCCGCGACATTCAAGTCGCGTCGCCGATCCCATCGCGACGCGCGACTTCAACGTTAGTTACTAAAGCGATTTTCATTCGATTTGGCCGTTTGAGTGAGCGGGCACAACAGTAGCAGATATCGAACGAGTCCATTGTTGGAGGTGACATCTAAAAGCATTGTGCCAAGCAGTACAATCGCACCATTACCGCCGCCATTGTGACAATGTTAACATATCGTTATCTAGATCAAGCGCCATCTATTGTCCGTCGCGGAGACTTTTGTGGAAGAATTTTCTTTCCTTTTCACCGTTTGGTCGGATAGTTTTGTTACGGTTTATCGACCTTGAGCTCACGCCGAACAATACGGGAATTGTGTATATTGTTAATTGAACTCAGGCGTCGACCGCTGAACCAACTTCTAGGGAAAGGTAGTCAAGTTTTTTTCCATACAACGAAAGCTGTAGCTTGGCAGTATATAGCAGTCGATCTATTCTTTGTTTTAATTCTAGAACAATTCGTGTAAATAAGATAAGTAACTGCTACGAGTTTTTTTCACTTAACATCCACAAGGTAGACATACGATTAAATACTTAACTTCAATATATTAGCAAATAAACACACAAACATTAGAAGCATACAAAACAAAAAGAACCTAAACATGAAACAATACAGTTCATTATAAACAAATACGAAGAAAGTCTACGCTCTCGTAGCGGTGTAGCACGCGCCTACGACGTAACGCTACGAAAGTTACTACAACTTACTTTTTTTTTTTACAAACATCACGGTTTCCGCGGTTTCGCAATCTATCAACGTGATTCCTTTTTCCTTAAATTGTGTTATTTAATTTCGAGTGTGCTTAGTTATAAATGTTTCGTGAACTTTCTGGTTAATTCATAATTTTGATGTTTGGAAGTTTGTTTGTGTAACTGGAGTGATTACTCGTAGTAAGCGTGGTGGTGGAAATGTTTGATTCCTTTATGTAATTCTCATTTGACTTTAGGCTGTTGTTTTGAGTCTAGGTGAGTGATATCCATCGAATATTAAGTAAAAAAGCTACTACTCTAATATTTGTTTTTTTTTTTCTTCATATAAAAACGTGATCAGATAGTACTTTCTCCTATATCGCTGTTGCGTTTACAAACTGGAGGCGGTGATTCTTTGCCTAGATAAGTTACTGCTACGATTTACCCATTACCATGCTCAATGCGAGACCCTATGCAATCAAAGTCCATGTACCAGCAGCTAAACAATATCAGCCTCATTATGGAGCATGGAGGGATGACGCGACATCTCCGCAGAGTGGCGGACTGGCGGACTGACCACCATTGTTCCACCACCACAATGACTGGTTAATGAGATCAGATCCATCCCCGCTGGACAATGGCCACCCCCGCCCGTCCCACTGATTTTATTAATTAATTCATTACAATAGAACCTGAGTTTCGGACCACTATCTATTGTTTGACGATAGTGATTCAGCAGGTTGACCTTATGGCGCCCGGAGAGATAAAGGGTGGATGTAATTGTAGTTGATTTTCATGATTATCGCTTTAATCTGTATAGGTGCCGTGCAGGTGATGGCTACTGTTACAACGGACGTACGCATAATGCATATTAATTAATCGTTTAAGGCTTTGAGCCCTTTACCACAGAACATCTTGTTCTGCAAGGCATTTCAATCAGAACGTGCTCAAAGGTTAGTCACTCCTGGAATATAGATTGTAGCTGACACAGCAAGCAGTGCAGTGTTGTGAATGCATGCATTATACTAAATGTACCGTTTAACTAACCGTTTGTATCAATTTGTAGATCTAGCATATCACACTAATATTACAAATGTGAAAGATTGTTTGTATGGATGTTTGTCCGTCAATCATGCTGAAACTACTGAACGGATTTTGATGAAATTTAGTATACAGAGGGGGTATGAGCTGACTTGGGTAATAGGATACTTTTTATCCCACGGGAACACAGGCGAAGCCGTTGGCAGAAGCTAGTAAACTAATATTATAAGACGTTTACTTTAAACTATGCTTTTTAAGGTTGCCAATGTTAATTTGTGAATTTATTACAAAAAAAGTTAAGCATAAGGTAAGTAAAACTTGCCTCTACTTCTTAAAAACTTTGTAAGTTGTAGTTTGTTAAAGTCGTATGTAACATGTTTTTATGGGGTTTTAAAACAGGTGACCATGACGACTTCGTAATACACTGCTCAATTTATTTTGTTGATGCTTAGCAGTTTATTATGAAGTTTTAATTAACTATTTCTTGAATACATTATCCCATCAAAAACATCCTGTAAAAAACCCAAGTCTCGCAGCTCAGTCTTTCTACCGTCAAAAGTTGTGAGATCCATGTAATACCAAGTTGGTTAATCTATTTAGTGTCTACTTGAAGGACCTTCTGTCTTAAGTTATTACATAAGTTATTATCATGCCAATATTAAAAATATTTAACGTTTTAAACAAATAGATCGACTTGGACATCGCTTGATTTGATTATTAGTATGTATCACACTACACAGCACGACGGGCCAGCGACCAACAGGAACGAGAGTTTCAATCGCGTGAGGCGCGAGAGTCTAAAGAATCTAATATAATATTGTAATATTCATTTTGTTTTCATGCGATGTCCAAGTCGATCTATTTGTTTAAAACGTTAAATATTTTTAATATTGGCATGATAATAACTTATGTAATAACTTAAGACAGAAGGTCCTTCAAGTAGACACTAAATAGATTAACCAACTTGGTATTACATGGATCTCACAACTTTTGACGGTAGAAAGACTGAGCTGCGAGACTTGGGTTTTTTACAGGATGTTTTTGATGGGATCTCACTTCTTTTTGTAGAGTTAAATTTATAACCACCACCAACCACCAACTGCATCAATAACTTTGTAATCCCATATAAATATATGGGATTACAAAGTTATTTATGCAGTTGGTGTATTTGGAAAACTGGACCGAAATTACAAAATATTTAAGTTTTCCCATCACACTAAACTCTATATGTATTCCAAATATGAAGCTTCTAAGTCTGCTAGAAGTGCCTTGGACTTTTGATGATCGGTGAGTCAGTGAGTGACAAAATTTAGATACTTTAACAAGTTGTCATTCTTAAACTACTGGTTCAAATTGACTGAAATTTTAAATCCCACAAAAACATTTCATGTTAAATGTTGCCAAGACGAGACCATATAGCTCGCACTGTCAAAAAGTAATCAGATCCCGTGTAGAGCCAAGTTTCTAACCCTATACTTTTGAACTGGCGAGTCGGCCGCACGGACTTTTTGCTATTCGTCATATGGGCTTGAGCTTAAAAATCTATTCAATCTTCTAAACTCTTTCCGTGCGGCCAACTCGCCAGTTCAAAAGTATAGGGTTAGAAACTTGGCTCTACACGGGATCTGATTACTTTTTGACAGTGCGAGCTATATGGTCTCGTCTTGGCAACATTTAACATGAAATGTTTTTGTGGGATTTCATTTCTTTTTGTAGGTTGCTTATGATAGAAAGATAAAATGAGCGACAAATTCACCTACTAAACTACTAAATTTATAAGAAAATTGCAAACGTAATCCTAATACTTTTTATCAATGAAAATTAAAACACTAGTATCTAAACCTTTACCTACTAAACTACTAACAATTAAATATTAGGAAAATGGTTTTTTTCTCCGCGATAGCAAACTTTTAAATCACCGAAATATTCCGAAAATTTTTCATTCAACGAGATAACCGTCAACGACGTCTGCCCTCGCGCGTCTGCCCGCGTTCGGGTGCCGCGCTCGCTGACGGGCCGATTATTTTTAGCTACTGCGCGGGGACGAGGGGGCAAGCGGCGGGCGTTGGCGCATACTATACTTACGATGCTTATGTTCAAAAGTATAGGTTGATTAATAAACACTTACCGAAGTGAAGTGTAGTAATATTATTCATATCTAAGTACTTATGGGTAGGATAATGTTTTGATTTGATGAAAAGTTTGTGTTCTATGTACTTGTGTATAATTTTCAGATCTCAAGCAGGAAATAGGGAATTAAGTTTCCCTATTTCAGATTTTTACCCCTCCGCGGCCGCATTCAGATCTCTAGCGTCAAAAGTTGCGGAAGTCTCGAACAAACTTTCACCCCTAGTTTAAGGGGTTGGGAGGTAAAAGTTCCAAGTTTTAGGATTTTTTTGTTGTTTGGGTACTAATACTAGCTTACATACCAAATTTCAGCTTTCTAGGACTTCAGGAAGTACCTTAAGAATTTTGTTGATCATCAGTGAGTGAGTGAGTGACGAAATCGGGGTATTTTAGATATCAATAAAATCTAAAGTATAAGAGCTATGCAATTGAAACTTTAGAGGTCTATTAAGTCTACCACTGATATTATATCCTGAAAATTTTGTTTATCTGGTATAACCCAAACTCAAGTTATGAAGGTTCAAAAATACGACGAAGCGCTTCGAGAAAAGGTAGGTAGTGCCCTTGCGCTTGCGCTTCGCTTGGCTCGTCTTGGCGGGGGCACTACCGTGCCCCCAGATATTCCGTGTTTATACAATGCCGGATTAGTTACTGAAGATTCAGGTTTCTTGCTTTATCCACAACCGAATTATAGGGGGTCGAAAAAGGCCCGAATTGCTTCGAGAAAAGGATGGTACGGCCGTGCCGCTTTTTTTTTGCTCGACTTGGCGGGGGCACTACCGTGCCCCCAGATTATGACATGTAGTACTACTTATTTACAGAAGAATACAAACTTTATAAAAGTCAAGAAATATTTAAGTTAGGTTAAGTCCGGGGTAGATCTCAATTCCATTTCCATTTGCCATCTCTCCTTTATGGCAAATGAAATATTTTAAGTTATTCGTTGATTACAGTACAGTGGTACGTTTGGTACAAATACTCCTACAGCAACTATCCCACAAACAACACACCAGATACAAGAGATTTGTGTCAAAGGATTCTTTTAACACGTTAACTGCCAAGATTTGCCTTTAACAGTTTTGATAATTTCTTTAACAGTTAAAGGCTTAACAAAAAATATTAGCAAAATTTACATAAACGGAATAATGCTAATGTTCGATAATAAAACCTTTTTTAATACAGTAAGTAAAACATACTTAATTATTTAGATAATAAGTATTATAATAATATTTCCGTTGTAGTATCGTAAATTTTTCAAAAGCATATTTGTAGCAAAGAATGTATTGTGAAAGCTAAAGGGATAAAAGCCTTTTTGAATAACCAAGTAACGAAATAAGATTGTAATTGAGATGTTCGTTATATTTTCATTGATCTGCCTTTTATTTACATAGTCCTTATTACAATTCAACAAGGTCTCTTTTACATTTAATTTTGACTTTTCGTATACCTACTGTCAATTTTTTCTGGATTATTCCAGATGAATTCTTTGTTATAATTAACCTACCTATTTGAGATTTGGATTAAGTTTTTTAAAACTGTTTGGCGATTGTTTTAGTTATTACCTATCTATTAATTTGCAATTCAATGATTTTAATAATCATCTTTCGAAAAAAACAAGTAATTCCACTGGCAGCACTGTCGTTTTAAGTCTTCCAAGACCTTTCAGATATTCATTTCTCAATAGAAGCATTAATAACTAACTTTCAGTTCAACATTACCATACCTAAACAATAAAGAAAAGGAAAACCAACTAATAAAACAAGTATATTATATTTTTTTATAAAAAGTTCAATTCGAAATAAAAGTTTTCTATGTCCCACAATCTACAGACATGTCACAACGATTGCCTGGCGTCGCAATTTCTCTATTGTTTTTGAAGTACAATGAAGTACTCAGATAAAATAGGAGTCGGCTGGAGTTAGCATATGAATAAAGTGGACAAAAGACCCCTTCTGTCCATAGCGAAATTTTATTAATTGTGTTTCGCTATAGGGTTGTGCAGAGCGAAGCGGCCATGTTGAATTTTCATCAGAGATCGTTAATGAAATAGTTATAGGTATTGTAATCGAATGGTGCTTTCATTATTCTATTCATATCATTATTATTTCATAATAATGTGGATATTATCTCAAATATTGTCGATAATACATTCTTGTGAATGTGACTTGGGATTTCTTAAATGACTTTTCATTCTTACCACAGATCTACTACCTACTTACCTAAGTTTTAGTTCTCACTAATAAATTGTATCCTACCAATGAATACATATGAAACTATAGCCGTAGAGGTATTTAATAATGTAGTTACATTTTAATATATTAATTAAAAGTTATATATAACTGCAAAATACACCACAAAACGTATAAATAACTAAAGAAGTACATTTAATCCTACAGACAGACTGGAGCTGTGTACAGAGTTCCATAGCGATTCATGCGGAACATATTATTCGAAACGAAGTTGGAAACATGACCAGTAAAATTCAATTTTAATATTGCATCGTATCTAGTGAGAGATTGAATTTTGATACGTCTCTTGCGTCGGGACGCCCAGAGATTCGCCCCTGCGGCCGCCATTCAGCGTCGGCCGGGCGTGCTGCACGCTGCAACGATACACACAACTACTGCACAAAAGTGTTTCACTTTTATATTTATGTTATGTATGTTTTGTTTTCGCATGTATGTACCTATTGTGTATGTATCCCTTTGAGGTTTTTAATATGCTTCTGTTACACACATTGTGTGTGTGAGGGCATTGTTTCTTTTAGTTTGGGTTGGTGTAAAAAGGTTTTACCTGACATTCGTCACGACATAGTAAACATGTAGAAAGATCAAGCTACACCTCCAATGTATTTATTCCAATACCCTCCATAGTCCATACTTCTCCACATTTGTTAGGCAGGCGACACACTGGGCGATCCGCCACTGGCTTTGCAGAAATCATAAAGGCGAGAGATCAAACGGCGGTCGGGCTTTTTGACCCGATAACGAAATGATACTCACCACAGGGCGGCGGGCTCATGAGGACCTCGTCTGCCGAATTAGCAAGTATTGTCTGAAGTCGTGTGTAGTTGAATGCGGCTTCTCTATGAGAATGTATAAATTGGATATTAAAAAAAAATTGGAAGGAAAATCGTGTATATTGGTCAAATTGGTAATTGTGCGAGTCGTTTTTCTAGACGTGAAGTAACTATTTTTCATGAATACGAAGTGATTTCTTTCATATTCCGTTCTAATTGATTTAAGTACAAATGTATTGCTTTGAATATTAGGCTACAAAGAGATCAGAGCTCAAAGGCTTATCAGAACACTTAGATGTACAGTTCGCGAATGAGATGAACGGCATGCGGCAGCGGACAAGGCCAGCTTCATGTCAAGTTCGGAGCCACCTCGTACAGCGCAAAGCGGTGCTACTGTAACAATAATGGCTCGGCCCCCATTGTTTGGGCCCGTGGCACATTACGCTTTTGTCTCTGCCCTCTCCCGTTCCTCACAATGCGGCCAGGAAACAAGTGAGCCTTTATTTCGCCTCTTTTTGTCTCGGAGTATCGCTGCTTATTGTCTTCATTCGATTGTTCGGGCCTCTTCAGAGGGCACATTGTTGTGGACTTGGTCGTTAGTGCTGAGCTGGCGGATGTGCAATGTTCTAAGTGTCGTTTGAATTTTAATACGACGGAAAGTGTGGTAGGTAGTGAGTGCTGTCTTTGTGACAGTCTCTAGTTTCGTCCATTGAGGCGCCGTGCTCTCATTCAAGCGTATTGTGATAGGCGTACGTGTTTGCCGTATTGTTTTCGGAAGTATATTCCTGTTTGGAGCATATCTTTACCTAACCGAACCTTTATTATCTTTACTAACCGTGTTAGGCTAGTATTTTCATGACAAAGTATACTGTAAACAAATGGTTCTATTACCTATATAACTAAGTTAAATTACTCTAAAATGAAGTGTTAAGCCGAAGAAAATGTAATGAAAAGTGTTAATACAAGATATGATCCATTTATTTTCCCAATCATCCAAACTTATGTATTGTGAAATCTCTTCCATACTACTTTATCAGGAACTAGATATTAGGTTAACATTAGGTTTGTTTACATATAATCTGAAATGGAAAATCTGTACAGCGAGAGTGAGACAGGGATATTCAATTTCCGATGCACCTGGTATCGAAATTAATTTCAGCATCAGTTTGTGTATTTAAATGAACAGTTCTATTACAATGATTTATGCGATAATTCAATTCATATCATCAAGCTTACGTATTTTTATTCCATCACAGGTTCTTGTAATGTCAGTATTTTTCATTCAAAAATTAATTTCTCATCTTTTAAATCTTCCCTGGACTTCCATTAATAATTAAGACCAAAATTAGCCAAATGCAGCCGTTTTCGAGTTTTAGCGAGACTAACAAACATCCAGTAATTTTTTATATAAGAAGAAGATTAAAACCAAACCAACAATACATAATAAGACATGCATACAGTAAAAGCTTTTCTCTTCCGATACAGTTTTCTCCACGTTCTCTATTGTCATTAATAACAATAATCTCAATCCTTTTCCCATAGTAGCTGTCATGTATTGATCATATCGAGATCTGGCCGTGTTTATCTACAAATGATACAAGCTGAAGCTCTTCTAGTTAGCATTGTTCGTAGGTCCATTGTGCGACGGTCTTTGTTAAGGCACGCTCCGTTTTTTTCCTTTTCGGCATGAAAACGACTCGGAAAACTAAGGGCTGAGGTATAAGGGTTGAGTGTAGACTTGTTTACATTATCAGGCCTTTGTCTTTGAATTAAGGTTACATTTAATTGTTCGGTGATATAAGTAGGTTGGTGTTTTTTTGTTGGTTCGGTCGTTGGGGGGTGAAAGTGTACTGAACGGGATAAGAGAAAATTTTCCTTTGATTTGTCTTGTGAGTTTTGTCTTGTTTGAAAAGTTTATGACTTATTGTCAAAGTTAATTTTAAGTAAGTAGTTACGGTATGTCATTTATTACTTTATAATTACAACTAAATAATTTCATGAAGCCTTCCACTATTTGTAGTATTGGACGTAAAGATGCTACTGTTACTTTAAAAAACTTAAAATTTAACATAGTGGTGGGAGTACCTGCTTATCGGAAATTTTGTGCAAACGAAACAGTCGTATCTAAATAACATTATCATTTGTTAATTGCAGATTGTGTAAGTTGTTAAATTAATATTATTTATCATGATTCTGAAAATAAAACCTGTAAATCGAACGGCTTTTCTTAGAGCCTAGCAGATAACAAACCAAAGGATATTTAATATCATGTCAACTTTCAGCTCTTACACCTTCAATACATTAGAAAAATAAAACGAAACTGTGGATACACAATAAAGCATAATCCCTGAAAATCCGCTTCAGATTCGGCACAGCCGCACAACACACGTATGAATAGACACCGGTGAAATATTCGCCGACATTGTGAGTTCTTTACAAAATCGCCTACACTCGTGTGTCGCCTTGTAACTCGTAACGCCATTCATATTTCCCGCGTTTTCCATACACAATATGGCGACTTTGTGAGGCGGCGCGCTTCTCAAGTCTCCAAATAGTCCATTGACGAGCTCCGAGCAAACTCGCTATAGCGAATTAACACTATTCATGGGAAGTTTTGAAAGAGACTACTCTCATACAATTTGGTCGCATTCATAAAGATTCACTCCTTAGCTAGCTCGATGAATAGCTTTATGAAGCGTTTTGTACAAGAATATATTCTAGGGAAAATTATTTTGACGTTTGTTTGTAGGTTTAAACAATTTGTGAAGTAATTACGTGTTAAATTACGGCGCTATTAGCCAGCCCTCGAGTAGATGAGGCAGGGAACAATTACGGGGCGACAATAGTTCGTATTGTGAGGCTATCGTACTAGAAACAGTTGTTCCAGGCGCTGCGCTGGTAAAAGAATGCTCGGTGGAGCGGTGTGGAACAAAAGCTGGCCCAATTGTGTTACCAGCCACCCGCTTTTTGTACCCGCCAAATAGGAAAATGAGTTGAATGGGAAATTCTTTGGTAACTGCCTTCTACGTCAGTCATTAAATATGTTTAAACTTTGAACTAAGTATCAGCTTCCAAATATTAGGCAAAGTTTTTCATCAAAGGAAATCCACCTAACATTATTATTCAATTTAAGAACAGTTTGCTATTGTAAAATACTTTTTTATTAGTGTTTATTTGTAGTATTCCATTATTTTGGATCACCCTTATAAATGATTGCTAGGCACGAAATAACATGTGTGTTTGTTATTTACAACTGGGTGTTCAGACTCACAAAGTGGCACCTACTAAGCGGTTTTCACGAAGCGGCACCTACACTCAATCGAAATATGTACGTATCGAAAAAGCCAAAAAATGCCGTGGGAATATTTTTGAATACGTCTAGTTGAGTTCAGTGTACAAAATATAAAAGTACTTTTTCAGTCCTACATATATTAATAAAAGTCACAAACAGACCTTTCAGGCATCTTCCAAACCGCCACTGAATGGTGTTAATTTACTACTGAATTGCCAACTCCCGAGTGTGAGATTTCAATGGAAGATTCGGTCGACATCACAAGCACGAAATTCTATATGGAAAATGTGGAAAACATAAATAGAGGCTGCAAAAAGCGACTCGAAAGGAGGGTGATTTTCTAAAGGCTTCAGCCGTTTCAATGGACCACTGTTTAACATTACTCATTGAACGATAGGTACCTATTTTCTGATTCCTATTCAAAATATACGAGAGACTCTTTGTAAAAACATGTAATCTCACGTAAAAAGGCAATAGGGAACTTTTTAAACATCTCCACTCGCCAAGAAACTCGCTTTTTGTTCTTCTATTTCAAAGTGAAGTCTTACTTAAGTTAAAAAGAAGTCCTGAACAATAGTGCTGGCTGGAAAGAAAATAGCCTGTTCAGATGCTATTCAACTGTCAAAGAGTGTAAACTGTAAAGAGGTTGTTTATTGATAACAAAAAGGTTGTGGTCTGTTTATACATTTTGTGATATTTTTTATTTTATACATCACATTGCGAACTGTGATTGTTCACATGTTATGTATTTTATTTTATTATCATAGCTTAGTTATGTACGCACGTAAGGCTGTTCACACGTATGTACAGTCACGCTTTTATTATCCGTCGGTCATAAGCAGAAACCATTGTTCTCCTATAACTATAATGATCCTTGTATTCTTCACAAGCTTCGAGGAAAAGATCATTGGCTAACATTAAAATATATTTGGTAGGTATAGCTACGATAATACACAAGAATAAAGTGATAATTTTCTATTAGTAAATAACATTATAAAAAAACATAAACTAAGTAAAATATTCGACGTTTCTTCTTCCTATGGAAGGGAAGGGGTGCCGTATTTGAAGAAATAATATGTAAATAAACTAATTTGGATTAATAAGATTATTATAAAGGTGATTACTTTGGCGCAGCATTTTGAGTCGATGCCTTTACGATCGAAGTGTACCACTGCGGAACTGGAATTGTTACTCGGTGCTTTCCTTATTGTGAACGGTTTCATGATAATCAACAAAATGTCAGCTTTCAGTCAAGTCCCATAGAACTCCATGTGCTAGTAAATCATTCTTATGAAGAGAGGTTCTTCTCTTTACCGTGGATTATTTTCGAAATATTCGTTTATGTGTAAATAATTATATTACGATGATCTTGATGGAAGATTCGTTGACAGGTTCACGTAAAACCACAGATTAAAACAATAAAAATATAGCTTTCATAGAGTATTTACTCTTTACTGGGTAAAGAGGTGGTGATGATCTGTAAGAAGAAGTATGGACTGTATGTTGAAACGTTGAAACTATTTGTTACATATTCGCATTTTCATACAAAGAGGTGTGTGTGTGTGAATGTGTGTCCCTCCAATCCAAGAATTTAAATTTATCCCAGATATGAAGGATTGGAAACAATTTAACTTTGACAAGAATTGCATGCTACGCTTGTGTAAATAGTAATTTATAAAAGTTAGAAATGAGGATCGGGGATAGGGGTAAAATAACTAACCTGTATTTTTTCCTGATTTTTTTTTCAATCAGTGTTTAATAATAACCAATCAACATTTCCAGACATACCTAAGCAATTTTTCAGCTTATTCCCAAGTAGCCTAACGAATTAAAATTCACCTCAAACGCGTGTGGATTTCATGTACTTTTTTCACGTGGTACGAGTGTATGGGCCTGATGAGTCGGTCGCAATAACCCGCTCATGAATGTCAATACCTGGTACCTAAGACGGGCTGGCAATCAGCGCCCCGCGGCTTTCAATTTCACCCTATTCACATATTTTGCTAACTGTACACGCTGATTTTGATTCTGTAGGCTTAATTGAATGTAGCTTCAACTGGGACAGTTGGAAGTAGAAAATTTGTGCGGTTTCGGGGAAAGGCTTTGACTTTGACTTGGATTTGTGACGTTGTTGGATGATTTGGAGCGGATTTTTTACCGGGGGACAGTCGATTAAATAGGATCTTTTATTGTAAAGTTGACGATTAAATGGCGACACTAACTAACTTAAGTTTAGTTATTTGTTTGTAAATCTAGCAGTAGAAGAATTATTGCTGAGTTAAATGTAAGTGCTTAGACTAGAGTCCTGTTAGAAAACTATTGTTTTGAGTATTAAAGAAAGAAAGAACGAATTAAAAGTTCATTACTAATTTAAAGGTACCTTATACCTAGTTACGATTCTAACTTCTACGAATAATTAGTACCTACCTCATTTATTAGGTAGAGTTAACACCTCATTGTTTCGAGATGCATATCTATCATCTATCATAAATATCAGGCGTTGTATCGGCGCTCGTTTCAACAATGAAAATATTATAAACCAACAAAGGCGGTACAATCCCGTCTTTATTTAACACTGTGGAACATCGGTCCGTGGAATTCGTAATTTCTTTGATTCTCGCCTATTGTGCCACTGATAAAAGAGACACTTTTCAGTTGCTCCCGTCTGAATGAATACACCCATTATGGCAACACAAAAGTGGATATAACAAACAAAAACATCATTGCCGCGGTTATTACGGCGCGTAAAAAACAATTCAGACTATATTCCATTATGATTCCGAACAATGTAGTTGGTGAAATTGTATTTTGTCGCGAATAATGTTGGGAATCGACGCGGTGCCCTGGATTTATTGTCGATGTTAAAAATTATGTTTTTCGTCAAAGAGATTGGTGGATCGTAATGTAATGATTTGTTTCGTTTTGTCATATTGAGTTAACTTTCAGTTTCTTAGAATCTCGATCGCTAGGTAAATAATAAATATCTTCCAGGAAAATTCATGGAAAACCGTGATGGAAAATGGTGTTTTCTTTGCTTGAAAGCAAGCAAGCTTCAGTTTCGTAACTGTGCTACAGTGAATATTGGCTTGTTTTACTTTTTTATATTTGGTGGGTCAACGACTTGATCTACACTAAACATATTATATGAATAGGCAATAGGTATATCATTCGTGAGATTTTTTAATAGGGGATATCCAAATATTTGCCCATTCCGAGAAACAAATGAAGAACTATCTATCTATAACGTGACATATGCATTGATATTAATCAATCAATGAAAAATTAAATACCTAATACCAGTATACACTTCAAGTAAAATTAATTCTCTTTATATTTCATCTTTCTATTTATTTGTACTAGAATTTTAGCATTTTTAGCCCACACCGCACGATTAAGTTCCGTTCAAAATACCATTAGTTCTGTCAAAACTAGTAACGCCATCTATGACTTACTTCCGAAACATTAGTTTGAAAACTTTGCACAGATAGCGCCATCTGTGGTACAGTAATGGAACCTTACAACATTTTGGTCCTGCAGTTCGGAAGTAGAGTTAACTCCTAGAACGAACAGATGGCGCTGTTCGGTGGCTTCCCACAAAAATAAAACCCGCGTTTCTGCAGGTCTGTATTCGCGATGTTCACAATGTTCATATAGCTTGAAAGATGGCGTTTACGCCTGAGGCGTCCATTTTGTAAATAGACAATGTTTACCGCTAATCTTGATCGAATAAGCGGACGAACGAAAGACACAGCTACTAGTGTATCTGTATCAAGCTATGGTTATCATTCTTGTTTCTTCGATGTGATAAGATTTTCGCATTGTATTACTCATTCCCCGATTTTATTATTTCATTGTTTATTTGTATGCTATATCAGTGATGATTGGAAAGAATGATTGATACTAGGTATCTTCAGTATCTCTAGTCATCTTGGGTTTTCCTAAATTTTAATTGTAAGAAACCTAGACCTAATTTTATACCTGATATTTTTTCCCTTCACCCACTTTATTGAAATAATAGAATTAATGATAAGTAGCTTTATATTATGAAGATACCCGTGTATCTTGCATTAATTTCATAATTATAATTTCTTTGTAGAAGGATAAGAATAATAGGATAGAACGACTGAACAATAATTTTTATCCGTATCTTACGTGGGTGCAAAGCTTCTGCTCTGGAATCAGGATTTTCTCGTAGAATAGTCATGCACCATGCACGATGATAAAAGATTTCTAATAATTTATAACGGCGCATTAAATATTAAAATCCCTATCCCTATGTACCTGGTTGTTTATAGAGTAATTACGACAATCAGTCCATATTAGAGACAATCTATAAATAATTTCCTATTTGACTACGCAGAACTTACGTAGGTACTTATAATCTAATTAATAAATTGACCATTAATTATCAATCTTATCAAATTGCAGGGAATGTAAACATGTTACCGTACAAGTAGATAGTTAAGTGCTTATTTATTATTATTTATCAGCCTCGGATCACCACACCTTCCTACTAATTTAGTGTTAAAGATTTTGCGATTAGTTTATTTCATCGTATCAACTACAAGATGTCCATTGCTAAACTTGATCTCCACAGACTTCCAGATCTAGCGGTTAGCTGTTTTTGTTGTACCTACCTAAATAAAAATACCTAATTAATAACTTTCCGGAGTTGCGGATTACCTAGCGGGTTTACCGGGCAGCAGGAGTAGGAACGGGATGGCTTTAAGTCAGTAAGGGTCTGATACTTCCTCTCGCCTCGACCAAGACGGGAGAAGTCGTTGGATAATTTTCCCCTCTTAAAGAAAAACCTAATTAATAACTTAAATTCGAAAATACGTATTCAATGACATTGTAGGTGGTGAATTGTTCATACTCATCGTAGATAAGATAAAAATAAGAAGTTAAGCGCTGACTACGCTACTAATGTGGGGAGTAAGTAGTCAACTCGGACCACATACCTACGGCCCATTTGGGACGAGTTGCAGAAAATTAAATAAAATAATATTTTTAGTGGTCAACTCGTCCCACGTCCCTACCACAATGAGATAAGGTACAGTCAGTAGCAAAAGGGTTAGTGTGGAAATAATAAAGTTCTATTACTTTGTTGAAAACAAAAGATTTTCTAGGAACTTCATTCTATCTATGTTATCATTTACTTCATAAGTGACCGCCATGACCATAGTTTAAGCCACACATGTTTACTATTCTTAGTAATTTTGGTTAACACATGAATTTGTGCGATTGCTAAAAAAAATTTAGGTAATAAATTATTTAACCGACACTAAAAAAAGAGGTTCTTACTTCGTCAGGATTTTTTAATATGAAATAATCTATGAACAAAACGAAAGTAAAGAAAAAGACTATAAAAAAATATTTGAATCTTGTGTTGCTAACTGTACCAAACATTGATAAAGTTTAAAAATCCATACAAAAAAAATAGTGGGACGAGTTGACCACTAAAAACTTAATTTATTTTTAATTTCCCCAACTCGTCCCAAATGGGCCGTAGGCATGTGGTCCGAGTTGACTACTTACTCAATATGGGGAAGGAAAACTACTGCTTTGGATTTCAAAGACAAGCATGATAGTTGCAGACAACGTAACAGGTTACCGGGGCTCCGGCTCAAAGCAGGAGTAGTAACAGGGTGGTTTATAGTCAGTAAGAGTCTGACACTATCTCTCGCCTCACTCTAACCGGGAGAAGGCATTGGTTATGTTTATTCCTCTCAAAAAAGCATGATGATGATGGAAGTACATTTTATATTACCTATGTTTCTTCTTCTTCTCAACAGACTTCTGTCAGCGACTCAATGTTTTGTTAGAAAATGTAATGAATCCTTAATACCGGTTGCCTCATGTTATGTAACACGAATAACTTCACGCTTCAGTATACCCGAAATAACGGCGCTAGGTGTGTCATTGTCATTAGTACTACTTTGCGGTTACTTTTCCATGTTTTTTTGTTATATTAGGTAATTAGCTAAGTATGGCATAATCATTTTACCTGTAGAAAATGATACCTAGGTACCAAGTAAATTAATAAGGTTACGTTCAGCTCTTATGTACTGCGCTGGAAATAAACAATACATAATAATAAACAATATACATATAACTTAACGTTATTTTATAATGTCCGAACGGACTTGAGTCCCAATGTATTAGAGGTAGGTAATTATTATCGTGTACCAGGTACAATAATTTGTAGATTGGGCTACTAGTGTTCCAAAAAACCATAAATAAAACTTTTGCCGACCCAGGTTGGTTGGCTGGATCCAAGAAGTCTTGGATTAGAAACCAAGACTTCTTGCTTGGTAGTCGCGCTTGCAACAGACGAAAAGTGACTGATTTGCTATTGTTTGTTAGCCAAATTATTGAATCTGTAAGTTCGAGTACCTAACTGACCTAATTTGCCACCGACAGACGTATTAGAACTTCTGTTATAAAAAGACAAAAAAATCTACATTTTCGTATCGACTTTATACACATTATTACAATACATAATTATGTGAATCTCACTCAGGTAATCTTTCATAATCCGAAGCTAGAATATTTCTACTACTAAAGATTAAACATGGGATCTGGGTACTAAGGTAGGTAATGGTAATTTGGGGTCACAGTTCGTCATTTAGAGAGTGCTATTGCCCACTCCATGGCCCATGGAAATATGTATAGGAAGGTACCTACACAGAATTATTAAAAACATTAGCAATATAGAATTTAGAAAGACTTTTAATAATAATTTCTTTTTCATTTGCCTTTGTAGGGTAGGGTTCTAATTAGGAAAAATTGACAATAAAAATATGACTAAGCATAAGCACACAGATATGTAAGTACCTACTCCAAACTAGAGTTTTATCAGACTTGAATTATCAGATTTATTTGTCATTGAAATTAAATTATCCAATTTCGACTACTTATATGATGAGTCATCACAGGAAGCACTCGCCTTTTATTAAGTAGGTAACTAGATAGGCAAGTGAAAAAATATTGTAGGTAGATACAAAATACCCTTGTTAACAAGTTTATTAATGTTTTTGTCGTAGAACGAGGTTATCGCGAACCGATTACAGATTAATGGAGATCAACAAATAAAAACGAAACTACGTAAACCGAGATAGGCAACATGCTCGTCGTTATCAACATTTCACTCGTATACCCAAGTCCTAAGGTTGAAAAATCAGCAGTAAATATTGCTGATTGTACCCACTTATTGCACACAATTTTAAATATAATTATCAATGCAATAAAACGAGTATTGCTGCGGAATATTACAACATTACTTTCAGGGCCATATTTCACAAAAATGGTGTAGCGAAGCAATCATAGAACGTGATGACGTCAGTAGTTATAAATGTAAACAAACCACAATACCTATCAACACTTGTAAACAAATGCATTACGGAAAATTATAACATCTTGTGTCGTTAGCATAATATTTTTGTCAGTCACTGTGTCTAATTTCTTTGTTATTGGCTTAACGCCCAAAAATAAACGTTTACGCCAAGAAACGTGACTTACTTTATTAGAACTGCCGTGAAACGCGTGGCTGGCAAAATTATATCACAGGCAGGACTAAAAAATACCACGATCCTATTTATACGCTGTACAGTCATCATTACTGACTGCTACTAGGTATTTGTAGCCGGCTGTAGGTGGGCGTGTGTTCAGAATAGAAGTAAAACAACAAGATACATATAAAAATATTTTATTAAAAACATTTTGGTAACATTTAATAAGAACACTTAGGTAAAAATAAATCGACCTCAAAATCATTTCAAAAGAACAGCCTGGACTGGAAGTTCTCGGAGGAAGCCGGAACAGCAAAAACTAAAATAAATAAAAACAATGATAACACTCTAGGCAGAGACATGTCTAATTGACAACCAGAATTAAGGCATCGCAAGAATAATTATTTAAGTACGATAAAATACCTACGTCTATTATTATAATTACAACAAATAAACGCCTAGTTCCTAACGTTCAGTTGTGTATGCGCCGGCCCGCCGAGGACCGCGGAGCGCGGGCGAGCGCGGGCGGGCGCGGGCGGCGGCGCGCGACCCTGTACAAGTCTCTTGGCAGGGGACTTACATCGAGTATTATTGCCACTAATATTATTCACTTCATTCACGAGACATTTTGCTTGCCACTACGCCGTAATCATACACTACTAAATACTAAAACATCCCAATTATACAAAGCTATGTTAAAATTTACCTAACTAATAATATTAACATCTTCGGCTAATTTTGATACTAGAATGATATAATAACATCATCATATTGTACTCTTAACATTACGCTGGATTATAAATTATAAGTGAGGAATAAAACATGTTACATATAATATTGCAAGCATTACTGAGATTGTGCACGTTACGTGATTTCATTAAACAATAAATCGATAACTTAGTGTAAGAAAGGAAGATTGCTTATACTGAAGTTGACAAAGGAGTAGCGGGCTGCGCCCTCACAAACAGCTACGATAAAGGAACAGTCATAAAGATTAAATTACGAGCATTGGCACTTTCAATATTAAATCTTAATTACACTCTCGAAATAGCACTGCATATCAATAACCAACTTAAAAACTAAATTCAGATCAGTCATTTATGATATCACATCAAAATAAACAGGGAAATACATAATATGTGATTATCGATTGGATATACTATATATCATATATATTATATTTTTTTCAAAAGAGGTATTAATTTTCTTAAGGGTTACTAAAAATATTGAGCTCTGCGCCGCGCGCGACGCACTATATCACCATAATACGAGAACAACATTGAACCAATAAGTTTTGGTACTGGAGTTCATCTCCGAGTAAATCTATTTCGCTAAACCTACATAATGCTTATCAGATATACGTAATACCCACAGGACGCGTGTCGCTGGGCCGGAGCCCGCGGGCTGGCTCGAGGCTGGCCCGCGGACTCGCTGGCGCTAGCCACACGCGTCAGGCAAAAAACCCTTCATTCTTATACAATTTTCATTATAAAAATACTGTCATTTGACTACAGTTCAATGAGAAAAAAATATTTATCATATGAATGAACAATAGATATAATACAACATATAGTAATATTATGTATAATATCATGTATATGATTTGACTAAAACAAAATAAAATGCATAAAATTGAAATGATTAAAACATTGTAAAATCATTTGAAGACACTTATTAATGGAAGGTACTAAATTGATGTTTTTAGAAAATTTTGTTAAAATAAATAGCACAACAACCAAAATATTTGGTAATGTGGATTAAATAAAACATTAACAACTACTACCCTCGGCTGCTAACTTAAACACAAATCTGGAATGCAAATATTGCATCGCACCTCGGCCTCTCTTGTTGTCGCGCCGCGGCGCCGCTCGAGCGCTCGCTGCGCAGTGCGCACGGGGATCTACTAACTTAGGACACATTCACAACAAGAGCTAGTCTACTAACTGTGCGTATCGCTCCAAATACTTTCCTTTGAACTACATTCGATTGCAGCTTTGTCATATTAAAGTTAAAAACTAAAAATAATCTGAATGCAACACTTGATTTTAAATTAACCAATAACAACCATTTTGTGAGTCCGTGTGACTGAGGATATAGCACACTAGGCAAATGAAGCCACCGCTAAACATTGATATATAATTATTTATTCGCCAACAGCACGTTGAGGGGCGGCTTCTTACAAGGCAATAAACGAATGTGTATCACTGTTAGCTGCATTCTGAGATCCATGCTATATGTTCAGTCATTACCCACTGAATCATAAATACGTAAATAAATATTTATTTTGTAAACTTCAACTACTTGCTTAAGTTTTGTGTTCATAGCCCAGTTCATTGATTACAGACAAAACAGAAATGAAAGCTTGTGGACATGGTCGACATCGAGTACTTAGTCGTTTGAAATGCAAATTGAAACAAAATTCACGACTACAAAAACAGCTTGGGAGTGAACTACTACGCCGACATAAATAAGTGTTCTGAGAAAACAATGCGCGCATGTTGGTCCCTTCCAAAATATTTGCCAAACCTTTAAGCAAACGCGATAAGATGTAAAGGAAAATTTTGAAAACTACATACTGTATTGTCTCATATCAACATTTTTTATAAAAATAACTATGTGGGAAATATTTCAACATTATTGTGTACAAATACTCCAGTTCCAATTTAAAGCTGATCACAACATAGCAGAACTAAAGTTGCACAAAAGGACAGTATCAATTATTCAATATAGTTAGTATGTTATACATTACTTACATGTAATTGAAGAGACTCACACTATTAAATATCTTGACTAAATTAAGAGACCACAAATATTACATTTATATATGCACGTACATAGATATATTGCCAGTCTGTTAACGACACTTACTATAATTTCACTAGAAGCCCAGCATCTGGGCGTATCAATGACTCAAACGTTTTAAAACGGTCTGTAACAACTACTAATACCTTAGATTATCTAATCACTGCATTAATTTGTGATGATATGCACTGATAACCCATTTTGACTATGTTCCACATGGGCTCATCATATTATAATTACAAATGAGTTGTTCAAAGCTTTATAGTTGAGTTGATAAGAAGTTGATTTAGTTTAGGGTAATGTGTCAAGATTGTATCCTCTAGATTATATGTCATCACTATTATTATGTAATGCTCGGACGGTAAATCCAACAATCATCATAATTACATCTTAAAATTAAATCTACAGCTTGGCTTTAAATTCGTGCCTATCTCGTCAAAATCGTAAATTTAAATAACATCCGAGAAGCAGCCTTTTGGTTTTAAACAATGACGATCCTATTGATAAATGACTGTGGAATATAAATATCTAAATTATCTCCTACACTACTAAAGAATATTATAAAACAATATTTAAATAAAAACTATTACATGTAATGGTGGGAAATAACTCATTATGATATCATAAGTAAATGTCATAATTTAAATATTGCTTTAAGAGTAATTAATTGGACACAAAATCCATGGGGTTGAGTTACACCCTTTGTATTTTATACTAATCAATATAAATTGTATGCTCAACAATTTATAGTTAATATAATATTCTTTGGATAACAAATCATTAACATTTCTAAGAGGAACTAAGTGTAGCATAAATATATTACTTTAATATGTTATAATTTAATTTGTTGATGGAATTACTTTTGTTTTGATCCAATTTTGTCTTTTTTTGAGACTGGGACCTAGAAATGCTGCTTTTTGGAATAAATCTGGAAATATTTATGGCATTGCAAGTCCGTACTATTAATTATTAAGCCTAACTTTATCACACAATTAAATAAGTTAAAACAAAAACGAAGTCATGAATCGTCACGCATTCCATTCACAGAATTTGTCAAAAATTGTCTTGTTTAAATTAAGATCACAGTATTAAGTCACGTTTAAAATGTAACTCTACGAATGCGCGCGACGATAGCCACATACATATTCCACAGTCATCCGTAGAACTGGAGCACAACAGGTCAGCATAGGAACAAACTAATATAGGAAAGTGTCACAGAACCATTGCTTTAGTTCAAGTAAACAAACCATGATATAATTTCATGTCAGTCATGGTAAAACATTTCATACTTAGTTGATAACAAATTATTAAAATAGAATGTAAAAACATAAGTCAAAAAGATAACAACAAGCAAAATAAATGATAATCTCTTGTCATTTTTATGAAAAACAACAAGTAGTCACAACGCATTTCATAAAAAAAGCAGGAACTAAAGCCATGGTTCAGCTAATGATGGTACTAAGCACCACCCAGTGACAGTAAGAGTTAGAGAAGTTGATATGCACCCTGATGTGTTCCAGTCATACCCATTTCACATTTGTTTGTTCTGTATTTATGCTGACTCATAGTCACGTCAATCTGTGGCAGCTACGACCCACGAGAAGCCGCAGAGGCGGCAAGAGTCCTTTACGTACTGTGTGCGAGTTCCATACGGGCCCAACCGGTGATACTGGGAGCGGTTGGCGAAGAACAGCGCCGGGTTGTTCGGCGGCAGCACGGTAGGGCGATAGCTCCACCGCGGGTCCGTCAGGTTACCCATCAGGTTGAGGATGTCGCGTCCTTCGTAATTGATTTTGACATCATCGGCTATCTTCTCTTTTGGACGTGGCTGTGGCTGCACCACGGGTTCGAATATTTTCTGAAAATTATGCACACATTGACACAACAATAACATCAGTGACATTTCACAGCACACTAAACATAACACTAAGTATTGTAGGTAGATGTACATTGCATACTCACTACCTGCTAACCAAGTTGCAAAATGATTTTGGCAAGAACCTAACGGCAATAGGTAGACATTTTGATTAGGTATAATATATATCTGCCCATAATAGAATGCGTACTACATAATTTGCAGATCTATTTTATTCCGACCGAAATATGTAGGTAACATGTAGCCATGCCTTCGAAATTATTCCATTATCACAGGTCGATAATGTACACAACATTGATAGCGTAATATAGACATTCGCCATTACGGATTATTATGAAAATAGAGAGGTCAAGGCCAGGACGAATGCAAAACAAAATAGTGCAAAATTATACACTCACCTTCTCTGTTGTTTGAGGACTAGATGGCAAGGAGTCGCTGTTAACAGATTCTGATTTTAGCGACCCCAGCGACCCGATACCGCTTGATTCGCTGGAGACTGATGGGCTCGGGCTTGATTGCGACTGAGACAGGCCCGCTATGTCTATGAGCCCGAACGAGCTGAACGAGTTAAAGTTTTCCGTCTCCAACCCCGCCAGAGGTAGTGCAACGCTTAAAGCCATGTCTGTAAATGGAAAATCACGTTTGTATAGGAATTACACGTGCATTAATCAACTGCGTGTGAACACTATTAGCTATGTTGACAGAATCTAACCAACGCGCCAAACTGTTACGGTTTTATGATCACACCACACTGGAAACAACGCGCCACTCACCTTTGACTAGAATCACAATAAATATTTCAGAATCACACTGTATGCAACGAGTAAAACAATAATTACCGAAAAGCGTAATCCCAAAAAGCTCAAGCCTCGATGTAGTTGAAAAAGATCGAACATTTATGTTGTGAAGTTAGCTCCAAAAGCGAGTTTGCGTGTGCGTGATGTCGTCGAGCGCGCACCGGAAATAGCTCGGTCGGTAAAGTAGTCTATTACGCAGCAACAACATTTTCCAGAAAAATGTAACCTATTTGGTTAAAAAGTACCCCAAAAATACTCTTGTTATTTAAGATTGGGTTGTAGGGCAAATATTACGATTTTATATCCATAATAATTTTTGAAAAGTCTCTAAAATATTTATCGTGTATTTGACTACAGCGCCCTCTGTGGAGCAATATATAAAACACCACGAGAGGTAAAACTTCCAACTTCGTTTATCTATTTGCCGCTAGATGGCGGCACATGACTAATCGCAAAGGTCGCTCTCAAAAAGACCTGCCCTTGTCTACTAGATGGCGCTTCACTCAAATTTTATGTTTTATTAGAATTAGTACAAAGGATCGACGGACAGGCATTTGTTTTTATAATACATATAAAAATGTTATTAAAATGCCATTTTATTTTATTCGATTTTTAGAAAATGAACATGAAGATTTTAAAATTCACATTAGTACATAGTTAAACCTAAAGTACTACCTAGTAGTAGGTATACCTAGGTCGGTACCTACCTGCTTATTGAACTTTAGTTGTACCTACTTATTTAACTGTAATATGTATAATACATGCATAATATAATATCACCATGTAGCGGGGCGGGTCGCTAGTTTATAATAAAATATTATTCTCTTTTACTGAAAGAACTTATATGGTGGATTGTGGAACTCGTAACTTAGGTATCTACAATTTTAAACAACTATAATTTGCTTCATAGCATTCATTTCCAAAAACAGCCAACTGCCGCTATTTGAAACACAATCTATACTAAAACTTAGCTATCTATGAGCTAAAGTAAATTGATTGATTGTTACTTTATTAAACAAACAGCAGCATGGAAAAGACTGACATTAGGAAATTGACCAGTCTGAAAAAAAAAAAGTTTTTTTCAGTGACTTTTCACTAACATTTTACTAACATTCAATTACTTTTGTCGTGATATTCTAATATCGGGACCGTCTAGAGTTTAAATCTAAATTGAAAATCATCCAATGATTTCTCAGCCTTGGGCGAAAGCGAGTGTAAGGCTAGACTCTTACTGACTAAAAACCACCCCGTTCCTACTCCTGCTTTTCAGCCGGAGCTGGAGCCCAGAATGTGATTAATCTTGGTTAAATCCGCGTTCTGGCAGATCAGAAGGGGCAGGACCATAAATAGGTAATTGAATAAATTATATAAAACGATAATCAATAGTACTAAGGCGCCCGTTTTAATCACTTCATTATTGGTTGATTACAATTAATAGTAAAAGGGACATAGGGAAGTCCCAACACGTAGGTAAATAGATCTTTTCTTCTCTACAATCCATTATGTTCATTGATAATAATATACGATTTGTAGTATAATTTTAAACCTCTTCATTCGGCATTACCTATTAAGTAGGTATTATTGTGAAATCACGTTTTATTGACACAGGTTGGTCTATTATTGTTAATTTGATAGCAATACATACTGATCTACGGATATTGCTGGTGTTTAGTTTTCAATCAACTTGTTCAATCTTTGATGTTCTGATCATTCCTTTCATCTTATTACTAGCTACTTTCGGCTCGGCTTCCTATTGGTCGTAGCGTGATGTTTTATAGCCTATAGCTTTCCTCAATAAATTGACTATTGAACACAAAAATATTTTTTCAAATTGAGCCAGTAGTTTCAGGGATTAACGCGTTCAAACAAACAAACTCTTCAGCTTTATATACTAGTGTAGATATAGATGGAGATAAAATATCCTACTAATATTAAAAATGACAAAGTTTCTGAGGTTATGTATGTCGATTATTGTTACTCTCTAATGAAATAATTGGGTAGGCTACTGATACGTTCGAGATATATTTTAATGACTGGCATAACATAATAGATAGGGTATCGTTTCCGGTAAAAGCCTAAGTATACAGGTAATATACGCATTTGTCTATATAATGTAAATATTAATTAGATATATAGAAAATAATTCAGCTTTGCACGACTCCAGAAAAGACTTTATGATTTCATAAACTGTTCTGTCCACTCGAGAAAATGTAATGAAAATACGATTTAGTAGTTTTTATAAGCTAAACAGAAAGGTATTTAGATAGATTTATAAGTCGGGTGATAATATCTTAAGGATACATAATATATATTTAAAGTGAATATTTCAGGAGCCATACAAACAATACCTAAAAGTTATGTTACATTGCATAGTGAAACAAAAATTATTCAGTTATTTTTCAGCTAAATTACATGTCAACCCGTTTCTCTCTTTTCTACTCTTATTTATTAAAATAATTTTGTTTTCTTAAACTTGTAATTTTTTATTGGAAAGAAGAATGTGAATCGGATAAATCTAATTCGTTAAAGGTATATAACACAACTAAATATCTAATATTTAGGTACTGTAATGAACTTGCAGTTAACTTATTAGAAGATTTGCTTCTGTTTTCTACTTTATTACGCCTGATTACTGGTATTAGAGTCTGTTTTGTTAATTCTAAGGTATCCTTTCTCATAGAAGGCTCCTGAACGCAATACAAAATTTCGAATTTCAACTACAAGCTTATTAAACTCCCTGTCGTACTAATAAGCATCCTACTCATTTAGGAAGGTACCGTACTTATAAAATGATCACTCTCAAATAATAAGTCTTGGAATTTCCCCGACTAATTGGTGTAATCGGGTTACAAGTGTTACATTATATTACGAGAGCAAGAAACGTGAGATAGCCGCGGGTTGGCGGCCTGTACCCAGCGGCCACTTAGGTCCGCGGCGAGCGGCAGCGATACGCGCCTAATTGCTCGAAATCGGGTGCTTATGATTTGTAAATATTCTTATATCGGCACTTAGGAGCGTCCGTTCAATAAATATAATAGTAAACATCCGTGCAAATGGCCGTGGCGGGCGGCGCGGCGGCAGGCGGCGGCAGGCGGCGGCCGGGCGGCGGCGGGAGCGGCTCGTGCCGACGGCGGGGCCGCGCTTTATCGATTCGCGCCCGCGCGACACACTGTATCTATCCTCTCATCGATGCCCGTTTGCTGGCCTCACAAAGAAAGAGATAGGTTTCGCCGACTTTGATCCTTTTGTTTTTGGGCAGCGTCCGGCGATGCGGGCGGGGGCTGAAAAATGTGAAGGGGCGCTGATTGGCCGGCCGGGCCCCGCCCCGCGCGGGCCCCGCTCCGCGCGAAAGCCTCCGCGGCTCAGTTCAAGGGCGGTTGCCGCGACGCACGCCGATTTGTTTGGGTTCCCGGTTATTTATAAACTTAATAAAAACTGACTCCTGCCCGCGGACGGACAAGCTGCTGAAGCTGTTCGTTCTGTGGGTGCTCACCGGGTTCCCTATGACTGGTTTTATGACTTTATTGTATGCCTCTAATATTTTATTCGGATGTCGTAGCCTCGTAGCACTCGTAGCACTGTTGATAACAATAGAGCACCTATTCTTAGTCGTTTACCATTCTACAGGCAATTAATGTACTGGATAAATTTTATGTTCCTACATTAGGGTTAAAAATTCTCCGTTAGATTGATTTTGATTGAGCATTTACCAAATAACTGCACATTATATGACCTACAATATAGTGTCTTAAAAACAAATGATTTTAACTATCCTTCTTTCAGTTTTTTTATTATTATTTTTTTGTTTTTCTTACAGCAGTATTAATATAATTTATTTTTCTTTCTTCTGATCAAGTCTTGTAATTTTCAGTAAGGTACTTATGGCAATTTATATCTACATGATCAAAAATATCTAATTTGTTAAAAAAAACTGCTCTGCGTGTACCTATTTGGTACACCATCGACACAAGAATACATCCAAAACAATACTATATAATACATCTATACACTTCTTTAGGCTACTGTTACATTTAAAACTATACACCTAAGTATGGCTTTTATTTTATATCTTCTTCTAAACTACCCGCTAAAGCACAGCTTCTAAACAAATATACTCACGAGCTTGTATCATTAAAATCTCCGTTACTTTGAACAAATAACACAATGACAATGGCGCAAAAAACTATGCACATACACACACACATACATACATATATATATATATATATATGTATATATACATACTTTGTATATAAGTGAGTATTAGTTGGTTGTATAGAGGCTCGGCTCAGGTACAGTTAGTGTTGGCCTAACCTTCAGGTCATCGGTTTGTTTAGGCTTATGACATTTTGAGAAGATGTATCGGGTTTTAGGTTCTTTAAAAATATTTCTTGTGTTAGTGTTAGTAATAACACAAGATTTGTTTTGTTGTTTGTGTTTATTATACAAATTATATCATTAAAAAATTATATTATACAAGTTATTTACTTAACTTAACTTAGCTGTTCAATGGGTTACTCGGTTAGTTTCGAACCCGTCGAGAGCCCATAATCATAAGCAGATTTTTTCATGACAGTGCGATATTAATGTATTTACATACATATATTGTATCTATCTAGCTGGGTATTAACATTCACTATCCTATTCCCTACCTCACCGGAAAGTTCATGCGTTGCAGATTAAGATTTAAGCGATCGCTATTTAAGAATCGCTATCCGCTCCGTTTATGCCACTATGTTCGCTGTTTATATGTCACTGTTCTGTCTTGTACAACTGATTAATGTTTTACAACACATTCTTTGAGTTTGCGAGTGAGTTAGCCAGTGCATACTACGTACCTATGTTCATACAAATTCATGGGTTATTAAATTATTAGGCTGATTTCTTTAAAATATGATAAGTTGTATAGGTGAATTAGATCAATTACAAATTGCATTATGATTAATTAAAAAATCTAGTTTAAGAGAGTAATAAATTATTTTTTGTTTTAAACATTTGGTAGCCATGTTTCCTTTCATTTTATTGCAGATATCTCGAAAATGACTCGACACATTTTGATGACGTTTCTTTTTTTACAAGTATTATTTTTACAGGTACATAGTGCCTTTCTTTACAAAACGTTTATAGAAACTTAGATGTCACAAAGTCCACAGGAGAGTTGAATAAGTAGTAACTAATTTTAGTAGGAACATGATTTGAACTTGAAAATATCTAATGGAACTTTCTCACAGGTACAATTCCGTGTTCATACAATTTAAACGCACATCGTTCGTCATTTCTATGTCACGTCTAAACGTCGATCACTGTCGACGTGGAAACGACGCGACGTGTCACTGACGACTGCTAAGCGACACGACAGCTAAATGAACGCGATTGACTGCGACGTTTTGACGTCGACGCGACGACTTTTTCGTTCAGTGTAACGGGGCCTTTACGTACCTATGTGCTCATTGTATTGTCTTGTGTTTTGTTTTACAATCATCATAGAAGGAAATAAATCTATTTACGAGTTACTTATTCGTAATTGGATGGTATGACAAGTGGGTTGAAATAAAGATCTTAAGTATGAGATCTCTATTTCAATCTACAGATTTTGAGGCCCAATAACCCCCCTCCTCAATCTCCCCGAATCCCTAACAATCCTCAAATTCCTAACCCCCAAAAGACCGGCAACGCACTTGTAACGACTTAGTATTTCGGGTGTCTATAGGCGTCGCGGATTGCTTATCGTCAGGTGATCCGTTTGCTCGTTTACTGGCTTATCCCATACAAAAGTTCAATAGCTAATCTGGTCCCTTACTTGACATATGAAAGCGTTAGGCGTTAGGTTAACGTATATCCAGGTTGTTTATATCTGGTATTTCACCCTTGTTTCGAAAATAACCTCTCGTTATCACGAAGCAGGAAGGAGGAAATCGGCGGAATATATGTGCGTCACACATTGTGTTTGTGTACGGCGACACCATTAGCCGCAGCGTCATGTAGTTACCTAATACCTCGGCCGCCTCGCTAAACGACCAAATATTTAAATAGGTATCCATCCGCGGCTATCTCCAGATAAAACGCCCCAATTCACATGCGTGAGCCGCGTGATGGATGAGTCCGACGATCAGACCCTTGCGGCATACCCCCGTCCCTCTCAAATTTGCCTTCCCCACCCCCCCTCTGTCCGACAACAGCCCGCCCTGCTAAGTCCTGTAGGTGATCCATTACACTGGCATTTTTGCGTAATCCCCGTTTATAAATATGAAATTGAAGGAAGACCTAGTGATGGTTAATCGACTGGAGGTCGGGGTCAGCCGGCCCTCTGTTGCGAATAATTTATGGCGACGTGCCAAAACTGTCCTGTCGCAAAATATATCGCGGGAAAAAATGTTTACGTGTTTACGTTCATTTTTCTAAACTCATATTTCGTCCGAATGTGATTTGATTGGACAAAGGTTAGGACGTCAGTGGTCGGAGCTCGCAAAGGGGTAATCACGACGGTCGCGGTGCCCACATGCAAAACATGGTAATAGTAATAATTGCAATGCGTTCGCTCTGATTATAGATGGGGTATATTCTGATTATAGATAATTATAGTTGGGGGAGGTTGGGTACCGCTGATGAGCGATTTGGGTATTATTTGCGCTTTATTTGGGTATTTATTGCGCTTGAGTGACGACGCAGATATTATGCTCGGTTATAATATAATATGTGCGTCCCTCGAGGGCTTTCACCCTGCGGCTTTGTGCCGCTGTGGACATTGATTACGTTGGATTTTCAAATGAAGTTTTGACGCCAATTTCGATGTTATTCTTTACAGAATGTAATTTGATAATCTCATTAAACTGGAACTAAAATAAAAATATATTAAAAGCACCAATACTTTTTAACTATATTAGGTAATAGAAACAACAATGCAAATAAATAACACCTTTAATTTGTAGGTGTATCTTAACGTAGAGAAATACAGTATAACGTAGATATAATAAGATAATATTAGCTCGTTACGCTACATAAGCCTATCCCGAACAGACAAGAGCCCGGCGACTGCCCACGCGCCGCCCGCAATGGCCAATTATCAAGATTACGTCAATTCTCCATACGTGCGCACACTTCAATAGGTGGAACAACACCACACCACACCACAGTGATTATAACGCTTAGAACAGATTATTGTACTCGTTAAGGTCATGTGAGGTAGGATCTTAAGTGATATTTTAATAAGAGATTGTAAATAATTGAATAACATTCTTTGAATTTCTTAAAATATGTAGGTACGAGTACCAATAAGGTAGTGAAAATGGAATACGGTTTTTGTCTAGACTTTTTATAGGACTGATTTCTGGAAACAGATACCTAAATAGTTGTTAAAAATAGACCCATCTTTCATAAATTATTTATAGCTAATTCTAATTTTATTGCTAAACAAAACGCAAAATTACTCGGAACGAGCAAAGCCTATTCAAAGTCTATTCGTCAGTATATTTTAAGACCACAGAGTTCTATATAAAAAAAAAAAACAACCGGCATTATCAAAAATACTCGTATCAATTTCTTACCTCAATCGGAGCGTCCTCATTGAACCGATAAACTTACATACCTGGGGGCCCATCTATTATATTCATTAGCCGACCGAGGGGCGAGGAGTATGGACCGAGAGAGGGGGAGGACAGGGTTTTAGTGCACTGATGTGGTGATAAGCGCTTGTTTGGGGGTTACCTCAGTTCTTTCGACGAATTTTAATGCCAATTAGAGTAGACAATATTGCGCAGTGAATGGATTGAGGCCTTTATTAGTGTCGGATATTGTTGTGAGATCGTTCGCGCGTAAATTATACGGCGGTCAGGGTGGGGCGCCTCGGGTGATGTTGTCGGTGTATGGCTGTATGTGATTTTTTTGGCAGGTGCCTGTTTGTGTGTTTTGTTTACTTATCTTGGGCCATCAACTGTGGCTAATACTGCTATGTATGATGTTAATTTTCCTCATTACTTGTTTATTTTCTTCATTATTTCCCACTTGGATATAGGAAACAGAGTGACATATAAATACCAAATTAGGCTATGTACTGTACGATCTTATAATCACTTCATATATTTAGCACTTTCACCTAAAAATTTAACATAAACAAACATTTCCACTCTAGATAAATCTTGCAGCTCTATAAATGTTGTCAGGCCAATAATACCGAAGTAACATGATCTTAGTTTATTAGGCAGATCAATTAGGAACGATACAAACAGGGGATCATTACGTCACCGCTGCCATTTTTGAATGTATGCAAAGAAAAATAGATAATTATACACACGTGCGATTTACGCATGGAAGAATCGCGACTGTCTGTGTATCAGCGTCTATTCAATGTATAATGTATCGCATACATCATAACATTAATCTGAGGCGAGTGATGGATCGACTGCGGTTACCCCTGTACGGAGCAGACGGGCGACAGCGATTGTTGCGCGACACACAAGCGATTTTTGTTTGCATATATGTCGTATGATTGTTACATAGGCTCGTCAACTATCATTAAGTTATCATAGAAATTATGTAGATATTCTACGGGAAAAAAATAAGTACTTTTGATTCTAGGTGTGACTGTAATTTGGCAGATGGCATTTGTAACTGTTTGCAAGCTCAGAAGTAATCTAAATCAAACCTATACAAATATATTGTATACTGGAATGTGCAGCAGAAAGATATACGTAAGAAATTATACAATAATAGCTTAGAATCTAAGAACATTATGTATAATTTTTGTTCTATGTTATATTAAGACACATACATTACTGCTCCTTTAGTAATCGGACTACAATAAAACTGTCTCCACAATTACTCAGCGCTACAATCGCTCGTCTGCCCTCCCTGTACAATTTTCGACAGCTCACAATTTTTTCCGTATTTTTTACCCCTAACCAAAAACACAAGTGCTAACTTCTCACGATGGATCTCATAAAACAGTTTGTGCGAGATTAATTGCATTATTTCGTGTTGTATCAGTATTAATGTGCACTATCAAGGGGATCTCACCCTTCTCTTTAATTATAGAATCTCGTTTATCACAAGATGTAATGGTTGTGTGAATTATTGTTATAATTACATAGTTATTTACTGTTCTCACGTGGTGATGGTGCTGTTTCTTCTGTAAGCAACGAGATAGCTCATGTAAGACTTCGATTGGTACGCCGAAGTTATTTTTTTTTATTAAATAATCTTTATATTTCTATTATATATGCGAAAGTTTGTGAGTTTATATGTTTTTTACCGAATCACGTCAAACCGGCTGAACATATCGGGATGAAATTTTGACAGGGTTGGATTATGGTCTGGAATAACACATAGGCTACTTTTTATCCCACGAGAACGCGGGTGAAGCCGCTGGCTACTAGTTAAGTATATAAACCAAATATTATGTATTTTAATCATTAAAAATGCAGCTTTCCACTCACATTGCGTCCCTAATATAACTCTTCTGACACATTTGACTATTTTCAATCTCTCTGCTACGTCAAATAAAACAACTAACATGTATCACAAGCGCCTACTTACACAAAAAACAATTGATTAACATTTTCATTTGACAAATTGAAAAGGAAATGACAGTGAGTTTGTCTAGACACGAGACGATTGGTGTCAGTATTCCCAGTGGCGCAGTGGTGCTGTAGCCGGCAGTCGCCGCCGATGTCCAGGGGGCGAGGCATTTCACGAGCGAGTGCTCGCTGACCTTTCTAGCTCCGGGGTGAGCGAAATGCCATCATGTTTTCTATTTTAGGGATCCGTTGGTTATTTCTTCTCCTCTAATAATATCTTCTGATTTATTTCGTTGCGGGATCCAAGACAGTCATTCATTTCCCTGGAACGCGCCAGACTTCAGTGTTCCGGTGTTTTCATGGTTGTATCTACTGTAGATCCTTGCTTACAGGAGTTGCAGCGGTATGGGAGGTTGTGGCGGGCTTGTCCCAACAAAAAAAAAATGTTTTTTGTACTTGTTTTGCATGCACATGGTATAAGTTCAATATGTATTAGTTCTTAAATGTTCGTTTCAAAATGTCAAGGAAACGGGCGATTTGTTTGGTTTTAGAAATAAATGATCAAAGTATATATAAGTATTCTAGACAGTTTAATTAACATGTTTTGTGAATGTATTGTGACCTACTTGTACAAACAAAAAGTGTGCTAGGTAGGGGTAGTTAAGTACAGAACCCGCGATATTTTAGCGAGGCTCATAATTTTCATTATTATTTTTTCTGCCGCCCGCACTCGACGACACTCGATTAATTTTTCACGGTACGCTTGTCAAAATGTGATTTAATATAGTCCGGGGGTAGTCCGAGCTTTGACGTGCGATGCGTGCAGCGCGTGCGACGGGCCGCGACCAATCCGGTTAAGGGGTTCACCTCATGCATTTACTAATCTATAAAATAGAACAAATACCGCTCATTCAGGTTCTTTGCTATGCAGTTTTCCGCTAAAATATGAAAATTAAGCTTTGAGGAAATATGGAGTACATTTCTCCGATACATTTGCATTTCCAGCCCCATGTTACAAACAGTATTATCTATCAATAACGCCAAAAATGGTACCGCAATTTCCAATTTGCCGCGTCACTCCGGATTCCAATAGGAAGCGGGGATAAATGGAGTCGCATTCCAATATGTCACCGAGCGGGGTCCGACCATTCGGCTTTTCGGCATTCGGGATTCGGCGTTTTCGGATATTCGCGGTGACCGAATTCGTAGAATATTGCCCTCGCGCATACCGAAATCGTCCACTAATGAGATTCTAAACGTTATATTATTTGAGGCATAACTAATTGGTTTTTTGTTTGTTCATTGTTTTTCCAACAATAATGAGCACGTATCTGGGATAATGGTGACCGCTCACTGAGGTCGATGACACGCGGCTTTCAGTTCGGAGGTAGAGGTACGCAATTGTTTGTCGAGTTCCGTTTGTTATTCATTACAGGATTAGTTAATAAGATTTCTTAAAGTTCAAGGTGGTTCACAGAGGTTACATAGCAGCTACGAGGGGATTGTTTCTCGACTTTTCGACGAGGAAGTAGGTACAATATTATAATTATTATGTTCTAATTTCAAGCTAGCTTTTTGATACTAGTTCCCAATAAAAAAATATCTCATATTTTCCACAAAAATCCTGATACCAAAAATGCTATATGACTGGACTCCACAGAAACTTGTATAAGTGAAAACAGCAAAAGAAAATTCATTGGCAGCACAAAGACTAGGTGAGATACATTATGTATGCGATACTTGGAACTTACCTTTTTCAAAACATAGACCTAATAAATAGGGTGAAAGGCCCAACGCGGGCCTTTCATCCACACATTAGGCAGTCTACACACGGCCGCATGCGTGTCACGTCAATCGTTATTGCCTGTATAGCGCTGCCATTGCCCGCTCTGATTTGAAATATTTCCACGGAACCACTTATTCGCACCTCACAAACAGGAGCTGCGGGTACTGTGCACCAAGTTTTGATCGTTTGACGGAAGTTTTATTAAATATTTTTAGTTAGTATTTAGATTTTTGGTGTAGTTGCAATTCATCAAAGCAAGTGTTTGGTGCTTCATATGAAATTGATTTTGAGTTTGTTATGTTGCAATTAACTACTATTAGGACAATATGTACTTCTAAAACACATATTTACTGAAAGATGTTCACCTACCAGTTCAATGGTACAATGGTGGCACTAGTCTATACAGTTGGTAAACCTAATCCACACTACACTATAACAACATGTAAAAAAATTAAAATGCTTTTATTAGAGTTGTAGAGCATATAGAAATACCCATGACTATCAAATAATATAAGAAACCCACAACTATCCTAAACATTTCCCAAAAATCTACCAACACGTCTTTAAGTATCAAGTGCTAGTAATCGCGTACCATGTACCTCTCACAGAGGCGAGAGGGTAATCGTTTTGTTGAGTCGCGTTTTGTACCTCATTGTGCGATCCGATGCGAGGCAATCGCGGCCGCGTGTGTATTCCCGTCTCGTGCCTATTCTAATGGGGCGACAACTGGTGCTCATACCCTACGAGTAGGTACCTTCGTCTGAACGTATCACACGCTCACACTTGAAGCTTACTTACTTGCTTATTATAAATGCGATTCGTATTGAGATCGTGATGTGAATGGAATGTTTTTTTTTTTTTATTGGAGTTAATGGTGAAGGCGTTTCCTATGATGTGTGTGGTTTTGCAATTCGATAATCTAATTTCGTATGGCTTAAGTCGTTTTAGTGTCTATTTTAGATTCTGAATTTGCTTTTTTTCCAAAAATTGTGCCGAGTTTGACTCTCACTTCTTAATGGAATACAAGTGGTCAAAAATATATTCACGTTGTATACTTCTACAATTTTGAAGGATAATGTTTTTTTCTTGTTTGCCTTTTTTTACAATTTTAAACATAAATACTTAAAATTTTGAACTTAATTTGAGTATCATAATTAGGTACGGTACCTAAAGCTTCTTCGGCTAGGTAAAATGGTCGTCACAGATAAAAGAGTAATAATATATTTTTTATATATGCGCGATATTTCTAACCGATAATAACATAGAGGTACAAAACAACATCAAAGTAAAAGACACCCAAAAATTAATGCAGTGTGAACACGGGATTTAGGTAAAAACACTGGCGCAGCTGCTTGCCGGCGGGAGGCCGTTAGATAGGCGCGAAATACCTAGAGAACTGTCATCGAATAAAAAAATACGATTAAAATCTTGCGCAAGCGAGGTTTTTGTGCGAGCAGCTGTGCGCGTGCGCGTATCACCTGTCCCACGTGGCAAAAGAAAATGGCGTCTTCAAAGAAGTCCGATATTCGGGATAGTCCTATTGTTAGGATAGTCCTTGCATTGATTTAAGGTAGTCTGCCATTGTTGAGGTGACGGTACGGTACAGAGACTGGGGACGTTGGACACACCTGTCCATAAATTGCCCATGATTATCTCTTTCTTTGCCAAAATGTTAGTTTCATGCAAAAAATATTGATATTGATGGTTAGTTTGTATTTCATGTTGATAGACGTGAATTTTTTAACTACTTCGGTAGAATTTTGTGGAATGTTTGTCGTATTTATCTATGTCATCTTACGAGTACCTCAGCTTTACATGGAGACGAGTGGAAGGAGGCCTTTGCCCTGCACTGGGACGATCATGGCTGAAATCTAAATCTAATCTAATCTACGAGTACCTACAATATACTTTTAAAATAGGTCTTGTCTTATTTTGGGTACATAATGTGTAACGATGAGTCGTGTCACTAAACACATTATTACAATGTTAGAAATTAAAAATTACAAGGTCGTCAGGGTGTCTTGTGACCGTACTCCGAAACAAAAAAATAACAGTTGCACAAAACTCGAAAATAGCCGTATCGAGAAAAATCCCGAAACCTATTCATAGATCACGTACACTCAAAAAACAGTACATTACGTACCTGCCTATATTCTGTACTAGGCCTTAAATGATTTATTACAAAACATACATTTGTTTACTGCTATAGAAGACTTTATGTCTATATACATAAGGGTGGTTTTAAAGTTTAAGGGGTGTGTATAAAAAGTTGGTGGAATCCAGAAGTCGTGCCGTGCTACCCTGAATTGCTTTACAATTGTCAGCGTCCGATGGTTGTCATATATCATTGATTTTACGACGAACGTTTTATTTATTAGTTGTGTCCCGTCAATGTGCGCTCAGCTTTAATTTGGTAGACAAATTAACTTTTACTATATTTGAGTGTCACAGAATGATTGCTTTTTCTGGTTTACGAGTATTAGGTAGGTGTATGAAAGTGATTTATATGTATATAAGTAATTTAATATCAAAACTTATAAAATAATACTCTTTATTAATACTAGGTTTTCAACAGTGTCTTCGGCTATATTACTTGAACGGCTAAGCATTATAAGTAGTTGTTGTTTTCTGAAAATTAAACTTTTGTTTACTGTACATACCTATATAAGTATTACCACCTATACTATTTATTTCCATTTGTTTATGAGAAGGTTATCCTACATGACTTTTCAAGAGTTAATTGTTTAATTTGAATTATCTAAAGTTTTATTCTATTGTAAATAAACTATTTACTTGCAAAATATTACTTGTAGGTAATATAAGTGCGTATCTCGCAACTTGAAAGTTGAACGCTACGAATTCCTACAGCTATTTAACTAGCGATCTCTAACACGAATAAATTGCAATCATGCTTCACCATAATATATTAATGGTTAAGTAGGCGTAATTTTACAGGCATACTCATAAATTGAGTGCGTACCTCGCAGTACCGCCTACCTGCCATACCGCGCGAGACTACGCGGAATCGAACAATGCATGTCAATTTTTTTCAACTAAAATCCTTAAAGCGCAGTTTTTCGGTGCAAATTCCAAAGAACACCTGGTCGGAAACGGGCCCAGGGGGTCTTCTGATTGATAGAGGTACCGCGATTTTGGTACAATAGCAAAAATATGCAGTTCTAGCCATTCGAAACGGATCGCCACGGACGGTCTCCGGCGACGCAGCGTCTGTTTAAAACAATCAATGATCGACGTTTTCTGAATGGAATGTGAAACAATATCTTTTGTGCAGTCGTGAATGTAGGTGGTCAGGATGTAAGCTGTTTTATTGGCAATTCTGTGTCAATGACTGCCTTTGTACTGCTTCACGTGGACTCATTCACATTTAAAACATTTCGTCTTCGTAATTGTACAATTTATATAGTTCCTTTGTGTGCTGTTCTAGTGTGGTTTTAGTGGTTTAATTGATAGGCACATAAATAACATCGAATGTCTCCTGAAATGTATATATCCACCATTCGTCATTTATAAGTTCAATGAAATAGATTCAAATCCTACTTGAGAAATAAGGCTCACAAATAGTACCTATTGCTTTACAAAAATAAATATGACACCTCAAACCGCACATAACCATATAACTAAGAACCACTAAAATAAGGAACCTAATGAAAATATGACTTTAATTTACCAAAACACATTAACTTCCCACATCAACACAATCCACACACAAAACTCCGAGTCGAAATGAATACAATTATAAAGCGACGATTACGTACGAAATGAGAAGTTAATCCCGTAACGTGCCATAACTCGCATGCATACGTAAAATTGTGAAGACAATAATTTGATTGATCAGTTAATGAATATGCAGATATGTTAAGTTATGATAAGGCGCAAATAAAGCTGCTTCCCCGAGGAGTGATTGTGCGCCTACCTCCGACACGAAGCAGATTTTAATCTCAGATAAGTGGAGTGAGTTGAGAACAGTTTACATAAATTCTGGAGTTAGCACCTTGTTTACAAAGTGCAATGTTTGATTACGAGATTGGATGATAAGTGCGTGCTCTTGTTTTCTGTGGTACTCTCCCGTTCTACTGACAAATGTTTACGTTTTAGTTTTTTTGGAAGAGTTCGCGAATTCAAAATTGAATATTCAACTTTAGGAGGCTCATTAAATAGTAAAATTATTTACAAAGTTATGAATACTATTTTTATATTTGATACTTTTATACAAATGTTTAGTTAAAAACGTATGTTACTGCAAAAACTGTTAAACTACTGGTAGCATATGGAACTAAATAATTATTACAGCTTATTGTTAGCAAAATTCCAGGTGACAGCGTATTCAAAGAAATAAAACCTCCAACTTAATTAACTACAAAATTACTTTAATTACGTAACAATAACAAGAGTTAACTAAACAATTACAACAAAACTGTTCACACTTCTTAAAAATCTTGAACAAAATGATAAAAATGTTAAACAGAGCTCCCCAACTAACCCTTGAAACTTCGTTGGGAAAATAAGAACTTGGAAAAAAGGTTTTAAGCGAAAACAGTGGAGAGTGGAGAAGGAAATAATGAAATATCTTCATCCCAACCCTTCTAATTAATAGTCATCAGTGTCTGCGACACTTGTGGGGCTGACAGTACCTTCAAGTTTTTTAATATGCTTCCTCACCTTCGTAAAATAGGTTTAATTTATTATTTCTACTAACTTTCCAGCTTCGTGTAGCTATAAAGTTTAAAACGTTGTGTCTACTTTTTAAGGTAATTTTAAGTTTTGATAAAAAGTTTGGTAGTTTTATTTTTGGAGGGTTTAATTGGGATTTGTAGTTATAATTTTATGTTGAAAGTTATATTGTAAGCGCGTCTTTGTTATTCGTTTTCGATTCTAAGTTTCTTTAAAATCTGAGGTAGTTATCAGCTTTTTTTCTAGTATATTTCAGGTAGATTGTGTGATAATTCGGAACGAAATCATTTTTTATGTACATTATTTTCACAAACCTTTACACGTTTTAACTCACTATGTCTAGTGTAGAAGCTTGTGCTCTAAGACTTAATCTATACTAAATAAAGCTGAGGAGTTTGAGTGTTTATATAATAATAGTTTTTGTGTTGAATTGTACATTTATTGGGAAGGCTATATTCCCTGTAGGTTATGTATATAATAGGTTATATATATAAAACCTCACGCTACGATCAATGGAAGCCGAGCAGAGAAGGTGTAACTGCGCAAAAGTAACTGGACGGAAATAAATCACCAACGTTACCTAACATTTGTTGGTAGCAATGTAAAAAATATTTTTATTATGTTGGTAACACTGCTGTCATGGAGGTTCTGAGGCGTTCTGTGTAAAATCATTCTCTTACGTTATAATAAATAGTCTTTTGAAGTTGAAACAGTTGTTGTGCTTTTATTTCTTCAGGTTATGGGCCCAGACACATAATCCTGACTGGAAAATATAAAAGACAACAAAACTAAAATTTGTTTTCGTCATAAAATATACTGCGGGTTGTTGAGGTTAGAAACCGGCGGGAAAACTTGCGAGCGTGTGAAGCAAGCAAGGGCGGGACGACGAAAAGATGGAAGACGACAATAGTTTTAGAATCCAGACGCACATAAAGCTCGAAGGAACATCCAATTGGAATATTTGGAAATTCCAAACCATCGTTTTATTACGGAGTCAAGGCTTGTTAGAAGTGACAGACGGGAGCAGTGTGAAACCAGAGGCGGCGGTTGAGAAAGCTGCATGGGAAAAGAAAGACGCGAAGGCTCAGTCATGGCTTGTTACGAGAATGTCAGAAAGCGTGATGATGCATATTATAACATGTACTACGTCTGCGGAAATGTGGAGGAAACTTGCGAGTGTGTATGAGCAAAAATCTGAAACTAGTATCCATATTATACAACAACGTTTTTTCCAATATAAGTACGAGGAAGGCACCGCGATGTCTACATTCCTATCAAAAATAGAGGAATTAAGAAACCAGCTCAAACAGATGGGAGAAGATATTTCAGAAAAATTTGTCATAACGAAAGTGCTAATGTCACTCCCAGATACCTACAAGCATTTTGTGTCGGCGTGGGAGTCCGCGCCGGACGACAAACAAACGCTGGATAACCTCGTCGCGAGATTATTGATAGAAGAGGAACGTATTATCGAAAAAGAGCCCCAAAACTCGTCTGCATCGGCGTTTGTAGCTAAGAAAAACGTAAAATGTTTTAAGTTAGGACATTATCTAAGCGAGTGTAATCAAAACAAGGGTTCGGGACATGACAATAGAACGATTAAAAAGTGTTATCACTGCAAGAAAACGGGACATACTAAAAGTGAGTGTTATTTCAAGAAAAATAAGGAAAAAGAGAGCAAAAGTAACGCATTTGTGGTCATGAATTTAGATAGACATATTCTTAGGGAACTTTTTAAAGAAATTAATATATTGACTGTTCCCTCTCAATACATTTATGAAAATGTAGTGTATGCTCACAAAAACATTAATTTATTCAAAAAGTATTGTGATATACATAATATAAACACTAGAAGTAAAAACAAATATATAGTTCCCACTACTAGACTTAAGAAAATAAGTGGTTCGTTCAGATGTCAATGTATACGCTTTTACAATAAAATTCCCAGCGATATTCAAAGTTTGAGCCTGAATAAATTTAAAAATGTTATTAAAGAAAAACTGTATAGTAAAGCTTTTTATAAAATTAAAGACTACTTAGATGATAGTCAGGCTTGGGAGTGAGCCGTTATAATGTCCACACAGGTCATGTTGACATGTTTGTAACACAAGTTACATTTTTATACAATTTGACATGATATACATTAATATCATTCGATATTTTTTATTTTTATTTTTAACATATTATTTTTAAAATTGTTAGTCTGAGGACCGTGTGAGAGTTTGCTTAGTTATTTCACTTTTAGTTAATTATATTCTGACAGTGTGAGCATTTACGAGACCTACCCAAATGTTCTTTTGGTTGGTAATGTTCGTCGGATCATTCAGCAACAGCCGTTAGCTGAGCTGATTGTAAACTGACACATGCGTACGGCCTTCTGAACAGGTCCGCTCATACTGTTGTGGTTCTTTCCTCTAAAGACCACTACAGAACCAACTTGCACGGTTCTCTCACATTATCCTCTATTTCATTGTCTGGACTTTAAAAGAGACTATGACCTCTGAGTTTGTTTCGGCATTTCTTCTCAGAGTAGTCAGATAGGAAATGCCGGCCTCATCTAGCTATTTGAAATATTGACGTGTAAAAGTGTTATTTTATGACCTATTTACAGAAATAAATATCATTTATCATTTATTTATCATTTATCAACAATCTCAGTGGTTAGTGGACTCGGGCGCTAGTCAACATATGTGCCGTGATCGGAACTTATTTACAACATATTTATCGTCGAACAATAAAACAGTGATAGTCGGAAATGGTGAGGAAATTAGTGCGCTCGGGTGCGGACAGGTGGCGCTACAGGTCTATGATGGCTGCGAATGGGTGAACACAACCATAGACAATGTACTATTTGTTCCAAAATTAAAAACCAATTTGTTTTCTGTTAAATGCGCGACAGAAAGAGGTTATGTTGTGAAAATGGACAATAACTTGTGTAAATTTTACAAGGAAAATACAGTGTGTGCCGTAGCGAGTCGTAACGGCGATATGTACTATATGGAAGTTCGTTACAAATATGAGATGGCGAATACGACTGAAGTGAAATCTGGACTTAAAGAGTGGCACGAGAAACTTGCTCATCAAAACTTACAATATGTGAGGGAGGTGCTTAAAAATAATAACATTGAAGTGAAAGACTTGGATTTTAAGTGTGAAAGTTGCTTGGAGGGCAAAATTCATCGATTGCCTTTCAGTGCAAGTGAAAATAAAACGAGTAAGCCGTGTGAGTTGATACACGCGGATACGTGCGGACCCATGGAGGTGCCGTCCGTGGGAGGTTCGAGATACTTTGTTATACTGAAAGATGACTACTCAAACTACAGGTCAGTGTACTTTGTTAAAAGAAAAGATGAAGTGAAGAAATGTATTGAAAACTTTGTGTACAAGGCTGAAAATGTAACCAAAAACAAAGTACTGTGTTTTAGAAGTGATAATGGCTTAGAGTTTGTGAACAAAGAAGTTCAAAATCTGTTCGAAAAACGTGGAATAACTCATCAAACCACGGTGCCATATACACCTGAACAAAATGGCAAAGCAGAGCGAGAGAATCGAACTCTAATTGAATCAGCACGTACAATGTTGTGTGCAGCAGGTCTACCGAAGAAGCTGTGGGCAGAAGCTGTTCATACTGCAGCTTATGTACTGAACAGAACTAGTAAGAGCAACGAAACCGGAAAAACCCCATATGAAACGTGGACAGGCAAACAATTTGACATAACGGGTCTTAAAATATTTGGAAATCCTGTTTATGTCCATGTTCCAAAAGAGAAGAGGAGAAAATGGGACCCGAAAGGAGAGAAGGGAATTATGGTCGGCTATGGTGAAGATGTCAAGGGCTACAGGATATTTTTCTCAGAAAAGAACAGTGTTGAAGTGAAAAGAGACATTGTATTTCTAAAAAAAGGTGAAGAACAGAATGAGCAGTTAGTCATACTGGATAATACTATGAAAGAAAATGATGACACTAGTCAAGAGCATCCTAGTGACAGAGAGGAGATGACTAAAGATAAAGAAAAAAGGATGGAGAAAGAGAAGGAAGTACACCCTGAAGAGGAAGGAGAAACCTCAAATGTGTCTAGCGACTGTGATAGTGTCTACATACCATGTTCCAGTGATGAAGATTCCAGCTATGATGATAATGAAGTGGTACCGAAACGTGTAATGAGTACTCGAACTAGGAAACAAACTTCATTCTACAACTGTCATCATGTTAATGTCGAGGAAAATGAACCAAAGACTTACCGAGATGCCATGCAACGAAACGACGCGAATAAATGGCAGGAGGCAATTCAGAGTGAATTAAAAACCCTAAAAGAAAATAATACTTGGACTTTTTGTGAACAGCCTGTAACTAAAAAAACCGTAAGTAGTAAGTGGGTATTTAAAATAAAAAAATCTAATAATAATGTACAGTATAAAGCTAGATTAGTGGCAAGAGGTTTTGAGCAGTGTGACACGATGAACTTATGTGATATATATGCACCAGTAGCAAAGATGACAACTTTTAGGTTATTTGTTTGTATAGCAACAAAGTTAAATTTACCAATTTGGCAAATGGATGTTACAGGAGCCTTCCTTTATGGAGATATTGATGAAAATGTATATTTAGAATTGCCAGAAGGTGCATATTGTGGTGATAAAAAGATAGTTAAGTTAAATAAATCTTTGTATGGGTTAAAAAAATCACCTAAGTATTGGAATGACAAGTTTAATTCAGTAGTTATAAAACAAGGTTTTGTAAAATCAAAAAGTGATCCTTGTCTGTACACAAAATGTGAAGGCAGTGCTAGTACATATGTTTTATTGTATGTCGATGATTTACTAATATTTGGTAATAATGAAAAGCAAATATGTGACCTTAAGTCGTTACTGAATAATGAATTTAAAATGAAGGATTTGGGCTTAGTTTCAAATTTCTTAGGTATTCATGTAAAACAAGATTTAGATACAGGTATTACTGAATTAAATCAAAAGAAATATTTAGAAAATGTATTACAAAAATTTGATATGCAAAATTGTAAAGAAATATGTACACCAATGGATCTGAATTTTAACACTAAAATATTAGAAGGAAAGAATGAGTCTGTAATTGATAAAAACATAGAAAATAAATGTAGACAAATGATAGGTTGCTTGTCTTATGCAGTGTTAGGAACAAGGCCTGATTTGTGTGTTGCTGTGTCAATTTTAAGCAGGTACCAAAATAATGCAAATAACACATTATTAACTGCATTAAAGAGAGTTCTGAGATATGTAAAATACACTATTAATTATAAACTTGTTTACAAATGTAATAGCAATTTATTATTGGGATATTGTGATGCTAATTGGGGAGGAGACTTGAAAGATAGAAGGTCGACAACTGGTTATTGTTTTATGTTTGCAGATTGCTTAATTTCATGGTCTTCTAAGAAACAAGCCAGTGTCAGTCTGTCTTCTACCGAGTCCGAGTACATAGCAATTAGTATAGCTGCAAGTGAGGCATGTTGGCTAATAAATTTGCTCAAAGATTTTAATATTGTTGAAGTGTGTCCTGTCACAATGTATTGTGATAATCAGAGTGCTATTATGGTAGCAAATACTGAAAGTGTTAAGAGGTTAAAACACATTGATATAAGATTCCATTATATTAAGGAATTAATTAAAAATGGTAAATTAATTTTAAAATATATTAAAACTGAGGATCAAACTGCAGATATGTTCACTAAAGCATTAAATAAAAATTTATTGTTAAGATTTATTAAAAACTGTGGTTTGTATGAATAAGTTTTTTGTTTTAGTAAATATAATTATCTGACTGTAAGGGTCTGTTTTTGTTTTTATGTTTGGATTTATTACATTGAAAGGGGGTGTTGGTAGCAATGTAAACATATTTGTTATGTTGGTATCACTGCTGTCGTGGTGGTTCTAGTGCGCGCTGTGTAAAATCATTCTCTTACGTTATAATAAATAGTCTTTTGAAGTTGAAACAGTTGTTGTGCTTTTATTTCTTCAACATTCTATACTATCTAAAATTTCTTCTCAGCAAAAAACTAACCTACATTATAATATGGCTACAAGAAATGGAGAAATCTTGTTACAGCAATGATAACCGTAAGACATAGATCAGTATAAACAGAGCGGCAATAACTGCTTGTATTGGATCAGCTGAGATAAAAAACGTAAGACGCGGACAATCCTTTTCGGCTGAAAATTGAATAGTTGGATTACGCGACCTACGGGTGCGTTGTAGGGTTGGCGAGAGAGCAAACTAAGAGTTATGTTTATTTTGTCAACATTTTTTTGAGGTCTATTTTTTAAAGATTGATTTTTTAATGGTTCTTATTTAATAGCTTTTGGTTTTTGTCTGTCTTCGTTTTCATAACATCGGCAAGTAAGTGTGAAAATTACAAACATCATCTTTAGATGAATTTCTTTTAAGAAGGCTAGTTTTGTACGGAGGGCTTAGTACGAGTTTGTTTTACGTTTACCTAGATCGAAACAATACCGCGTTCGGCGCTCTGATTGGCCAGCTTGAATGAACCAATCAATCAGAGCACCAAACGCGCTCTCGTTTCGAACTTATTAAACGTAAAACAAACACGTACTAAGATTACAGATCATGATATTGTTTAATTCAGTACACTAACAGATTTTTATGTTTTTGTGTATTTTTTTTATGGAATAAGTGTATTTCTTCTAAAACAAAAAATTGCGTACTAATTATACATTACGTAACAAAACATCTTGCAAACTTTGAATGGACTTTCACACGATTCGTGAGAAAGGAAAGGAAAGAATATATGAATTGTTATTTTTTTCTACTTTAGCCAACTGCCTAGGAAAGTAGTTGAATGCAGGTGCCGTGTTACAATTTCACGCATCACTTACATTTCATTCAAACCTGTCAGTTTTGTTCGCAATACAAAATCTTTTGAAATTGATATTTTTGACATTATGTTGGTAAATTGAACATGGGAATTGATAACTGCTAACTTAGCCTTCACTGTGGATCCGGAGCTGCGGATTACCTAGTGGGTTTACCGGGGCTCCGGCTCGAAAAGCAGGAGTAGGAACTGGGTGGTTTTTAGTCAGTAAGAGTCTGACAGTTCCTCTCGTGTCGCCTAAGGCGGAAGAAGACACTGGATGATTCCCCCTTCTTTCCTAAAAAGCCTTCACTGTAAAAATCACCAAAGGTACAATCTTAAAGTTTTGCGCTGCCATCAGTGTATACGATTCAGGAAATTTTAGCCTAGGTATTACTTCAGACATCTGAAAAAGTGCTAAGTTTGACTTGTGATTATTATTATCTACTAAGAGTAAGTATGACTATTACCTTTACTTTTCCCTTCGCCAAACATTTGTCATGTTACTATATCACCTACCTCTATAATGAAGTTTTACTTAACACATATTTTCCCCAGTTTTGATAACCCTGGCGATGACTACAGGTTCATATTGTGCGCCGCTCGGGCTGATTACGTGGACCATTGTGCCGCGGACATAGGACGCAATTAAGTATTAGACAGACTTTATAGCTGCGTTATCGTGCGCGGGGATTTGTTGCCCACTCTCCTTCCTACTATAGCGTTTTGGGGTTAATTTCGTCCAAAAAATTGTATTTGGCTATCTTTAGGTTGTAAACTGTATTTTAACATTAAATATTTATTACGCTCAGGTTTTAGTTAGGTAGAAATAAGTTGTAAGCTAGTAATACATATGTAGAAGACGTGAATAACGCCAGGAAGAAATACAAAATCCGTGATACTGTCTCGACACAGGGCAAGTGACAGATGACAGAGATCGCACATAGAGGACCGACGACATATCAACGGATGATTTCATAAACTCTACGTCACAAACATGAAGTTTTCATGCGAATAAATATGGATAGAAAATCCAGGCCTGATAACCTCGCCTGGTTGGAAGATCCTCCTTTTAGGGTACTTTACTCTCTGACCCTAAAATAACTTGACTGATAATGAAAAGTAGGTACTGAGTTTGTCATCAAATAAGCGAGACTTTCATTAAGAAGTATGATTGGACAGGCAGATAAAGTAACTTACGATAAAGTATGGCTCCTCAAGTCAGTACATCATTTATTCTTTTAACCTTTAGAAGTCACTTGATGGCAAACATCCTCATCTAAGAGCAACCATTCCTCAAACGTCAGACATTTCAACTCTTTCACATCCATTAAAACGAAGGTGTCTCCCAATAAAGTCGCAACTAAACAGGGACTAGTTAACAAGTGCAGTGGCATTGCACGCCACTTAAGTGGTAAATTCGAGGAAGCTGTCATTTGAACATAGCTCGGTATCGTGAAGTGGTCTGCTAACGAACACGCGTGTCAAAGCGAAACACTTCATTAGGTGAGCGGTGCTCCTCCGTGCCTCGTTCCCCCCCCCGCCCCGCGCCCCGCGGCTCCGCGCTGCCGCCGCCTCGACGCTCCTTGCGACGTCGTAGGGACTCCATGCTGTTGGTGCTACAATGCTGTTATTTGTCTTCAGTGTTCCTCAAGATAAGCACCTACTTTGAGGTATAAGCCGTGGTGTATCAGATATGTATGTTTGGTTTGGAGATAATCCTGTCTTTGAATTATGTTTTATCAATGGTAATCTGTTCAGTTGATCGTACCTAATTAGTGATTTTTCGATTGGTTACTAATCACATGGTAAGCTTATTAGAGTGTTTATTACATGATCCTGAAAAAAGGGCTTGTGAATTTCATTATTGATTTTTAGAAATAGACGAAGATGTAAGAAGTGCTTTGGTATTAACCTAAAGGATACGTACTAATTTAAATAATGTCTCAAAGTTGGACTTTAACTTTAAAAAAATTACTCAACAACTTAATTTTACATTATTTTACAAAACAGTAACTGAAACATAAAACAATTAACAGCTTAGCAGAAACGCTACAACTATCAAATTAACCTCCGTCGTCAAAACCCTAAGGCGGTCCACAAAACGGGACATCGTCTACAAAAAAACCCTAGAAAACTGGTCGCCCTACGTTGGCTTCTATTTAGTGGGCGTCTTACCGACTCGGCTGCGCTAATTAGACGCAGGCCGACTCTCTTCTCATTAGTGGCGAAATTATGCAGTTTGCTGGAATTCGGGTTAAATGTGAGGTCGAGTTGTCGACTGCTTACAAAAATGTAGAATATTTCAGTGTCTGCGTTGATACTTGGCTGTTAATATTAAGGAGGATTGGAATAGCAACGTCTAATAGTCTCTTTGTAGATACATTTTATGTAGAAGTACCTTCTGTCAGCGGCTTTGCCCATGTTCATGGGATAAAGTAGTTGGAAAAACTGTTATTCTAGACTGTATTATATCTTTGTACCATATTTCAAATCCATTTATCCATACCTACATCCTTACAAACATTCGTATTGATAATATTAGTAGATTATTAGGTGTTAGTCAAATTGTGATGTAATTTTACTTAAAATCCTTTTCATTCGCAAATAGGTATTTCAGTGTTCATTAAGTATCACATGTGTCTTCAATACCACGATCTTGAGCTCGATGTTCAGCCCTCCACTGCCATCCACTTTACGGGGATCGACACTCTACCTAGCTGTAGAGCGTTCTACATTATATTAGAACATGTCTAACTTACCAAATCAAGCCAAATTGGTCAACACGACTGGGATGGAAGAACTAGTTGGTATTCCTACTGTGATTGCGGTATACTTTAGCACATGTATAACATTATTTTCGAAAAACGTAAAACGTTCGAGTCATTATTGTGACAATCACACTTGACATCACATTATTTTATGGTACGGTAAATTACACATAAGAAATACCTTCATCTCTTATAGGTCATCTGTGTACTGATTTGTACCTCTACAGAAAAAGTAAGACCTCGAACCTTATATACAACTATATATTAACCTAATTTTCAAAATAATATTTTCATTAAGAACCTAATTATGTCCCCAAGCCTCTTATAATCACGTAAGACTGCTACACAATCTAATAGAACATCCACAATAACACATCTAATTAATTAGAAGTCACAAAAGTGTAGCTAATTAAAAAGCATAACCGAAAAAAATGTGTTGCGAAAAAAAATATGCGATAAAAATTCCCGGCTCATTTAGGTAAGCGGGCTAAAACAGGCATATTTGTAAAAGAAACGTCCTCCCGGGCAAATAACGTTTATCTACAGCACATTGGGTTAATGACTGGGGGACGAAGAATGAGGAGAAGGCATTATTTTAATTAGGAAAAATGGTGGGCCCTCACCTAGGGAGCGCTAACTGAGCAAGTTGGCGAGCAGCCGGGCAGGCGAGCTGCTTTGATTGAAGTAATGGTGCGTGTGTGAGTACTTTTACGTCGGAGTTCGTGTGTAGCGTACTTATGCCTTTTACCTGGATACCAATCGAAACTTTGACCTGCTTACTGCTTACACGAGTTGGTGTAGGTGTGTTGCTGATGTGTGGAAAGAAATTTGTACTTATGTTGGGAGTAAAAGAATTAAGTGATGTTGTGAAGAATGGTTTGAGTGTAGGTATTTATTTTATTTTATCATCATCATCATAATTAGGCATAGGTTTTATTTGTATAACTTTTAGATATCATCACAGCAAGTTCAAACTTGAATGAAATACCTCCAGCTAAATGATCTTTTCACAAAGCTTAACGCTACCGTAACCTGTCCATTAGGCAATAAATAAACACAACAAAGTAAATAATTTAGCTGCGTTAGCGCGGCTCCACCCACGCGCCGACAAAGCGAGCCAACGCGATACAACGCTGCCTGCAAAAAAACGCCGCATCACACTCAAATCATTTACGAAATATTGACAACAATAAACGGGGACTTTTAAAAAATGCCAGTTATTAATATTTGTTTTCTTTGTCGGGACCACGTGTCCCCACACCTGAACTCTGCGGATGACATTGCCGAAAAAAAAAATTGCAAAAAATATCAGAGGCTAGGCGAAAAAGAGCAGAGGCGCAAACAGACAACAGCCAGTTTGAATGATTGCTTCCCTGGAAGAGCGGCAAGTCCATTTTTCACAAGTGCCATTCACCGCTTTCACGTTGCGTACTGTGTATTTTATATATTTTTTATTTATCGGCACTCCCCACCCCGCGGCGTTCGCCCAAATTGATATTCGAACGCGAATTTACGGCGTCCAATTCCTCACTGTTTTATTCATTTTAGTGATTTCGCGATGGTAAACACACAGGTAGATGTGTTTAATTTCGAAATGAATGTTTATTGCAGCGTTTCCGTTTCGTTTTCAATGATGTAGGATATTTGTGCGCTGCGGGCGCGAATGCCCATGTTTACACAATGTACTTACATTGCGCTTGTGTATATTTTTTGCAGTTTTTAATTATTTCGAGTTTTTTTTTGCATTTCGTTGAATAGTGTGTTGTGTTTATTGAGGGTATGTTTTTATTTGCACTACTTTCATTACGAATTGTATAAGATTTTATGTAACGTAGTAATTTAACTGTTATTTAAGTCGATTCTACAAAAGGTAACTTGCATCATCTCCAAAGGTGGCGAGTTTACGTTCAGAAAAATACTATAACTAACTAAAAATCACCTAAGGCCAACTTTAAACCTAGAACTTATTACATTGTGTAAAGTATAGCACATATAACGCAAATCAAACCAATTCTAAAATAGGAAACCATGACCATACAAACCAAACCAATTCGAATATTGAAAACCATTTTATCAACTCACCGAAAAAAGTGGTAACAAATCCATCGTGGATCTTCACCTTTTAATCCTACCCCAATCTTAATAAAAAAAGGGTGATCGCTCCTACAACCTACCATAATCATAGTCAGAAAGTGCTCCAATGTGACAGTGGCGTCATCGTCAGTTCATAATCGATTCACCGTCACCACAGTAACTCCCTGTGATCCGACGACATCTAATGACGTAAAAAGTATGTCCCCGCTATGTAATGCTGGTCGAGGCCGATGTAAAGAGTATGTATTTAACAGATACGCCATGCAAAGGATAGGTTTGTGCCTAAGCAATCAACATCTTATCACATATTAAATTTATCATGTATCTTTTATACGAAATTAAAACGTTTGTGGTGCTGATGTTCGGTAGTGATTTGAATTATTATTTCTGATTAACATTTTACTATTAGCGTTTTGTAACCTTGATCTTCAATTGCTTTATATTGAATGCTTCAGTTAACCTTGATAGCCAATGTTCGAAAAACATAAGAACCCAATTCTTTCGACCAAATTTGTATTTAAATAAATTTAACCTTATCTAGGTATCTAAAATATAATTTTTACTTGATTCCTCCCAGAGGCTCAATCCATTTAGGCAGAAACAACAAATCGAACATCTCATAATCTTTGTCCTTGGCCAGACAAGCCAGGGGTCGCGAAAACACGTCGTCATCGTATGGCAATTTGAATGCGGTCGCTTAGCCGGCTGACGGCCGCTATGACTGATGAGGAAGGGTGAGCAGCCGATGAGCCTGTCACCGCCCCTGTATTCTACATGTCGCATTAATGTGGACATGGGTACAGCAGGTGCTTATTGAATTATATCTTGATACTATAGCTTGGTTTGATAGGCAAATATGGAATGGGGAAGGGGTTAGTTCCTATTTTGTTATTGATACTATTTATAATTCCTGTCTATTATTGTTTGTGCAAGAAAACACTGAATTAAATTAAACTGATCTAATTCAGATTAATTCAGCATAATCTCCATGTTTTTATGAATCTTGAAGATGTGAAGAAGTGCTACCTGTTTTGTATTGTCCGGATAGTTAAGATATCTTGTTATTTATCATAGTGCAGGTTTGATTTGATTTGGTTTCTAATGAGGGTTTATTTTTCCGATCAGCGCTAACTTTCTGATGAGAATAGTAAGTGGTCTTAAACAGCATTTTCTAATTAAGATCTCGTAAGTCTCACATAACCTTAAGCCACAACTAAATGTACTATTATGTTACTTTTAATTAACTTGGTAATATTTTAGAACCATAAAACAATCCGTTAGCTTGACCACATGACCAACAAAATTATCGATTACATTTTCATTATTAATTAATTATTATGTTAGAATTATGCGTACTCATGGCCGGTTCAGTATAAAGGAAGGTGACACTGTAACTTAGAGCCAGACTATAGCCATGTGCGTGGGACTAGACGGCTCTTTCAAATGTTGTAATCGCGTTTAGAAAGTCAGTTCATTGGTCACTTGTTAAAACTTCAAGTATCACATGTAGTTAAAGGGTTGTTATCAACAGAATTCTTTTCGGTATCTTAATAATCTAAAAAAATCTTTTATGTATACGAAATTGTACTAAAAATATTACAAACGTAAAATAGATAAGTGGGTAAAATAAATTGCTCTGAATTTGAAATACTTAATTTATTTATTTTAATAGTTTCTAAAGTTTAACGACGATCTGAATTATCCTTGTTAATTTTAAAATAGATACCTGTAATGTTCAAGCACATTATTAAGACTATATTACCATGTCCACTCTGTGGACAGACGGCCACTCCGGCCAATCGATGACGTCACATAAATATTGGTTGCGACGGCCCTGCTTTGTGATGCTAACTGCGTCCGCGTATGCTAATCTGCTTCCGCCCTTCCCGCGTCTTGGGCGGGCGGTGTCCCGCACAGTTTTCCATTGTTCTTCCAATGGCTTGATTGATATTACGAGAGACAATGTATTGGCGCTTCGTTTTATTGCGGGTAAGATGCCAATTGTAGTGATTCAAATGTAGATGTAAGGTGTTAACATGTTGCAATTTGATTGTCATTAGCTAGAGTATAATAAAGCATTTATTCGTGTTTCCAATATATATATAGTTAATATACATATGCCTTTATTATATTTATTCTTTGTGTAGACAAGAATGTATGTACCTACTTGTTGAACAGAAAAGTACCTAGGTATGCTTTGTAACTGCTCAAAATGTATTCCAAATCATCTCGTCTAACAGAGACCGCAATAGAAGCTCAAGGTGCACCAGATTGACTCAAATACGTAGAGTTGTGAGTAAATCATCGAGCGTGCCGTTGAATCGGCAATGAGTCGTGTCGTCGACAATCGGCCAGTCCGTTTGCGGCAACGGCAATTCGCATTCATTCACGGCCCATTGCTGCCATCGGCTGTTGCTCCGCCGACGCCTGTTAATGTATTCGCAACGTTATTTCAATTTAGAACAAACCCTCGGCCGACTCGTGGTTTACGTAAATCTAGTTTTATTGGGGAATTGGCCTCAGTTGCGTTTGGCTTGGTTTTGCTGTCCGTATTTTCCAGCGAAATGGAAAAATAAAGCTTGTTTCATGAGGCTGTAAGAACATTTTATTCCTTCAACGCTTTGTAAGAAAACTAAGCGCATTGTTACCGTTTTACTGTAGAAAGAAATAGCGAGATAACGCAACATTACGTAAAATGTGTTAACGCAGCGATTTCCAGCCATTACAGGAGCATTATCTAACTAAATATTAACGTGCAAAATTTTGCCAAGGAAATAAATTAAAAACGCAACAACAAGCTTGTAACGAGCGGCGAACAAAGCCGTCTAATAAATCAACGAAGGCAGGTGAGCAGAGTGGTGTTTGTGCATTAAGAAGGCCCGGTTTCCCGGCGGCCTTTCTTGGCCCTTTCTTCGTTTTAAAAAGCAGTCGACGCCCAATATTTTCGCGTAGTCATCGACAACACATAAATATTGGAAATGGGGCGCCCCTTTCTTGTCTCGCTAGAATAATTAATGCCGTAGCTTCTTATGTCGCGAGTTGTTTTGTTGCCAAAAATTATCGCTGCTGTTGAACGTTGCGAAATTGGCTCGCCAATGAACGGGTTGGAGTTTCGTGTTGATATATTTTTAGGTGCCGTTTAATGTTTCGGTTTTACAATTTATTCTGCTTCCTTGAAGTTTGATTTCGGGATACTCGTACAAGGAAATGTGTAAATATTTGATCATAGAAGTCATTGTTTTGTTTATATTTTGCAAGGTATTTCGTCATTACACAAATAACCCATACCTATTTTTTACTAAATCAACTAAATACCAGATTTAATTTGTTCAATAGGTCAAATTCAATTCTCCACAACTTACATTGTAATTTGCAAAAATGCCTACTGTACGCCAACTTTGGAGACAAACTTATAGAAAACTGGCAGACAGTGCTGGAACATGGAACTAACGTTAAATAGTTTGCCAGATACGGAGTTTTGTTGATAAAACTAGTAGCTGGACATGTCCTGGTGCAGGCACGAGCGGCTCTACTGCTGGTTATAATGGTTATGTGTAGGAGTAGATGGAAGGAGTTATAGCTATCTTAATCTGACTTATGTAGATATATATATAAAAAAATGAATTCCTAATGCAGTCTTGTCCATTCCAAAAACTATTAAACGTACTAATTTATGATTTGTGTCGATAAGGAAGTGTCTCTTCTTATGAAATTGGTTTAGTTTGAAAATTAATTAACATTTTAAAATAACTCCTATCCATTGTTCTTTACTGATGAAAGTAAAAGTTTGTAGCTCAACATATTAGAGGGTCTCAAATTGTACATATCCAGTTCATTTTTAACATTTAAACTTTGTCAACTTTCCCGTCCGACATTCACTGGCGTGAATATTTAACCCCTCCGTCGACGAAACAAATGACGAATCATACGGAGTGGAACAGCCGAAAATGAAAAACAAGAGCCCGAAAATATCCTCTTGTTCAAAGGAGAGAGAAAAAATTAGCTTATCTCACACACGCAATTTGCGTCGGCAATTTTCGACGCTTCCTCTCATTACCCCGCCGTGATATATTTGCGTGTTTATTACTGCAATTACTTAGAGTAAATCTCACGTCCTTCCTCCCCCCTCGACGCACCCCCCCGGGAGGGTCGCGCCCTCCGCCGCCATTTTACCCTCCTTCCGGCCGGCCCTGCCCTTAAGTCTTATGTACCTCGTAAGTTTCTTCGCGGACTTGGTAACCGGATTCAAATTCGGGCCGAATTTAGTAGCAATTAATTATGGAACCGAGGAAGTGTTCTCAGTAATACTCGACCCGTGATTTTGTAATTAATATTATTGTGAATAATTTTATGATTTACTACTAATAGGGTAACCGTTTGTTCGCGGTTGTTGTATTGTCTCGAGAGCTGGCCGTAATTATCAGCTCTATGTAAATTGTAGCTCCGCGTGTTGGCTTGTGTGACTGTTACGTTTATGACTTCAAACTTAGAGTGTAATAACACACTGTGTTGCAACGCTTGTTACATGGAAATAATACGATTAAACAATGTTATATAGGAATCGACAAGCCATGAACATCACAACTTATGGTGTATTACAAATTCATTTGCAAATTACTTATTAATCTCAAATTCACAGAACAAAAAAAAAGATTCAGTATTACGTAACATTTTTAGCACAATGCTTAACTTGAACATTACTAGGAGTAGTGCAATATTAAATTGGCACATAGCGCTACATAAGGCAGTACCCTCGGCAGTCGACTTGGCTGTAATTAATTAACGAGCTTAGTTTAAAAGCAGGGCCATAAGACTTGGCTCGGGTGGGGCTTGCCTCCCGCGGGGGGGTATTCTTGCCAAGAAAGGGGGGGAAGAAATTCGGGGGAAAGTTTATCATATTTAGGCGCAAAATGGCGAATCCAGCGCTTGGATGCCGCCGTCGAGAGATTAATATCTGGCTCTAACTCCGTGCGATGAATTTTGTTGTGAATAATGTCGATGTAAGTTGCTTGTTTTATGGCGAATGTGTTTGTATGTCATGTCGGTCTGTGTGTTCTGCGGTTACTACCCGTTTGTTGGTTCGTTCAAAAATGGGTCAACTGTTTATTTAGTGTTAGAGCTGTTTTTTGTTTAAATCTGAGTTTTGTGTGTGTGCTGAGTTCTTTTGTCTTTGCTGTAATATAATTTGTAGTCATTTCCTTTTTGAGAATTTCTCCAAACTAATATCTTTTTCTCTTGCTTTTCTGCAGACATAACTTAATATTTACGTATTTTGATAGTGATAAATTCAACATAGTTAAGCGGCTGGAGGATGATATAAGCTATTAATTTTTCCTTTAATCAAGCGAGTGAAGCCACAGGCAACAACTAGTATTCAATATATTAATCAATTCGCTATTTAGTTCATTAGGTTGGCTGTTAGAGTCGGAATTGAACCTCTAGTAATGAAATGTGTAATTTTGGCTATTTAAATTGTAATCCAATATCGATATCTACCGTCAGGTAGGTAGGTAGGTACTACCTATTAGTATTAGCCTAGGTATTATTAAACTTCTAAACTCCCCAATTCTCCTACATATCTATCCTCTTACTTTCAGCATATAAGCGCAAACCACAGCAAGTATCTCCGCTCCACTAATAATCTTCTTCTACAATGTCCAACTCATCGTACTGACTTCCTTCACTCTTCTTTCTTCATACAATCCATTCTGCTGTGGAATGCGCTGCCTACGGATGTCAGGACGGCGACCAGTCGACTGTCCTTCAAATTTAGGCTTCGTGAGCATATATGGAAGAGGCTGACAGACTCAACACACACATAGTACATGTATGTATGTATGTATGTATATATTGTAATATTTATTGTATATATAACATGATCGTTATAAATATAATTATAATTTATTTATCTTTTAATATTTCAATATATGCCTGCTGTTACACCTACTGTTGTCTCTCTGCATCACCCCAAGGTTGACTGGTAGAGAATGCCAAATTGGCATTAAGTCCTCCTTTGTATAATGTACATAAAGTGTAAAATAAATAAATAAATAAATATTATACAATCTTAGTGTTATTAATATTACTCCTGTATTTCTTATGGATATATTATACCAGTTCACCAACTATTTAATACAATTACAGACTCCATGAAATAGGATTGATGACTAATGTTCGTCTTGGAGATTACTTTAAAATATTAGTCACGTATTTTTTTTCTTAGAGAAACCAATACTTTCAAAGATATATCGATTTGAAATATCCTCCACTCCTAAAGTTTGATTCGTTTTAACAAAGTATTGTTATCTTATATGACTGACGGAATACATTGTCCGTCATCATCCCTATTACAGACACTATGCTATTAAGTACATAGAAATATTCCTTAAATAAATAAACTCTTTATTCTCTTCACTTTGTACGTCATCCTAAAATAACCTTGCACATTTTATTTAAAAATAAACTGAATTCTTGGAAGTAACTTCTGTGTATAGCCTCTAGTGATGTGTATAAGTACGCGAGGAACGTAAACGGTAACACGCGTTACACGTGTCGTATGACGCCCAGAGCAGGTACAACATGTATCCGACGCGGTAAATATACGCAGCGGCACAGCACTAGAGTAAAAACATTTTGTCACAAATAGTTACGCGCACAACACTATTATTGATGCTCATTGTTTCAGCATTTGAACTCTAGGTGGGTTGAACTCATTGTTATTGTTGTTTCAATGTGTGTGTTGTTGTTTTTGACTGGAAAATGACGGTAACAGTTATGCGTAGGAGTTGCTAATCCATTATAAAACTTTCATTAGTTATTATAGTTATTGTAGTAATGTTATTGGGTCTAGACTGAATATTAAAATTTTCGTTCGAGTCGAAGTAAGTACTTAAACGGCTTACTCAGTACTCAAACACAAAAAAACATTCATAACAAAAATATAGACGGCAAAGTTCGGTAACCGTCTTAAAATAATAAGCAAATAACAAAACAGAAACAGTGAATTTGTCACGCGACTACGGCGTAGCAACGCTACGAGATGCTACGTCGTCGTAGCAACGCCGGCGGGCGTCTACGCTTAAAATATGAAATATCTAGAGAAATTACAAGCGGGCTGGCCCCGGGCACGAAACCGCGCCTACCCCGTGTTATTTTATTTTTCGCTCTCTTGAACGTAAATCGCGTTAGTATATTTTTTTATTTTATTTTCCAACCGGTTTATGAGTTGTTTGGTTTTGTTTTATTTGAGTTCGCGGCGGTTGAATGTGTTGAAATTTTATTTATTAATCATATGTACATACATGCGTTGGTCCTGAATTAATTACGTGCGGTTGAATTAGAATGGGTAAAGTCCAGTTTTTTTATGGGAAAATTGTTTTATTGTCTTTCCGAAATTCGCTTTAATAAAATTTCTATGTAAATGGGTGTTGTAATTTCCAAGAATCGCGGTTTGCCTGTGGAAGATTAATCTAGTTGGCTTTCTGATTGAGCTAGTAAATTACTTACCTACGTGGTGAAAATGAACACATATCATTTGTAATCTGTTGCCGTGTGGACAAGGTGTCAATGACCCCGGCCGGCGGTATAGGTTGACCTTGAAGAACGTTTCAATTGTAGTGTTGCCTCACACAAAAGTTACGCTCGAAAAGGTTTCAGTTTCAGTAGTTATTATGTATTATCCGCTTATAGAGCGTGTGAAGCCTTCGAAAGATGATTTTGAACAAAATAAAGGGAAACTTTGAGAATTTGTGATTATTCATAAGTTAACACGTCTTTGCTTTTTCGTTCATCTAAGTCGGAATTATGATTTGAATATTAATAATCAGCTGCGGCCCGGACTTAATGACACGTCACACAAGTTTTAATGAAACAGGCTCTCGTCTGAGAACTTCCCGGGAGGAAATTAAGACTTTTCGAAAATGGATTTTATGTCAACCCCGTTTGTTTGGGAGTTAAGCTTGTTACTTCATTTGATTTTGTATTTAAGGGTTACTGTTTATTTTGGCTTAATTTGTTATTAAAATTAATGTATTGGCCGATAAATTTAGAACATATATAGGTATATACAGTATGATACAATTACCACTGTGTGTGTCGAGGAACAACGCCATATTGTCCGGTTCTCAGACGCCGTAAAAGGAATACCTAAAAGCGATATCCAAGATTTCTAATATCTCTTAGATATCGCGTTACTTCCGGTGCGTGTCGTCGCGTGGCGCTAGAATCCGGACGGATTCCGGACGGGAGTCGGACGAGGCCCGGACGGGTGCCGGACGCGAGCGCAGGAAACCTATTACGCCCAAATGAATTCCCCGCTGTTTCCGGACTACGACAAATCCGCCCGCCGCGCCCGCTCGCCCACACCTAAGGGCTTTTCAGGGCTGAAAAAATATTTTATTATTATTATTTTAGATATAAATATTGTTTGCCAATACATAATTTGGTAAAAAAATATTTTCTTTAAATAATTTTCCATTATGTTTTTTATTTTGTGAAGGAAATTGCATACCTGCTTCGACTTTAAATGTTTTGTTGTTAGGAATCAAAATCATATTTATGTATTGTAAAATTATGTAAACAACATTTTTCAATTTCATACAATTTTACTACTTTGAATCAAAAAGATTTTTTAAATGAAAAATTGATTTTATTGATTCCTTGAAATAGAAAAGATTTATATTAACAAGTTTCATGTACTTAAAGTTCATATTTAATATTTAACCTTATGTCGGCAGCCCTGAAGTTCCTCCTTCGGACTTGACGAAGCGGAATTTTAATGAAATTTCTAGAAATCATCTTTTGTCACAGCGAATTAAAGCATATTTGTTATACTTAAATTGAAAGCTATTTTTGTAAAAATAACCTTTAACCCTTTATATTAAGGTGTTAATTTAACTTATTTTGCTAAAAATAATATAGCAAAGCCATTTAAACTGAAAGCTACGAATCCAAAGATTAATTTCACGTAGAGGAATCCCTTTTTTATAAATTACACATTCATTTTAATATCACCCTGGGTCAAAAGAAATTCATGTACATATGTAAATACATACTATCTAAGTCCCACTGTTTGATTTGCTTATTTAATTCGTCAGTAGGTACCTAAGCATGTTTATTAACATCTTATAACTATTTCATGATTAAATTCTCTTATGTAAACTGTTTTATATACATTTTATACACTTATTAAAACTTCCCTGTACTGAAATACCCACGTTGTTTATTATAACATTATTCTAAGGGAATTTCAACCCCCAAAATGCCATTATTCTTCCAAAATAAGGCCAAGTTCACAATCAATGATCCTTCATTGTCTGACCGTTCACAAATCAAAATCTTCACACATGTACACATACCCTAACTGATTTATGTGTTGCTGTTACTAAAATATGTCGCATTCGAATTTCGAACCCAATAAAGTACCTTTCAACAATTTATTTTCTTTTTAATTGATTTACTGGCAACACATAGGCAGATTTGCGACGCGGTTGCCATGGTAACGAAGGGGAGGATGAGATAGGATATTGATATTATAAATAGGTAGATCGTGTGTAGGTATGTAAAGGGGATTGTTTTGCTTTCAAAGCGGTTCGTTGTTATGTGTTTTTTTGAGAGGTTTATGTTTTTTTCCTCATAGAAATGTAAAAGAGAGAAATATGTACTTTTATTTTAGTCGCGAATCTGGTTTCCTTAAGTCTCAACTGAAAACTGTTGAAGACAAAACCTCCGCTAGTGTCGGTCAGCATTGATCGCGTCGCAGTGAATGTGTATTACAAATAATGGTTAATTAACAATGAATTCGGAGCAGGTCAGTGTGATATACTACCTCATTTGAACCACATAAGTGTATAAATATCTCAAATCTAAATCGAAACCATATACTACCTAATCAGTAGATACCTTTTGTTACCCAGTACTTATATAACCAGCTTTACATTAACTTCTAATTTACAAGCAAACTCCGTTTGAAATTACGTCACAAATACCTGAATAACGCCTACACAAAGCATTCAATACCTTGCTACCTTATAACAGAAATCAATTTAAGAAAATGCAAAATACGATTCGAGTATTTTGACATAAATAGAATATCAATAAAAAGGGGAGTTAATCGGAAAACTTCAAATGCAAGGATTATTGAAGGATCGACAGTTGACATATAAATAAATACGAAGCTAATGATTATAATGGAGTCGGTCGACAGTTTGTAATTTGTTTTCTATCGCAGAGTGAAAATATCAAATGAGTGGATACGGCGGGATTGGATCGAACCTTTTCATGCGGGCAAATTGGTTTTCTTTTTTGACCGACGCTACCTCGGCTGACGAGGTGGTGAATTTTGTTGGGTTCAGTACGTGAGTGTTACACTTTATTGGTAAGTGGTTTACTTTGTTTTTGGAGTAGTTTTATTAGTGAAAGAGTGCAGCACATCTTCTATTTTGGTAACAATTTTCGCATTGTGTAATTGATATTAATCTAGAATAGTCAGTCGATCTGTAATCGTTGTACTGAAAACGTGTGTTGTGTTAAATAAATAACCTCGCATATTCCGCATTTTATTTAAGAGCACTCAAGTCCCTAAAAAGGTATTCTTTAAAACAAATACCTAACTAATGTTATCACGTTTCCTTTGTAGTTATGTAGTTTTTTTAAACACGTTCTGAAAAGGCAAATTAACATAAGTTTGAAAATTATTGACATTCTGGATTGTGTCAAAGTCACCATTACTCAGAGAAACATTGAGATTGTGTTATTGAACAAATACATTAAAAGTTTATAATCTTTACTTCAAGACTGAAGTGAACAGAGTATTCCAATAAAAAATAGGTAAACTAAAACACAGAACCAAATAAGTATACAATAGCAAGAAAATCTTAACGAAAAAATTCTTATTACACTAAAATAAGACGTTTCGTGGACGGAACCACGTCGTGCAGCGCAGGGCGCACTTTTTCATTTCATATTTCCTCTCTACGCCGCGCCGCGGCCGCTCTCCCGTTTTATGGGTCATGCGACTATGTGCGACTATTTTTAATGGACCTGTGCACAGTTTTCATTTTTCCCAGTGATAAATTGACTCCATGCTCACGATGGATGGTCATCTTTTCGTAGTTGAAGCGCTCGTATTTTCATTCTTGTTCGTTTTGAAAAATTTTTATTTTCGTGTTTACAAGTTGCGGTTTGTGGTTGTGTGCGTGTGTGTGTGTTTATTTGGTTATTGTTTTTTGGTTTGTTATGTTGTTGTTTTGGGTGTGTCATATGATGCTAATGTTATGAAAAATTGTTTTCGAATTATCAGTAATGTTATAATTTAGTACACACCATACCATGTGTTTATTTTGCTTACAGCCTTATTATTATTGATAGTTATTTTCAAAGGTAATTCTTCGGCACATTTATTTAAACAAGTATTTCATACGGAACCCCGACTAACCAACCATACTTCTCTACAGTAACGAGTAACAACGCAGCGGTAGTTGCAATCCGTATGCGCGGGCGCTTCCTTCCGATCTATTAGTTTAGCGAAGTGATTGGACGCCCTGCGCCCGGCGCCCGGCGGTGCCTGGGCCACTCGCACGCGACGTGACCCAACTCGCAAGTATGCTACTAACGTAGATACGTGCTGGTAGAACTTTACGCCAGTGATATCATTGTACTCTCGCTTCTACGTATAATTGTGTATGTAAGAAGTAAAGAAGGATTGATTAAGGCCCTGATGAATCAATTAACTACCAAGTCAAAACACAAAGGTTATCTAGCCGAATTCTACAACAAACTCCGAAGATTTACTCAACAAAACTTCTTAATTAATTCAACATCAATATCAAACAAAATACCGTGACTTTTATTTAACTTTTCCTCCTACAAATGAACACAAACCCGAGAGAACAGTGGCGAGTAACACTGACAACTTGCTAGAAACTCTAATAAATATTTAATCCTGGCAAAGAACGTCTTGAAACTTAGCATTGGGGGCGGCGAACAAACTTTGGTAGCGGCAACTAACGTAAATTAATACCTGACATAAATTTGCCATAACTGTGCCGAGTTTGTACCGTAGGCTGGCGGCTGGCTCAAGACACTACAAACGACGTACAAATCGCGAAGCCGGATGCGAGTCGGCTAATGGTGGCATAAAGCAGCGGGACGCACCACTGAGGGTGCTCCCACTTATCAGTTCAACAATCGTAGTGAGGCTTCTCAGATTGTCACTAAAGATATAGAAGATATTTGAGAACACTTACATTTTCTATTCGTTTTTATAGTCTGTCTTGTCAAAAATGATATTGACGAATTAATATTTTAATAGATTTTTGAGTATTAAACTGAGTATAATAAATGATCATGACACTTTATGACATCGATAAGAACGTATTGAAATGAATACGTTTCCTATATCTCTTTAGAATCACACATAGATAGTAAAGGTAGTCGAGAATCAGTCCCCTACTTAAAGTAGGACAATAAAACGGAGTGAACAAGAAAACTCAAATAAAATTGCATCAAGTTCTCCTCACAAGGGATGTTTCGGTCCACCAGACAAGCAGGGGGTTATTAGCTAAATAAATTTGTTCACCCAATATGCTCGGTAACTCGATTTAATGGCGATAGAATTGATTCATTCAATTATGAGGAATTTTTAGTACCCCACCGTGTGGGATAACTTTGTTTTAGAGGGGAACAACGAAGGGATAGTGTTCTCACGTAAATTGTGTGATTATTTATTTACTTTTATTTCGTTTGGAATAATGGGATTTGGAATTTATGTATTTTTACGGCGATAGGTGTGAATATTTGTGATTTGTTTTTCTTATTCACTTGAAAGGAGGTACATATATTTCGAATGGTTTTTTATGTTTCGGCTAAATTCCAAATTCGTCCTCCGGTAATGGCCGAGTCATTCCGTTTTAATCACTAAAAAGCTTCGCACCAACCTACACATATACAACCTGTATACAAGAAGCGCCCAGAGCCCAAGGCTCCAAAGCTCAGGACTAAAACGTAACAGCCGACGCGTCCTAAATTTGACATGGATTTATGTGTGACGTCATCGTCCACCGCCATTAGTATTACTAATGCTCCCATTACCGGGCGGGGAGGCTTCCCACGGCATCTGCCGCTTGTTTTAGCTAATTTATGGCCCGTCGACAAGGCCCAGCTACCCAGAAAGGTGAATAAACATGAATTCTCTGGTGCTGGATGTGATAGGGATTGGTAAGGATTTTGCAGTAAGAAAATGATATGTTTATGGCGTTGGACAGTGACAAATAAGCGTGATCTTGGAGCAATAAATTGTTTTATTATTGTCTGTCATTCCACTTTAGATTTAAGAGAAAAATATTGTACATATAGTAATTAATCTAATCAAGATGAATATTATTATATATCCTAACGGTTTAGGTTCTCTCCTTTTCTTGACACTGTTATTTAGTTGCATTTCACATTCAAGGGTTCATAAATATTATTTAAAATTTCCAGTTCAACCTCAGTCTCTTCTAGAAAGTGTTAGAGATCCGTTGCACGCAAGTCTTGGCACTTCCGTACGTATCTGCGTTGCGTGTCGCGCGTGAAATATGGAGCGCCGCGCCGGCGACAACGTGTGTGCTTTCTAATATATCGGTTACTACTGAAATTCGGATTTTCGCTAAAGTTTATTTACTGGAATTTTGGGAAATTCCACCACAAATTCAATCTTATTTTCATATAAAGTGGTTGTTTTTATATTGAGTAGGTGTCAAAATCAAAATCTATGAAAGCAAAGTATGTGAACTGGTGCCTGTAGTACTAGCAAATGTAAATTTATCTCATTTATCAGCACTAGATCTGATCTGAAAGTAACTAGCACAGAAGTTTTATACGAATATTTATGATCTCTCCTTTAGGACAAAATAGCAAACCTGTCTAGGATATTTAACTCATTACGCTAACTAGTCACTTTAACTTAAGAGCAAAATAAATATGACCCACACATTTACGTAAGAACATCCCATACATTGTCAAACAACTTCACCATAACAGCTAACCAGGCACGCACTTGGGCATTTTATTTTTCAATTACAATTGTTAACGGCATAATCAGGAGATATCGCACAATCGCTGTGGGCTCGGCTAATCCAGATTTATTCGAACAGGGCCGGATTAAGGTGGCGTGAATTACACGTTTATAGGCCATAAAGAGTGATCCGGTGGCGTGCAGTACCTGTCGTTGTTAGATATAGTTATGATGTGCACTCGCTGTGTTCTGTATACAGGTTGAGTCACTTGGTAGAATCCTGTTTTCTTGTAGGATTAAAAAGTTTGGGTGTAAGTTGGCAGTAAATCAAAGTTGCATACTTTAAATTTCGGGTTTTAATATGACACTTTTTATTCATTAAATGAAATGATACTAAAATATGTAATTTTATATATGTATCACAAAGTATAACCATTAAGAAAAGTAAAGCAAAACATTCGTACACAGTTCATCTATTTACAGATGAATTCACCCTAAAATTATTACAAATGAAAGGGTTAATTCTTTCATTAAACCTAAATAACTCTTACCTACGAAAAGTTTAGAATTATTACAAAATTATATAGTCAAAATCTCCTTTAGGAAATACGTAGTCAAGGTTACGGTTACGTAATAAACAAACTCGAGGCTATTGTTTCAGAAGTTTTTATTTTTAGCTCACCGTTTCATTTGGACAATAATTACGACGAATGACGCAGGATGAAGTAATAGGAAAAGTTTTGGAAACGTGAAATTGTAACTGCGTAATGTTTTTATGTTAAATGTAATCTTTTATTTGTTTTGTTAGGTGTACTTAGAAGTGTCATGCATTCAACTCTAGATTACTGTTTGTTTAAGATACTGTACCTAGAGTAGATTGGAGGTAAATGTATATAGCTTTGCTTAGTTCACATTAGATCTCAACTGGCTCAGGAAGCTATGTGTCTTGAAGTTAAGTAGAAATCGAAATATCACAGTCATTTATAATAATAAATGTTAATACAAGTTTTTGTTACTTTATAAAATAGAGCATCCTGTAGGAAATGGCGACGGTAGTTAGCGGTGGCGTGCTCGCGTCTTGTTGCGCGCGAGTTATGTCCTCGCCCACGCGGCGCGTGCGCTGGGCGCCTCGCTGCGCTGCGCCCGCGTCGCCCCAGTCGCTCCCGTGGGTGAATGTTCCATTCAATAATCTACGTGTAAAGTGCCCATTAATTAAGTGTCAAACGATTAGAATCCACTGCATGTAGTGCAAGCTATCGAACTTTATTTGCATTTTGTAATTCGATATTTTAGGTAGCTATATTGATTTGTTTGGTCGAATAGAAAAGGTAGATTTTATTATAAATATGTTTAAGCAAAACTTAGAAAAAATATAAAGGTAACAACCTCCTCTTATGGGATGTCGGGTTAAAATAACAAGTTCCAAGTTACTCCCATCAAGTAAGATGTCTTCAATATTTGGCCCGTTCTCTTGTAACATCATAAACCTTGTATGAAGAAAAAAAAATAAAAGATGAAATGAATCTTTTGTGAAAATCTACGTTTCATAAATGTTTTTGTAGTAATACAGTACCGTAGTTTATCAAATCGTTTACATCCAGGTATTCAAGTCCAACAATGCTACCTATTGTAGCTAATATACCAGAATAAATATATCTGTATTCTTAATCGCATTGGCAGCTATGAAGATCGCCAGCAGTAGCGACATCTTTACTGTCTCATGAATTTATAGAAAACATTCTTAGGTATAGTAGTCATTTGAATAGACTTTACGTATACTTGAACAGTATAAATCGATTTTTTTAATGAAGAAATAGATTTTATATTTTCGTAGTTAAGAAATTTTATATTTACTCACGTAGGTATATTAATGGAGATAAGCTTTACTAGTTTCGAGTTACAGAGGGATAGTTCTTAATCATGAGCAGCGTGCGCAGACGCGGCTACGTCGCGCAGCCTACAATATTTTAGTTCTGGTTTGGTTACTACTGGTTTGGATTGAATAATTATTTTACTACTGGTTTGAATTGAATAATTATTTTAAAGGCAAACACTATACTTATCTAGGGAAAAGAGAAGCAGCGGGTGAAACCGCGTGGGAGTAGCTAGTATGCGATAAAATCTGCAAAAAATTTCAAACCACTAAATCACTTGTAGAATTGCCTAAAAATTTAATAACAACCCCCTAACTATAAATAATGTTCCGTGGAGGCAATCTGGCTTGCAAATAAACCACACTTTAAGTGGGGCTAAAACGCACTCGGATGTTCTGTCGTCACCACTTTAACTTGTAGGTGCTTGTAGGGATTTGTAGTATCGAGGGGTAAGTTAAAACAAAATGTAAATACGCAGTCAGTAATCGTGAAATAATTAATTCTTTGCTGTAAGATACACTGCGATTACGCACGGGTCTTGGTTTATGAAGGCTTCTAAGAAAGATTGTAACAAGTTTTTGATGGGTTAAAAGAAATGGATAAAAATACTTTCTTGATAAAATAAAACAACTTATTACTTAAATAATATTTTTCAAGTGGGTTTTATTTCCATATCTCCGTGCAACATCCGTGGGAGGGCGCCCAAGTAGCACGATTCTCCGAGCATTGAGGAAAAATAAAGAAGCAAAAATGACAAGACGTTATTTGCATCCCGCTAATGGCCGCTGCTGTCGTAATGCGGGGGTAGATGAACAAATATTGCTTTATCCAGACGAGCCACAATTTATTCCAAACTCGCTTTATTCGCCATTCCAACGCCAGAAGTCAGAAGGGAAGTCGAAAAATGGTGGCATTTGGATTTTTAAGTGATTCGCAAATCATTCCGCTTAATCAAATGACCTTATTTGTTTGCTGGTTTTCCTTGTTTTTATCTTACTCGATCTGTTTAGGAATTTTCCCCATTCTGATTTATAATAAGGTACAAAGGGATGTTTCGGAAGGTGGCGCTGCAACAAAATGTCGTAACGTACATATCACGCTGTTATCGGCGAGGCCGAGGGGGAGAGAGGTCACGAAAATGTCCTTATCTAAATAGCGTGACCGCGCGATACCCGCTCCTCACCTGCTGACTTTATGCCTTTCCCGGGGAAGTGTGGCGCCGCATACAAACGAGTTCAACCCTCGCCTTCGACCATCCAAATGTCGTAAACTTTCGACGTGTAAACACGTTACGATTTCACATGAAAAAAGTGTTGGAAACATTGCACTCTAGTTTGAATTATACGAAAAATGCAAATTAAAATAACTCTCAAATCCCAACTCAACCGTGTCGGAGCTTAATCCGCGAAGTGACAACGGCATTCTGACGAGGCGCCGGAGCTGGGAATTATTAAAACGAACGCCAACTTTTTCACTAAGCCCGTCGCAAAGCCGTTTCAATTGCGCTGCGCTGAAGATAATTCCAACTGACGTCATCTTTTTTTCAAATTCTCGACTCTGCTACGTTCTCTGTGCAGCAATTATAACATTTCCACCGACTGGGAAAACAGAAACACGTGGGAGAGAGCGCGTCGAATCGCACCGTTCGTAATTTAAATTTAGATGGAAATTTAATGATGCATTCACAAAGGGCGCTCGTAAAGTCGGTTGCGAGATATTTTTTACGAGGATCTCGCGAACTATTGCGCGCTTAACGACTCCGAAGCAAGATCGCCCTCCGCTTTAATGAGCGCCCGATAAACGTGTTAACTGCCGCGACCTTATTTTTATGCCGATGTAAATTTGCTGAAAAACGTATTCATTACAGCGATTGCGGACTAACGGCAACATTATGCCGTATTAAATTTGCAGCCGAATGTTGTCCTAGAAGCTGGCTAGGTAAAATAATAGTGACGTACGGCGGAGGCAGGCTAAGGTAGCGCTGCTATGTTTAATATATGAGGGCAGGCGACGCAGCGTTGGTAAACACGGCCCAACCTTCGCTCATGTTGCCCACTGTTTGCTCACCGTTCTAGTCTCAAGAGAAAATATGTTTGCTTTGCATACCTAACCATAGCTTGCTCAGAGGCAGAGCGCGCCTGTTTTCCTTGACATGTTTTCTCCGAGGCTCTACAAATAGCGGGCTAAAAAGTTCCTACAATATGCACAGCTTGTAGCGGCTCACTTTAAATTTTTAGAATGCATTGTTTTGCCTTGTTATTTTCTTAATTGTTGTAATCGTCTAAGCGCTAAATGCTCGGTTTCAAATTTTAATGTATTCATAAATATGGTTTGGAATGGAATCTATATTAAAAATCATACCCGTTGTTTGTTGAAGTGCTGAGCTCCAGAGGCTACTCCTCTAGCCGCACAACTCCACTTAACAAACGTATAAATAATATTCAAGGCGAGGGAACATATTCGAGGGTACGGAGTAGAGGGTAGTTTGACGGCGTAACGAATCGAAAAACCAAATCATCGAGTGGCACCCCTACTGCACACCGCTACATGATAGTTTATAACTGATGCTGTGGAGTCGATATTGCTATATATTATTTTTGTTAATTTAGAATTCAAGTCCTTTATTGGTTTTTCCTCTATTTTTCAGTATTACTGAAATATAAGATTAGTATTGCGTTGGACTTACAAGTCATGTCTAGTACAATTATTTTTATTTTGTTTGGCAAATACAGTTTCACACCGAGGTTAAAAGTAGTGTCGATCTTTAAAATATCATACATAACAGGTAGGACTTATTTAGTACTTTTCAAATAGTATTCATTGTATATTTTACCAACAAAATAAAATTATAATTAACATCGGACTACTCTATGACTTTCACTAGGATTAAATCTTTAGGGCTGCCCCTTAGCGGTCTGTCGAGAGTACTCGTCGTACTTTTTTATATATTTTAATTTTAATTTCATATCGGGTGCTAATGGCGGGGCCACAGCCCTGCGTAGCGAATCTCACTGAGCCGAATGTATTCATAGCGTAATAAAACTTAATGTAGCGAGTGAACTAATATTGTCTTATTCAATATTTAATTTTCAAATATAAATTTGACCAATTTTTGCGATTCATAAATTTCGTTAAAGTGTTTGACGTTGGCGAGGGAAAAGATATATTGGTTCTTAGTTTTAAAGAGCTTTGAAATTTATTTATTTTAGGCATTTATTCGTTTTTTGTAATTTATAATTTTCTTGGTTTTAGATTCTAATTGTATGAAATCTAGTTTTAATGTGATTGTGAAGAACTCTAGAATGTCTAGATCACTTTCACTGGTTGCAGGTGCCACTGTTAACTCATCATTAGTGTTATGTAGTTTGTATTATGCCCTGATCCAACAACATATAGTTGGATCTTAAAGATGTTAGAATTTTTATTTATTTATTACATTTAACATAATTATAACTAAGAAAAGAAATTACTTAATATTTTTTTAAGTACTACATTTAGTCTGTTAAGTTTTAGTTCTCTGATGAGTAATTCACCTCCCTGTTCTTTGAAGATAAAGTACATGAAAGGCAGTTTAGTGATTATTGTGATTTTGCACCTGATTTTTGACCAAACTCACATACGTGAAGAATGATCGAAAGACATCACATATGTAGGTGTGCTTAAGGGGTAGCAAGTCGTTGTATACACATGTATTATGTGCAATATTCATTATGACCTGTGATGTTAATTAGGGAAAACAATTCACACCACTATCTTAATCTGAATATTTATCTTGTTAAAGAACACGAGTGGAGTGATTGGATTACGTTATCAGTTTATTTGATGACGCGGTGTAAGCTTGCAGTTGATCCGCTCACACATGCTTGTTGCAGTCGGCTAAACGATGTCAGTCCGATACTGTTTCAAATAACCTTTAAGCCGTCACCCCTCATGTACTGTACAAACAGCGGCGAAGTCAAATCAGCGCCAAGTTAATCCGTTTAGGTGCGCGAACCCACTTGATTAAGTTTAATTTATTTTAAAAATCAGCGCGAGCGAGCCGCCTCCGGCGCTGCGTCCCTCCGAAATACATTATTCAGTGTTTTAGAATAATTTTCAAATTCGATTACATAGGGCCGACCCTCGGTAAGTGGGTGGGCCGGGCGGCGGCGCGCGGCGGGTGTATTTAGCCAACACGGGGGTCTCGCCGCGTGCGATTCTGATTTGAATATGCGCCGCACGTGGCCTCCCGCGCCCCCGGGACCGCGCCGATCATATTTCAAACGTCACCGGCGATGTCTCACTCAGATACTATCGGCCGATAAACGACGAGATACCACCGGTAAGGGTGGAAATAGTTCGCCGCCCGCCAACCTCCAGCTATTTTTTACCCCGCGATTATCGCCTGCAGTTGACACCTAAATATTACTTTTCGCTCAGCGCACTCGTATACCCTGTGTTCGCTATACAGGCATTTTGCGGTTAGGTGTCGCAGCCAGCGAAAGCACTTGAAGTTTATTGGCATGACATATTTTGTAGAGAATTTTCCGCGTATTATGATAATCACAGTGTGAGCCGTGATGGAAAACATTTTGCACACGCGAATTTGCACATAATATTTTCATATGGTGATCACAACGGGAGCCACTTTAGTGAGCACGAAAAGCTCTGTCTGCTGATGTGAAAATGTGTAAATATTTTTACTATTTCGTGATTATTTAAGAAAGAATTATCAAGATGAAAATTTAATAAACAAATATAGAAATGCTGCTAGTTCTCAGGCTGCGATAGTAGCACATAATCGGTGGGAGTGTTCGCACGCGCAACGCGTGCGCGAGCGCATGTCAGCAGCGCGGGCGGCCGCCGCCACGCGCCACTCCATTACCGCGACACCACTGACTCTGATCACGAAAATTCATTACAAGAATTACAGACACGACAGGCACCAATACTATGATTTTTACCTAATATCACAGTCTCGTTAAAATCCCTATAAAACTTCAGGGCGTCATAAGTAGTGTGTCATTGATAAATGTCACATTTTTAGAAGGACAAAAGAAGGTTAAAATTTTCTTGTTTTAAAACATTTTCACTTACCATTTCATTTCATTATTTTGCAGTTTTTATACCGCTAAAGAGTACTTATTAGGTAATTAAAGCATAAGATTTACGTATCTTTTTCTATCTCACGTTGTAAGGTACCTATTGCTACGAAGTTTGACATGTCTGCATCTCTGTTTACTCTTTGGCACCAGGGAAGTATTTATGGCAGTGCAATCTAAGAGTACACCAAATAGCCGCGTAATCCGCTACTTGTATCGCTAAATCGAGATATGGACGAATTAATTTTGGTCGCATGCCATCATAATTGAAAACGAAGACTTAGCGTGACAGATGTTTGACGATAGATTAAAGCTTAGCTTTTCGGACTTTAGATTTATTAAATAGAAGATCGCAATAGTTTAATGTATTTTTTTATATTGTTCAAAGTTTGTAGTGTATAATTTGCTAAAAAATTGCGGAATATGAATAACTACTGTGTTTGTTTCTTATAGTCTGCATTTATAAAATGATTCAGACAAAGGAGTGAGTCTTAAAATCTGCTGGGATTTGTAAATTATAGATTATCTTATGGGATCTTTACATCGGGGTATCCCAGCAACAGTAAGACCAGCTTCATAGCCATTGACGTTGTAAACACCAACTTTAAAGTTTTGTTAAGATATTTTAGATATTTCAGGTATTTCTTTCATATTTCTTCTAGGTCTATACATTCAGATCTTTAAGTAATCTAAAATTCAAGAACTTATATAGATGCTTCATCCATGTCAATCAAAGATACGACACGTTTGTCCGTGAACTTTGTACACTCACACACATAATATTGTGCTAAAGGGGAAATGATTTCTTTTATTCGGAATATTTCACATAGACAAAATGTAGTTTTGGTCGAATGAACTTTGACGTCCCCCTTAGCCCCATAGGATGTGCGATTGAACGGTCGCCCCACAACTGAATGTGAGTGGCTTCATGGGATTTAACTATGATTACCATGTAGAGATTTGACATTTATTTGTTCTGTCTTTTTGCATGTTAGATCATGTTTAACTTAAGAAAAGAAATCCATGCCTTAAGGACAAAGTTTGGGTCTATCAAGAAGGAGGAAAATGCTATTCTTACATTACGAAAAGTACAAATATTTATGAGCTAACAATTTATTCATTCAATTACATTGTTATCGATCAACAAACCAAATGAAGAGACAAATCAAAAATGCAAAGAAATTCAATAACCGTCTACGATTCTTTGGATTGTCACCCCAATTCAGGGATTTCTCTACCAAGTTGCTTTCTACTTGCCAAAATTTCGATGTCACATTTTATTTTTTTAGTGAAAGGGATCATTTTTGATTGGCAACTCGTTTTGCGAAAGTGAGTATGTCCCAGGGTGCTTACAAATCCCCGAGATTGAGTGCGGGACACCGCGCGGCGAGGGTTCGATTATTACTCCAGTCTCGATCTCGATACACCACTCGATGCATCGCGGGGCGCTGCATTACACCGAGCTAGAGTGTGGCGTTCAGTGGCTTTTGAATCGATTCGTCGTCGGATCATTCGAGTTGCTAATAGTGTTTGGGACTTGTTAACAATATTCGCTATTTGTTATTTCTAGTTTTAAAGATAATTTAGAATAGGAATTTTCTTTAAATTTGTTTTTTTTTTGTTATTCTATATTCTGTATTCTTTTTCTATAGTAAATTAATCCTAAATATGTAATGACATATCTAGTTCCCGGCCTGTAAAAGTAGCATTAAAAACAACTTCAATTTTAACATTTCTTTGAAAGCTTCTTACCACGGTAGAGTTACTCCATCATTTGCGAAAGAGCTGTCATTGTTTTGATACTTTATAAACAAGTTTCCCCCTAATATTCTCCATAACCGAATTGCTGTCTTCTCCCATATGTTGCGCAGAATGTATTATTTTATTATGTTTTTATTTACTTAACGTCCGCCGAGACGAGTGTTTAAGCCGACGTTTATGATATTCTCCTGTGGTTTGCAGTCGAGGGGTGAACGATGATGTTCTATTGTTTCATTCTCACCCTCGTTTTGTCAAGTTGATACACTGAACTATATCTACGTATGCATGTATACGTCATACGAAATGTCAACGGTGTTTCGAGGTTTCGGGAACGACAATTGTACAAACAATTTTGAATCTTTTAGGGTTTTTCCTATTGACACGGTGCCACCAATTTTGTGCCATAAAAGTGTTATAATTCTACTTCTGCTATGAGCTGTACGTTGGTTATAATTTATCGAAAATTCTATGCAATATTTTTAAATCGTTCCCTATTGTTGCGTGTAGCAGACAAAACAGATGAAAACAGTCTGAAGTGTAGGCAGGCTCCAATGATCCGTGCCTCGCGCGATATTATTTTTGCCGGGCACAAAGCGCGTCCCGCGACCCATCAAATCACGCCGAGTCAGCCCAACACTAAAAAAATGAAAATTTAAATTAAAATACTCGATACATCGATATGAGGATATTTTAATTGAATACTGCTTTTATAAAAATTATAAATTGGAGTACGTTTTTATAAAGTTAACGTCAGTAACAATGTAGTCTAGATGAAAAATGATGCTCTACTGGGTTTGTTAAATTTTATTTTAGGTGCCCAAATTTTTTCTGACGTATGTGACCTCTATAAAGCGCAGTCACCAACCAGACTACACGTCTCTAACCAACCCTTACCAACATATACCTCCACCCACCAAATTACCTGTTCAAAACAATTACTCAAAAACAATTCCTCTGACATAAATATTCGCATTGAAATAAAGATTTATACATCTGTCAGGGGCAAAATACGGTAGGAATAATAATATTCATTCCGTGTGATTGACACGGCCATGTATTTGAGAAACTCTGCGGGGTTTCTCAAGGGGTTATTGAAAAACTAGTGGTGCCGTCCCGCCCTGTTTCACCGCAAGGGGCGCTGGTGTCATTACGGCGTCCTCATCGGTTGCCAATCCAGGTCCTATTGGCCGTAATGATTGGAAAAGTTTTTAGTTTTATGTCTATTGAAACTAATGACAGATATTAGAATGTTGTTGTCGATTATTGTGGTGAAATGCTGGCGTGTATTAGTTGTGATATGAAAAATATTTGAAGTTTGGTATCCGGCTAGATACATACATACATACATGACATCTGATATAGATGTCAGATGTGTTTTTATAATAACTATCGTGAGGCATAACTAAAAATCACGGTTTACTCACTTACATTAATGGAGAAAAGCTCTACTAGTTTCGAGTCACAGAGGGACTCTTCATCATGAGTAGCGTTCGTAGACGCGGTGACGTTAGATGTGTGTTCAAACTGAGCCGAATTACTAAAATCAAACTAAGAAGTCGCATTGTTCTCTTATACTAATTAGCGAAAAAACCCACGATGCAGTTTGACAAAATTCTTTAGCGCTAATTCCCAACACAGAATGGTATTTGATTAGCTCCACATGTTCCCTAAAAGTCTTAGAATCGAGCTCTGTAGGGGTGCAGATGGCACCGGCTGATAATGGGACATACACACCGGGACGTAAATAAATGAAGCCTTATTTGAATATTGTGCGATCGGGGTTGCAAATTAAATCGTCCTTCTGCAGGCAGCCAGTGTGCCCGGGTTATTATTTTAATTGATTTTGTTTTACGTTCGCTCTTTTATTGATGTAGAAAGGTAATTGGTTTGTTAAGTAATGTGTGGACTGTGATTGTGTTTCGTGTGTATTTACTATGATGCAGGTTTATTGTATCTGGTTGTTTGATGATACAAGGAAACTCTACATTCCTTGATTATTAACAATGATGCCTTTAAGAATCTATTTGTTTAGTTTAATTGTTTAGTGATATTTGTTTCACCATTTCATTCACGTTGTCTGCAAGCAGTTATTGCATGGTTTAAGCTACCTAAGTAGGCTTGTATACCGTTGTAACTTTTTTACGTCGTTTTACCAACTGAATACCTAAATTCAGTTGGTTTAACTCAAAAGCTCTTTAAAAACAATACTAAGATCAAAAAGTCATAGAAAATAAAACAATTTCCGATTTTTGTCTAATATTATAATACACTAATCGGTGTGCAGCGTGAAGTAAAGCGGCGTGCACACGGGGTCACACTATCGCCGTTCTAGTTCATTAGGCGGCTGGCGGCGCGGTCGCTATCGCCGCGAGCCGCTCATTTTTCACGCAACCTGCGCTCTGTGTGTTGCTGCCTTTACTTGTATTAAATATATACGTTAATATTTTCGTATTTGTCTAAATTCGCCTTTAAACCATTTGGTGAAAAATTATAAAAAATATGATATTATGAATTTCGACATAATTTTAAGTTTTCAAACGTCAAAATTGAATTATTTATTGTTTATAGTCTACTGCTTAGTCTGAATATTATGTGAGTGGGTGAAAGTGTTTGTAAATTCATTAAGAACTTGAAGACAATTCTTCAATTTATCAAAAAAGGCATATAATGAAAAATTAAAATAATTGAACAAATCAAATTTGTATTACACCACTAATGGCTATAAAAATGATCTGATATCTGAGTCTTTGATAAAGTAATTGAACAGTATACATCTGGCTGTAGAGAGAAAAGAAAAGCAAATCAGAAAAGCCGACAAACATGCATTAATTCATGGATCCTTTCTAAAGACGCGATTTGAAATTACCGCAATTCAATATAAGGAACTTTCTAGATTTTCTTAAGAATCATATAGCTCTCCATTTATAATGTCATAGCCATTTATTGCTAATAATTAACACATAAAATAATCATACGTATAAATAAAAAAGAAAGTTCTCCCTACCTAAACGAGAGGACATTAACGAATAACTTATAAAAAAAACAGCGTCATTACGAAATGAAACCCATTTTTTCGTATTAAAAATATTAGCTAAGTACACAAAAAAAGCTGTACAATTCGTTGGTAAGTAATAGCTGATTGATGGAATGGAAATAAATGAGTGGCGGACAGGGAAAAAGATGTCAAAATCCAAGCGCACATGAGCCAATAAGCCAAATTGAAATGCCTCCATGTAACACGAGTCTTTCAGAGTAATTGGTTGACGGGGCTCTTCTCTAGCGATTAGGGATGTTACTTAGCGCCAATTTTTATCTTGGACCACGCCGATCAGTTTAGAAAAGATTGTGTGATATTTTGTTCTTGTTGAGTTTTATTATAAGTTTTGTAAAACATACTAAATTAATTAATGAACATGTTACTGTTTGACAAGGAAGCTTGTTTCAAACCATGCTAGAGGCTCATATTCATGAGCAGCTCCGCGCACGACGCGGCGGCTGTCGCGCTACTATTTTGTCCTAAGAACGACATGTGCTTCCTCTTAAATGTACTTACGTAGAAAGTTATTTGTGACTTTTATATAAAATTTAATAAAAACAAACATTTGCTGTGATTTTATCTCAATTATAAATTATAGGTATGATACTGATGAAAAACTAGCTGCAAAACTCTTCGTTATGAACGTTTTAAAAGACACATTTGTTGTTTGACGAAAACAAGAACAAATATTCAATCTAACCCAACAGATCCCCTTAAAACAAGTAAAACATCGACAAATCTATCGACAGTAGCCCATCACTCAACGTTTGGGACGTCTCCTTCCATCGGTTCGTCGATTTGAATAGAAATACCTAACATTAAAAATATAGGGTGTAGTGAATGCGCACGGGACAGTCCGAGACCCGAACAACCCGTATTCATTCGCTAAGTGAACTCCTAAAACGACCGACTTACGTTCTACTAACTGGACGATTCACAACTTGAAAAGGTATGCTTTTAAAGGCACACGTGTTTTTAGCTTTGTCTGTAACTCGATATGGGTTGTTCTGCCAAACTTCGCTTTGAAATGTAGGTTAACTAGGTTTTTAATGTATTGGGAGATGGACGCTGGTTGTCCGTGGGGAATGTGTCTATATGAGTGCTATAGGATTGCTCTAATGGTTAACGATTTTGTACCGATAAAATGAACTGTTTTTGTATAGAGAAATGAACCTTTCCTAATACACTGTTTGTTTGTCTTTTTGCATTTTGCAACGGAGCATATCATGGTACGGTTTTTGGGTCTAGAGAATCATCTCTAGAATTGGTGGTGATGAGCTTTACATTAAGCAGAATTGATATTCTAGCTTTCATTATATTCCATAGAATCGCGACCAATTTCATCACAATATACCAATATACACACATTCAGATCTATTTAAAAACCAACGCACATTAAATTGTACAAAAATCTTTGATGCTATTCAAATATGAAATGAACTCTTGGTATACGTATAGCGCGGTATGATGGGGTGTGCAATGGTGCAGTGGCGCGGTCATAGCCCACTGATGTGTTCCGCCACGCTTCATCACGTACCGGTGAACATTAGCCTTTAGGCTTCAATTATATATCTACTTCATTTGTTCTCAGTTCCGATCTTTCCAATTGGATTTATTGAGGGTTTCGCGATTGATTTGGTGAAAAAATCATATTTGTAAAATTTGTTGATGATATGAAAAATTGTTGTGATGGTTATTATACAATAGTAATTGTGGGTGCAAATATATCAACAGTTTGTAGATCCGTAGACGTACAAGTATACACTGCCTTCTACAATCAATTTGATCCCTTTGAAGTAGCTACACGTTGCACGTTGAAAATCAATGAACAGTTTATAACAACATCCCATATTCCCAATAGTTCATCAAAATAATTCTCCTAAAGCTTTATACACAAGAGCGACAACAAAAACCGCACATAACTAAATCCGAATTAAAAAAATAACCGTAAACAGAATGTCATTGTGATGGGGATACATTACAAGAGTTTTTCCTTAATACTCGGCACTTGATTAGCTTGGCTCTTCGTAATTATTTTCCCCGGTTCGCCCGCGGGGATTTGTATAATCCTGATTGGGTACGTATTGCTATTCGATGGAGTGTGTGCCCGCACGTGGCGTCCCAGCATTATCTCACTTTTAGACACGATAGATGGTGACACCCCACTACCGAATTTTCGTGTAGGAAATTGAAAAGATTGATTGAATCTCACTCATGATTGTAGATTATAGTTTTTTGGGTTTGTTTAATTGATTTTAAGTTGAAGTTATTTTTTATTGCTGTGAATAAAGTAGAAAGGTTATTTGATTAATGTGGCAGGTGAGAAGGAATAGGTACTTGAGTTTCATGATTTCTTCGACAACACTGACCAAAAAACTCAGGGTAATTTCGTAGGACTGAATATTATAATACAAAATATATGCAAGTATAAGTACTTCAAAATAAACAAAACAACGAACAAAATAAAACTTTATTTAAAAATATAAAAGCAGACAACAAACAATTAAAAAAAAGTGAATCGAATTAAAAATTTGCCTAGTAAAAGCGAATTAAAGTTGGCTGATGGCAGTCCTCCCGGTTGCGACTGGGGCCCGGCGATAACGCCACAATAGGAATTTGCCGTTCGTACCGACTGTCCGTACCCTGTTTAACCTAATTACCACTTAGTTTCTTACGAGATAAGGACTATTATCAGGTAATTTTTATAAACAATACATTTTGTTTGGCAATAAACGTTGTATACTTACATGTTGGTTTTCGAAAGGACCGGTGAGTTTAGGTTACTTGATTACTCGTATTTTTGTTTAGTCTTTTAAGTAAAAGAGGGAAGCTAAAGAGAACTTAGTAGCTCTACGTGTGTTTTTAAAACTGTTATTCTGTAGGTCCGTGTCAAAGAAAAGGAATTGAATCTAGATATCAACAAATAGTCAGACGACAAACAATTAAAGAACGACAAAGTATTCCTCACTTACCATTTTATTAAAAAGAAGGATTTGTTTAAACCAAACAATGCAAGCCAAAGCCGGTGTTAACGCAGGAGTTTTCATTTTAATTCTTTTTTAAAAGTTGTGCCGTACAAGTTGTGAAGAATGAGGCGAGCCGACAAAGATCCGTGCCCTTTACTTTGGTATGAGTGACATTGTCCGAACGTTAACCTGTACAAAGTTTTTGATTTTCACAGGTTACCAATGTTATACTATTGATGGTGATAAATCACCCAAAGCTCACACCACAATGGCGAATTTAATTCGAGTTTCTTGATATAAATTTCCCTACAGATTTTTAGGGGTTAACGTTTGTAAAGCGATTTTGGGCACAACGGAATTATTAAATTTTAGGTTTTGTGCTTCTACATTGCATTGGAGATTGTATTGTGTAGGCAAGTCGTTAATCATTTAAATATTGTGTGACTTATTTTTTTAGTTTTAGTGCTGATGTTTTCTATGAAAAGCTTTGCGTCTTACAAATTATGGGTCACCAATCAACAAACAGCATTTATTTATACCACGCTACACTGTAAAAGAAGAAACATGTTGAATACTTATAATAACGAATACGACGTATCGATTAACACCTAATCGATTATTCCGATTACAAAAATCGAGAAGCGACCGATAGTAGCGTTAGTGTGCCCTAGGCTTTCGATAAACAATTGTTCACCTTTATTATACTTGGTAGAAAGGTTAATTACAATACGCTCATTTTGTTGGTTTCTATATTGTTTGCGAAACTTTCGGTAGTGAAGTTGGCTTCGACTGACAAGCTTACTCGCAGTTGTTACAAAAACAATTCAGTGTTTGTTTGTTTGTTTGTTGTTTAGAAAAACCGAGCGTATCTTTGTTTAGTGTTTAGCGGGTTTCTCTGGTGCAGTTTTGTTCGTTTTGTTATTTTGTTACGATTGTTTTCGTGACTTTTAGTTTTAGTTTTAAGTTTAATGTTGGTTTGCATAATGTTTAGTGGTTTTAAAGATTAAGAGGTGTTTATGAGGGTCTATTGAAGTCCTGTTCAAGTTTTTTTACCATTCCATGAGATTTTGTATATGAATTTAATTCATCGTTATAATATAAAAATATAAGTTGGTTTATAGCGTGAAGTTTGATTGTTTTTTTTTATGAGAAAGAGCTACGAATGATCCGGAGCTGTGGGTTCACCAGGGCTATGGTTCGAAGAGTAGGAGTAGGAACAGGGTGGTTTTTAGTTAGTAAGAGTCTGACACTCCCTCTTGCCTCGCCCAATACGAGAGACATTGGATGATTTTACACCCTTAAAAAAGCGTTATCAACCAGGTACCTTCTTTATAAAATGGATTACAAAAACAATAGTTTGTTATTGTATAGAGTTTAATCTATCTTAATTCAGAACGAATCCATCAAATATACTGAAGTTTAAATCTAGGCATTATCCATTATCTAATATATCCTAGCATACCTACGTATGCCATCTAGCTATCTTACCCTTCCTTAAATACTAACTCTCTATACAGCTAATTAAAAAATAATTTCATGAACAGAATAAGCCATCGAACAGAATTTGAAATCAAATTAAGCTGACATAAATAACATAATTAAATCGAGTGTCTGTGAGTCCGTAGGGTTATAATAAGACTACCCCTACCTCCCGTGTTCACTCGAGTAGCACAGAATCGATTTATTTTTACGTCTAGGTATGAACCGACATTTTGCCTTTATTTGTTCACGATGATAGCAATTAATTTTATATAGCTAAGTAAGTACCTATTAACTGTCTTCTTAGTATGGCCTTCGATAAATGCTGAGGGTACTCGACGGTGATTGAATTGGGAGTATTTAGCAACGCTCCCTAATTAGGCTAATGTAAGGTTGTATGACGTGAATAAATTTCTAGATTGAAATCGACATTTTCTTCTCATGAAAAGTGTGTGTGGTTTTTCTCTAACATGCGACAATAAATGTTTATCAGTAGATTACTATAACGCATATCTACAGTTAATCCATGTGAATTATCAAGTAATTCACTTCCCCCCATTCCATCTTCTGGGACAGAAATCAAAAGAAATTAATTAATCGTCAGCCATCCCCGACCGCTGTAATGTTTTCTCATTAATGGCTCCACTAAGATTATTTCACCATAAGCCCTCGCCACATTACTAATCACCGCTTCAAACGGTCGGGTGGCGCCCCCTCGCGGACGACGAGAGCACTAGCCCTCCTGCCGGCCAAATTGAAAACGTATAGCCTCATACATGAAGACCTCAAACATTGCAAGATTTATTTAAAAGAACGCACAGTCCACCAGTGATATCATTGTACTCGTAATAAACGAACAGAACGGTTTAATGAAACCCAAGCCGATTTCACGCACCAATAATTAAAATAATTAACGAACTCGATTAAGTAAAACTCACTTTAAAGCATTATAGGTATTACAGTAATATTATTTTTGAGTCGCTCTGTCGACGGCACGACAAAAGAGATGCAAAGCGTTTCACGCAACATAATACGTAAACAATGGATCGTCGGTGCAAAGCCGTTTTCTACGAAACGGCACAGTACGTCGTTACGCGTCTCGCTGATTTTGTAAATACGCTGTTCTTTAAATCAGGTAAACTTCTCCTCAAAGATATTTTATAGTGTTCAATTTTATTCGTATCGGAGAGAGCGAGCTAACTGAATTACACAAACTATTTGCAATCGAAACTACGAAAAAGACTGTTCAATAAAAGCGAACGGGGCGCTCGGAAACATTTTCTTTCGTTTGTTTCCTTTCACATTATCGACGTAGAAGGGGATGAGGCGGGTCTGGCTGGACGTACGGGCCTCGCATTTAAAAGCGATATAAAAAACTTGGGCCTTTATTTCGCAGGATGACCTAAGTGGCCGGCCGGACCGTATAAAAAACCCTCTTGGACTTACCTGTATTTTTCCACTTATTTATCCAACGTTTTTACATTCGCACTGTTTGTTAGTACAGCGCGCTTTGTCTGTTCGGGAAGATCCTGTTTTTTAACGAGTACTTAGGGTCTAATTAAAAGGAAAGCTCCGCACGGACAGTCGAGGCCTTTTGATGCCCACTGTTATTACATTTCGTGTATAAATTTAATTTGCCTGGATGGAGTTTCGAGTGGAGAGCTTACCTTGTTTTTTTTGGGGGTATGTTATTGAATATTTTGAAGTGTAGGCTTCTCGAGTACGATCTTGTTAGTAAGAGATTTTGTCTTGACAATGGGTACGGGAAGCATGTATGGAGACGTTTTCAGCTATCTTTTTAGGTATAACCCTAGACGCTAAGCTACAGTGGGCCCCACATATGGATAAGTTGTCGAAAAGGCTCAGCTCAGCAGCATATGCCGTTAAAAAAATTAGAAATTTAACTGATGTAAATACAGCGCGTCTAGTATACTTTAGTTATTTCCATAGTATCATGTCATATGGTATTCTCCTGTGGGGGAATGCTGCTGACATTCAGTCTGTCTTTGTGCTGCAGAAGCGGGCCATTCGATCAATTTATAATCTTAGTCCGAGGCATTCTCTCAGGGAACTATTTAAAGAAATTAATATAATGACTGTTGCCTCTCAATATATCTATGAAAATATAGTGTATGCTCATAAAAACATAAAATTATTTAAAAAGTACAGTGATATACACAATATCAACACTAGAAATAAAAATAAATATGTTGTTCCTACTACTAGACTTAAGAAAATAAGCGGTTCGTTTAGATGTCAATGTATACGCTTTTACAATAAAATTCCCAGCCATATTCAAAGTTTAAACCTAGGTAAATTTAAAAATATTATTAAAGAAAAACTTTGTAGTAAAGCTTTTTATAAAATAAAAGACTACTTGGAGGATAGTCAGGCTTGGGAATGAACTGCTATAATGTCCACACAGGTCTTGCTGACATGTTTGTAACATATAGTTACATTTTTTATACAATTTGACATTAACATAATTTGACATTGTTTTATATATATTTTTTTCCTTTTATATTTTTATATTTCCTTTTAAAATTGTTAGTTTGAGGACCGTGTGAGACTTTTGCTAGTCATTTTATTTTTAGTAAATTATATTCTGACAGTTTGAGCATTTGTGTGGCCTACCCAAATGTTCTTTTGGTTGGTGTTGTTCGTCGGATCATTCAGCAACAGCCGTCAGCTGAGCTGATTGTAAACTGACACATGCGTGCTGCCATCTGAACAGGTCCGCTCAAACTGCTGTGGTTCTTTCCTCAAAAGACCACTACAGAATCAACTTGCACGGTTCTCCGACATCTTTAATTGATTTTGTCTGGACTTTAAAAGAGACTATGACCTCTGAGTTTGTTTCGGCATTTCTTCTCAGAGTAGTCAGATAGGAAATGCCGGCCTCATCTAGTTATTTAAGAGATTGACGTGTAAAAGTGTTATTTTATAACCTATTTGCAAAATAAATATCATTTATCATTTATCATTTGACGTTGTCTGCGTATTTTTGTTTTAATTATTTCCATGTTCATGTTTTTCCATTATTCTGTAGACTATATGATCTGTGTTTACGTATATTTTCCTTTTGAGAGGTTCCAGAACATTTTAATAAAGTAGGCCCATCTAATTTGAACGTGTAAAGCTTATGAGAATTCCCAGAACATGCTTACATCACTAAAACGACGACTACAGAACATTAACGGTGTCATTATCAGTTTCAAAAATTACGACGCCATTATTGAAGGTAATGCGATAATATGTTAACATTTGACGAGTAATAAACCATAAGCCGGGTCGCGTTGGCCTGTAATGAGGGAAATGCCATTGCTCACGGCATTTGCATTAAACTTAAGTTCATCGACAGTAAATGTCAGTACGGGAATGATGCTCTGCGCAAGAGTCGACTCCCGCAAACGCCATTACGAGTTTTATCTCCCTTATGACAGATGGCGTAATAAAAATTTATTTTAAATCAGGAATAACTTCAAATAATGAGAGAGCACGTGTCCTTCGGAATCATTATAGGATCGAGTATTGGTCGATTCGGTACGAGATAGCTATTTGATTTACTGCCTGACTTTTGAGCGCACTAAATCACTTTTGTATGGGACTTGAGAAAACTATTAGCTATTATTATTGGCGAACTACGAGAGCCCTTTGTGTGGCCTCCACCCGTCTCCGAATAAACGTAACTTTTTTTATTTGCTGAATTATTATGATTTTCTGATTTGCGTGGCGAAACATGAATTATTATAAACTATTTTTGAGTTATGGGAAAAAATTGTGTTCGTAGATCTTATTGTGGTTGTTGCTGATATCTTATTTTGGAAACTGACATAAATTCTTGGATGTTTACGAATTTTTTTAGCGAAATATTTTACTTTTATAGTCGTGATTTATATAAGTCGTATAATAGTATCGTCACGCATGTCCTAGCAACATAGCATTCGGATCTATTCATGCCATTTCAATTATATATAGCACCAACAAGACATCTAGCTTTCTATTCAACCCTTACAAATAATATTAGATTCATATAATAATCCTCATGGACACATGAGTTACAGTTCATATTTTCAAGTCCTGATTATCACATATATCCTAAACTTCCACCCATAAATAAAATAAATCACGCTACAATATTCTAAAAGACCTGCTAAAACACTAAAAGAGAACACTAAATAATTCGCATATTTCCAAATTAACACATCGTTATGTTCCTCTCCTATTATGTCACTCTATTGTGTTGCGTCAAAAGTGCCAAAAGCCATCGACAGATTTTTTTGTTTCTAACCAAAACAATATTTACGGCGGTCATTAATTACATCCAATGTGGCCAATAGTGGGACCAATTTGGGCCCCAAAATTCTTTAGATAAATGATTGATCAGTGTTGGGTCCAACCTGTTTAATGTAGATTGGGATGGTGATATAGAGAGGTGCCATGCTGTCTGTTGCGAGAAGTCTGAAATGAATCGTTGATAGCATTAAGTAATGTCATTATTAAATGAGCAGAATTTAGAACTTAGGACTCATAATATAGGAAAACTAACTAATACATGTAATGCGAAAGTTTGTTGGTTTAAATTATATTAATGTAATAAATATTTTGGTAGTTACATAGAATAGGACATTTCACGCAAAGGCAAAGGTCCCGAGTTTGCGGAAACATCCAAAAATTATTGAACGCAATTTGATGAAATTACTTATCAACATAATGGCTATGCGTTTCATCAATAGATGTATACTCCAGGGCATTGAAAAAGTCTTTACAGAACTTTACAGTCGAACAAATCAGGTAAAACACACAATAAATTAGTTATTAAAAAGGTAAATTCCATGATTATTGTTTCAAGGCTCTAAAAATTAACAGTCGTCATAAAACAGTGTTTCGGTTTGTCCAGCCTTTGTTACAACATTGGCCCCAGTATGGCGATAAACATTCTTTAGTTTATTAATGGTTGGAACAAAGGTTGGGCCAACATGGGTTGGACAGGTTCCCGGTGCCATACTGTCTACTAAACCTGTGTGGGGTCTATCGTTTTTTGGACATTTTTTCCTTTTCGAAAAATTTCATTGATTGATTTATAGTCTTCTGGGAATTGGGATACAATTTTTTGGTATTTTTATGTCCTTTTGAGATAAATATTGCGCGTGATCAGGATAAAGCTACTTGGATTATTTTTTAAGTTATTAATTCTTTGTTAAAAGTTTAAGTATATTGATACATGACTTCATACTTTTTACTAATAAATATAACTCTTACTTAGGTTTTTAGAGAATTAAAGATCAAAACATTTTACAGACTTAGGATAAGTCTGTAACATGTGGAAATACATTATCAATACGATTACTGTATTCAGTACAAGTAGGTTTTGATCCTCAATTAAAACACACCAAAATTAAACTATTTAATCATAACGTTTATATAAAGCCTATTGTAGAGGATTAAAGCTATTTTGAATTCCCATACAGAGCTAATGTTCACAAATAAACAGAGTATTAAATATACAGGTAACGATAGTATTAAAATAACCCACCCACGAGCATCGAATTCATTCACTGCGTAATCCCTATTGTGTAGAAGCTGATCGAATTACAAATACTCCCAATAAAACTCTACCATTTTATTACCAATAATTTACTACATCGCGTCGTTGAATGTAAAAATGAAATTAAAAACAAACCATTAAACGATTTTATACGAGAATCCCTAACAAGGACGTTTCCCTTAACCGGATCGGGAGCACACCTGGGTACTCGAAATTTGCCCTAAAAGGTCCCAAACGACAGCTACGCTCAACACCGTAACGCTGTATGTTCATATCCTTTTAAGGGAAACTACACTTTACTCCGCTACTTGTTAGGTTGTTTTTCTTTCGTGTATTAGGCCTCATGTTGGAAGCTATTGGACATAAGTCATTCCGGAAGCAAGGAGTGCCGAGATGGTAGATTTTAAAAATGGAACGTTTGATTTGCATTTGAATAAGAGCCCCCGGCGACCCAGGTGCGCGGAGTACAGTTGACTCCAAAAGTTTTTCGATTTTTTCCCAATGTGGACACGAGTTAACTAAAATTAATATGGATGACCAGTTGTAATCGACGGTGTCACCGTCCTCCAATAGGATTTACATACGTATTAAAGTTGCACGTTTTTATTTAATTATTCGAAAGTTCATCAAAGTCCTTTTGTGTTGATATTTATCCAATTTTTAGGCGCAACGATATTTTTTTGTTATGACGTCGAACTGAATGTTTTGTTACTAAGGAGAATTAAATTAATTTAGATTTTGTGCGTGCTTGTACTATCATTAGGTGGCGTAGACTCATGTGATTTTTACATTTAACATTTCAATACTAGGGCGACAAAACGCACGTGTTGTTAATGGTTGAGAATACATTGTGTTAAGATTTATTTCTACTTACGTACTTAAACATACTTAATTTTCAACTTGAGGTACCTACTTTCTTACTTACTGAAACTTGTTTGAAATTCATTACAAGGATTTTAAACACTAAAGTTGAGGGTAGTTCTTCAGAGACAAAATTTTCGATGTCTTTGGGAATATTTTTGAAACCAACTAACAAAACGGCATGTAATATTTTTTTTCGTATAGTTTAGCTATATCAGTTACTAGGACAAATATTATTTTTTAAATAATTGCAGTCTAGGTACAAAATCTTTTTTTTTAAAGTGTTCTTCTGATTCATATGGTGTGTCCGTTTGCCATTTTCCGAAACAAAGTAGTCGATTTCGCATTTTCCCTTTGATACTTCAATATAAATTATAATTACATCGAAAGGAGATGAGTTGTCCTCTTTAAAAAAAATATGCAGTCGTTATAACTATGTTAGTATGATTATAAATAAATAAATAAGAAGTGTCCGGCGTATAATACTGATTAATATGGCGTAAGCTACGAATGACCATACTTGGTCGGGTATTAATAATGAGAGTCTGGCTTCCTGTGCGGAGGGAAACCAGGCGTGCAACGGACAAGCTAGGAGGCGGACGTGCGGCTGGTTGGCTTAGATCCAGGTGTTACTAAGGTAAATATCTGATTCATCTGTGTTTGGTTTACATGGCATCCTGATTACAATGCCTATTTTATAAAATTAACTTTACAGTTTTAAAACTTCAATCTATGTTTCGTGTGAAGCTTTATGGTTATACATTCGTTAGAAAAATGATAAGAATGAAGTCTGTATATACGATGAGTTATGCATGATTGTAAGCAAAATCCTGATTCATCTGTGCCTGATTCGTATGGTCAAAACCGCATATGAATCATAAAATAATGCTCTTGTTGCGTTGTCCATTTTTTTACTAGTCTTATTTTTAAATTAACTTAGCTATAAATGTTATAGCTACAATTTAAAAACGGTGTTTTTTTTGAGGAATGTAATTAATATGAGTCTGAAATTGCTACTCCGCCCTGAGCAAGCGTGATGATGAATGCTCGTGACTTCTTTGTGCGAAAGTAATCGAAAATGGTATGCTAACAATTAAAATAAATACAGAGCTCATTTACATACAATTTTCAATTGTTCAACAGATTCATCTGTAACAATTTCTGATTCATCTGGGCAGAAAATATTCAAACGTCAATATCTCGAAAACTATTTTTTTAAAACGAGTCCCTCATTCGAATATACGTTATTTGGTATAACTATTTTCATATGAACACGTGTTACAGATCTTAAAGTGTAATTAAATTTTGGCCATATGAATCAGTCGAAGAATCAAATTTCGAAGAACTACCCTTGATTCTTTCTCTATTACAATCTATATGAAGAGATAGAATAATCTTATATTCGGAAACAAAATAATTTAATTTTCCTCATAGTACCCAAATAACCCATGCGTGCTTGGGAACGCAATAAGAAAACCGCGTCCACTACACATCATATTTTTTTATCTGTCAAGTGGGGCGTGTTTGAGGCAACGACTGCTCCTTGTTCTGCCTCTATTGTTTGAGTTTTTATTATCATCACGGACAAAGGGCGCGTAAACGGTAGCACAAGCGTTATCGGCACTTGTGATCAACCTTATACTGTTTTTTTTTAATTATATTTTTTTACGAGAAAACCGAGATGTGTTCGTACGTTCGTGCGGGCGCGACATGCGATACGGATCGCGGGAGTTTTGATTTTCGCGCGGTTTTTTTTCAGAATTTTTATTTTAACCTGAGTGACGTGTTCCTGTTTTAACTTTTTTTTTTCGTAAGTGGGTTCTCTGCGTGAGAATCTGATTTGTGATTATTATCAATGGGAACTGTGAGATTTTGCACAAAATATTTTTCGGCCTCCTTCTGAAGATAGTTTTAGATCAAATTACGGGTCTAATTATGAAGGCAGCTTTTGAAACATTAGTAGGCTGTCTTTTTATGCATTCTGAACTTCAAATTAACGCGTGCATATTAAATTTCTTTAATTTCCTATGGTTTCTATACAAACTACTGAACATCCATGTTCTATCTAGTCTTACATGCGTTTACTTGCAGCGTAAACAAAACGAGTCTTAGATAACTGCAGCAAGTTGTTACTAACGCGCTCCAAGCTGTGAACGGCTCACTATTGACCTCGTTAGTTCAAACAAAACGTCACAGCGCATGTAAAACAACCGCGTACTTCACGTGCGCCTTTTCCTCTCGAAAATAACTCATCTCGGCTTTTCACGAGGTGTCATTAATTCTGGGAGCTTTGTCGCGCCCGCTCCGCTTGACGCTCCGCGTCCTAATGACGCGGCTCTCAGCCGCTTGTTCTTACCTCATTAACAAAATGACGTTGACGTTAATATTTTGTGTTGCGTTTACGCGGGATTGGGAGCGTTCGTGTTTTGTTTATGTTCGGGATTTAAAAGTTGGCGCGCGAATTTAGAAAAAGTAAACTGCATGTTTCCAGCTTTGTATGTTTGAATTTGGAATTGTGTTATAGAACCTTTTTGTTTTTTGTAAATTAATTTGTAAACTACTGATACATAGTCTTTTGAGAAAAGACGATCTTTGTTGTAAAACTTGTAAATAAACATTCCCGTTTTGGTAGATAATCGTAAATAATATTTTTATTTCGCTCAAACAAAAATATTTCTCGCTTCCGTACCGACTTCCATATCAAAAATATTTCCCCAGAAGAAAATATGCGTGAACAATAATAATTTTTGATTTTCCCCGGGGCTCGGCTCGGCTCCGTTCTTTTAATTACCGCGCCTGGCCGGGGCGGGCTCGAGAAAATATTTAGCCTCCCGTCCTCACCAGCCCTCTGTAATTACTAATGAGCTTTACTTAAGTACATGTATAGGAGACACTGTTCTACACAACTAAATTATTTTTAATGAATCATAGGATTTAGATAGTGGGCGTTAATTAATAAAGCTTGGTTGTTGCTTCAATTAAGATGTTGAGTAAACGTTGTTAATTAGTTAAATACTTTATTATTGAAACACAAAAGTCCAAATTGGATTGTAGATAAACATGATCGTAATCAAAATTAAGACGCTTAAATATATACAGATTTAATATCAAATAAAAAAGGTACAGTCTACAAAACAATCATATATTCAAAACAAACAAATAAAAGATTTAAGTGAAGCCCTAAAAATCACCTAGGTACAGTTAGCACAAGAATTTTCATTTGTGTGCAATAACGTTTCATTAGGAGGCCGTAGCTCCGAAGGCGACGGGGAAATAAGAGGAATTTTTGGGACCAAATTAGAGGCAGAGGTCTGTAATAAGAGTGGACCAAGGGACTGGCCTGATAACACCCACATTGTTGTTGCTATTATTTTTTCATCTCGGCCGAAGCATATTTCTCGTTCCTTTTTAGGTTTCTCGCAAATTGTAGGAGTGAGATGATTTGTGGTGTGGGCTCGACGAAAATGTGTTGTTTTGGGAGTGCATCTTCGGGAAGGTTTTGAGTTTAGGGGATTTAGAATGAGGAACTGGTTTTTTGTGTAGTTGGGAAGGAATTAAAATGGCTACAATTGCCATAAAGCTGTCTAGCTGTTCTAGATATAATATACCTACTTAATATCGTTAGTTACTTGCCTATTTCGTAAAAATATTTATTTTATCATTTCATGTATTGTGTTTACCACATAAGTTCACAATTTCAATAAAACCCTCCACCGCAGTCTAATTAAATATGATGACGGTAATAACAGAATCACGTAAAATCATTAATTACCATAACGTACAAACTCAACAAATCGATAGTTCCTCTTCACATTAATTTCACAGCAATTATTAAATACGAGCAATTCGATAATTAATTGGTGCAAAAAGAGGCCGGCTACCGCAATGGAATCGCAACGGGATCGTGGCGGGATCGCAGTAAATCACGTTCGCACAATGCCGCCAGGTGGCGGCGGCGTCGCACGATAATGCTCGCGTTTAATTACGCGGAATAATTAGTGAACGGAATATTTTCCGGGCCCTAACTATCTCCGCCGTCTTCCGGCGATAACTAGGCGGTAATTGCGGATTAACCTCGCATTCACAATTTAATAGGTGCTCGAATAGAACGCTACGATGCTAGTCGAACCCCAATCACGGTATTTGTTTAGTGACGTCGAATTAATTATTATCCGGAAATATTCCGCGTATGTGGAGTAACGTAATGCCACGATTAATTGTTTGTTAATTTCATATTACGTCTGTTGCGAATGCGTTGCGATGGGCGAGGTGATAATTGCGCTGGAATCCAATTATTGCGCGCGTTAACTGTTTTATTGGATAAAATATTTGTATTGTATTAAATATTAAATACAATATAATTATACATGACAATTAGTAAACATATATGGTGTTATTTAAAGTTCATAATAATGTCATAGGTACACCGTACACGTCTGCTGTACTAATTCAAATCCAAAATTCACGGTATCTAGGCAATTGGCATCCAGTGGCGATTGTTTAGCGAGGTAACCGGGTGGGGGCGTGCATATTGCATATTCGAGGCACGTGTTGCCAATGTAATTTGCGCTTTATGGCACGTGAATAATTCGCGATAATCCCCAACATCCCTGTTGCTAAGGCGACGTTTGATCTCCAATACGAGGTAAAAAATAAATAATATAAGCGCATTTTCACCTGCGACATTTCGTCCGGAGTGTAGTTATTGCCGACCCCGTAGGGTGGCTAGTTGAGCGTGAACTTTGATATCGGCGCGAAATATTAATTTCTCGGCGCCAATAAACAGCGAGGCGTACGTAATGCTGGCAAATTAAGCTGAGTGCCTTTAATATTATTCTGTTGGAAATTTTAATTATGAAACGATTTTCCTCATATTGGATCTCTCGAGTAAATATTTCGATGGCTTTGTTTAGATGCGATGATACTAGTTTATTGGAAATCTCGTTTTCAATTTGTCTTTTGGTGTGTAATCGTGAGTTGTTACCTGTTATTTTCAGGTGTTTGTTGTTATGTTTTATTTCAAGGTGACAGATATATTTGAGACAATATATTATGTTGCCAAATCAATAACCGTAGTTGGGTTCTTGATGATTAGCACTGATTAAGTAGCAATTATCTACATTTTTCTCAACGAGAAAAGGTATTAGACCACAATCATATCTGTCTCATCACCGTTTGTTATTTCAAATCACGCAAAGCAAACAAAAAAGGTCACTCTCATAAACTTTATCACTTACATCTAAACTCTTTAGATTTCAATTCAAAAATGGTACAACAAAACGCAATACCCAATATTAGTTGACAAAAACGCCATCTGTCGGGCAGGGCGATCATTTAAAAATCACTGCTCTTTGTTCTGAGCAGAACTAATTGCAGTGAAAGTGGGGTTCGATGGACCCCGGACTAAATTATTTTCTAATGGGGGAAGTGTACCGGTCTTTATTTAGCTGATGTGTACGGCTGGAATTTCCTTTGTGATTACGTAGGATGCTGTGCAATCTAATTGATTAAAAGAATTGCTTTTTGAATATGTGTGTAATGGATTTGGTTTACTAATACCGATGTGTGTTTGAGTAGTCAAAGTCAAAGTCAAAATCATTTATTTCAAATAGACCAGGAAGGCACTTTTGAACGTCAAAGCAAATATAATAATATTAATAAAGTCTGTCTGTCGGTCAGTCCTCTAGTGAAGCTATTTGCTCGTTCCAAAGTGTAGATTCCTATGGAGAAGAACGAGCAAGAAACTCCATAGGTTACTCTTTTTCAATCAGATTTACAATACAATTCTTGGTTACATTGTTAGTAGTGAAATGAAAATGACTTTAAATGATGAAGACAGAACTAAAGTAACTGAAAATTTACAGTAATACTTGTCGAATTAACTTGTTAAAACTATTGCTATGTCGTTGTGCCACAGTAAATTCTATTTGTCCGTCGAATGTCGACTACGACTACACGCTCTACACTACACAGTTTGTACACATTTGACTGAGATCGGGCAGCAACGCTCTTTGATAAACCTGAACCTTTAAACTACGATCTCCCACACGCTGATAATATGGTACCTAAATCCCTCTTATGTAGAGTAAGTCCACAGTCCGGCAGTGTGTTCATCACTTAATGATAGAAAAAACATAAGATTTGCATTTTTATTGATTTTAATAACGTATTTTCATTTGTTTCAGGATTGGATTACTTGTTCATTGTGAAGGATCGTTCTATGTAAGTCATTTAATTTCGTTTACATTAAATCAGTAAAGCACGATTAGGTCATAGAACAACAGAAAAGTAATAAGTCGTGATACCTAATATTATGAAACTAAAAGTTTTGACTTAACCGTGCTTTAACTTGTTGATTATGCATGAAATTCAGTAAAAATACATTTATTGACTTAGTTATAAGGTTTATTTTTACTGTGTTGAAGTAGGTAATATTTTAATTTATTTATCAGAGACAAAGTGAACGAATATATTATCATGTAGAATGTACGTCCATCCTAATTTACTATATACTACTCAATATTTCTTACTATAATACAATATATCAAGTGACACCCATCTGTAGACCCCTACACTTATCCTACGAACCATTTAAAGTTCCTACTTACCATACAACAATAATTTAATACACTTACATCGATACGGTAGTCAAAACTGCTCGTGATGGTTGGTTGCGGACAATGGCCGCCGTCAATTGAATCACTATCCGATTTCCTGTGGATCAAAATCATTTCCTTTTATTCAATATTGTTCATTTGACTACATGTACAAGTATGGTACTACATACTTGTTGGTCTGAGGCTGGATCTAATTCGTTGATTCGATTAGTTTTAGTGGCTCTTAAATGAGTGAGGATTGTGAGTGCTTAGGCTATATTAATGGTTAAATTGATTTGATTGGTACCTAATTGTTTGAGCTGTTGCTGCTGTTGAAGAGTTACTTTAATGATAATTTTAGAAGTTACATCCATTATGTTGATAAGATCCATATTATAACTTGAACATGTTAGTTAAAGTTATAATCTGTGATCCGAGCTGCGGTATACCTAGCGGGTTTAGTGGGACTCCGGCTCGAAAAGTCGGAGTAGGAACGAGGTGGGTTTTAGTCAGTAAGAGTCTGACACTCTCTCTCGCCTCGCCCAAGGCTAGAGAAGTCATTGGATGATTTCCCCCCTCACCCAAAAAGCATGGTAAGTGTCTCAATTTCCACAATTTTACTGTAACAAAAGTAACTTTAGTAGTACTACTGTTTTGTAAATGCGCCAACAAATATTTTTTAGAATAGTCGCCAAGTATTTTTAGCTTTACATCAGATAAGTTCTAAACAATGTATTATTATGACTTAGACACATGGTCACGTAACGTCAGCTAGTAAACACTAAAACTACTTTGTAGAACATATTGCTGCTTCAATTTTCATTGCTTGAATGAAAATATTTTTCATTATATCTTTATGGAGATGTTAAATTGCCAGATTGTAAAAGTCGATCGACGTGAAACAAACGCTTGCGAGAGTTTTATTGTATAAGTCAGGTTACCGAAGGCCCAATTACCCAATCTTCTCAATCCCCCATTCCCTAACAACGCTTTTATTCTTTACCTCCAAACGGTCAGCATTGCACTTGTGACGCCTCTGGTGTCTATGGGCGGCGGCGATTCCTTTCCATCATCAAGAAAACTAAGTTTGGGATATACATCGCTAAGGACCATAAAAAGGGAGTAGCAATAACTATTTTCTTATTATGATTTAAATAGGTACCCATTTATAAATAGATACTTTCCCTGAAGATACCTAGGGAAAACTAAAACGTGGCTTCAGAAATAGCTCACAAAGTCTAACATTTTAGGTAGAAAAAGGATAATGTACTAACCCCATTTCTTTGAAACATCTACTAAAACGGATAATCAAGTAAAACTATAAAGACGTTATCGTTCCACTCGGTGGAGCAGTAATGCAGTAAACCGAACTTGACCGAACTTTTCCGATGTAAACCGAAGTCAAGATTATCGGCTATGGTTAGTTTCCACTTTGCTTCCGCACCATCGCCACCCGAATGCTTTTTTAGCCAAAAAGCTTTATCACTTCCGTGGGGATGCGGACTATGGGCAGTTACCGAAGATGTAAGCGTGCTAGATGGGATATGGGATGGGCTTTAGGTTTCTGATTTTCTGAAGCTTAATAATAAAAAGGGCTTTACTTTTTATCACGCGTGTTTTGCTTAGTGTAGGCACATGTTGGTGTGTCAACAATACAATATCTTGCGATACTATCACCAACACGCCTGCCAAGTTGGAAAATATGGCTCTTATGTACAGAAGGTGCATGACCCAGTATTGGACTGACTTGGGCTGTTAAAGATAGTTATGATGATGGTAATTGCTATCTTAAACATTTAAATCTTTTTTTGACACCATTTGCTAGTAAAAAATGCACCATCCAGTTAACCGATGATCTACAACCACGGAGCAACGGACAACGCTGCAGAATGCAAGCACTGGATCACTTTTATAGCCGGACGCCGTAAAATAAATGTCGTGGCCCATCGCAGCTCTAGCTAATGACATCCTACATGTTACGCGATATAGTAAACATTGTCCCATCTAGGGAGACTTTTACGGTATTCTGATAACAGATTCTATGTTCTTTTTTATAGGTTAGGTCAGACAATGTGTGATGGGCATGATCGACAAAGAATCTGGTAGTATAATAACTCTGTAAGTGATAGAAAATAACAACAAAGGCAGCTTAGTAGCAGTTTTGGTTATAATATAAATGGGTATCGGTACCTACTAAAACAAGAATTAGGACTCTCGTTCAAACTTATATGCAAAAATTAAGACAGATCTACGTAGGTAAATTACTATTATATATCGAAAGTACTCTAGTACGGTTTGCGAAACCTTCAAGTAAATTGTCCTTAGTTTAGCAGACACCATCTGCGCAATGTTCCGAAATTTTCCGACCAATCTATTAGGATGCACTCGGACCGCACGATCCGAGGCCCACAAATCAAGTCGGCGGCATCGTAAGGCATAAACACGGTTCCTTATCACGGCATTATTTACGCGCTCGACGTCCACGGAATTGTCGATGGACTCGATGGTCGATCGCAATATATTGTCGATTTCCGGCCACCGCTGGCGAGTAATACGTTTCCGGAACGCCCTGCGGCACCGCCCTCCTACCGTAACGCACTCTTGTATGCTGATCCGGAATTTTTCGGACTCAATTACGTAGATCAAATTTAGGGTGGTGATGAAGTGCTTGGAAAACGAAATTTCTGTCTAAGTTCTATTTTCTTAGCTGATCGCTACACTCGAAAATTCTTGGAAAACATTTTACATAGATACAAATAACAAGATACATTCTTATATATCCAGATCACAAAATTATGTACATTATTTTGTATCAGACACGGAGCAGAGTAGTTACTAACAGTTCTTCAGCTACAGCATATAAAAAGAATACACATATGTTTTTATTATTTTCTGTTATTCTTTGCCATGCTTATTCTATGTTTTGGCCTGTTCATTTCAATCTAAGTATACGTATTTTGACACTAAGCTGTTTAATTGTGTTAAACGTCTTAGGTCATTAAATTAATTCACACCACTATAATTAGGTAATTAATTGTTAAGCTAAAATGTGTTGATCATCTTTAGTAAGCTACTTATGTCTTCGTAAATTATTATGATTTATTTCTTACGCTTATTATGTGGTGTTAAAGCTAATTTAGTGTTAATTATAAGATGTTTTATTTTAACATGAAAAGGCTTTAAAGTCGTGTAAAATGCCAGGTTTCTCATGATAAGAGAAATATTATGAACTTATTTTCTAAAGCAATTCGATATATGTTAAATAATTTTATTTTATAAATATGGCAAACTGGACCCACTACAATAACATCTACCTTCCCTATGTTTATAAAAAAATACATTTATTCTTCAGGAAGCAGGACATAAAAGGCAACGTCTTGCCACAAATTGCATATGTGCATAAATTGCATATATTTGAGGACGAGGTCATTTTTCACTGGACACATTAAGGTCATTGCGGAAGCAAGGAGCCCTAAATAAATACATTCTATGGTTAATCGACGGTGAATGAAGAGTAGGGGGAATGCGTTCTCATTTATCCCTACTTGTGGGAAACAAAGTGGTTTCATAAGAGATTTTTGTACAAAAATCACCGGTCATTTCCCAAAAAATTTCCACGTATGTAAACAACGCTTTGTAACATTAAAAAGTAAATTTTGTTAGCAATGTAAGTGGATGCTTGTGGCAGAAATTTTCGCGATCTTTCGTGCTGCTCTTACCAAGAAAAATAAAAAAGGATGGAGCACTTTTCACAAATGTGACGACACTTAGACATTGGAGTTTACAACGTACGTGTATCCTGTGAGATTATGTCGAGTATTCTTACTTTATTCTCAGTTTTCTTCTCACAAACATATTCGTAACTTGTGTTTAGAAAGGTACCGGTTCAAATGTAAACTCTTCACATGTTTGCTAACAATTTCGAGGCAGTTTGAATGTTCCTACGTTTGTAAATTGTAATTAATATAGAGCTAATGTTTGTATTATTTGGTACGAGAAACCGCTTCAACCTCGTATGTAGTAAATGATCATTTTCGCTAGGGTTATCAATAACGAGTAATTATAGTAGGAGAGCCATGCTTCGGCACGACTGGGCCAGCTCGACCGGAGTGAGACCACGCCAACCAGAAAACCGACGTGAAACAACGCTTGGATTGTGTTTCGTTGTGTAAGTGAGGTTACCGGATACCCAATTATCCTTCCCAATCTTCTAAATCCCCAATACCCCAACTACCTTTAAATTCCTAACTCTAAAGGCCGGCAACACACTTGTAACGACTCTTGTGTTTCGGGTGTCGGCGGTGATTGCTTACCATCAGGTGAACCGTCTGCTCGTTTACCGGCTTATACCATAAAAAAGACATTAAACTAGTAATTCAATTACAGCTAAAGCGTTACTCAACTTCAAGAACTTACTTCAATGGACATACATACAAACCAGTACAGTCGGATAAATAAACATCTATTTATTTATAGTGTGCCGTCGTGTCAGGTGTCACCTTGTACCAGGAACATGACTAGCCGACCTCAGGTAATTTCCGCACCGCAATTAATCATTTTCCTTGGCCAAACCTTTCTTTTCTACTCTTTGAGTTTTCATTTTCATTAGCCGAACTGTCTGTTTGCTAAAACGCTTTTTAGATTCAATGGCATCGTTCGGTTAATATTATTTTGATTAATTGTTTTTTTCGTGTAACTAGGTTGTGATAGGTAATGTGGGGATCGGGGACATGTGCTGTGTGTGAGGTTAATAACTTGTACTGGTATAACTACTACAGGTGTATAGTGTTTAGTCTTTAAACCTTAGTTTGAATATCTTAATCTATAATATATAACTACAGAGAATTTTAGAATTTTGCCAGCTTAGGCTGATGCCTATTGCCATCCACTTCAGTCTTTATACAAGATTTACATTTACTACTTGCCTGTTTCGTGAATGAAATTTTGTGAGTTTAACTTCGACAGATGATCGATTGAGTACTAGTTTTGTCTCTTTCAGCCCATACACTATTTTCAAGTTTTGTATAAACAGAAACATAGAAAGTATAAGTAGAAAACTATATTATTATTATAAATATTAGTTATTTAATTAGAAATAACCGGAGAAACGAACTTCCTATGTATAGAAGTAGGCACGCGTTGATTCAAGCACCCTCACTGGACGCCAGGCGCTGTGGTCACTAATTGCCTTATTGATTGAACAGGCTAGTCAATGTTCCGATACAAATGTTATATTTTGTACAAATAAGGTTTATGGGATTAGGATTTTCATAATAGGAGTAATAGGTAGTTATGGGGAAGTAATGAGTTAGGTTAAAACCTACTTACTACCTTAATATGTGATAAAATAACAATAATCTTGCTTCTAATAGAGACATATGGGACTCAACACATAACAGTATGATGTTATCATCACTGCTAGTTTTCACGCAGAAATTAATACTTAATTAAGCCTTCAAGAAAAGAGGGTATTCTTTTTAAAAGACCGACAGCTGTGGCTACTCTGGTGTTGAGGGTCTCATCGCTTACCATCGGATGACCAGACTACTCGTTTGCCCACTATTCCATAAAAAACTAGTGTGTGTTTAATATGTACACGTGTACACAACACAGTATTTACTTTCCACACAACCAAACATAGTCCCAGCAGTACACATTCATAACAATAAAATGATTAGACCACTCAAAACAGTTTCCAATTAGAAATTAAAGTATCTGCAATACGCGTGTATTTCTTCGATAATTACTGGTTTTTCTAATTAAGCTACAGATGGGGTTGGACACGAGCTCACTCGAGCATACTTTCCAATGCGGCCGGTAATTGACTCTTCGATTGGTATGTATCTAATGAACCGGGGTACATGTAGGCACCTACGCAGTACGGACTTCATGTATATGAATTAAGGTTTTATATTACTAATGTGTATTTGGAAAAAAAATGGATGAACAGTGAAAGTAGATGACAAGCACCTACAGCTTATTTCTACATTCGAATCACAATAGCAATCATTCCTGGCGACTTACAGTTGCGAGGTAAAGAAAAGGAGTCACAATCGGATATTTAATTTTAAACAACCCTCTAAAACTTAAAAAATATTCGTTTTCAACAAAATACTCTCATTTTACATCCATACATAAACACACGCCTATCTTCCATGGGGGTAGGCAGAGACAATGGAACGCCAATTGCTACGAATCTTACATACTCCTTTCGCTTAATCAACAGTCATCAGTGTTTTCATGCATGCTAGTCGGTTAATTTGGTCTTTCTTTATTATATCGCCAATCTGGTCGATATATCTAGGGTGCCCCATTTTAAAGGTAAATTGCCTTTTATACGACGAACGTTATCAATAAATAAAATATGTAAGTACTGCTAATATGCTGCTCTTATGCATTAGGTAATAGGTGTTGAAAAACATGCGTAATTACGAACCAATTTCTTATTCTTAATTGATACGTAGTAAATATCCTTTGAAGTATAGTAATTATAACTTCATAAACATTTTGTTTTTTATACTCGTAGACGATAATTAGTACATTAAAGACAGACAAAAAATTAAGCAGCTTACAAAGCGCTTTAGAAATTATTTTTAGCAATATTTTCGTGTAAGCATTCAAAGTGGCTATCAGTTTCAGATTTATAAGACCCTCTTTCATAGCAGGTACCTACTTAAAACCTACGCAAAAATAAGCACCTCACTGGCTAGAGTTCTTATTATTAAGAAAGGTGATTTTCCAGATAAATATAATGATTTTACAAATATGTTTTTCATTTGGGACGGTAATACATTTTCTTTAGATTAGCTAATTATGCAGGTAAAATGTTACTGATGATATGTATTAAATTTTTTTATCAAATTTACCCAGAACTTTTACGCTATCGTGAAAATCAACTTGTAGGAAAGTAACATGTCGTAGATAGATATACCTATACGACCGATCAAACCATCAAGAAAATCGCGTATTCCTTTTTAATGTAATCACCTGTGACTCCTCTGGTGTTGCTGGTATCAATGGGCGACGCTGATCACTTACCATCAGCCGACCCATCTGTTTGTTTACCCTATTTCATAAAAAAAGATATAATTATATACATTTAGAAGCAACTTTACATAGCCCAAAAACCCACGACACAAACAAATCCCCAAAGAACATACACCGCAAAGATCAAACACACACATAAGCAATTAGAAACGCTCTAGGAACAAAAAGTTCAAAAACCCAGTACATAGCGCGTTACGATGATTGATAGCACATGGGATGATATCAACGCGGCGATGGACGTAAAAAACCAACTTCCTAATGATAGGCTTTTAAAAAAATATACGAGCGATACTCGTCACCTCTCAACTAATGGTGGTGATATGTTACTGGCATCAATCCTCCATTCTGCTCACGTCTGCGCCACGGGATCTAATTAATTATGGTAATTAAACAGGCCGATAGGTACGCGATCGTGGTTGCTTCTATCCCACGTGGATTTATGGTGTGATGCCGCTGCGGATAGCTGTAGGATTGGTTTTGCGTTGAAACGGTTGAAATTTTGGTTTTTGGAGCTATTATGAGACTCTAATGCTCGTTTCCACCAACTCCTCCTAAATTAGCTTATATAGATGACATTAAACTACACCTTAAAAATCGAAGTTACAAATATCGGGTTAGTTTAGGTGCTACGTCACGCTAAGTAAATTTAAGTTATATCTAAGATAGTTTGGGGTGGTTGGTGAAAATGGCTTTAAATCTTCTAATTTAAGTTCATAAATAACTATTAAAATGTACCTGTCTATAATTACCTACTATTAAGATCGTTAACCTACTTAAAGACACGAAGATAAGATCTCATCTGAGTCTAGCTGAAAATAGTCATTATGAAGTTAAAAATAGTTCAGGTAGTAATTAAAGAAGGTTCGTATGTACTCGTACTGGATGGCTATGAAAGTACGTACACAAGAATTCGAAGCACATACTTACATGCGCTTCGTCCTCTGTGCGTTCTAATGATAGGACGTAAGTTGTGAACGAATAGCGAGTTGAAGAAAGCCTGTACCTTTAGTATGATTTTCCTTTACGTTGTACGAAAATGATACAAGTGCGTATTCAGTACTTTGATTGGCCGGTGCGAATTGTCCGACTAATCAGAGCGCCGCACGCGTTTTCGTTTAACGTGAAGCAAACTCGTACTAAGGGTACTGATGACATGAGTTGAACGTCTTTTAAAATACGACTTCTTTGTTATTTACTTTTCAGGTTCCAGATTTTATCACGTGTACGGTTAGTGCTACGAGAAGTTGACTGAAGACTATTTATTAGAAGTAAAATCCGATACGAGAAGTGTCTATTGTAGAGTTTTGGCATTTTATTCTAGAATGCCGTACTCAGGTGTAAGTATTTATTGATCTGAGGATCTATAGTTATACCATACCGACATACAAACGATTGAGGCTTAATAAGAAAAGCAATAAAAGACTCCTTGGAGCAGTAACATCTCCAGAATTAACAAAACACCATCTACCAAAGTATGTTCCAAGTTTCCAGTCACATTTCGTCAATCACCAAACCACCGCTTATGTCAAACACCACTCACACATTCCTGACGAAGAATGATGCTTTCGGCTGCTCGCGAGTAGGTAGTGCTTTGTTCGAGTGATTAAGTGCCCCGGACGGCGTTGCTAAGCCCTTCAGCTAATGAGCCAAGTCTGTATTAATCATTGCATGACGAACTGGACGGGCCGACTTTCGTGGGTGGTGACTATTGTTGCCTTTAAACTTTACACTCTAGGAACTAGGATGAGCCTTGTCTATCAGATTTGTGGTCAGTCTTCTCAATAGGTAGTGTGTAGGTTGCTAATTGTAGTTTAGAGGTCCTTGCTTCCTTAGGAATTTGCCCAAACCCCGGATAGAACAACGATAACTGATATAATAAAGCTTTGATCAGAATTTTATTTGTAGTTTTAATCTAACTAGGCTAAGTAAAACCTTCAGATTACGAATGCGCATAAAGTACAAACGTGCAATTCCATGAATGAAATAATTATTTGTATAAACTATTTGTTTAAGGCTTTCCTTAATTTACTAGTTAGTTACATGTATTATTAGAACTTGCATGATTTCTGACTACATTGTACGGCAGTCACAGGTCACATTTACGCAACCATAGAAATTATGTAAACAGCACGTTTTGTTATTCAAAACAAGCGGTAAGTTACTGGTGATAGGCATCGAAAATCGGTACCCTCAGATATCGGAGGTCAATATCGTCACGTCATTAGTAAACGTGTCGGGACTTAAATAACTGGCAAAACGCGCATGAAAGAGCCACGACGTGTTACGCGGCGAGGCCCGCAGATGACTGATCCGTCGCACTAACTAATGTTCTTTTTTTAAAATACCCTTTTTATTTTTCAAACCGCACAAAAGGCAAAGACGCATGAGTTATGCCGACTTGTAGTTTTTACGATACGCTCGGCTTGGATTAAATGTTTTATTTTTTTATTATTATTTTATTCCTTTTCGTCGAGAACGTGATGGCATGTGACATTAAAATGACAAATTAACTAATTATTCTTAATCCGTTTGAATGCTTTGATCGTACGGGTCGGAGTGATGGCCTGTCACGACGCATATTGTCGCTTATTTTACGCTATGATTTGATTGCTTGTGGTTTGAGTTCATTGGCACCAGGATAAGCAATAAGCATGCAAAAAGGTGTTAACTGTTATTGTTTCAGAAGGGTTTATAAAGTTAAAGGTCTTTAGACAATAATGTTATGTACTTTTTTTCGTACAATTGATGAGTAAAAACATTTCAATAACCTTTTAACTCAACCCTTAATAAAAATAAAACAAGTACAATGGTTTAAATGTCACAGTTTTCTACAATTTGAATGACGGAATGAAATAATATAAACCTTGGTGTTCGTTTGAAATCGTTTAAAAATATTCTTAAACAAGATCGCAATACAAAATTGCTAGCACAATATTCAAAATCTCTTTTCTATAACCGCATAACGAAAATGAGAATACAGCCTTGCGTACAGCAATGCTGGTTGCATGATATTTTCTTTTTTTGTGCATATTATTATGATGACAATAATAAGAGAGCATTACCCGTTTAGCCCGCTACGGATCTGTTTGTAGTAGAAATGTGATTTTTAGTTGAAAATCGCTGCTGTGTGCACTTAGTAAAAGACTAAATACAATTTTGGGCATATATTCTAAAGATTTCTGGTCTTACAGATATAAGACTGTAATAGATATTTGTTAAATAACCACCTAGCTTATAATCTTTTATACTTTGATAAACCACTAAGTAGGTTCTACTTGTTAGGAAAGCATTTTTGTAATAAACAATATCGAACTGTATCACAGAAATAAAATTTATTGGCTCCCGTTTCTCTGAAATCGGTTCACCGGGATATCAGAATATTAATCAAATGCTGGCTACATCGGAAGTCCTCGAGTATCCGTACAAAGAGACGTAACATCTCACAGATTATTATGATCCAGTTTGCTAAGACATACGAGCTCCTCACTGCTGTCAGTGAACCGCATGTAACTTTGTGACAGAAATACAGTTTGTATGCAGGCCTCCTTTGAGCGCGGCCATTCACCAGTCACTGGGCAGGACAAAGCATTGTGAGCCAAGATCAATGTCTTCAATACCTATGTGGGCACTCAAGAACGGCTATGTGCACACGGACACCGGCGTGCTGCCATAATCGAGAATGTTACGAGGAACCTATACATAGACAGCACATACGTGAACACACTGTATAGAACCCTTTGTGCCGCTGACCGTTCATGTTGGCACTTGTGTCGTATAATTAGCGTAGAGCGATTAATTAATAGGTAATGCAGGTCTGTGGCGAATTTATGCACCATAGCTACGAGCGTATATGCCACCGTTATGCTCTAAATAGATAGCTCGAATATGCTGATTGGCGAGCCGTCCTTTGTCCTCCGAATATATACGAATTGGTTGCTATGAATTGGTTTCGGTTGCAATTTGTTAATAGGCATTAATCATTTTAGTTCCTAATATCTGAATGCGATATTTTGTGTGTACGAGTAAATTAGACTGAACGATACTCTTCCATTTTGTCAGGTGGATTTGCAATTCACTATGTATTTGAAATGTTCGCATCAATTTGCAAATGTATTTTCGAAGCTGTTACTTTGAGAGTCCCCTCGCGGGTCTGAGGACGCGGCAAGGTTACCGTGTACATATTCCCGACATAACAACACATTCGCGAATGTAAACTATTCTATTGAGCGCATCAGACAATGTACTTTACATTAGATCGTCGTGGCACGAGCGGTAGGGCGTTAATTCACCGGAGACACCCAAACAAACGCTTTGTGAGATTCACCTGTTGGCTCTATAGGTCAATGTTACAGCACACAAGGAGTTTAGCGAAACAGACTTTTGTGGCTGGTGGTTGAATGGCACGCAGAGGCGCGCCGTCGCCATTGTCAGCACGGACAATGGGACATATGCGCGATTGAATCGTTTGGATGCGACTTGCGTCTCGATTGAAATTGAGAGTGCGATTCGAATCGTGTTTATTTACAGATTGTAAGTTTATTGTGCTGTAATATAAGGCGGTAGTTATTGACAGGTTTTATTCTTTATATGTGGTACAAAATGTTTGATAGAGTGTTATAGAAGAGAGGATATTATGTTTATGCATTATACTTATGCATAAATAAAACTTTCAATATTATCAGACCGTTTGCTGGAGCTTTTATCTGTTTAAAAATTAAGTTTAAACATTTTTATAAATTGCTCATATTACTTATTCTGATTCTTGTTTGCAAAAGTCAGACCTTACGTGTCTATTATAAACCTTCTGAAATATTTCAAGCGCACAGCCTGCGTTCAGGAAAGGATTGTTTAAGGATTGCCAGCCTACCAAAACATCCTGCCAAGCTGCAAAAATTTCAAACGCAAACACACACCGGTATTATGGAGTCAGATTAGTAAATATTCCCAAATCAAACATTTACCAAGAAAACACGCTACTGGTTGTCCGGACAATAGTTGTATGGTACCCTCGAAACCACTTAACATGGGGCTGACAGGTTAGTTCAATCACTATTATATAGCCCGAGGCCAGCGATTCGAGTGTATTTTTTCAATGAAATATATTTTTTCATTCCGGGAGTCATATCGACGAGAGGTTCTCACGGTAACTCGGGTTTAACAAATAATTTTGCACGTCGCTACCCCCGTTTTGTGGGTTACATAACCGAGTCGCAACCAGAATCCTTAGGAGGTCGTTGATAAAGTTTAATTATGTTAGGAAAGAAACGTGACGTCGGCGGAACATTGCACAAAAATATTAAACAGGAATAGATTAGGGATTGGAACGCAGCGGTTATGAAAGTGGTTGCGACGTCACGGCCGGCAGGCTAATCGATCGCGAGAACAATGTGACGTAATACGGCGGGGGTGCGGTCCACAGGGAGAAGGGGACGCAGCTCGCAGTCCAAATATTTACCCCGGCATATGTTTGGTTTCTTTTCCTTCGCCTCATATATTTTTACTTTGATCGTGTAATGGGGCCCCGAGGCGGTCTCGATTTGTCCGATATTAATTTCGCTCGCCTCGCTGCTGTGCTGTAACAATCACTAGGGGTAAATAAACTGTTAGGTTTACGAAGCCTTGTATGTGAGAGGTTTCCGACGGCTTCGAGGATTGCTTTGTGAAAAAAACAAACATAAGTATGAATGAACGTGTAATAATTTGAGCGTACTACTTTGAATAAATAAATCAGTTCCAATGATTTAATTTTAGCAAATTCCCCATTGTAATCGTGTCACCATTTTGTTGACAATCAAATTGAATATGTGCAATAAAATTAGTGACCATGCCCTCACTCAGTATGGCGACCAACTATTGTGTTGTAGTGTGGATATTTGTAACGGCACTGTTCAACTGGAAGTGTACCGCTATTTCATTCCCAATTATTTCCTGAACCATCGATTTTAAATCGTCCTTTCAGCAATTAACAAATGACAAAAATAACTCCATTTTATCTTGGTACGAAACTACGGGAAAACTAAAGCAACTATCTCGCAATCTCAGTACAAGAATGAGACTATCCTACAAAATGCGTGACTCCTCACCACCCCATCCGAGGGGCTAGGGTTGTGCACACTTGAATTGCACGTTTAATGAATTGCATTAATATTGCATTACTGGGTAACTAGCCGGCCGCGCCCTCCACGGTAAACAATCATTAGAGCGCCAGCGCTGCATAGCTGTTTGAACTACCAGATTTGTTTGCGAATACAAATTGACATTTAGATGTTTTGTGTTCTCATATTGATGTAAAGTTTGGAGTATGAGTTACGTTACTTTATGAGAGTTAAAATTAGGGAAATATATTTTTATGGTATGCAAATTTTTATACAGGTGAAACTCATTAGCAACATCTTTCAAAACTCTAAATAAGTGTCTCATAAATTCTAATGTCCAAGGATATAATTTACATATAGGTATACACCTACGCAAAGTAACGTAGCGGTACCATTTTCAATCACGCAACTATCAATCAGTGTGTACGTTGCGTCCGCGTCCGACTACATACTCAAATATGTACGTCGGTTACTAAGCGACGGCTGTTGTCTGTCCAACTAATGCCGGCCGTCGCAACCGGAAAATTGGACAGCACCGTCTGCCCAATCACATGCGACACTCCACGCAGATTAGCACGCTCGACCAATGCCCAGTTTGTCCCGCACCACGCGACCGATACGCGACCGCGAAAATTCACACTCGTCGCTCTCCATTGAACTCTGAATACAGCACTCCCAGCTCCCTGTACCACTTATCGCAGCATTGAACGACGACAATTTTCACATCGCCGCCAGCCTCAGAACATCCAGCCCCGGATTACGCGTACAGGTATTGAAACCATACACGCCTTTCCGTCCCTCGGTCCGTCCTGAAATGATATTAGTGGACACCCTCGTACATCTTTTTGTTCGTTTAGCTGACGCTCACTTGTAATTGCAACACTTAGGTGTATCTGTTTGCACAAACATTTATCACGATTAACAAAAGATCACACGACAGAATTTTAAATTACTTGTGACCTGACTGCGATTTAAAACTGGGGCTCATTAATCGAATCCACTTCATATTGAAAGGAAGTCTTTAAGCACGTTCGACTTTCGACTAAAAAAAAATAACCCACCGACGTGACATGGGTAAGTCGCCATCGTGTTGCGGAGAGCGTTCCGCCCCATTCAAATCTTTACTTAGCATTCTAAGTACCGTGGCGGCTTTAATTTTTTTAAGGTTTACTACAGCGGCCATACTTTATTCTGTGTGCGTCACAACTTACAGATATGTGCCTGGCTAATAGTGTTGCGAGTGTTGATCATAATGCTTTACGAAATCGACATCAATCGATGTGTATTTGTATAATGAGCTTAGAAACTGGTGCATTAAAGTTTAAACTGTATTGCGGAACGGTGGCTGTTATGATGTGATGTTAGGTAGACGGTTGGGAGTAGTTTGCATAGTTATGTGTGGGTTTATCTAAGCTATATCGGTAGGTAGCACGTCGCCTGGGCAGGTCGCCCGGTTGTTTGCCGGGGTTTAATAAATGTCTGAAACAGCGGATCGGCTTAGCGTGCGCACATACGACGCTGGGGATTTCTAAGAACGTGTCTTGCTCCACAAATTCGATCCTGGCTATATTTAGCTCCTAGAAATGTTGTACCTATAATATATTTGTTGGAAAAATATCTTGTTGTAGATGTTCATTTTCACTTACAGACTTTTCACAAATTTTCATTTACGAATAAGTAGGGTAACAAAATATTAATATCATTCCTTTTTCCGTAGATAGAAGTAGCTAACCCCAGACACCGTTTTCTCAGTTAAACTTCATCATCCAAAAACCTACTTTCTTTTCCTGAAGATCAACACCAGAATCCCATGCTCGATAGTCCAGCTTGTAATCACTCGTTTATAGAAACAAAAGAGCAATAACACAAACACCATAGCAGCGTCATAACCCACATGGTAGCATAAAAGAAAAAACACGTCACCATAATATTACCTCCATTTTTAAAGCCTTTAACACTTTACAGTGCAATTGAGATTAGGTACAACAAGTAGGTATGTGTTGTATTTACTCCATTACCCGTGGAGGCCGGTTCGTATCAACTATTTATGGTGTTTGAGGCGCTTCATAAATATGCAGCGGTAGGCGCCCGACTTGCCGACACCAGCTATTCAGCCTGCCTTTGTGTGGTACAAGTCATCAGCTGTTGACGGGATCAGAATGGTAAGAAAGAATATGTTGGATTTAGTGCAACTCTAACTATTGGGCATGGCTACTTTTCAGAGTCTATTTTCGGGTCACGTAGAGCAACAATTTTTAATGAACAATGAGTTGTTCCGTGCGGGAATTGGACCAACGACACGTCTGTAAGCCTACGCAATACACAAATCGTGCAGTTAAAAAGTTAGTGATTGATCTAGTCAGGATTTATAACTATTGCAAGAAACTATACCTGCCTTAATTATAAGTGATTAGGCAGTAAAAGCCTTGGAAACCTTGGATCGATAAATACGGAGTCTTGAGTTTCACCCAGTGTAAAGCTATAGGCTCGGTAGTCGCTACATTACATCAGACATTATAATAAAAAACGTAATTTAAATTATAACTTTAATGATTTTTTTGGGAAGGAAGTCAGCTATTGCAATTTGAGCCAGTAGTGTCAAAATTCCATTTAACATAAGTAGAGGTTTAACAGGAGTAGGCTGCGCTACGTCGCCGCGTCTGCGCACGTTGCTCATGATTAAGGGCCCTCTGTTACTTGAAACTAGTAGAGCTTTTCTTCATTAATATATTTTTTAGTTAATTTAGTAATGTCTCACGATAGTTATTACAAAAAACATTTAAGAAAATAAATACCTAAATATTAAAATCGCTAATCGCTCCCACCTATAACTCGGCACCGTCTCCTTAGCTCTACGGCTGGTTAGCTGCAACGCTCCGTGCGTTACCTCACTTTCAAGAGAAACTTCGCGATGTATTTTCCAGTGCATTTTTTAGAGTATCGCTTTTGTAGACCTGGCTTGTTTTAATACTACAGTTACGTGAGATTTTTCACATACATGTAGGAAACTGGTAAATAACTGAATGCTGTTTGTTTAGTTTCTAAAAGTTCATGTCGATTGCGGTGTTTGGAGTGGGGAAACGAAAAATAAAACGTTAAAGTAGAAAATACGAAATAATGGTTGCTACTGTAATTACGTAATTATTTACAAGTTTGATATCTTAGGTGCTATTATCTAGGTAAGTTCGTTCTTTGTTACATAAGTTTCTCTTTACCTAAATATTTTTTCGGGGAATAACACATAATAAGAATTTTTCATTACTCTGTTCTGTACCTATATCTGTTTATGTGCTGTAGTACTGGTTAGCCAATAAATATACATATGTAACTTTCCGCCCATTAGGTACGTCAATTTTCTCCGCCTGTCGGTCAATGTCTCATCGGCCTATTATTTCAAGATGGCCGCGCGTTCTCTTTACTTTACGCGCAAATCTATTCTTTAAGAAAAAGTTGTGGTTGAAGTACAAGTTAAAAACGTGGGATTAATTTGTCGACGGTTTTGTAATAATAAAATAAACATTAGATAAAAAATAACCCAAAAAAGGGACAAGCAACGTGATAATATTACGTCTTTTATATTCATGATATCTAAAAAACGATGTAGGTACTACCGAAACACACAAAAGCGCATTTAAAACTACTCGTATTCATTGGAACAAGCAAACTATCTTATCAGGTCAAGTTCCCCAACTATTGAACGAAATCTCACTCCATTCACGCGGTTGACATGTCACCTGTCAGTAACCTCAGGTTTTCGATGATAATCATCGTCAACCATTCATAAACCACCCGATTGTTCGTCAAAAACCGCCCCCGTAACGCAAGGGTTGATAAACATATCAAAGGATTCTAAGGACACCTGTTTTTTAAATACGAAGTTAGTCACCGGCTGTATTGTGCGGACACAATCGATAAGTATCGATAATCAACATTCGATGTTGGTGTAAGTTTATCGATAGTCACAAAGACCTCCCGCGAGTTGCCTGTGACAATAGACCGGGGTGTATTGATAAAAACTCGGCCGTGTCAAGGTTAAACTGAATGTATTGTAAATTCTGTGTGTTTGTTTGTTTTTAGTAAAATCCTAAAGAAAACAGCAGCCTTTATTCGTATTTGTATTTACAAAATTACTAAACCAATACGGATTTAGAACATTTTAATTTAAGAATTGCGGTTTTCAATGTTTCTATTTAGGCGAATTTGTTTTTGTTGATAAATGAAAATAACAGTCCTTTTTTCGTATTCAACATAGGAAAGAAAACCTGTAGTCACAATACGCAAACTTTTCACAATTCCTATTTTATTAGCGGCATGAGAAAAACAACAGAAAATTTTGCAGTTCCAAGAAACGGCGAACAATAATTTACCTCAAAATATTCCTGTGTTTTTGTCCAAATTTAGCGCGTTACTTGTGTAATTTTTCGTGGCTACGTCACTACGCTAGCATTGGGTAAGTATGCATAATACAGCGGAAAACTTTCCTGACGTAATCTGCCACAATCCTTCATCAAACGTCTCGACTAAGTGAAGCAACATAGAATAATTAAAAGTTAAAAATACTTGTACAGTTCACGTGAACATTACGCAACGTTATATTGCGCAACTTTTTTATTTGTAAGACTATTTATATTATGGTTCGTGGATACAACTTCCCTTTGATGTTTTACTAAAACATTATTTCAAAGGTAAAAGCTGGGATTTATTCGTTGCTTGCGATACGTGTAGGATTGTTTGTGTTTGTAAATAGATACCGTATTAAATGTTTTTTCGACATAAAAATATTTGAGGTATTATATTATTTTTAATGAAGACCTACAATTGTTACGGAATGTTTTAATCCAGATGTTTTTATTTTATGTATCAAACATTTTCTTTGTAACATTCAATGCAAATAAATTTAATCGAATAGACGCTGATTACATTAAAGAATCAATATTAAGGACCAACTCTTTATAGTTCACAAGCCTAAAACTTTAGAAGACTATTATAAAGTAATTTAAAATCATTTATGGGTGTTTAATGACAATTTTTATTACATAAACCAATAAACAATTAAGGGCGAGTGCGTTGCGGTTAGCACGCACGCTTGCACGTGCCGTGGCGTGCCTGTGCGTGACGGCTTGACAGAGTGACGATTAGCCCGCTGCCAGCCGACTACATACTTCTGCATAGGACTAGAGTTTAGAATAGAAAATTTATCGGATACAGGATTTGTGGTGAATTTTTGAGCATTGTATGAATATTTAGAACCACACACGGAGCTTAAATTTGTCCGGTATATAACAAGAGTCTGGTGAAAAGTCAATTTTATATCGTTTGCACAAATGTTTGAGCCTCAGAAGGCGTTATGTTGTGTTTTGGAGCTTTGAATTGATAGATTTTTCCAAAATATTTTCATATTCCTCTGTGTTTTATAGGATTTTGTTTAGGTATTCAGATGATCCGTTTTTCCTATATGTTGCCGACTCAAAGATAAGGACAGTCCTAGTATCTTTTAGCCGGGTACAGACCTGGCATAGAAGTATTTGTTAAAAAAATATTTACCAATTAAACAACACTTAACATTTTCCTCCATACCTATCAGGATCTTTTTGTTCTAACTCCCCTACATAGTATTTGTACATCTATATTTTACCAGCAGTTTTCGATATTACTCTCGTAAGGTAGTACTGTAATTTCGCCTTTACCACATTGTAATAGAGTCTATCATGTTTACATATAAACAACGCATAGTGGATTGGTCCCTGCGGGTGACAGCTTACGATAAAGTGGCGATTAGCCTGTCTCTGCCCACGATCTATCTGTGCACAGCTAAACAAATGAACGTTTCTGAGGATCGACTTCCACTTTGCAATGTAATTGTGATGTTGTTTCTAGAAATGTTTGGCTTTTTCCTAATTAATGTTCGAATTAGAAGATACAATTTAATGTATGTTAGAATTTATATATATATATATATACTAAACGGTGTCTGGAATTTTTATTTAGTTGGTTGAGAAAAAGGCCCTATACGGTGAGCACTCATACATAATTATGCGAGAAGATATACAGTGAACATTAGGAACCTACGTAACTTAAATGTGTTAACGCTGTAGATAATAAATTTAGTTGAGATCTGTTGAACCCAGGCGCTGCGTCCAACAAAACTAATTTGATAAAATCAAAATTCCGGACGAGCAACTTGAGGCGAAACAATTTGCAAACTCTCAGGCCAACTCACCGAAATAGTTTATCTTAGACGAACGCGCCGCGCAAACATAGTAAACGAGGAAAACAACCGCTTCGTGACACCTACCTACCGTTTTACACACAGAGATCGGTATCCTTAACTACACACTTCGCCGTAGCTGCGTCTCTCTCACGCTAAGAAAATGAAACGGACCAATGAGGGGGTGGGGTGACACGCATTTCCGGGCCCGGCTCCAATCAGCTGCTAGAACAAAGGAGACGCGATAGCTACTTACCTACAAGTAGCTGCGCGAGGGTCGGCTATAAGTAGAATTGTGTTTCACCTCACACATGTGCACTAAACACACACAGTCGACGTTTTTTTACCTGGTGACGCGTTTTTGTGGGCGTACCGTTTGTTTGTGTGGTGGTGTCTAGCCAGTGATCACTTGGCGAAGTTTGCGCAAGTCGCGGGAGTAATGGGTGGAATATATCGGCTTTGAGTTGAGCACAGCCAGCCACGCGATGCGCCTTTGTGACTACGTTAACAGCTTTGAATGAATCAGTCTAGTTTTTCTAAAAAAGTAATACGAGGAAAGACAAACTTATTCCAAATATATTCCCAGATATTACACAACAAATAGAATCATAAGTTCACGTCATTTCCCTCAAAAATAAGCTCTCCGATTTGTAATGTATTTTAAATGCCATGAAAAGAAAATAAAACGAAGGAGGTATTATCCTGAACGACATCCTGTTACGGCTTATTTCTTCTCTCGACTCTCAGAATCCTCACGTCGTCGTTAAAGGTACATTTTTCTTTTGCAGTCCTCATGTGACGTACCTGCCATATCCCGAGGACCCTTCCGCGATCCGTTGTAATGCAAATAGTGCCTTATACGCACGTAACACAGTTGCAAATGTAATAATTTAATGGTAACACGCCCTGTAAGACTACAATTTGACTATCGCGAATTTCCTGCGTTCCTACAGCTACGAAATGTTTTATGGTGATAGGTATTTGTGTTGTAAAGTGGAGCCTATGTTTCAAGGTGAGGGTTTATTTTGGTTTGGAGTTGGTTGAGACGCTGAGAAACAAATCTGCGTAAGGTACATGGTGTCGAGTAACTCGTGTTCTTACCCTCTCTCCTTTGTTCGGGCCGGAAGAGTGCGCTAGAATTACATGCTCGAGTCTGATGTGCGCTTATTTTTTACGGCGCTATATTGTGTTTCGTGAGCTCTCTTATAGTTATGCAGTTCAACGACTGAAGAAATGAGAGGGTGGATGAGGGAAACAAAACAAGTTTACAATTTTTATTTAGATAAGGAGGAACAGAGCCAAGAAAATCTACTTCAAACAAATGACTGACGGGAAACTTAGTTATGTTACAAGTACGTTTGTGCGATTGTTTCAGAACTTTTTCTTGTGATTATTAAAAATGTATTTCGGAATCAAATCAGGTTGGTTTATGTCAATATTCGCGAACGTTGTTTGCGACATAACAATTTCTTGAGACGCCACGGACGGTGCAGTTAGTCCGGGCGAGTCGTTCACGCTCATTGGCTCCCGTCTCTCGTAGCGGCGCGCCACCCCGCATACTGATATCTGGATTAAATTACTCTCCCAACTATTTTACACAAAACCAGAGGCCATAATTAAAGTCCAGGCGAAAATGGGTGAAATCAAACGTCTTATCTGACCAACGGGAAATAGCATTTCTTCGCTGAATAGTTTCCACCGAGTCGGGTAGTAAGTGAGCGGAATAAATAATTATTGCGGCAATCTAAAGTTGCTACCGGTTGCGATGCCGCAGTCTGAGATACCTAATGAACACTGTTTCTATTGGCTGTGCTTTTGTCAGCTATCAACTTAGACTGGTGATGCTTAAGCTGCTGAAGTCATTTAATCATTGTACACCTTTACTTGAAATCTTATTACGTCCGAATTTGACGACACTTTTTGTAGAAGAAATGACGTCTGCTTTAATAAAAAAAAAAAAAATATTTATAAACGTATTAGTGCGCAGTAAGATTTCCTATTTACGCCATGTAAATATAATATTCAAATTCAAATATTTTACAACCGCGAATCCGAAACATAATTCCCGTTTCACTTTCGAACACAAGGCTCCCATAAAATCAATGGCAAAAGGAAATACAATTCACTTTCACGGTGTCTGAAATAAACCATTCTTTGCATTGAAAGGGGAATAATCTCAGTGTAGCAGCGGGGGCTTAATCAAAATCGGTGAATTGCTTTAAATCGGGGAAAACGCAGGAAATATCCTTTGTGTCGGCAATTTCCCGACATGCGTGCCGTTAATGTGCTATCGGGAGGTAATGACTTCCTTAATTAATTCGCGATATTAGGTGGCGTGCGGTGTCTTAGCGGCTCTGCGAGGTGTGATGTGACGTCGGCGTAGGGATGTGGAAAGCTGTGCTCGGTTATGCTCTCCTAGTACTTTGGTAGTAAAAATAGTAAAATAAAGGATGAAAAAATATTAGAAAATACTATCGTTTTTGGAGTTGTTTAAAAGTTCTATTTATTAGGTAGTCATACAATCTATCCTGTAGTGTCCCATATTAACGCACTATTATTTTATTCATAGTCTTATGCCATTTTATTGCGATTTCCATTCACATTTAATGTATGTATTCAGTAACTGCTACAATATTTCAACAATGTATAATCCAACTTTTTACCAATTACAAGCGATCAAATTAGCTTCTAGTTTTACATAAACGATACATAGAAGGAGGAGGGTAAGCCGTCGCTATGGCACCGGAGGCAGTAAGAAGTTATTTTAGGGGGATATTACGCGACATCAGGGGCTTATCTTTACGGCAGGTGTTCCGTCCCTCCCCCTCTTGGGGACAAATTTACGAAATATGTCGCGACTTACGCGGATCACGCGGTAATGGTGCTGGCAATCTGTGAAGCTTAGGTTTATGTCAACCGACCAGTGTACATAGTGTGTACTCAATTGAATATGGAGATGGAGAGGTTGAATGCACTGATTCTTTGTATGTTGGAAGATACTTTAGGTTTACTATAAATTACATTACTACTTAACATGTTAGTACAGTATAAAAACACATACACAACTTATAAGCTTATAGTTATGCAATCAACCATGTGTTGCCTCTCGATCACAAGTACCCATGTCTTAACACGCCTCAACCACAAACCCTCATAAAATAATTTGTAACCAATTTTCAGCGTATTACATCTCAACTCAATGATCGAGTACGCAGCACACAGTGAGCCATAACATGTACCGACATCACGCACCACCCTCCGATCAAACGCTTTACATTCCCATTAATGCGAACACGTTATAAAGCTAATAACCAATTAAATAGATTAATAAAGATATTCACGTCATTCCACCAATTTGCTATTGATTCGTATTTCACCTTTGAAGTTGTGAGGCTCCTTGAAATCATTGTTTGACAGTAGACATCGAGCTTCAATGATTGTGTAACGAACGGTGCGCCGTATTCAGACGTGGGCGTAATAATCAGCTTACATGTTATGTTCAAGTATAATAATTTATTTTATTTCCAATAATAATTCTGTGTTGTATTTTAACGCCTTATGATATTACGCTTTGCTCTTCTCGAATAATTGGCTTCCATTTCCCAAGTTGTTGTTTGAAGCCTTCGAAGTTAGAAGATGGTTTCACGCGCAACTTTGTGAAAACAACGTACTTACTTATAATAAGGAAGTACTACAATATGTTGTGTAACTTGTATGATACTGATCTATTATATAAAAGCTACCTATCAATTTCTCTGTCGCACTACAATAGCGTAATTACCATACAAGCTAAACATTGCCAAATAAACTGTTGCGCCCGTCAGTTAAATAAAAATTACGCGAGAAACGTCCCGGGGGAGCTCATTGTGGGACCACAATGAGCGCTCCTGATTGGCGGAAGGATGTTCTCACTAAATAAAAAATATCGACGCGTCATTTCGCGCAATTTTCGACGAATTTTCAAACGATAAAACCTGTCATTTCGCTGTTGACGCGCCTATAAAATATTCATGCAGACGGGCGAGATGAACGATTTTTTCTTCGATTTACGCCTCGAAATAAGATGTCATTTTCCGTATCATTAGCGGCGGCTTGGAACGTCGCGACGCCACTATTTATACGCAAATACGATAAAAATGATGCCCGGCCGATCGACTGTTTGACGCGCCATTGATAAATTGCGACCTTTTCAAATTTCTTATCTTTTTTGACGTTTTTCTTCATTCTGTTTTTTCATGTCGGTAGCGACGAGTTTTAAATGTTCTTTAATGTATTCGAGGTTTGTGTTTGATGAGTAATGACGTCGTAGCTATTAAATATTTTATGGCCATTGTATTCTCTTACGACTCGGGGGGAATAGCCCTTGAGAGTATTCTGTCGTCGGTTTGATTTCTCAACTTGAATTTTAATTCATAGCAAGCAGTAGTGCCAATCAAGAATAATTAAAACATCTATATTACAGCTTTTCTCGCTAGACGTGCAATTATCCATTAATCCTCTTACGACAGACAAGCTGCCCAGTGCAACTTAGCACTACACAGAATTGAAAAAAAAGTCATAAAACAGACACACTATACATCCAATCATTTTTTAAGCTCCATCAATATGATTCACCCGACCGATACAGCGAGTACTCTACGATAGATTGGTGCTCGTATTTTCATAGCAAGGTAAATTCGATCGGAATAAAACTCCGTCGATGCCGGGAGCTATTCGTTGAGCCCTCTCTTTGCGGCGAAATCGTGCGGAGTAGTTTATCTCACCCCGTTCGTTTCAAAACTACCCGCACAAAGGAATCTCGTATGATAATCTGGAGATCCTTTAGATAAACAGCGAGTGATGTATTAATATAGTAAGTTAAATCGGTTTGTTGTTTTGTGCGTTTTTCTGTGAGTTAGTGTCGTTGTATTGAGTTGTCGTTTTATTTGCAGTATTTGGATTTTATGTATAAACATTGTAAGATTTTTATTATAAGTTAAGTATAAATTAACATGATTTTTTTTACAAACATATTGAATGGTGTTTATTAAAGGGTCTTATCTTGTATCTGACAAGATTACTAAATACATTTTGTTATCTTATTGCTACAAATTACCTAAACAATTAAGCAAAAATTCATACTTTCTCAACAACTTCACTTCCAAAATGTTTAATCTTCACTAACCATAATACGTATAGTTGATGAAAATGAAAATAACGGTGTTAAGTTGCGCAGTGCACAGATGGGCTAGCGGCTTATTATGGCCCCACGTTGGGCGCCAAGCGACAATATTGCTCGGCCGTCGTGTCCCGACTAATCCCCGGATTCATTTATTTTTGACAACGCAATACGATTTTATCTCACGGCTTCCGATGCTGTTTGCCTTCTGTTATTATACTCCTGCCATATTCGGTACACTTATTTATTTATTTAACGACCCCTATACCTAAGGGGTGGTTTGACTTTTAATACCAAGTTTAGTGGTTGGTTTCGTTTTAAATCTGCGCTTATTTAATTTAATGGCGATGTGAGATATTGATTCTGGGATTGTTTTGTTCTGTCACTCGTTTAGGGGAAGTCTTGATAGGTTTTTTTGTTTGCTTTAACGCTATCTGAGTATTAATGTGTGTGAAGAGGAAGTCTTATATGTGTACCCTTTTTTAAAGTTATCGTGATGAGTGTGAGATTTGGCATGGTTTAGGTTATTTTAAACTAGGTACTGAAATATATATCTATTTAAAAATTATCATGTGATAACTAACGTTTTCCTACGGAACTAAATCTTTCATTCGTCGCGTCGTGAAAAGTGCATAATAAATACGAATTTTGTTTCGTGTTCGAAAGAAGACTGGTAATCTAGCACTGACAAGAACTGACAAATCCTTGTATATAACAAAATACTTGCTATTATAACATATGATGTATATAACACATAGGCACATGGTGTTATTTATCCCAACATATGAAGTGAATGACGTCACAGTGTATCCCCTACAGCGCGCCACGTAACTGGGTCAACTACAAACTGCCTGCGTCCGACTGACGCACGTGCACTTTACGTATATTTTAATTAATACTTTTCAACCAATTTTATAAAGCTATGTAGGTAAATAAACTTTTAAAAATAGTACAATAAAGTAATACTCGTATCACGTCCACATTGCTTACGAATGCTGAAGTGCACTTATGTTTCAGGTTTCACAACTGATGTAGTCTTGTCTTATGTTTTACATACAAGAGCTGCACTTTAAATTACTAACTTCTTAATTTATTACTGTTTCTAATTTACTTAAGACATATAACTACATAAACTGCTGTTTATGTACAGAAGGTAAAATGGTAGACATTTGTACATATTTTGTACAAGGTTGAAAATAAAATGCCTACTATTTTATTTTCTGTATATAAACTGTTTACGTGTAGGGAAGTCAATAGAAAAGTGTTTTTCTCTTCACCTACATAACCAAATTAAGATTAACCTAGTAATAAAACACCTCATATTAATAGAATAAATCCACAAAACTACACCAACATTATGGACAAAAATACTACCTATTGTCTCGGTTATTTTCTATCGCAAACTTGTCGTAAAATATCTCAATGTGTCAAGAGAATGGCATCGCCCACGTGATGTCCCCTTCAGTACCTATTCGATGTAAGTGGGTCGGTCTGAAACTGACAGTTGTCCATCTAATGCGTAAGGTCGATGAACTCTTAGTGTCCACTGTCCACGCGAACATTGAAGAAAGGTGTTTGTGTTGTAAGTAGTTTTTTTCTCTCACGCAATCTTAGTTGCTATGAAACTTAGATTAGGTTGTGTGCCTTGCTCTATTGTATTGTTTTTACGCACGATATGGAGAAGTGTGATTCTTTTGAGGAGACATAAGTGTGACTGTTTAGCATTAGGCCTTGGATCGAGCATAGTCATCCTTATCATCAGTTTGAAGACCTCCATTGACGACAAAGTCTCCTCCGTAAGGTAGGACAGTATTTGCATTAGGCCTTGGGTCGAGCATAGTAATCATCATCATCATCAGTTAGAAAACATCCATTGTCGACAAAGTCTCCTAACAAGGTAGTACAGTAATTACATGAAACTTAGCCTGATACATGTACACAGACTCCTTCCATTATAATCAGTATCAGTTTTACAACTGCCTAAAAGTTTATTATAATACTTTTTCAAGAAAAAAATACACGTGTATTCCAATAAAAAAGCAACACTAACTTATCTAACCTTCTCGAATGCTTCTATAAGTAGAGGGTATAGGTAGGTACGGCAGTGTATAAGAGAATACCGTCGCTCACGTGGTCCCCCCCACTCGATGTAAGTGGGTCGACCTGGAACTGACAGTCGTCCGTCTAATGCATAGTTGTGCGCTTTTAATTAATTTTACGTTCGTTCGTGTTCTAATGGAGTCGCTAAGGAAGATTCAAGTGGTTTATACTTGTGGATATAATATTATTAGATATTAATAAATCATTTATATTGGTTTGGTATTTTATTTTGTTGTGTTTTTGTTTTTTATGACTTGACTAATGTGACTTTTTCCAAGTTATATGTACTTTCTAAGATTATGCAGATTAAAACATCTAGAGGAAACCTGGGCTTATAATTTCTTATAATAAGTTTGTAATTGACAAACCGCATTGAGCAAGCTTGGTGATGAATGCTCAAACCTTCTCGAGAGGTGAGAAGAGGACTATGGTCAGCTGTGGTCACTTACAGGCTGTTAATGTGTTCACTAACATTATACCATTAATGTATTATCAACCATATAATTATTTACAGCTAAGTTTTATTTACAAACAGCCAAAGACATTGATATTTTATTGCTGTCAGCGTAACACATTTGTATTTAATATCGATATTTCGATGGCATATAAGACGTGACTTCAACAATGGCTCACGCTTATCATTAAATTTGACGGAGCAGTCGCTCCGTGTCACAGAAATTTGCATATCTTATTAAAACCTCGACGTCAGAGATAAAAATGAAAATGAGACACGTAAAAGAAAAAAATATATAACGGACAAAACGCTCACAAGACAATGGTTATTTTGGGCGATACGGAAAAAAACTGTTTTGTCATGGAAATTTCGGGTGGACACTTTGCATTTTCTTTATTTCCCCTCCATTCCTTAGTCGACGAAGAAATCTGTTTTTTTAATTATCGTGTTTGGTAATTAGTTTCGGGAAACGATCTCTTTCTTCCGTTTCCCTTTGCGCAACCAACTTGTCTGCTCCTAATGAGGTAATTTATAGTCTTACCGCTGCACTCGAAAATGGCGCTTTTTTGTTTTAAATATTCGAAGATAAGTCTTAAAGCCTGCAAATATTTAAAGTTATATTTCTTGTAGTTTATGTTAATAGTTTTTTAAATAGGATTATATTTAATTCGTAACTCGTGTAGTGCGGTTGCTTGTGACGTGTTTATCCATTTATGGCCAAGAATTCTTTCTTGCAAACAAGAAGCTTGAACATTCCTGTAAACCGTTTTTGATCGTTTACCATCAGGTGACCCGTCTGCTCGATTGCCCTCTGCCGTTTACATAAAAGGAGTTAATTTATAAAATCTTTCTTTAGCTGTTAGGTATTTCTTAATAAACGTTTAGTTGCAGGCTTAGAAGTAGGTATTATTCTATGTTTTAACTGCACTAAATACAAAACAATTTTTAAAATAAGTAAATAATTGCATGTTTAAAGTTTCTCAGTTAATTGTTCAACTTTTATAACAGTTCGACAGTTAAATAAATGAGTTTCGACGAAATTAAATACGGAGTGTGGCTAAATCTGGCTTTTGATGTCGCTAAACAAACTGTAGGACACTTGACGGGTTTCGCAAAGCTTTATTTTTCCCATACGACACTTTTGACATGGTCTCCCTTTTTAGATTTTATTATAGTACTCGTAAGTGTAGGTACATATTATGATTTAATGGAATAGATTAGTAGTGGACACGTGTGTCTCGTTCTAGTCTGCAATAGGTAAGAGGGAGATATTATTGGTATATAAGTCTTCCCAAGTGAATGGTTAGCTAAAATAATAGTTAGTAAAGAACTACCAGGACATAATAATAAGGATGATGACGGGGTATGAAAGTTAAAAATCAATTTTGAAATAATCTACAAGTAGGACATTAAAATAAAAATAATTATCTACCCTTTTATTTGGGTAATAAAATTTAGTTATTCAGTTTGTCAAAGTAATTTGACATTTTAAGTTAAAAAAAGAACTAAGTTTAAACCTGTGTATAAGCTAGATTTAATTTTCTTTCTCGTATAGGATGGTGAAATTGGTAACTTTAAGAAATAAAAATTCAAATTTTAAAATTAAATGTTCAATTAATCCTCTTTTCTTCACAGTTGGATGGACATGAAATTAAACTGTAAGGATTCTCTTTTTTATACAAAATCTATAATAATGACAGATGAGTGGACTTCTACGGTGGATATTTGCGGGAGAAATGTCTCCCGTTGAATAGATATCACTTATACGGGTTTATTATTATAAAAGTACTTATTGGGACTTAATGTCAAATCATTTAGAGGGACTATTTTGTTTGTTTACTTAGCAATGCGATTATTCTTTCCTGTAATATTTGTGATATTTTAGAAACTCCTTACTATAATATGTACTTATAGATTTTGTAATTTATTTATTTAGCTTATGGCTTATTTTTCAATCAACAGATAAGTCTTACCTGTAGAATAAAATTGTTATTTGACAGTTTTTAGTATAAAAAAATTACAAATATTCAAAATGATTTCTCCGATAAACTTTTCTGGGTTGGGAAATCAGCTCTTAATCAGTGATTCCTATAGGACGAGGCCTTTGTTCAACACTGGACGTTTTCCAGCTGATGATAATAATGAATCAGTGATTCTCTGTCTTTAAATGGTAAATCCTGACAAGATATACCGATTGAACCATTACTTAAGATCATAGTTCAATATGACATAGGTTCATACCTATTCCCATATATCTACTGCGTCAAATTTCATTACAACCAGCCTAGTATTTTTCCCGCCTTGGGTGAGGCGGGAGGGAGTGTCAGACTCTTACTGACTGAAAACCACCCCGTTCCTTCTCCTGCTTTGAGCCGGAGCTCCGGAGCTCCGCAGCTCCGGATCCATTACAACCAGCCTACCAATGAAGTAACCAACTCTAATCTATTCCCAACACAAAAAACAGTACAAAGCAATCACACCACCCAATACTAGGCGTAAGTAATACATATTAAAACGACATACATGTCTACATTACCAACAGATGTACGAGTGGCGTATCAGTGTAAGCGACACTGCGCAATCACCGACATACCCTTGTTTTTTACGCAAGGGTCGGGTAAGCTTTCTAATGCCAAGTAATTTCATGACCCTGCCTTGTTTGGAGCCTCTACCGACTTAATGTCCTCTAAGCTATAAAACGTATATTTTAGACAGTATTAAATGTTTAGGTTATGGAGAAACTTTGGTGCAGTGTGTTAGATCTATGATTGAGTACAGTAATCATTAGATGTCGTAATGAATGGATGGATGACTCTATTGTCAGTCGCAGATTGAAAATATTAATTAAAAATCCTCATTAAGTTCCCTCACAATATTGCTGTTTTCCAAAATATAATAAACGCGACGGCGGCGACGCAACGTACGTCAAAATGAGAACGTCTCAAGTCAAGGAAATTAAAATTCTCAAACAGAGGGCAGTTACAACAAATCCCGGCACTAAAACTCCTATATATCCCGGGCGAATGTTGTAAAAAATCATTGCCTCCATCCCTCGGCCCTCTCGGAGGGGAAAAATCTAATCTGTGCATTTTTTGCGGGACCGCGATGCCACAAAGAATTTCATTTCCCACTGTTCATCTATCTCTATTTCACTGACGGCTCTTGTTCTTGGGCCCTCTCCCCTCGCACTCCCCCTCAGACCCCGCGACCGTTTTTTTAGACTTCCTCGATCGGAGATAAGGTTAAGCGAGCTCTTCTTATTAGTGGTTTATACGAGACATTCGCAGCCTCGGCCGCGCTTTAATTTGTTATGTACGAATTTATCAGCCCCAGAAACAGATCGACACCAGCAATTTATACTGCGCTAACTCAAAAAGTATACTTTACAGTAGAGGCGTTTAAAGGGAAAAACGTGATAACTTTTACATTAATTAAGATACTTTTTTGAAATTTGGTATGCTTAATATTTAATTTATTCATTGTAATATCTCATATTAATATTTCCTTAATTATTTCTATTTTTTGATTTAGCGCAAGTTAGCCGTATATAAACGTAATTCATCAAAAAAATGTTACATCTTATACACGTCTAACTAACGTTAGCGTAGTGTAGTACGGGACGTCGTAGTGCATGATCAATCATCTGATGCATATTTCAATATTTTATAAAGAACATGTACTTACTTACAAAAAGAATAGTCAAAGTACCATTAATAAACTAATTAATACGTTAACACATAAGTATTTACTATGTTAAAGTCGCTAAGTAGTTTATTTTACAAACGAACAAGTATACACACGAACGCAGTTTTGCTCGGATTTTGACCAAAGTGATCCCCGCGCACACTCCGCTAATAATAGTTGGCGTAATATAAATCGAGTGTTTTCAAAAAGTACCTTTACTTAGCGTTTTATAAGATTTGTAACTTTCTTATTTTTGCATATTTCTTCTCAATTTTTTTATGACGTATGTAAACACACATTTTAAGCAACTTGGCATAAAAAAAGTTTTAACCAAATTTCGAGTTAGCGTAGTATAAATTGCTGGTGTCGAGATCAGCGGTAAATGTTCTCTTTAGAACTACAAGAGTGTAATACGAAAATCGGGTGTTTGTATTCCCACGCAGATTTCTCGAGGTACCGAATGTAGGTGGGCAGTCCTCTATGTAATCAAATCTTCACACAGTGCTACTATTTACGTCATAAAACCAAGTGGTCACTAAGAACTTTATAGCAATTCGATTAAAAAACTATAATCGTAAGTTAGTTTTATTGCAACGTTAATTGCCCAAAACGCTCCCAAATCAAGTAAAAATAAATAATATTAATAACGGAAACAGTTTATGGATTAAATTGATACACAATGGCCGAAGGTCTGTTTATCATAATAATAAAGACGACAAAAGAAACCGAGCCGGCAAAAGTCAACTTATAATTGTATTACTAGCATCAGAATCAAAATGAGCCTTCACGAAAACAGAATTACACAATTGTGTACAATTGACATTCAAATCTGTGGACATTGACGCTTTGTATTTTTATTGGCACTTATTGACGCGTAATTGTCAATAAATTCCTACGGGATCCAACTTTAATGTGGGTTTGGGTGGAAAAAGTTATGTTTTATTAATATTTTTACGAGAACGTTTAGGACGGACGATAAGATCTGCCGTTTGGGAAGTTTTTTTCTTTCAATTTCCGTCACGATTTGTACGCTCATTATTGGAGAGTAGATGGGGGCGATACGGGCAGTGGTCGCTTGCCTTCGGCTCTCGTGCGATTTTATCGTGTCTCTTAGCGACTTTCATCGGGGCTTTTGATTGTACGCGCCCTCCCCTACTTCCCTTGCTTGTGAAACATGAATTTGATGACGTTATGATTTATGTACAAGAAAAACTATTACTGTCTTGTACATTTTGTACAGCAATCGTACGACTGTTGAACACGACAAACTGAGCTTATTACTATAGGAAACTGACACTGTTTATATAAATACGAAACACCTGATTTTGAACTTATATAAATACAATGACATAAAACCTTTAAACTGAGACAGATAGTAGATTAGTAACCCTACAATATGAAGTAGTCTAGATTAATGAATTACTAAACCTGTCTAGAAGTTAATTCATACTCTCGTATGAGACTTGTATGATATTTTGTATGACTTCAAAGTCTGATTACGGTGACTTATTAAGTTCAAAGTCAATCCTAAGTGGAGTGCTATTTTAAGCCTGTCGTAACTTAGTTCATTCAGAGCATAGTAACTATTGTATTACCTAAATTATTGTGAATTGTAGTTTATAAGGCAGCTGTTATGCTGATTTTGTTTTATTAGATTTTTGTGTACTAATTGAGATGGAAAATTTAACTAGGCTTTAGTTAAATGAACTACTATTGTGATGACAAAACAGGTGAAGTTTGAAATTTTTAATTCAGGTGACTCCTATAAATGCTTTTAGGAAACTCCTACAACAGTACCTCCTCAATTTACCCACCTTAAATTAAATCTCTAACAAGATTCACATCTATAGATATATGTACCCTATACAATATAGACACGTAGGTATATATAGCTATGTATATGTACGCATTATTGTGATGTCACACAGAGGGATTAATTCAGGGCACGTCGTCTGATATCTGATCTTGGGGTTGTGGGGATCAGACCTTGGTAGTGAGTATCTACCATCCTGTCCACACTCATTCACTCACTTAATATTATTCTATAATCAACGTAGAGATTGATATTCCAACAAGAGGTATTGAATTTTTAACCGGCTTTTCGGAATGGAATGGTTTTATTGTTCAATTGAATGGTTATGATGTGTTGATCATTGATGAAATATATTTTGATTTAGAAAAAAAATCGTTAATTTAGTCATACATAATATATTATACAGCGCTTCTGAATTTCAGATTTCAATCTTAAAGATTGAAACTACGTATGAAGATTTCCTAAAAGTAGGTTTTAAAATGCGTATAGACTCTAGTTTTGTACATAGTATCTAAATTTGTTCAAAAGATAATTCGTACCAGTTCATTTACTATTTTAGACAATCATCTCATCATACAAACAGCACCAGACTAACTACTACTTCATAACAAAACAGAACTGACAGACAACTACGACCAGGGCGCAAAATCTATTAATTTTTCGAAATACTGATAGAGTGTGACGTTATATTAATTTCCCTACACGACAACTGTAAGACATGATAACGCTTATTAAACACGTCAGTCAGCGAGACAGTATCTCCCCTCCATCGGTAGGGGGCGCTGGTAGAACAGTGGTGGTAATGGGAAAAATGTTCGGCCATCGTGTTAACTCGTGTTGGTATAGTCATGGTGTTATCATTGTCGTGTGGATTTGTTTGGTTTTGAGGGAATAAAGTAGTCAAAGATTTCTCTTTTCTATTTAAAAAAACGTTATGTGTAATCATAGTGGTATGACTAAAATTTTGAGTTTGGACGACCTATAAGTTCATGATAATTGTCAGAGAATATTTTTTCGTCTGTATGAGGTCTCGATGTCCCATATCGATGGCTTCCCGGTCGCTACCTCTGTAACTAATGAACTGTTACTTGACGTGTTATTTATTAAAATATCTCTCAATATTATAATATAGTTTACACTTTCCACTATCCAATTGCGATTTTCAATCTCTACAACAGCAAAAACCATTACAATTTTCTAACAAAAAAAAAACGACACTTAAATTAAATAGATTGAACATCAACCACTTACGCCGAAACAATAACAAAGCTACCTATTCTCAACTCCCGTAACGTTTTCAAAAGGAACACGCTTGACGGGCGTCGCATACGACTGTAGGACGTCAAAAAGTCTGTACAGGGTTTTTTTGCAATCATCAAATTGATCTGTCCGCGCGCCATCTGGCCCGTGAGTAAAGCGCTTTCGGGTTCCCTCAGCCGAGGAATTAATTCATATAAAACACACATATCGTTTCGTTGGACCCGATTTGATGTCGCTCGTTACTGAACACTTTCTAATGCTCGATATTGAGCCTTAATAGTAGGTGAGGTGCTGTAGGTCAATAGGTGGAAGATGAAGGTTGAAATGTCTTTTCTACAAAATTATGGTTCTATTCTGAAAGTATTTTTATTTAAGTGGTTTATGTTTTTTGATAGATATTTCAGGCTCTATACCATTGGGTTTTACAGGTAAGACTTTTTACAGATGGAGCAGGATTTTTGAAATCGCGACTATAGTGAATTAATCATTGTAAACCAAATATTTACAGAAATGTTGTTAATTAAAATTCGCTGGTTTCAATCTTTATTTTCTAATCCTAACCCACGATGTTAGTATAGCGACCTCTTCGAAGTTATTAGAATAGCCCCCTTCTAGCTCGTTTCGTATGAAGCCCGCAGATCAAAGCGGGCATCGACAGTTGAGATACGTTGATAACTTTCACATTAAGCAGGTTAAATCAGTCAGATGGACCGATAAGGGACACGCAATACGCACTAAATACCCAAATGGGTTGTTAAACTATATCTACATTTGTACACAGTCGTAATTTAGTAATCAAAATCTACTTACCTATTTTTATAACAACAATATATTGTGGATTGAAAACGTAAACATTTATACCTGAAACCTTATCTTGCTTGTTCAAAACATTCCACGTTAGCAGATCTTTTTTCCTTTATAAATTACTCCATATTGTTTTATTCTGGAACACGGCATACATGGTCAGAGTTTCTACGGAAAACTCATTGTGCGTGAAAACGGCAGTTTTCCCAAAACATATTTTTAACAGAAAGCTACAAAACATTTTCATATTTCAGTTGGAAATTGTAACTGTTTCGCGGCGCAGTACGGCAGGGCGCGGGCGGCGTCTGGCGTAGGGCGTGTGTGCATGTGCGCTCATCAACTAATGGTCCGTGCGCGGCATTTGAACCGAGCCTACACTCGGTACAAAACAACCGCCCGCCTAGTCGCAGACCTGCTTTCGGCGCAAAATTATAACGTGTAAAACACGGCTCTCCTTGCATTCCGCGCACGAGATTTTTATGAATGCCGCGATTATTATTCGCATTTTAAACTCGAATGCGGTGCTATTCTCCCCGAGACGTATAGCAATATTCGTAACGAGTTTTCTCAACGCTGCTACCTAATTTCAGGTCGAGTGTAGCAACTGAATGTAGATTGTTGTGTAGTCACGAGTACAGAGCGCTACTATCGCTCGAGTCCACTCGAAGCGAGTGGGGTGAACGTCGTGATTGTCGACTGTTGGAATCGAACGCGATTGCAAATTTATTAGCGGGCGGGCGCCGGGCGCCGGCGACTCGGTCCGCGGCCGCACGTACGCCTAGTTGTTTTTACTCTTCATGTATTTTTTTCTCGACGAGGCTCGGCTCTCCCCTTTTGTTCTCAAGTGGACCAGCTGTCATTATACGCCATGTTACTGTTATTTTTTTCGACGTTTTTATAGAGTTTTGCGTCGAGAGGGCGTTCCGTTCGGAAAAATGTTCGTTTTGCGTGCGTCCTGGAGAGTTTGCGTGTCGAGTGATGTCGACGCCGCCGATTGAAAATGAGTTATGGAGTTTTACTTCACAATTTTTCTGTTGTTGCATTTCAGTTTGAGTGTGTATTGTTTTGTAATCGTACGAAAGTTGTTGTATTAACTTTTCCTCATTTAATATATTTAGTATGACTTTAATTTGACACTGGTTTGATTGACCTCATACAAATAAAGTTCTAAAACCTTGTCACAAACTTGTAAACTGAGTTGAGCAACTAGTTGTACAACTTGGCAATCACGCGGCGAAATGTGAACATGTGTCATTGCAGTTTTGAAGTGGCTTCTGTTTGATAATTTGAGGGAACCCTTTCATCTGCGGGACCCTTGAGAGTGTAATCATTGATATTATGTAGTTCGCCTGTTTGTATTGCCACGTTCGTATGTAAATTAATTCGCTAGTGAACAAGGGAACAAAATGTGTCTTATTTGAAATCATGGCTTCATAATATCTTGTTCTACATTCTTTGTAAGGATTTATAATATTGAAGTTAAGAAATAAACAAATCTAAAAAAAATCCATTTCATTTCATCAAATTTAACAAAATCTACTCTTGTAGATTGACAACAAACAGTTTCATTCAATTTCTATAACAAAATCTTGTCTAATATCCACCAAAAATGTTCCACCATAGTCTTTCTTCTTACTTTCAGTTCATAGTTTACATATAAAAACAGCCACCGCATGATTAGCAGTCTCCCGCCGCAATATCTGGCGAACGTTAGCCACTCAGCAAAGAGCGACCAACAGACGCAGCACAATGACTGTTTAGATTCTACCCTTCTCCCCCTCCCCACTTCAGGATTCCCCCCACTTCAGATACTTCAGTTTCATATAGTAAGATTTAAGGTATTATTGACGCGTTTCAATAAAATTGAAATAATATTGTACGGTATGAAAATCAAGAATATTACTTTCTAGATTTGTTGAAGAGCATTTGTAATAGACTGATTAAATCGTTTTCAGACTAAGTGAAGTCCGGGAATGGAACCCAAGATATTGAGATAACATGATTATTTTGAAGAACTAGGAGAAAATCAAATAATTAAATTTTTGAAACATTTTTATCTTATTTTTTTCTTAGCCAGTTACTGGTGCTTTTACCCTACATTCTCGACTCGAGCCCTCATTGAACTAAAAAGTTATCACATTTTTTGTAAGCATTATCATCATCATATTATCAGCCACAAGACGTTCAACACTGAACATAGGCCTCTCCCAATGAGTTTGATAGCATAAGTTGTTAAATATAAATAGTACATACCTACGCTATCATTCACAATCGTTATTTCAAAACCGTCTCAAGATCGCCTTAAAATATACAGAGTCGGCGATCGGCGATCGGTCTGATGTTTTGTAGTTATTATTGCCTAGATAAGTCCGTTCGAGTGGTCTCCAGTCTGTACTCAAGTTGCAATATTGCTATCTCCACTGATTCTCCAGAATCAACAAATTGTTTGACTATACGATTGGTGCAGTAGATGTATAACTGACTGCTGTGCAAAGTAAAGAAAAAATCTTCTGTAGGTGTTTAATTGACTGTCATTATTATTGGCATTAGGTTATTGAAATATACAGGTAGGTTTTACGTATATTTTTTATGGGACAAGCCCGCCACAACCTTCCGTACCACTGCAACTTCTATCAAGCCAGGATCTACAGTAGATACAACCATGAAAACACCGGAACACTGAAGTCCGGCGTGCCCGAGGGACATTTTTTTAGGGGGAAAATCATCTAATGACTTCTCCCGCCTTGGGCGAGGCGAAAGAAAGTGTCAGACTCTTACTGGCCAAGCAAAAACTACCCCCTTCCTACTCGTCCCAGAGACACATCTATGTATGTATATGTCCCAAAATAGCTCCAAACCTAATTACCCTGAAACCACTTCAACAAATCAAACTTTTTACATTTTCCAATAAACCAAATTGACGTCCCAGGAACTACTCAAATATATCCAAAAACGGTCGAACCTGTCCCGTCTCAATCCACTGCATTTTAGGAAATTATTTCTCCATCACATTACGGCGTATTGGTGCTCTGCGGAGCGCGCCCTCTGGCGGTGCGTGAGGGAATTCGGAAACGAACCCCCTCCTCGTTCGTCTTGAATCTAAGTAATAGTGTCACTCAGTAAGATAGGACGTTCTAGGAGTATAGGCATGTATTGAGACAGGTGTGTATATGTACGAGAGGAATCGTATTCAGTGATGCATGAGGACTGTCGGTGCTACCTTTGATGGTCTCTAGGAAGCCATTTGAGAAATAATCCTAGGTGTTACTATATATGTACAGTCTACAGATGGTCTCGTTAGGCCAATCTCCATCAGTACGACTGCGTCATAATTACTTAAGGTTCTAAGCGTAAGTCATTGCAGTTTGGTTAAAATATTGTTGCATTTGTGGGCTTTCTGAGACAAAATAAAGATTTAACAAAGCAACTAATAAGACTAGAGAAAATTATTTAATTTTCCGAACATAGTATTAATGACTGTAGTCCTCAAGGAAGTATGTTAACAGAAACTATATAAATGTAACTGCAAACATAATTGTATGCATCCAAACAAAACGTTCCGATCACTCCATATGAGGAGATCAGTCGTATGACCCTGATCCGCGTCCATTGTGGCCGCGTCTCGATCTTCACGGTTATTTATTTTAACGACATTTGCAAATTGCTCGGCTTCAACTGGTGTGACAGTTTGCTCCATATTTAGAGTTCCGTCTTCCTTATCACTATGTGGAAGATGACGTTACGTGTGATTCAAGAGAAAAAAAATAACGTGAGCACAGTCATTGATGATATTGGCTTTCAAAAATGTTGTATTGGTCTAATTTAATTAAGGGATTTGATATTGGCTTTGTATTCTTCCTTAAGAAAATAGTGAACATTTCGATTCACATCGTACATCGTATTTAACAACGCATTAGGTCAGGTCATAAAATAGTGACTAAGAAGAGTCAAACCCATTCATCTTCATAAAAAAATACGCTTTAGAATATGCAGATATGTCTTTGCTATGATTAAATTTTTTTTTATTGTTAAATGGGCCGACGTTTGGCCGCTATCTCGCCTGATGGTAAGTGATGATGCGGCCTACGGTGGAGCACGTCTTAAATTATTGTTTGCATTTAGATCGTATTTTTCCAACGTATAGTATGATAAAGATATAATTAAATAGTACAGTCTTGTTTTTGCCGAAGATTCAACTAAAGATAAAAACATTTTTTTTAAACAAGCTACTATCTATTCGCATACAAATTCTATACCAAAATCCAAGTGACAGGTAAGGAATGTGTTCGAAAGGCTCGTATCTGATGCGATTACAGGCTCAGGAGGCTTGTACGTGACGAGAACACTTAGGCCGTAAACCTAGGACATCTACGAACTACCTAGGAACTAGACCAGGCTTTGTTCTAAGCTCAAGCAAAGATAGGTGCAAGGTTTAGAGGAGAACGTCTCTGTGGAAATTGAATACAAATTGAAAATCGTGTTGGTTTGGATTTGGAGGCTTGTTGTTGGTGTTTCTTGTTTGCTGAGGTTGAGGAAAATGGATTAGTATTTGTTTATGAACGGTAATTTTTAAAATCTGTCAAATTGTCTTAAGTTTATACAGATAGTACCTAATGGAACTCTCACATTCATTAGAAATAGATTTAATCTTCTACTCACTCTTCAGAACACACTCATCAATAGTAGAGACCAATACTTCAAATAATAATAGTCATAATCTCTAATTTTATTTATAACATCTACATAAAACTCACCGTACATTACATACTTCAACTATAACAAACTCTCAAAACAAAACACAACTACAACTAGTTAAACCCTGAACATAAATTAAAACTGACCGCTGTAGGTAAACCTAAGTACCCACACGCATAGTCAAATTGATTTTAAAGTTCACAGGTTTTTGACCACCCCTGATATGCATACGTTAGTAGGAAGGTACTTATGCTTCATCATGAGCGTTACGAAAGGTATACATTGTCGTCGAGGTAATAAGTAGTGTATTATATGTGTGAGATGTCCACGATACGTGCGGTGCTTACACGCATACAGATCACATCTCAGTAGTGATGTGCTTACCACGGGATGGGGTGGAAGTATTGGTTGTTGAGTATACCGGGATTTGTAAGTGGATGGTAAAATAATTTTGGTGTTTTTTGTCAGTTATTTAGAGTAGAGTATTGATGGTTAAGTAGAGTAATTTGTCCTGGCGTTAATGCTGACTTGCATTAGGTTAATAAATTCTAATGATGTTAAATTTAAAGCCACAATTAAACCGATACTAAACTTAAAAAATAATATCACAATATTGAATTTATACATTTGCTACGCAACTGACGCTCGTTTCGTAGCATTTGCTACGAGATTCGTAGCAACGATTTATAAACTGAACAATTTCCATTCTTATATTTAAACTTCATATTTGCATTCTAAATACTCATATGCAACTCTTATATTCTACAACATCTATTTTTTATATTCCAAAAAGATTTTCGTTCTGTAATCCCGTTAACTGTAACAAAGTACCACATCACTATTCGTGACTCACGTTCTTCACGCGCCACTAACAACTAATTTATGTTAATTGTGGCTCAGCACAGCATACGTATGAGCGGCACGTACTTAGTTCAGTTTGCTATGAGGAAAATAATGTACAGACCCACAGCGAACCTTATTGGTGGCGGAAGGTAATCTCTGTGTGTTCACTTGTTTGGGTATGGTAAGGAGATGCGTGGAGTCATCTTTATGCCTAGTTTGGATCTTGAAGAATATGTTTCTTGTATATTTCATATTTTTGTAATATAAATAGTTGCGGTGTTATGACAATAATTGCAAATATTGGTTGTTTTCATAAGTAACTTTAAGCTTTCTGTGATCTATTTGAAAACAATCGTGTTCATTTAGTTGACTACCTCTGACAGTTGCCTGAAATCCTCAAAGAAACGAAGGCACACAGAATCCTCAATACCTCAACAAATCCTGACAAGCCACAATCAAACAGGTGTACTCCCATTAATAGCACAGCCTCACCATTCAGTTGACACCGGTGACACGCCGTGCATCCTCTTTGTGTACGCAACTGACGTCACGCTCTCGGCCGCTATCACGCGCATTTTGGACTACGATTTTCCACATCTCAGACAGTGTAGTGTCAGTAATACAATGGAGCATTCCCGTCGAGTGGGAGGCTCTTATCGATCTACGGGGACGTCATCGAGCGATAGCAGCCGCGGCGACGCAAAAAGCGTGTCAGTGTGGCGGCTACAAAGCCTTTGTGGTGCGACCGGACGCCGCTCGCCGCCGCCGATGTCTTTGTTTGCTGTTTAGTGTTCGTTCCCAGCTAAAAGTGGCGATTTCAGCGGTAAGTTTGTTAGTACGACCTGTCTAATGGCCGTGCAGATCGGATGCATTACACGTTACGGTTATTTCGGTTATCGTTTATACTTATTGCCTGTTGCAGAGTCGTGAGCAAAACTTTTTTATAAAGATTATGATTACTTTTTTTACTACATGGGCTCAGCTGAAATCGTATTACAGTTACTATCCCGTCCTGTAATCTAACACTAAGTTTCTACCCTAAAAAGTTCTTGAATTTTCAATTTTATAAACTGCCTCGTTCATAGTTGATATCATGAGAACAATTTTGCGATAGTGTCGTAATGTGTGTTTATCGAGTGTAAAGAGGGTGGCGGAGTCGCTGGCAAACTTGGACGGAGGCGACGAAACTCCTGGATGTTTTCACTCAAAATAATAAGTTCCAAAGAGAGCCGGAGTCAATTTTTTGCGAAACTCGGTGTAATGGATTGTTGGGAAGTTCGATAACTTTCGGAAGCCGCTCTTCGATTTTATTTTGCTAAGGAATTTTTTAGCCAATTTCTCTTCGTGAAAGTTTGAAATCTTCCAGTCACCCTTCAGCAAATAACGTCGCTTGGGGGACTTATAAATATTTTATTAAAAATTAGGCGAACGCGTTTCGTTGTCCACCAAGTTTTAGTCATTATTCTTTGGTTAAAGTTATTTGTAAACAGATAATATTGGAAAAAATGCGAATGTATTTTGCTAACAGGCCTAACAATGTTGCCAAGAGTTCCTTACTGTACTAAAGAATTATTAAAGTCAGCAATTTATTCAGTATAAATCATATTACAACATATGTTTTGTCTTATATTTGAACAACTTTCTTTGACCACCCAACTTATTTTAAATTCAGTAAAATACGGTATTTAAAACAATTTTGACTTCCTTAGTTTTCTTTCGGAAAAATGTCATTTAATACTATCGTAATAAAACGAATATTTAATTTAATATACACATATTTTGTGTATCGCAACGTAACTTAAGCAATACCTACGTTATTTTAACATTTCACAGTTTTAAACAATTCCAACTAAAACATTACCAAAACAACACGAAACAAATCAGCCGGTACTAATTACCGAAACCACTGAAAACACGCACATTCACCGTGATACCATAACGTGTTTATTGACACCATAACCCCAGGGTTGTCACGACATGATGACGCGAAAAACAAACGCCATAACACCATCAGTCATGGGGAGCGAAAGTTAATAAAATTCATGTATTGGAAACTTATGGCCGAGAAATATTGTGCAAGGGTGCAACCCTAGGGTTTTCCTTTAAAATTAGCTGAAGATGCTATGAAGTTTATGACTGGTGAAATTTTGTTTGAATATTAAGTGAATTTCTTTGGAGTTGTGCTGTTTGAACTGCGGTGAGTCGGAGATTATTTGCATTGCTGTGTTGTTGAGTGGGTTGTTGGTATTTTTGAAGATTGGTGAGAAAGAGATCTTGATTTTAAGTGTAGAGTAAAGTTATTTACGCCTATTGCGATCTTCATATTTTATGTCTTCTTTTAATGATGAAAATGGTATCGTATTGTGAAACACAAATACACCTTATCTGTCAGAGGATGGTAAACAATATCAGTATTCAAATGACACGACAAAAAAAAACAAAACAGTACAAAATAGAGTAAACAGCGACAAGGAAGCCCTCAATCGCAGTCTGCCAACGAACCAGGGTGTCCAAAAGATTAGTCGGCAAACGAGACACAGCGGCACCGCGAGCATCAGCATTAAAATAAAAATAAGGGTAGCCATAAATACAGGCGCACAAAGACAAGATATACGGTTATAGCGGACTGCCGCTGGACCATTCGTGTGGAGACTCTACTAAAATTATGTAGGAATTGGTACTCGGTACAGCTCCAATAAACAAAAATAATGATACCTATTTAGGGAGATTGAGGGGCTCGATCCGATACCTTCCTAAATAAGGCTGGCTCGATTGGAGTGAACAGTTAATCAGGTTTTGTGAATGTGTTTACTTTTTTCGATTTGAAGGTTTCGATTTTTATTTCTCTGCCTATTGCTATAATTCTGTTTTTATTTATCCTTTAAATAGATTTTAGTCGAATCCAAATATTCAAACTATTTCTGACTACAAAGTGTAATTTCAACCACCATTGCTCAGAAATCTTTTAGAGAATGAAGTCGGTAAAAGTAGACCAATCTACAACAGTTCATACCTCAAAATGTCAAAGTCATCAGCCAAAAAAATGTATCACTAGAAATATTACCTCTGTATAAAATATTCATGACCTAAAAGCGGCACACCTATCGGTCACACTAGCCTACTCTCCCCTCGTCAGGAAAGGTCAACTTCGCCGTATTTTTGGCGCCAACAGGCATACACGGATAAATAAGAAAGGCTTCAATCGCCGTCAAACCCCGCTCTACCCTTTTAAAAGCCGCATGATAGATGACCCGTTCGTTATGTCACCGAAACTAAAATTAACGGGAGCACGAAATATTTTTTGGCAAACTATCGCTGAGGATTTTTGGACAGGTAAAAAATATTTGGTATTCTTTTTGTCAGCACTTTGAGCTGAGGATCTGTGTGGTGATCGGTGAGGGCTAACGAACACGTGGTTCTTTCAGAATTTGGGAATGGAATGGTGGTTATAAAGAGTGACACACTCTTACATTATCCTCTATTTTATTGTTTGGCCTTTAAAATCGACTATGACCTCTGAGTTTGTTTCGGCATTTAATTATCCGAGTAGTCGGTTAGGAAGCCTCATCTAGCTATTTGAAATATTGACGTGTAAAAGTGTTATTTTATAACCTACTTACAGAAATAAATATCATTTATCAATGTTTACTAGCACATAGTATCAATTAAAAACTTCTTGATTGAATTATCCTTAGCCTGTTGTGTAGTTTAATAGTTGATGTACTTACTTTATGATACTTTAGCTACATTCTGCATAAAATATTGTATATTTCTTCACGCTTATTTTATCGAAATGCAAGCTCCTATCCATATCAATTTCCTGTCGATACGAACCAAAACACTACGCCTTCGTTCTTAAAAAATCATTCGTAATGGTTGTGTTTGAAGGGGTTCTCAATCCAATACTTTTTGGTCCCTCAACTATAAGAAAGTACATGGTATGTGTTTCTATTGTAATGTTTTTCTTTGCAATTTTTAAACCAGTCAGTATGTAAAAATCAAGGTATTACCACTAAAGGGTTTCCAATAAATTTCTCTTACGTAGAACTTATTTTGTACGGTAATACTTTAATCTATAAACTATTTAAAAGTTACAAATTGATGAAACTACATTTCAATCCTCACAAAGTTAAGGTAAGGCAATAATTAAAAAAAGAATAAGACAAGTAATACGCAGAAAAACCCGATTACTATCATGAAAAAAGACTCGATTTTCTTAGAAAATTGGAAAGGTTGAAAATGAACTAAAATAGATAATTGTATTTGTAAATTAGTTCACCTCATCTCCAACCGGGTTATATAAAAATAGTCGTTCATTAACCCTCTGCGACCATTCATTATATCACTAGATAAATATAATTTCCTTCTATATAAAAACATTTTCCTATTTCCCAATGAGTTTTCCTCTAAATCCTTTTCAACCGTGTATCGTTTCCTTGTAAAACTTAAAATAAAAGTAGGAGGGGTCTAGTTATAGTGGTCACTTTCTAACCCCTTTATGTAGCGTCGGATGAGAGGTGGCGGATAAATGGATAAGTCGTGTCGCGAGAGAGCCGGCTTCCGTGCCGGGATAAGTTGAGCCACTGTGGAACAACTGTGGCGAGATTTTAATAATTTTAGGTGAGAAAATTATTTATTTGTGAAAATAATTATGTTAAATCTAAACAAGTATTAAATAAAGTTTGAGATTAGTTTAATATTTGTTTTTAAATAAATAAGTTCTAAAATAGAAAGTTTGATTAGACTTAGAATCTTCTATAGCACATTCGGCTCCTAAGACGTCACAAGTCACCTAAAGTTTCACGCAACTTTCTAGCATTTCTGACGTCAGACGAAAACATCATCATGCTAGCATCCTAGACTCTGTCAACAACATCACAAAGACAAGCAATCAAACAAAATAGTCAAGTATAGAGAGTAAATCATCGTGATTACTACAAGTAGTGCACTCAACCGTCGGTCATTAGCGCCATTTTTACAAGAGTCCTGCAAAAACGTTCGGTGAAACGTTCGGCTGCCGTTCGGCTAATCGTCGGAAATTGTGCCCATTATTGGAGCACTCACTCGCAACTAAAATTATTATTGTTCGCACTAAAAGTAGCCATTTAGCCGGTGATTGCTCCAGAGTGGCCTGTTTCTTGAACAGATATTGTACGGACTTTTAGTCTGATGCGCTCGATGAGCCTTTTCTCGCCGATTTTAACGTTTTGTCCTGATTCTGATGGTTCCATCTGAGGAGTTCGTCTGGCTGTAGGTATATAGTTATAAACAGCTCTTGTTGGGTGTAAAAGTTTCAATTGCGTGAGACAAAATTTTTGGTAACTGATAATTTCAAAACATGTTTGAGCTCTTAATAGTACAGTAAATAAAGCAACACCTACTTAGGAGAAATCACTTACAAAATTATAACAAAACCACAATGGAATTAACAAAACGGGCATTAACCGTTGAAGTGCTCATTCCGCAAAACATTTGCATCCGAAATCACATTAGAAATTCGTGGCAAGTAATCAACAGCCACGCGAAGAATCTTGAAAATACCTCACAGTTGACATAACCCTCGGTCCTTGGAGCCCTTGGCTTCCGGTTATCGCTACACAAAGAGGACCGGCCCTCCCCCCTCCGGCTTCCCTGCGGCCCCCTCTGAACAGGAACCGGAAATACTACCCTTCTATCGTTAAGGTCTACCCACGTCACACCGCTGTGCTGGAAATTTTTAAAATATTTTTAGCCCCCGGCCTTGAAGTGCGGTAATGATTCTGAGGAATGTCTAATGGTTGAACCCAGATTTTAACAGCTTTAAATATTTTTAGGGAATGTTAGAATTAGTATGGGGGCTGAGAATCTCCCTGCGATTAAATTGATATACCAATTTTTTTATAGTATAGCTTGGCCCCTAAAAATAATTTATATTAGAGTATAAAATTATATATGTTATAGGGATGCATGCATTCGTGACGTGTCGTGGACAGAAGACCTAATACAACTTAGGACAAATAAGTTTAGTTTCCTTAATGGTGAAATGTGTTGCGTTCAGTATTAGTTCCCAAGATTGAAAATTTATTATAGTCGGAGCAAGAACTCTTACTGCTATAGAGAGCGTCCATGAAGTAATTTATAGATTTCCGTATTTGCATTCTTCCAAACGCTTGGTAGATGTATGTTTGTAAAGCATTAGAGTAAAAAAGCTTAGGGTGGTTCTGATTCGCCCCGGAAACATCGCTAATGCATCCGAATGCACCCGGGCCGCAGGTCGCCCCTACACGCGATCAATTCATTAGCCTTCTATTGTCATGCCAGAGACTCCTAAAATATCATTATTGATTTTAATAACCAGCATTGATATTTGTTTTTAAATGTTGGATAGTTTTGTATCTTGATCTGTGCTTTGACTATCATAATATATTTATATTATATGCTCAGTCTATTGTCATGTACTGGACACGATTTTAGATTCACATAAAGGTCCTTTCGATTTGGAATTTCTTTTGAGTTCCGAAGATTATACCGTGGAGGATTATTTAGATGACCTAGGCAAGGTCATATTTGGTCCTTAACTTTTTAAAAGGACCACGTAGCTTTGTAAGTGTACAAAATATCAAACAATAAACCACCAATTGTCATTCACAGTAGGTAATAAGTCATTACGAATTCTCCGTAAACACGAAAATGTGTTTTTCCATCTTAACACGTAAATCCCCTGGTCACTGAAAAACAGCATATTTTTGTCTTGACTCTTGACTTACAAGGAAAACGTGTCATATACCAAACTCTGAAGAGCAAATACCCAATACGGGTATAAGCCATTAAAAAACAGTAATGCACTTCAGTCCACTTTTAAATGAAAGTGCTAAATAGACCCCAAAAAGGGGATTTAAGTGATTAAAAAAGAACAGAACTAAAAGTCGTAGCGTCAAACAGAGATTTAACTCGCAAAAACAACTTATTATCGTGTTACGAAATGTCAAAGCGTGTTTCAGTGGGAGTCGATGTAATATTTTCATAATTCGGCCGGCCCGAGCCCGCGGCCCGCGCGACCTCGCCGCTGTAAAACAAAATGTCCGCGCTCTACAACCTGTCGAGGCTTTAGTGATGGGACTGTTGCTGTATCGATATCGATACTGTAATATATTAAGTGTTAGAAGGCTTGTTGAGCTAGTTCTTGTTCTTATTAATGCAAGTAATTACATTACATAAGTATCTAGTATCATTAATAATTATGTTAGTATTCATATTTAACAAAAATATCGAGTAATAGATAATAAAGATCCGCTAAATGGTCAGAGTACAGTCACTTTGAACGAATTGTATGCTTTTAACAAACTTACGTTTTAATTCCTAAAATATTTATTTTAACAACATCGTAAATCTTTGACCTGTCATTTAATTTTTGCATTACCATAAATAGAGTATTGAAATGTTTTTATTACATCTATTATGAGTATTAAAGTGTGACTAAAGCCCACATTACGTCCCGTGTTAGGCACACAGCCACCACATCCCTCGCCCGCATCTGGAGCGGGGCTGCGTTTTGATAAATATTTGCGATTTATTTTATTCCTGGAGCCATTTTTTGAGAACGCGCCCGTAAAGAGGAGAAATGGCGTCGCACGCCATGTTCACCAGAGCGGCACTGAAGTTTTGGCGGGAAAATAAAAACGCGTTTAACTTTGTGTTAATATTATATTGTGCCATTATTGCGCCATTTATTATAATACCGCGGAAGGGATGGGGTTGAGAGTTCGCGTTTAATGGACGTTTTGTTTGCGAGAAAAACAATTTTTTTACTCTAACGATTTTCTGTTAAACCTTTCGGAAGGGAATGATTTTTCAGCGCGTATTTTATGCTTTGTTACAATACAGTACCTATGTACGTATGCACCAATCTGTATTCGTGTTTTGTTTTGATTACGCAGCGTGAATTTTTAGAATTCCCACGTGAATGTAATACGAATTGGTCGAACTAAAATATATTGCGTGCCTACATTTATTTTGTACAAATGCGTGTGTGGAATTGTATTAGCCTGTGTACAATGCGGATTTTCGAATACATAGTTGGTATTTGAAATATTTTTTACGAGTAATTCTGTTCGTAGCGTGCGCACGTATCTACTCGTAAAGGTTAAAAGTTTTAACTGACCATAAACACTTAATTACGGTCCGTCATAGAATTTGCAGTTTATTTTATGGCTTTAGAATCTTGTTTCATAATTTATTGTTAGTCATAACTTTCTTTGAAGTCGATTGTCGATGACAACGAACGGCGGTGAGCGACGACACTTGCCTCTTTCTTTATCAACTATTCATCATTGTATGAAGAGGCTGATTGTAAAGAGTTTGTGGTGATGCCCCAAATACTATAAGCACCCGAGCTAACAACCAACAATTAGCATACTATTTCTTTTTTATTGTGAAGTCTCGTAACAACAATGGCTAAGTTTGAATCCACAGCGACTTTTGGTCATTCACACCTTAACTGACATTTATTTTGATCAGTCAGCATTTTATACAAGGCAAAAGACGTCATTTTCACTTTATATATTTCATAATTTTCATTAAACACAGCATTAAACAACAATACCTACACAAAACAATTAAATTCATTGCAAATACATTCCCTATAGTCATGTAGAGAGACTGTCTTGTCGACCTTTCAGCACGGAGTGTCCCAGTTCCCGGGTGGTTGCAAAAATCATTAATTAATCAACGTAACCCTAGCATCCCCTGCCTCCCGGGTAGCCTCCGGCGATCATTAATATACCGTTAAGTGTACTATTGATTCATTACCTACTTTTTGTAATTAGTTTTGGAACGCTAATTAATCTTATGGAGATTCTAGTTAGCTTATGAATCGGTTGGGAAGAGGATGTGATATTTTTTATTGTTGTTGCAAATGTGACTTCATTTACCAACGAAATACTCATTGTGACGTCATATTTGTCGTTTTAAGAAAATCGCACTTCTACTGTCAGTAAATTTTCTTCTGGTCTTGTTCAAACTGTCTGCAATATGGAGAATTAGGCAGCAATGAAGGTGACGTGTTGCTTATATGACTAATGAAGAGACTCTTATAACTAACTTAAATAAATAAAAAATAAAACTTACCTACGCTATTTATAAGGGCGAGGTGTCTCGGACACACTACATATCACCCGTCATAATTACTGATATATATTCGTTACTTTTGACCTTAATCTTAAATCGAACAAACTAATAAATATATACTACTTATGTACATCCCTCATAAACATCGCTCCACATAATTATCCAAAAATAGCCTCTAAATCAACAAACTCACTAGGTACTTACTGAAAAAACAAAGTGTAAAAACATCACATTTAGAACTAGGTTGAAAACACCGGTAATTTACCAACTCGGTCTAATTTAAAATACCGTTACTGGTCATTCAGATTTGCATAGGTGGGCACTTGGTTCCACGAAGTTGGACTAACGTTTGAAAAAACTGTAAAAATAGCGTAAAACACACATATTCACGAACAGTTCATGCTTGTATTTAGGGCAAATAGAAGTTCGCTTTTAAATGAAAATAAATGTTTTTTCTAGTTGTCGGTTTGATAAAAGTTAGCTTTGCGTAGTGATCTGGTATTTTTTAAATGGTAATGTTTTTGGTATTGATGTAAAGTAAATGGACACGTGTAGGAATAATACAAGGATTAGGTGTTTTATGATATAAGCCGGTAAACGAGCTGGCGGATCACCTGATGGTAAGTAATCGCCGCCGCCCTTGGTCACCCGAAACACCAAAGGCTTTACAAGTGCGTAGCTGACCTTTTGAGGGTTAGGAATTTAAGGGTTGTTGGAAAATCGGGTATTAGGGACGAGAGTAACTGGTAAGTAGAAACACCATTTGCTTTATAGTATTTCTAGCAAAAAAAAAACCTAAGTAAACTCTAGCAGATTGCCAATTGAAACATTTTTCTGCCTATCGCGCCGTAGTTTTTATAAACAGTCCACTCTTTCTTTCATGTAAACAGCTAACTAAACCAAAACACTGAACACATACATACACAGACCCATCTTCACACAACCATACAAACCTAGTACCTCCAATATAATAATAACTATAACAACAGCGGGCTAACCTTGCCTGAGCATCGACATTGACACGTCCAGCTCTCAGCTAGATGGTGCTCAGCTCCACTTGAACCCTTCGAGCATCATCGCTGCACATTCATGCTTACCTAGTACCTCTGTTCTGTAGGTAGGAGATAATAACCAAGTAATGAGAGATTGTGATATTGTTTTATTCTATTTTATTTGGGAAACAAACAGAATTATATACGAAAATTACATGCAAATTAAATAATACATAGTCCAAAACAGTTTCCACATGAATTCGATCAAACATGAGTGAAAAATTGTTTTAGTGATACCTATATCATGTGCTGAACTTTACAGAGACAAAGAAAATACGTAAGTGTAAAAGAAGTGACTGATTGGATCTAGATGGAACAATAATGATTTTAGGAACGCCATCTACTTTTAAAACAATCATTTAACTTGTTTGTAAGCTGCGATAAAAGATCAAACTACGACTTGTACCTCTACCTTTTAAAAAATTGTCGTAATTTAAAGATTTATGGTGAGCATGACAACCATAATTCGATACCCAGATTGCGTAGATTGGCACCTAGTATAGATGTACGAATAGGATTTTCAATTTCAATATTCAAAAATATTAAATTTTTGTCCACAGTACGGATTATCGATGGTCGATTTGTAATTGGTTTAAAAAGTATATTTTCTAAACACGTTTAAATTAAAAAGGTATAATAATATACTACTGAAATAAACTACACTACAATAAATTTACTATCATACCTAAACAATCGTTCTACAACAACAAAATTACAATCGAACAAAATGCACCCTATTCCCTTCTACTTATCACTTCCACGGGCCAAGCTAATTCATCCCTCTCGAGTAGCCAGCGAAGATAAAGCTACTACCCTTCTCTACCCCCTCCCCCTACTTCTAACCCCCCTCCCCCGCCGTCACCTGCCGAGTCTTTAATTGAATAATCCCCATCATTAATCATAGCGCCCGTCTGGTGGTGAACTTGAATTATTTTCAGTAATTTCTTGTGACTGTTTTGAGTTCGTTCGATGGCCGATACAGCTAAATGGACGCACGGTTTGGGAATTATAGACAGCTTTGAAAGTGGTCGTTTCCCAACTAACATTTAAGCGTTGGTTACAGGTAATTAAGTAACTTCAAGAGGTATTACAGGCTTAGAAGGCTTTCAGTAGTAGATTTTAATCTATTAGAAGAGATAAGAAATAAATTAAACACCAACAGTGATACTATAACTTCAGTAAACGATGCAAAACAACTTTAACACTCCAAATAGTGGTATTGGAAACTAATATTCTTAAAATATTAAAGCTTTACTCTGTCGGTAGCACTTCAAGTTTTACAACGGTGTTCACTGACACCTATTAACTTCTATTGTTATTTATTTATCACAAAGAAGTGTCTTGTACGTGTATAGGTTCTATATCGACTATAAGTGCAGCAATTGGTTCTATGGTAGAGTTATTGGAGAATGTAGTAACACGAAATATTTAAAGTATCTAATAACTCTTTTTAGCCTTGCTTAAGAGTTATGGTGTCATACCAGTTTTATTAAAAACTGTAGTAGGGCGTTATGAACTCTATAAGCTATATTCGACAGGGTTCTGTTGGTACAAATACCGATGATTTATAAAAAATACACATGATTTGTCACATAATCAAGCTATAATTAATACTTTTACATGGTTTGCTCAAGAAAGAGTGAGCTGTACACAACAGGGTTCCGTTGAGCAACATATTGAGGAAACTAAAATGTGGACGTCGTGGCTGTAGTCGATTATCATCATCGGTTTCATCCGTATCGCTGTATTTCATCATTTCAGAAATTTGTTTATCACCCGTCTCGTAGCTTGAAATATTTATCCGTTTTACTGTACATTTCATAATCTCCCACTCAGGCGTAGGTTTTGAATTTTCATCTTTAATGTACTTCGATGGAGCCTTGTTAGGGTATCTTAGAATATTATCGATCTCCCATCCCGATGGAACAGTAAATAATTTCTTTTTATTCCCTTCAATCGTTTGAATTATTTTAAATGAAATTCTGAAATAAAAATTTCATCAAATGAATAATAATACTCGTAAATCGGTAATACGATACATAGATTCTTAATTGCATCAGCAACAAACAAACTCAAGCTGTTTTCAATGGATGTAAAAGAGAAGACACTAGAAGAAAAAAATTGATAGTGTGTAATATTGACCTTGTCAAAGGTTGGAGTGATTGTTTAGTAATGTTTTGCAACATAGCATTTTCGATCATAATTTCTTAGTTAAATATTAAACTACTAAATAAATAACAATCTACATAGTAAAGCTGGAAACTGCTTATTCATTTTATATTTAAATGGTTTTCAATAATTTGTCAAAGAACCCTAATGTGGTTTGTACGTTATAGCTACTAATAATGTCTTAATTCTAATAAATCTCATTGACTAAGAGTATTGTTACACTGGTATATCTACCAAAGCCTGCACAATATTCTTGACTACAGATATTGTGTCGCAACGAGTGCTATAAATGAGTTAATAGAGTATTTTAACATTAAAGCAGGCTCGCCATTTTTTTTGTAAACATAACATTACAAACAAATAGGTATATACAAAATTTATCATCCAAATACTAAATAATATATATTTTAAAGGTGGTAAAATGAATGATACTCTCATAATACATTTCAATACTTACGAATCTCACATACTTTATCATGTTCGGTTAAAAAATTTAAAGCAATTTTTATTATTCTTTGTCACATTTCTTTAAAATAGTTGATAAATCCCAGGCGCGTGAAAAATGAGATGAGAAATATGGTATACACTTACCGTAAATTCACAAGGGCAGGAATAATTCACAATACACAAAAGACGCAGACGTAATTTTAATAAAATTTATATTTAGGTATACTTAATAAAATGGACACCATAATATGTCGATATCTAAACTTTACGTGGATAAGTATTTAACCTATTAAAATTTAACGTTTTTCTTTGTGTCGTACACTAAAAACTATACACTGGAGTTAACAAAGTATCAATAAAGCAGTGACAGCTTTATCTGAAAGCATTATAAATCCTTTTTATAACCCAAGGTGTCAACTAACTGTTTTAAATAACCATAATAACACTCTTATGTATGTTATTGACTATATTCGACTCTTAATTGCAGGCACACTGCTGCTAGTATAACACCATTCTATACACTTTATATTACTCTTGCCTGTAAAATCGTGGGCCTCTTTTGAGGTTACAAGTGTGTTAGAGAATGCTGTAACTCACTACTACAGGACTGCATTAACACTATTAACTTCGGCTATAGTCTCTATACAGGTTCTATATAGCTTATTTTAACTCTTAAGTGCTAGTTGGGTTGTCATTCGTTATTTTTTTCTTAGGCTATTGGATTGTGTCATAAAAAGATTTCTTATAAGAAAACAAACATCAGTATATACTGATGTTTGTTTCATAAATCTTTGTGTATATCTAGTGTATGTAGTTAATTTTAGAAATAAATAATACTATAACGTAGCAACTGGCAACAAATAAAATATATCTAGCCATACAAAGTAAATAAGCATCAATAAAAATAAACAGTCCACTCGAGTTCACATAAGACGAAGGGCCGTACCTACATCAAAATCAGGAGCCGAGGCACGTACTACCCACATGAGCCGACCCACACCTCTGCTACATGCAGGAAACCGTTCCTTAACCCACACAAACAAACCAACAACTCACATAACTAAATCACACTCACACATACAATCGCCCCTTTGTCTTAGCTAAGTGTCAACCAATAAAAACAAAGGATTCGAAAATGGAACAAAAAGTGTCGGCCAATCGCGCGGGGCGTCACGCGTGTTGATGCGCGGCTATTGGCTTGAAAAAATCCGTTTAGCTTCGATGACTCCGGCTAGACGTTGAGATTGATGCGCCGCTCGACCGGTATTTACTTGACTTTATTTACATAAGATACCGTTTCGTGCGCTATACGCTATCCTGAACTGTCATTTTGTTGATGGAACTAGTAAAGTTGATCTTTCTTTAACGTCTTCAACTTTAGTGTTAAATAAAAAAGTTTTGTAATTTTCTTAGTCGTGGACTTAGCTCGTAGACTGTGCAGATGAGTTTATCGCACCGTACTCATTACCTTTGTAAGCATGTACTGCTAAGTGAATCATGTTATTCAGGCTCACCGTGACTCACGAGATTCGGAGCCATCAGCGTGCTCCCGACAGCATTATTAACATAACACATTTACGATATCAATATTCGTCACGAGTTCTTTTTCATTCAAACGGTTATCACTTCTCGGCATTCACGGCACAGACTTAAGTAGGCATCCAGAGAGAACACCTCGGCGTGTGTTCACGTGTGAGAGGGGGGACAAAGGGGGTGCGGGGCGTTCAGAGGGTCATTTATCATTCATATCATCTTCGCTCCACTTCGCTCGCCGCACCGTCGTAAATAAATAAGAACAGTCTCATCTTTTACAGCCGCTCAAACATTGCTAAACAAATATCACTCTTTACCATATCAATCTAAAGTTCGAATTTCATTCATGCTCACCGGTGGTTAAGTTCTTTCGGAATTTCGAAGTTAGTTGGTGAACGCGTAGGTAACTATGCATATGTTTTAGATATGTGTAGATAATAGCCGTGCTAGGTATAATAAATCTGTAGCTATGTATATGAATATCAGCTTTAAACTTTAGTTTGATGTTCTTTTTATGACTACCATGTTAAAAGTATCGTAGTAGCCAGGCACTTGCTTTAAAAGAGACCGTAGGTAAGTACGTATAAAAGGTGGATCAGACGAGATAAGTATATACTCATAAGAATTTTAGGACATTTTCAAACTTTATCAGTTTGCAACCCATTTTCCTTGTTGTGTGAAAATAAAACACATTTCCACATACTATTTATATAACGAAAAAAGGATTCCAATCTTGTACTAACCTATTTTAATGGCCTAAATACTAGCTAAACAAGTAAATCACATTATACGAAAGGAACATAACGTTACTGAAATTGCTGCCATTATTTTTATAACACAATCAAAATCGTAATTGGACCCAAATAATACACCCATAAGACGTTGTTACCGGCAGGAACAGAAGACATCCAACAAAGCCGCTCACAATTGCGAAACCTTTTATTATCTATACTAGCTGACCCGCGCAACTTCGTTTGCGTGTATCCCGCTACTTCGACAAATACAGTCAACGCACCAACACATATTGGATACTAATTTTCAATTCACAATAACTTCTCTTTCCCTTAACCGCGTTTAAAATATTAAAATGTTTTTTGGTTTCTGTGACTCTTCTTTGATCGCCCCCCCTATCAGTTTTTGGAAAAAATATTTAAGTAATGTACAGATTTTTTTTTGTCTTATATGTATAGATCAAAGTCGTAGTACCTACTTTTTAATATTATTTATAGGGACGCTGCCCCGCCGCCGCGGCCGGCCCGTACCGTGCCGCAATACTAATATCGTGATATCTCCTAAACTATATGTCTAAATAACACACTGTAAACTGCAAAAATAATCTAAATTAAATGCTCGTGATGATGAACTTACTTATTATGATAAGGATATATGTATTATTGGTTATATCACCAGTTAAACATCACCCAACGAATTAAATGTTTTTTTAATACAGAAAAGTAGTTTTTGTGACTTAAATAAAAAAGCTGGATATATGTCATCGCGGACTTTTTTGTAGAACTAATAAAGACCAATGTTTTTGCTATACATTGTTCTTACTTGTATCCAACGGTATAAGCGGCGCACGCACAAATGCAATCTTCAATTAGATTTTTTTCTGACTTCTTGGACATAAATCGCTATAACTCAGCTAATATAGTTTCAATGTATTTCAATTATATATAAAAACCTGTCGGAGAAAATACTCTTTCTATTAGTGAAAACCGCATCAAAATCCGTTGCGTAGTTTTAAAGTTTTATGCATACGAAGGGACTACAGACAAAATGGGCGACTTTGTTTTATACTATGTATAGAAGAAGCATATTAGGTGCTTAGATTCCAAATAATTCCGCTCGCTCCGCTCTAAGAAGATTAAGAACGATTGGATGTTCGGAGGAGGTCGGCACTCGCCGCCACGTGACGTAATGGCGAGGTATAGGTACGGCTTAGAGAATGGTCCATCAATCTAAACAGAGTCCCTCAGATCGATCACTGACCGCCCGAGAACTTATTGCTTAAAAACTCGCAGAATAGCCCGACGTACACGTAAAAGCAATTACCCAAAGAAGTGGTCGATAGTAAGCAGTTCGCTTGCAAGTCGGTAATTGAAAGGCCGTGTACGAGCTGAAGCCACGTTTGTTTAGTCCGTCATAATTGCTCTGCTGCACCTCCGAGCTGACGAGTCGCCGGCACAAAAACTCCTAAATCCAGTTCATTAGGGCTCTATTCACAGCCCACCCCTGGATGGAGATACGCGGTGATTACTGCAACCGCTCCCGACGGCTCACGAATAAAGACTGCATCATAATTTCACCAGATACACCCTCGTGACGCATTAAAAGGAATAGCGAACTTAATTCCGTGATATAGAGTCTCATTTCGAATCGTGTGTAGTCACGTCACTTGCACAATGACATGTAAAAATAATGAACAAACTTAGGCACTGTGCGAGGGAAGTTAAGTCTTGAATTGTAGTTGTGAAGGGTTAAATTCGTTTGGTTGTGGAGAAAGGAGATGCTTTGTAAATTTAATAGGAGGAAAAGTTTCGCGGGACGTCGCACCGGCAAGGTTGTCGCAGTTGTGATTCAATTTGGCCGCTAATTTAATGACGCTGTCGAGAAGGCAAACAAATTGATATTCATATGGGACCACCGCCAGTTTATTTGTTGTTTACATTTTTGTTTTACTGCGATTTCGCTAATAGTCATGCAAACAATTGCTCGTTACTTAAGTGTCGTTTATGGCAGTAAGCTCGCGGACGTGTGCGGTGCTTCTGCAGTGATTGCCTACTTAAAATGTACGTTTATGCTGCTAAGAAATACTTTGTATCCTCATTTTAAAATGGAAATAGTTCAATGTTATTTTTTATTTTGTTGCGACTGACATTGGTACAGTACTTGTAGGACCTTGACAAGCAAATGTTTTACAAACACTTGAGGTCATTAAACTGACCAAAACCGAACAACAACATTTAAAATCGGGTTAGATCTTAGCTTACCTATTTGCAGAAAGCATAACTGATGTCCTACATTTAGTTCCTTCATCTCTGTGGTGTAAGGTCAATATTCGCGCACCCCGGAACATTAATATTAGTTCCCAGCACACACGTAATGCAACACAACAAGATAATTGAAGTGTCCGTCGCGGCCGAACTGCTTCCATTGTTGGTGTCGTTACACCGTCGTTATTCAATTCAACTCCTGCGCTGGCGACGTTGTTTCGGTCGGATGTATTGAGGCTAATCTTAGGATGGTTAGTAATTTCTTGGGATCGACGGATGCTTGAGTCATTCGGGATAATTTTGTTAGTATTGCTTGGAGTTGAGCTTGAGTTGATATTGAAATTGACTTCGTCTGGACTTGTTAGATTGATAAGTAGTTCTAAGAAAAAAACTATATTGCAAACATGTTAAGTACTTTTTGTGGTTAAAAATGATGCCGTATAACATGTTTTCACATCAGATGCAAATCTCAAAACCGAAAAACAAGCTAAGTACGTACATAGTGTAAAACGTATCCGCAAAACGAGCGTGCATTCACCGAAAGTACTTAGAAGGCTAAGTCTCCCTGTAAAGTTCAGATAAACGCGGCCAAAATAATCCTCTTTGTATAAAAATGTCCCCGTGTCGCCCCCTGCCGGCAGACTTTATTAAAAAGCACGTAATCCTCACTAGTGGACTGGGTAACGCGATTATACTCTATATAACAACTCAATATGCGAGAACCGATATGAAATTGAATTTAAATCCGTTTTGCGTTGATGACAACGTTAGTAAATAATAAAGGTTGCTACGGGACGACTGATTGGGACTCGTTAATTAATACGAGGGCAATGCGACTATGTAGTGACAGATTTTAGATTGATTTTCGTTTAGTTTGTAATTTTGTTTTTGGTTGTGGCTTTTTGTGGTTGAATAGAGTTTAGATTTTGTTGTTAATTTTTTTGGTGGGGTGGAGTTTTAATGAATTTGAAGTTTTGTGTTCTGTTTACAGTTTGCATTTGTCTTCGTCTTCGAAGATTGAGTTGGAATCACGTACTTCATTTCCCTTTTGTACAATGTGGCACTAACTTTTGGGAAGTTTGGAATGTGTGTTAAGAAAAGCAAAAAACATGTCATGCAGACTTTACTCTAGCCTTCGAAATTAAACTCGTGCTGATCGAGTATGCTATAAGACTTCCTTGAGATTTTATTTAATCCATCTTCAAACGAATGCTATCTTTATCTAACCTCCACATAACAGCTTAAAAGAAGAACACACGAAAACATGGCAAAAGTACGATCATACCATCTAATATGCAAACAGGAGTTGTCATTGCCCGTATCTTGACACCCCGACAGCCAGGAAGCGGGGAGAGGTGGCACACTTCATTACTCGCACATCAAACAATCGCGCCGCCGCCGCCATCTTGCCGGAAGTGACGTCACTGACGTGCCGCCGCGATCGCTTTGATCCTCACAAAAATAAGTCTCCATTTGGCTGCATCAAGTTCGCTCCAGTCTAAATGTAATTGCTTCGCCTCTCTGCGTTACGTTTCGCTTAGAACCTGACGTATATATGGGGATTAAAGCCTTGGTAAGTTGGAGGTACATCGAAAAAAAAATAGAGTTTCAACTAGAAGCTGTAGATGACTGCAAACTATAAACACTAAGTAAGAATGGATATAGAACTCAGAATAAAACTAATCACAGGAGAATTCTGTAAACTTATTTAGTTTATCAAGGAAAAACATCACAAAACAATTATTATTATTACAGGCAGCTATTACAAAATCAACCATTATCTTTAGTAAACTAAACAGAATTATTTCCCTAATCGAAATCAAACTGGCGACCCCTGTCGATGTCGGTTGACGTAACAATACAATAATCAGTGCAAATATGATTTGTTCTCAATAGACGAAAATAAATAGTACGTAGGAGCATATCGAATTATTAATAAGTGTGAGTACCAACCCCTCTTTACCGAAAGAGGGACACAAGAACAATTTACCAATTGAATCAAAATTCACATGTGAATCGTTTGATTGGACAATTTTGGAGGAAATGTCCATATTAATTTAGAATTGTCAATTGGATACTAGTAGATATTTTAGGTATTTTTGGAAAGAAAATACTTTTTTTATTTTAATAGAAGTATTCCATACAAACTTATTTACAAATCCATTCAGAAACTTTTCAACTGAAAGATTGTCAATCAACACAACATTTAGGTAGCCATTTATTAAATTAAGGGTTAAAAATCTATGATTACTTGACATATTACGTTAAAGACAATTTTCCACAACACTTCATTTCAACAATAATCTGATTTCTACAATTTCGATTGTACGAGTATCAACATGAGACAATTTTTTCCAAACCAAATAAAAGACGACCCTCGTTCCATTCCAAATTCAAAATGATATCAAAAAGAAAAGAAAAAAAATAATAAAAATCAAAACCACAAATCCTCCTTCGTTGACAACATTTTTTTTTATTAATAAATCGTGATGATGAAAACAAAATACATCCTAAATCATGTTACTATTCAAAACATGACTTCTGGATTAAAAAAAAAAGAGATTTACTAAAGAAGTGTGTCATCTCACATCAGGAGACAATGGAGTCACCTTAATTGAGGAGGGAAGAGGTTCAAATGAGTACAAAGGCGTTAGTTGTCATGCCTTATCAATGGAATTAAGGGCATATTATGTGTGGTGAAAGGATTACACAGGTGTCCTGGGGCTGGCTTCGGGTTACTAAAGAAAAAACTGAACACTATAAGATCAGCCGACAGATTTGTTTACGGCTTTGTTTAAGATTTTGAGTCCATATTGCTTTGAGTGTCTTAGAGCGCTTAGGAGATACTTTTGAACTAAGATTATAGACAGATAAGACCTAAAAGTATCAATGTCTGTAATCCTTGTTTAAGTTACCGGGTTTACCAAAAATGACTGCAATTTTCTACAATGACCTGAGTTTAAATAAACTATTCGCTACTGCGTAGGAATACATAAAAATGGTGACTCAAAAATGCTATTGGTCAAAAGTATGTTTTGATATTATTGATCAATATTTAGCATGGTGACGTATTAATTAAACGAAACTCCAAAGTAATTTCTGCAACGTTGTAAACAAAAACAAATTCAAAGGTTATCATCCATTTGCTTATTACTCGCAAGTACCGTAATCCCTTTTAATAGACCTTAAGTAAACAAATAGTACAAGATCATGTAAAAAGGTAATCGATAATTATAATTTGTGACAGTTTATTAACTTATAATGACCTGTCAATGTGAACATACGCTTATCTAAATTACAATTACAAGTTAATGATTAATCTCCTAATTAAACAGTTTATGTGGCTTGGTCAAAACGTCATTATGGGTACAAATTGATCACATAAACTTGACATAACATAATTTCTTTTAATCCCCGAAAAAGATATAGGAACACATACACACAGTTTCTGGAGCTGCGGACTGCCTTGCAGGTTACTGGGGTCCGGCTCAAAAAATTGGTGTAGGAACGGGGTAGTTTTTAGTTAGTAAGCATCTGAAATTCCGTCTTGCCTTACCCAAAGTGGGAGAAGTCATTGGATGATTTTCGCCTCTAATAAAAAGGAACTATTTTCCACGTTATGTTTTGAGTCCCATGTAAATAATAATACGCAGTGACCCTAATGATGATCACCGAGGAAGTTTTAGTAGTTTTTTACTAAAAGCTTCTCTGGCTATGTAAAAAAGATACAAATATTTAACGTCAAAAATCAGCCAGAACAAAACATAATATCTAACCAACAATCAACTGGCAATAAAGATGAAACATTGAACAGCATATCTTAGAAACACATCGCCACTTCAATTAACAGAAACTTGGTCTGTATGTGAAACATGGAGATATTTCATTAACCTCCATCGAGCTCCTGCTCGCTGTGCTCACGTCATCTGCGATGCACTTTGTCTAGCTTCTCGCGTTACCTGTCACAGACACCCATTAACGTTCTGACCTCACATACCCTCCAACTTACCCTCCACAACTTGGCAACATGCCATCATAACTTTACACCTCAAAAACTCCCATCTCGCAAATAAATGCTTAAACATAAAGGTCAGTTTTGCTTGCACCGGTTTTTCTATAAAATTGCTAATACACAGTGACCCAAAAGTTGTCATTTGCTCCGTGATTACTCGCACGCGCACTCCATTTCATAGTTTGACAAGCGACATCGGTTATTAGTGAGTGTCGATTACACTGTATCGATATGTCTCGGGTTTTGTATCGATTTGTTCTACGAAGGAAATATAGAGATGTTTGATTTTGATATATTTGTATTCGAGTTTGATTGATTGGCAATGACTTTTGCTGCAAGAACGAAGCCCTTTCTAAAGTTCTGTTTCGGTGTTATAATTGTTTGGAATAAATAAGACTAACCGACTGACCATTTTCAAAAAAATCAGAAATACTCCCTTTCAATATCCAACAGACAAACGAAATATAAGACCAAAATCACTTTCATATCACGATATGTCCGTACAACAGAACATAACAACAAACCAAATTACATTACAGATACACCTTTATCAACATCACAAGCATTGTTTCAATTGAAATGCATGTCATTACTGCATACAGAATACATTTAACACCTCAAGCGATCGTTTAAACTCTATTAAAGGATGTAATCATCGAGAAAGTCCATATTCGTATCACGACATGACGCCTTGCAGTGATATGTCGCTGTATGCATATATCTTACAACAATATACACCTTTATGTCTCAGCGCCGCAGGAAATGACAATTATTTTTGCTCCAATCCTTGAGGCGGACAGAATGGGCGCTCTTTCACACGCGCAAAATAGCTCGAAGGACTAAAGAGCCCTTTGTGTATCGCGGCAACACAAAAAATCTGTCCATTCACAAAAATAGGTTAGTCGCGAAATTTGGACGCAACGCTCTTTGATATCATGCGAGTGATTTTAAACTTTATTAGTGTGAGGGTATGATTTCAATTCAATTGCTGGGCACACAAAAGGAATTTGGTGACATGGATTCTGAGATGTCCAATTCATTCATAGATTTGCAGGTGCGATAGCTTCATGGTATTTACATTACAATACAATTAGAGGCGATGATAATTTTAAAATTGATCGTAGTTCAAAAAATGACAAACACTATTTTAACACCAATAATACTACGTAAAAAATATAGCTACAAAATTAAATAATCAAATCACTTGACAGTATAATGACGTTTCTTTCAACCGGCACTTAATAACAGGTGTAATAAACTCAGAAATTAGTTATAATACGTAAGTAAGTACAATTACTGCGTACCCGTGACTCGGACTCACATTGGTCCGTCGAAAATTAAAAAAAAACCTCTCGGCAAAGGAACAAAGCCACGCTGTCTGGATAGACAGGTATATGACGGGGCACATTTTATTGGTTTTCCGAAACATTCTCTGCCCTATTAATAAATGAGTGAGAGAAAAAAATGCCGTGGAATCCATTTGTCAGGACTGCGGTGATTTATGGGCAAAGGACTCTTTCGGATTCCTAGAAGAGTTGAATTTTGTTCTTTTTGCCTACCTGTCACTTTGATTTAGATGGGTACCTATGTATGTACCTGGTAATGGATTTTCTTTAAGTACATCAAAGTATATAGACGTGTTTTACCGCAAACTGTGATTTGATTGTTTGATTGTCCTTACAGTAGTCACATATGCTTTTACTAAAGATTTAAGTTGAGTCAGATGCTATTAGAATATTTTATACTAGATTATTTACATAGATACGATTCAGAATTTAATCCAATACAAAAGTGTCTTTACTCTAAAAACACAAAACCATTACAATACCACATCAACCATTAAAATATTTTATCCAATTACCCGTGGAAGTATGCTGTGCAGATCTACCCCGAGACACAATGAGTTTTCTATACCAGCATACAAGAGGTTAAACCAACTCACGTGTACTTATCTATGTAAATCAATAAGTAACTACAGACAAATACAAAAAAGAACTCACAGGCATGCAAAAAACCATTTAGTCCTAAAAACAATAATTACAAAATTACTCTACATATTTGGTAGGAAAAAAAATCCGATTCTCACGCTTCGCAATAAATTACGTAGAAATTGATGGGCGTAGTGAATTCTCGATACATGTTGGCAGGTAGCGAGATAGTTATCGTTACAGATACTTCGAATTCTTTCTTTAGCGGTAACATGAAGTGGTAAAGGCCCTTGTTTGACCATAACATACAGATTTCCGTGAAAACGTGAATAAAGAGGAGTGGTCACTTTTGATGACCGAAACTATAATTCTGAGGGTTTGTGGGAGTTACAGGGGAGAATAAAGTTATTCAAAAGCTAGTTGACCATTTCCGAATAGCAATAGTACTAATAAATAAAAATATTGTTACCTACTAGAAAAGTGGCCCAAATGTAACTAAATGCCTTATTAATTAAATAATGAAATGAAGGTATAAAGGAATCTAAACCCAATTGCTAATGACAAAGAAAATCTCAAATCACAGACGTATTAGTAAATAATTTTTAGTCGCTTATATTTTAATGTGTAGTAGTAGTATATACGTAGTCAATAGGTCCATGTAAAAAGAAACTACATACATATTTAGTCAGGTATACTCCTCAAAATTCAAGACATGTCAAAATCCAACTGAGAACTTGGAACCAAATGACTGAAAATAAATTAGAATTAGAAGGCAAATAGCAAATCTGCATAAGACACAAGACATACACTGCTGAACATAGGCCTCTGCCAACTTCCAGATCGACCGGTCGAAAACGACAAGTCACCTGTTCAACTTGATGGTGAACGTCAGAAATCTGCACTGCAAAGAAGGAGTACACATCTAGTCATGTTACAGAAAGTCATCTTTATACACAACTCCAGACAGACATTTAATTTCTACCAAAACCAATTTTTACATTATCAGATACCAAATCCGATACAGCTCACGCGACTAAGCATCGAAACTCCAGATGAGCAATCAGTGCAATCACCACTCGAGGTAAATCCACAACTTTCTATTTCAAAGATGATATCAGAGTTAAAAAATGCAACAATAAGAACTAAACTAAATAACGACACGATATAACACGGCAATACGGCATTCCCTTTCTTCGGGCGCTGGACAGTTCAGGGTACGTATTATAGATATCGCCTCGTCACCGCGATCGGATCGATATGTCGGCGGTATCATGCCGCGATCGCTCCAACAAATGTGCTGACCTCATGTAGGTGTCGGACTGTAGTCAGAATATTCCTTCCGCTATGGTATTTTGATTGCATTCGCTAATGGTGTTAGGTTTGTGGTCGAAGATTCCAGGTAACGCTTCTGGGTATGTTTTTGGAGAGGATCAAGTTCTGCAATTGATTTAAATGGTGTACCACAGACCATAGGATAGATTGAACCTATTGTCTTTGAAGGCAGATTTATTAAGGTAGGTACATTTGCTGCATGCAAATGTTAAGCAACATGGTATTTTCTATCTTGATTCGATGCCCTGGCTAGAACTAGGTGGATGGTCATTTCAGGCCTTGTATTTATTGTAAGATAATGTCATTATTTTTGTTTTTATTCCATCAGAATCATAATAAATATACATCTACATGTCTTACATTCCGCCAGTCATATCTTGCTTCATCTCTCTCTCTCTCTTGAGTCATCGTTCATCCAATGAAGATATCGACAGCCCTCGCCATGATGTCTGGTGCATTAAAATCTTACAACCATTAAAATAAAACATAAAAGAAAAATACAATTTGGCAAAATTCATCAAGAGAAGAAGAGTACTAGAAAAAAGCTTAATTTAAATTTTTGTTCTGGACTCATATTTCCTACGTCTTATCCTAAATCTCAGATAGCTATCTTTTCTTTGTTGACAGAACACCCAAAATAATCTCCGGCCTCAAGATGATTTAAAACAAGGACTTCACTAATCGCCCGTGACTTTGCATAAGTACCATAATCTAAGATAAAAACGGATAAATTCCTGTGAAAAACTTGATCTCCACTGCTTATTCTCTACACGCAATACTTTGAGAGTTAGTCCCCGGAAGCCCTTTGTTCGCTAAACCTCCGAAAATATAGGGACGCGCCAAATCTTTCGTTAATCGAGAAACGTTTCAAATTTTACACACACAACAAAAAATAGTTCACTAATCCGCGGTGTCTTTGACTCCGGCTTTGAGCGCACAGAAATATATTTGTTTCTGCTAGGATATCTTTAAAAAAGCCTCGGATTATTGATTTCTGCGAAAAGTCGTTGGGCCGTAAGGATAATGTTCCTTTACGGGCCGGGAACGAATTACTCGTTGAGGGATAAACTCACCTCTAATTTCGGCAGAAATATCGCAATCTCGTATTCGGTAATCCGAGAAAAAATTACCTGAAGTGCTCCCAAGATTTTGTTCTCGAAATAAGTACTTACCTATGTATTATAATATATGTTCGCAATTTTCTCAGAAAATAATGTAGTCCTTCGGCAGATATTAAATCGGAGATAAGGTGATGAGATGAAATATTTAGGTAGGGATATACCTACATAATTGCTTAAAAAGTTTTGTTCTTTCAAAAACTTAATCGGAACACCTGGCCGAAAATAACTAAGATTCCACAAGAAGTATCATCGCTCGCCGGTATAATTAATAATGCTAAGAAAAACTTAACATCGGAACCTAATGAAATAACACGGAGCGTGATCGATCAAAATAATAATTAATAATAGATCGGCATCGAGTGCCGACCGTGATGGATCCCCGCACTTAGTCATCGCGTTTAATTAAAAATGGCGGCTTAAAATTAACGGTTATAATTTCAAATTTCGAGAGTCTCGTCATTAATATGTGTAGTTATTATGTATATTGTGTTCGGAATCTTTACTTGGTTTGCTGAACGAGTGGACATCTCCTGGTCAATCAATCGATATTGCGTTAGTTTAAATCATTAATCAAGTGGTGTTAACATCAACACTAGACAGATCCCCGCACTATTGCTAGAGAGGTGACTGACATTCCATGTCGAAATCATCACATTTGACAAATAATGTGTGCCGACACTCAAGTCAATTAAAGTTATTGGCTCATATTCGTATCGTTATAATTACTGTCTTTGTAAATCCATTAGCCTTTGAACCCATATTTTTATTTCATTATCATTGCTATAATCTTGGCGTTGCGAAATTTTAGGACTGTCACTGTTTGATTAATGATGCGGATTGCTTAACTCTGTTAAAACTAAGTTGAGGTAAAGTTTTAAAGTATTTGAACGTAAGAAACAAACATCCGTGATTGATTTATTATAAGAAATGGTATTTAAAAAATGTTCCCAAATAATGTTACTGCGGAATAATTTGTTACTATAAATATGAAATCACAGAGCAATCGTCATTATCTTCGGAATCAGTCAATTATCAATCAAAGACAAATGCGATGGGGTTAGATGGTTACATAATTGGATTAGTTCGATGTTGCGATAGGGAGTTTAATTGCGGTGCGCACACGCATCGGACGCCGGTGATCGACACGCGCCGCGGGGTGCTCTTTGCTGCGCTCGCGCCGCAACCGCACCAATTAAAGCGAGCCGCCCATTAGATCTGTATGGATTTACTTTTAGATATCAATAACAATATTCTAATTAGTTAACATTAATCACAAGTTGACTAGATATAACCTTCAAGTAAATGTATAATGTCAATGTACATCGGACAGAAAAATAAATTTTGTCTAAAATTTTACTAGCAGATTTTATTACTAATCATACAATTAACCACAAAATGGCTAACAGTGAAACGTCTTAAAGCATCAAATTATAAATAACACAAAAACTTGGAATGACCCGTCGATAATTTGAAGTACTTGGCCGTGGTCACGACTCGCCTGCACCGTCTGTAAATAAGTAATATCCACAATAAGAGTGTGTTGGAAGGCAATCTGCGGGCCCGCGGGAGGTGTGCGCGATCGAACTAATGATAACGCCCGATCGACGGATTATTACATTAAACTTGGATGTTTTATCGACGTTGCCGCCGTCACCACTTCACACCTTCGGCTGGCGAAATTTTGTTGATTGCCTCGACACACCAGCTGCACACTTGGTTTGTTTTTTGTTTTCGCGAAACGTGTTTAGAAATATTAATATTTCTTTGTGTGATGCCACGATGCCGTAAGGTTACTTATAGATGTTAAATTTGTATTTTCCTCTAAAACATAGTTAAGCAGTTGGTTTACGTTTTTAAGAATCCTGCAGTGTACCCAGTAAGAAATGTAGGTACGTGTAGGTCTCATTTAAGATTCAAACGTGCTACGAATTGTTAGTCGGGGCAGGTGCCCGAAAAAGATCTTCAAATTCTGCTCTCGGAAAGTGTTCGATAGAATCGCAGTTGATTAGCGCTGGCGACGTCGATGAATGGCCGAGCGGAGGGCGCCGCGGCCGACAAAGACTCACGCACGCCAGCCGTAGACAATCCGCCGAGTATCGATCTCCCGCGACCCTTCGAACGAACGCCGAGCGTAGCACAATGCCGCGGCTCTTTATTATAGCATCTCACATTGTTGTCATTGTTATTATTATGATTCTTTACCGCTTTCCATTGTCGGTCGGCGTTGTGGCGGTGCTTTTTCACGGCTCGCGTTTAGTCTGGGCATTGGGAGCGCGTCGCTCGCACGTTCAGTCGCGGAAAACGAGTGTTTTCCTCGCGGAAATTTGGTTTGCTGTGTGTTTCGTCGTGCTGTGCTTTGCTAGCGCACGCTCGGATGACGGACGGCCGAGTGACAGCCAGCCGGCTGCGCTCGTCAGCTGACTGACGTACCTACCTATACTTGTATGTGTAGGTGCCGCCATAGTGACATTAAGAGTGTTTTAGACTAAGTTCTAAGTGTTACAGTGTTATTGTTGTTATGAGGCTGGTATTCAGGTATTTTGTAAGGTTTTATGTATCATATTATTAGCGATTAACTTGATGAAACGGACTGGGAAATGTCTCAATCATTTTCCAAGTATATAATAACAGTTTGTGGGTCTAAAGATAGCTAATTCATGCTAATTTGCCGTCGGTACTGTAACTTGTGTTTTCTTATAAGTTTTATAACATTTTCTTATTAGAAAATCTGTCAATCCAACTGATGACATAGAGACGCCATCTTTGATTGTCTCGACTACTGTTTACCTATTTTTAGTAAACTGTAGCTCTCATACAAGATAATATATTATGTAATTTACCTTAAATTATCAAATACTCGCAGATATGTGATAATGAAAATATTCTACAGGTTTGTGCTTAAAAATTTGCTTTTTGTAGAGATAAACTAAAATGTTAATCTTTTCACTTACTTTTGGTATAACTAGAATTTTTTCAATAAGTACCTATGCGGTACCTTATAGTTATTAGTAGCGCAAGTGCCAAAGTGAAACCTAAGAGTTATTTTGATAGATTTAATTAGAGTTTTCCAGAAACAATAACTGAACATGGTGTTCTGATTCGATCCCTGAGTCAAAAACCACTTGTTTTTCATAATATGATAATTTTAAGTAATATGAATTAGTCAAATAACTATCTATACTGTGTAATATATTATTATATGGTTAACCATTACATATATATCGAGTAGGCTAACTGCCTTATTGGTTGCAACTGCGACAACCGAGCAAGCGGTCCCGTGTTTGATTCCCAGATTGGGCAAAGTATTACAAATACTTTTTAAATTCACAATTAAGTATAGCACTAAGTATGGAATTCTGTCCGGTATATGGCAATATGCTCATCTTCTATTACATACAATTTATAACTGATCAATAGTGGCACTTTGTCCATGTGCACTTCTGTCTAACTTCTCGCGAATTAAAGAGCGTGATGTTGTGTTGTTTTATGTTATTTCTCAATATAGGAATATGTATACAATGTGTACATATTTCTGTATTGAGATATATAGTATATCTATTATATAAAAATAAGTCGGGTTTTCCTTCCTGATGCTATAACTCCAGAACGCATGAACCGATTTCCACGGTTTTGCATTCGTTAGAAAGGTCTCGGGCTCCGTGTGGTTTATAACAAATTCAAAAGCCCAAATTCTGCCACAAGTCATTATTGTACGCGGACGAAGTCGCGGGAAACTGCTAGTACCTAATATATTGTATACCAAATTTCATCAAAATCCGTGCAGTAGTTTCAGCATGATTGACGGACAAATATCCAAACAAACCAACAAACTTTCACATTTATAATATTAATGTAATTAACAGACCCCACGAACTTTGTTTCACATTGGAAAATTTTATTAATGTTTTTCTTACTTAAGAACCTTGTCCTAATAATGAAAACCTAACAAAAAAGAATTAACGAAATCGGTTCAGCTGTTTTCAAGTTTAGCGCTTAGCAACACATTTAGCGATATTTTTTATATAATAGCCATACTAGGTATAGCTCTCTACCTATTAGGTACAGAATTTGAAACTACGACGAACAATAGCTATATGTATTTAAAAAATATATATTAAACAAAATGATGTCTGAATAAAAACTAAAAACAGTTTTCATATAAGCAAATATTTAAATAAGTTACAGAGCAGAATAATTTGAAAACGCTCACAATATTAGAGAGTTTTCATACTTATACTAATAATACGAATTACGTAAAATATTATTTTGGTACTACAAGTACTTACATACGAATTTAATAAGCCTAATGAGATCACGTTCCAAGAAACGTTTTGAAAAATGAATCCGATTTAAGTTTTAAAATTATTGTTTTTTTTTATATTGAAATTCTGTGATTTTATTAAAACTACAATCAACGTTATTCTAGGAATCAAATGTGAAATAATTTTCGTGAAAACGATTCGTATTATATAATTTAAGTAGTATTTTCTGTTTTTTTTAGGTTATATAACCTGACGACTGTTACCCGAACTGTAATATTACATTTTTGCAATATACCTCATATCCATTACAAGACATCCTATAAGTGGCCACTGCTGACCAAAGGCCTCTTCTCATACGCAGAAGGTTTGAGCATTAATCACCACGCTTGCTCAATGCGGGTTGACGATTTCAAACTTATGATCAGAAATTATAAGCGCAAGTTTCGTCATGGTGTTTTCCTTCACCATTAGTTAGACATAACGCTTCAAAATTTTTTAATTCCTGAAAAGTTAAGCAGAGGTGCATATTTATTTATTTATTAGGAAACCCAATAGCTTATTTACAATTTAATTCCCACTTTTCACCAGCATATTGCCTTATACCGGGCGCCATATCAGGCTCCGTTTCAGTTTTGAAAAATCTTATTATAAAAAAGCTAGAATTAGTCTCTTCAGTTTTATCTATGTATATATTTCAATTTACAACCTACAGATTACAAAAAACCAAACATCGACCATGACACTGACACTGAATGTTTAAAAAGTTTTGTAAATAACCACAAAATGGTGGACAACACAAAAATAAACACCATGGCCAATGAGTCAGCAGTAGATATAACCTGTTGGTATAAACAACACATCAAGCTATGCAAAACCAGTATAAAATGAACTGTTGAACGTACTGAAAGAATGTATAAAGCGAGACCAAGATAATCTGGTTTTATATAACTTGATGTATGCATATTTTGGTATCTGCAACGTAGCGTCCAATTGAGATGTTCGACCGCCATTTGTAATTTCAATGTATGTAATTGCCTATGTCAGAGGTCCACATTAGAAATTAACTTTCTTCTCCACACATAAATATTTTATTAAAATAATGCCAATATCCAATTTCGATCTTATGATTAATGTGTTTGTACTTATTTTCGAATGTTATGTATACAAATCGGTATGATCAGTTTGATGTTTATGTTATTAGTTGAATTACAGGTGATGTTATTACTGACATTTGATTGGAATTTTTAGTTTATTATGATTATGATTGAGTTGTTTTCTAAAGACGGTTTTTTGTCGTCCAATTTTAGGTTAGTGAGTAAAAAATGTAATGTGAAGTGCTATACCTAAGTTTGTAATTAAGAATATTGCTTTGTAAATTAGCTTTAGAAATATTCAACATATAAAATGTATATGAGGATACTTGTATGAGTGAAACAAAAATTTTTCTGACCTGAATACCACAACATCTAGCATAGAAATAACTGTAAGGAAACTAAACAAGAAACTTCTCAAATGTCAAACTACACAGCGATATTACTTCTAAATATAGGTAACACATTCTAGCACAAGTTAGAACAAGTGCGAACCGATATCAATACTACAAACTAATCTAGAACTGTATTTCAATACGTGATATAAGGCTGGGTACTCACGCACGGGCGGCCGTACGTTACTATTTAATTTGCGGGCAGCTCGCCCAAGATAGGCCTGATGAGACGGAGACAGCGGCCGGAAGTGGACCCTCCCCCTAAGCCACCCCAGTGGACGCAGATATGTACTAGGTCTATTCAAGTGTGACGGTGAGGTATTAAAATGTTGATAGTGTCGACGTTGAAGACGGCACGGACGGCTGGTGAATTATTTTAGCGGTACATAAGGTTTTTTGTTCGGTTTGTCATAGACTGTGTGATATTTGAAAGGTCATTTGAATTGTATGAAGAATGGACGTTTAATACAAATTCTTCGACGTTTTAGTTGAGGGTGATAGATAATTTAATCCGTATTGTAAACCTTACGGACATTTAATTTATCGAAGTCTTCAAATCATGTCATTATCCCCTATTACACATGAAAGGCATTAACATCTATTATGGTAAAATATAGCGGGAAGAAGCTAATTAAAACCAACTTCTACTTTAATAAAACCAGTACCACAGCACCTCGTGCACATATCCTTAAAGCCAGGCACATCTAAACAATCACTTGCAATATCTATATTCGTACAATTCTCTCGATTTCAATATCTCTGTGTGGGGGGCCACCCCTTCCCTCACTTCTAGGAGAGATGATAGCTCCCTCTTACGTGTGCGGTCTTGTTTGTGTCCAGACTGTCCTGCCTAATATTGGCCTTTCATTATGACGTACGAGCCTTGGATTCCGACTTGTGATGCATAGCCGACGACAGAATATTCTCAGGTATATTCCGTAGAATTGAACGTCTTGGATTTATAGCACATAGGTACCTACTACACATACATATGTTCCTAGAAGCGCTAGTGAATTCATACGCATCGTGTCCTTCCAGTAATTGGGTTGTCACCGCTTTTGTAAAGTAAATAAATTATCCCTACTTAAGGTTCGATGATGAGCTCGGTCCGTAAAGGAAAACAACCTCAGAAATAAGTTGTTGACAGAATATTAAAACGGCCAGTTATCGGGATTACGTCTAGACGCTTCAACTCTTTTATTTCCAAACACGGGGTAATTGACTTACCTTCTCATACATTTTCCAGACTTGAATAGGTACAGCTCAAATGACTGGGGTTGCCAATTAATACGACGGATACCAACCAATTAACTGTGCTCTTATTATCTAACCAAATTCGACACACATACAAAGCATTCAAATGGATTCTGGTGTTTGTAAACGACAAAAGAATTTCACGCAAATATGACATTACCAAACCAAAATAACTTAATGCAATGATAGCCGACAAAAATCACAAACCGCATCGTAAAGCATTGTTAGTTAAACAATTAAACTATAATTGTGTGATACGCTACAAATTGATAATCGAAAATTAAAATGACGAGTTCCCGCCAACAATGTGCGGCGGCCATATTGCGGCGCGCGCTCGGTGTTGCCATGCGCGATAATTATTAATTTGCAGCGGCACTCGCGACTGTCATTAGCGACACCTCGCGCCAATTACGAAGCTCAGGGAGTTTGATGAGCACTTTTTTATTTAGCACAAGCGTTACTCCGGCAATTATTGAATGACTCGCGACGCGTAAGCCTCTAGTGGTTTTCATTTGTGGAAGAGTGCGATTTTGTAGTGTTTGAGCGTTGACTCTTTTAATGAAATGTTAATTGTAAAATTGATGTCACCTAGCGATGGAATCAACAAATTGATTGCAGTTACTTATTTGTTTTAATGGTTTTATTGTTTGTCATTGATTTGTATTGACGCTTTTGTTTTTTTAACTTCGTATTGTTGTTTCATTTGTTAACTGATCGTATCAAGAGAGTTGACACTTAACCTCATCTTCTATAGGATAAATATAATATGATTCGCCAACTCCTTTCACCGTGTACAGTATCATTTTAACTGGATCGGGGCAAGTAAAGATTATCGCGGGTTTCCGAGGGATTCCCATATTTAACGCCACGGACTCAAAACCGGGATTCATTAAATTGAAACTGGAGCAAAATGGCGTCGGCACCAGTCGGCGCGAACCGTTTCACGCTCTGACAGTTTTGTAGTCTGAATGCAGAATAGACCTAACCTATCTGCGATCTGCGATATACTTGTATGTCTGCCAGACCTGGGGGATTATTAACATGTTACATTTCCAACTAGAAAATTATTTTATAAGCAAAATCATTGGACTGTAATGATGACTATAACTTTGATTTAAAATAATTTCTCTAATAACTTATAAGCAATATAGACATGTTAGTATAGCTGAGAAAATAGATTAGAGCATGAAAATCGCGGGAGAGTGGATATTAGTGGTAATACCGATAGAGGGCGCCCTGGGGGGCCTAGTGCCTTATGTATATTTAAAAAAATAACCTTATTTAATGTTATATAAAGTCAAAGAAGTACGTAAGGATCACACTAGATGGCGCTCTAAAATTTCAGCCCACCCCTAAAAAAATAAATAAAGGCGTGAGTTAAGAGTTTAGGTATTGACATTGAGAATTAAAATTAATAACATTAAGCGTTTATAAATAATCTTTAATTCGTAAATTACATAACTTGTATACGACATCTATAAATATGAGCCAGGGGATTTTTGAACCTATTTATTATGTTCTTTTCCTTTTAAACGTTGTCCCATACTAGGATATATTCCTGTTCCTTCGTGGGAGCGTTTACAAACATACAAATTCACATATACATGACACCCAGACCCGAAACAACAGTTTGAAGATCACACAAAAAATTGCTCTGTGTGGGAATCGAACCCGCTACATACTGCGCAGCAACCCGTTGGCCAGGCACCGTGCAGTCACGTAGTCACATACTATCCTTGGTTCGATATGGTGAGAAATAATGATATAGAAAACACCACGTTCACTAAAGGCAGATTGCATTGGCGATTTCAAACTTATAATACTAAAATTGTTAGTAAAATTTTCCTTGCAATGTTTTCTCTTGCCTTATGTCAATAATGTATCATATCTATCTTAGAAATTATAGGTTTTGAACTGTTACTCTCATGCTTGAGAAGCGGGTACCTAAATCTCCCGGCCAAGTTATGATACAGAGTCATTTACCTAAAATGAATTCTATTATAATAGCTTAAAATTCCTATTCAATTGATCTGAACTATAATTCACACACGCATTTGTAACCCATATGACTTAGTAGCTAATACAGACTTAGGGGAATTCGAAGGTTATAAGTACAAACGTACATTACACCCACTGAGTGCTTATATACGTAATACCTACATATGTATGTGTACCTAATGTGCGCTAGTAATGTTAATATGTATGTACTTCATTCAATTTATATGTGAACTTTTTTGACCCACAATCTGTACTGTAACTATGTACTTAATAAATTAATGCATTACCTCATCATATTGACAAACATAAAATTACAAATTTGAGTCTACGGTTGCCTTTAAGAATAAAAACTGTATTAAATTCAATATTTGCAAATAAATATTGTAAATTATTACTCATAAGTTATACATATATATGTGTAAGTAAACTGCACAGGATCGACACCTGTGCACAGTTCGTTTACCCTAGTAATGTACTTTACAAGTAAACATCTATGAAATGTACTAACAATATTTTTGCATACAAATATGTTGATATTCTTAAAGAAATAAATACATTTGCAAAATCACCACACGTGTTTTTTTTACCTTAACTCGTTTTAAAAAGTGAAAGTGTCTGTATCGGTAGCTCAACAAACGAAATGCTAACAATAAAAGGTACCAGACCCATTTTTATGGCCCTAAGAACTAAACAATAGGCCACGCTTAAAACAATAAAAGTTCCTACAGCAACTAGACAATAGCCCAAAACTTTCAAGCGATTTTGACCATTAAATCATCCTCTTAACGGGTCAAAATAGCGTAAAAGGACTACAGGTAATAACCATTACTAAGACGTCAAAAATAATCTTTTTCTTAGAATTTTATGATTACATTGGCTGTGAGTTTAAAGATTTTTTGGCTTAAATTTACAACATAACGGTAAAAAAGATAAGATTTGTGGGAACGTCTTGTTTCAAAAATTAACATGACTCCATACATTAGCACATTTTGAAACACTGAATAGTTTAATACTTTATGTTAAAATATCTAATCTATCAAAAGTTAATAATTAAGTAACTAAGTATCGTCATCACATCAACAGATAAGTCAAATTCAAAATTAAAAGTAAAATAAGTTTTTCAAAAGTAATAATGACAATTTCAATAAATTTAACTGTCCGTCTGTCCTAGTCCTAGTCAATAGATGTAATTGACTGTCAGATGCAAAAGAAGTAAATGTAGAAAAAGAAATTAAATAACATGAACCTCAAGTTAATCAAATAACACAAACATAGGATAATTATGATTATGTACAATAGGTAGATACGGCATGACTAAATAACGGCAGAATTAAACAACCCCAATCAAAAATATTCTTTAGACATTAGTTGTATGGGGCTTCTATCAAAAATTTAAATTGATCCAGAGTCATTGGATTAAGATCACTCAAACGAAATTCTCCGATCATTGACATTAGTTGTTATATGTTACTATCAAAAACTTAAAGGAATTTATTTAGAGTCATTTGATTTACATCAATTATTCATTTCAGCCGTTATAAAATACTATAAATACAGAAAGAATGGTGAAGGAAAACCAAAAAATATAAAGACTCCTTAATAATATAGGAAATCGATAAACTACAAGCAAATACATAAATTCGAGCTTTTAACTTCATAATTATGCAAATAGGCACAATACAGTAAGAGTAATTAAGTGGTAGGTATAGGATCAATCTAAAACATTTTTAAGAAAACTATGACGATAAATAGATTAACTGTCCTCAAAATAACAATTAGTTAATAACTAGGTATGTGCCAAAAGTTGATGATTAGATCCAACACAAATTGAATAATAGATAAGAATACGCTAATTGCGGTTAATAAAAACGAAAACATAAACGATTAACAAACGATAAAAATCGATTAATTAGCAGCCAACACAATAAGTGTAAACAATTACGAAACAAACGTAAAACATAATCGTTCTAATGATAACAAACAAAATGTTTCTAGAATGATTCAAAAAGAAAATTTTACAAATCAAGTTTTACTTATTACCGCATCACAAGTAACTCGTGATAAATCTTACGTAAAGTTATTTAGGGAACAGAAAGTTTTTCAAACACGTAATATAGGTAAGTAACGTCACACTTTTTAACATGGGGGATAGGCAATACACATCTGAAATTACTACCCACTTCTCACCAGTTATGTTATAAATACCATGTAACAGGGGGCAAGCCCATGCAATACATTTGCCAATTCTAGATTTCAGAACAAAAACACCACAAGCTGACAAAGCTCAATAATATTTCAATCAACTCGGGAATCGAACCCAAACTTGCTCGGATCACACAAATTACATATGCGGCCATTCAAGCAACAACGAGGCAGTTACCAAATCTTTTTTAAATTTCTATATAGTCCTTAACTTGTAAATAAAACCTTGCGATTTATAGAATTATTGTTTTTTCATTTGTTACACCTGTCTATCATCATCTACTTAAAATAGAAATAAAACAGAAATGCTATGGTCACTAAGACATGATATGTCATCAATTCCATGAAAATAATTTGGATAATTACCATTTCTAGTCATATCTAGTCATGATCATCTTTATCTAATCTAGGTATAGTCTTATCACTAACATCTCGTGAGTCATAAAGATGATGTTTAAGTATTCTACGTCGACATTTTATTCTATTAAACATCGTTGATTTATAAATCATTTCTACCATTGATTTTTAAAGTTTTGCATACCAAATTTCCAATTACAACTTTTTGGCAATCATCTTCTGATTCCAACAACTTATCAACCAACTCAAGAAGTTGATCATCTTTGTGTCATATAAACATGTTTATAAGCGCATGAAGCAAATACAAGACTTATTACAATAGCCGTAGTAAAGAAGTTGTCAAAGAAGTATCGAGTGACTTGGCAACAGTCTGTCAGCCACTTAAAACAATGCTCTGAACCGTCGCTGAACAAGCGCGTGGTTTTCCGTATCATTGTACCAAGTAACGTCTTTTATGTTAGCAAGTTCTTTCTCATTCAGTAGGTGGATAGCACAACATTGTCGCACGGGCCTTGAACTCGCTCCAGCTGAACAAACTACAATGTGTCTGTGCGTAACTATTGAGAAACATATTTTCTGTCTAGTCGACAAATAAGCGTTGGAATATAAAATCATACTGTGATTATAAGCTTCTATCTGAGAAGCTTGTAATTTGCTTTCTCTTGGCATTCTCAGATTTTGGACTACATATTGCCATTGTAATTACTCAGTGTTCTCGAAAGATAAAATATTAATGAAAATTTAAAATTTATTGCAGTTCTTGCCCTAAAATACTAAGTGTAGGTACAGGTAATGCATGTGTAGTTTACAACATAAACTAAGGCCGAGAATGCAGCCACCGTCGGCAAACAAAATTGAGATTTGCATGAGGCGGCGGCGAGGCGTACGCTCGGCTCGCTCGCCACGCGATTAAAAATGCAGGCCGCGGCGGGTGGGAGAGCGCGGGCGGGGCGGGGCCGTAGGTCGCGCTACCATTGGACGAAACGCAGGCAGGCGGGGCCCGGGGTGCGCGCGCGGGGGGCTCTCGCAGTCGCAGCCGCCCGGACGAGCAGCCTCCTCACAACGTACGTAGCCTCCGCGCCGCACGGTACCGCAATACGTTATACGCGCGCCTCCGCGAGTCCATGTGAACGACCGACGGTTCTCTCGCTGTGTACGGTGAACGAAGGATCGGCAAGCTGTACGCTCCTCAGGAAGACGATATGTTGACGATGGAGACGGATCTCAAGGGCGGCAGCCTACATGCCACGGTGCCGCCGCATCACGCGCTCCAGCACGGCTACGGCTCGCTGGGCGCGCTCGGCGGCATGATGGCTCTGCCACAGCAGCAGCCGCTGGCCCAGCACCAGCCGCTGCAGCACCAGCACCACCAGGCGCTCCCGCAGCATCACCAGCCGCAGCCACAACACCACCAACCACCTAATAACAACAACAACAACACAAGTAAAAACTCCAACGCAGAGCGCGTCAAGCGCCCAATGAATGCGTTCATGGTGTGGTCACGCGGCCAACGCAGGAAGATGGCATCGGATAATCCTAAAATGCACAACTCAGAAATATCAAAACGTCTTGGTGCACAGTGGAAAGACCTCTCTGAATCAGAGAAGCGACCGTTCATTGACGAAGCGAAGAGACTTCGTGCTGTTCACATGAAAGAACACCCGGATTACAAATACAGGCCGAGGAGGAAGACGAAGACCCTCGCCAAGAAACAAGAGAAGTACCCGTTAGGAGGTGGTGCACTGCTAGGCGGTGGTGAAGCACAGAGGAGCGCAGCTCCACCTTCACAACAACCCCGTGATGTGTACCAAATGACACCGAACGGATACATGCCTAACGGATACATGATGCACGATCCCAGTGCTTACCAGCAGCAAGCCTATGGCTACCCTCGCTACGACGTATCCCAGATGCAACAGAGTGGTTACGGACAATACTACGGCGGCGGCCAAGGCTCCCCGTACCTGCCACAGCCGCCCTCGCCGTCGGCGTACGGCCTGGGCCCAGGCTCACCAGGCGGCTACGCGCTGCCACCTTCGTGCGCATCGCATTCTCCCAGCGGTTCATCAGCCAAGTCAGAGCCCGTGTCGCCTGGCCCGCCAGGCATGAAACGCGAATTTGCACATGAACCGCCAGCGCAGCTTAAGCGCGAATTCGCAGCGCACGCGCACCCACACGACCAGATGGGCATGAAGCGCGAGTACGGGCAGCAGGACCTGAGCCAGATCATCAACATGTACCACGTCCCGGACGAGCAGCGATACGCCGCCGCCAACGAGCGGGCCATGCCGCTCATCTGAGAGTCGCCGTTCGCGTGCGACATCGACATCCCGCCGCTATGAGGTGGTCGGGTCGCCGCGCCGCTCCGAACCTCCAGTGACTTTGTTGCGAATCGGTTTTCGCATTAGGACAGTGATCGTTATCTCCCGGCTGTACATACTTCTAGGTATGTCCATTTATTTGTTTTGTATGTACCGACGCTGTTAGTGTTGCGGACCTGTTAACTAGCGGGCCGTCGGCCGAAAGCCGTCGGCTGGACGTTCAATTAAATGTTGTTGATGAATTATCTTGTATTATATTATGATTATTGTATTTTTTCATGGTTTAATTTAAAATATGTTAAGTTGTGTCGTGCGGATGGACGAGAGAGTTCCGATTGTGATTCGCGTGAGAGACGATATAGTGAACGAGGTAATTTGAATACCAAAAAAATTTGAACAATTTGTAAATATAGTGTTAAAGGTTAGAGATAAAGTTGGAGTTAGTCGGTAAAGCGTAGATAGATAGTTATAAGTCGTGCCACGACGCCACACTCGTACGCCCGACGTGCGTTGTACAAAATATTTGTTATATTGAATCGAAAGTTATTAAAGCCTCGAAAGACTAAAATATTGTAATACGAAATTGTACAGTGAGTGTTATATAGTCAGTGGACACAAAAGTATATTGAAAAGAAGATGAAGTTATCAATAAACGACGCGTTAAAATTGTACATGCTGTTTTGTTGTTTGCCCCCAAGTGTTCCCTTGTGGCGTCTCTGACGCTTGCACTTACAAGTGCTACAGAAAACTAAACGCCATTGCCATGAATCACCACAAGCCGAGCGTGGCCGTGTCACAACACACACAAACTACACAAGCCATTTATTGCGAAATACCCGATATTACTTTGCAATTTACCATATCACACAAAAACATAATAGTAACATCTTTAACTTGTTCGGCGAATCGAAGAATTCGACCAAACTTTATAGTTGTAACTTCTTCCATAGAAAAGACTTCAACGCGTGAGTTGAATTTTAGTGTCTTTTGATTGCATTAGTTTCTTACTGCCTGATATAATTATTTCAAAATGTTTGATTGTTTGCGCTAGTTTATTGGTCTACCAAACAATACAACAATTCACACAGTAGGCAATAAATGCTTAATAATAATTGATAATAAGGCCATTATGTCCGTTCAGTGACAACATTATTATTTACAATCTGACTTAGTTAAATGCCTTTGAAAGGCTCTAAACACATACCTATACACAAGCTACAATAATAAACAACACTTTGTCGCAACTAATTTATTAATTTACATATTTACTTTTCAATTCATAGAAAAACTTATGTGGTTACATTGAAATATAATTAGGTATTGATTTAATAACTCAATTGCTTCCACTTATTCAATATTGGTCCCTTTATAAGTTTTAAAATTCCAAAGATTCTTAAACAATCCCATATTCTATTGAGTTGCATCATGGTCAGCAACGCATTTGTAACGTCATGAAAGTAAGTAACAAGTTGGCTTACGGTGACCATTCACCATAAGATGGCCCGTAAACTTAGTCGCTACTATCACAAAAACTAATCACTGTTGAATAATAATAAGTATTTAAAACAATAATAATTAATTAATTTGTTTATCATCAATATGTTATTTATACACAACAACTCTTACAAATACATATTTTTTGTTGGTTCATTATGAACTAGAAAAAAGTATCTTTGGTCTAAACCTTATAACAATTGGTAACTAAAAAAATAGCACGCATTTGTACACACAAACTGGACTGTACAATGATAAAACAAAATGCAATGAGAATCTGAACTTTGCAGGCAAATAATTTGCCTTAATTTAAGTTATTATCAATTATTAACAAACTGAGCAAAATCTTCAAATGTTTATCAAAAAATTCTTCATACACAAATCAGATTCAAAATATTCACAATAATTGCATTACATTTGAACACCTAGACATGAGGCCGTAAGAAACTGGCATTTCAATCAATTACTGTCAACACGCAAGGGGTGAGACGGGGATTTAATCAAATCCCCACCGAGTAGAGTAGTTGATAGAATTCGGGTACTTTTACCACCCCCGGGAATTTAACCAAGTTAATCCGGACGAAAAACGCCCCGACGCTTAGCAGCGATCATTTAAACACTATTTTCTCTCACCACTTTGATGTGGGGCGGGATTATGTGCGAGAAGTCATATGGGATTATAAAATACCTATGTCCTTAGGTACAATTTTTAGCTTTTAATAGCTGTATTTTAATAAATGGGGGTTTCACGAAAATGTAGATCGAATCGAATATTCTGGATAGGCAGAAATTCAATAGAACTAATGTCAAAGTGAATTTTGATCCAAATCTTTGGATTGTTAATTTATTTAATTCTATCATGATCTAGTGTTTACTAGATTAATTAAAGTATTATTAGTGTAAATTTTCTATTACAATTACCTGCTGAGTATTTACAAGTGTAACTGCCGAGGAAGGTCCTCAGGTTCGACTCTCGGGTCTTTTAATAAGCATTCCGATATTTTTACTTACATTGAAACTACTAATTGACTCAAAATCATTGAGAATCTAATCATAGGTCTATTTCACTGATTCAAATCTTATATCAAATTAAATTATAAAGTTTTTCAAAAGTTCAATGATAATAACACTGATGTATCAAGGATAAATTTTTCAAACAATTTTTCGATAATCATATTTTTAATTACCTAAACACTGACGAGACGCTTTTAATTTCTGTATCATCTAATAGCTACGAGTCACAAACTACATAAAATAGCGTGAAAGTAAATGAGCTACAAAAAGTTCTGTTAATCTGTAACCAATCTCTTTTTTTGTCTCAGCACGCTTTTTACACTTTTCTTTAATATCTTTTTTTGAGACATTTACAACTTTAGTAATAGCTAGCATAGGTATGTATTATATTTATTATGAACTACAGACTATCTAGCGGGTTTATCAGGGCTCCGGTTCGAAAATCAGGAGTAGAAAAGGGGTGGTGTTCATTCAGTAAGAGTCTGACACTCTCTCGCCTCGCCCAAGGCGGGAAAAGTTATTGGATGATTTTCGCTCCTCAAAAAAAAAGCATAGGTATATATACCACATTGGACTCCCTATACATTCTTATTTTTTGCGTTATCATATGCATAGGTATCTAGTGTACGACAATAAGCTTGTTTACATTAACCTCATATAAAATTATTAGTGAAAAGTGGGTATTTACTCGTAGCATTCTACCCACGCATTCGTAGAACAAAAGGTATGATTTTGTGTTTTGTTTTGTTGATATGTATAACTATGTTTGGCAAGATTGAAAAGTAAACACATTTTTATATGTTTTTTTTTTTAATTTAGAATGATAAAGTGCAAATGCTTAAATGAATACAACTTGCAATAAAATTTGAATCACAAAACATGAAGTTTCTGCAGTGTTGTGATTGAAAACTATAATTATTGTGCAGTCTTTAAAGCTGAGCGATTCTGCACTCGATTTCTCAACAGATATTTGGTAGATTGATTTAATTAAAACAATAACATAATTACTTTTAACGATATTATACAAATAAAAGAAAAACACAGCACAACCACAAATTAAATAAATTGTGGTTAAAATGTTAAACTCATAATTAACCGAACCGTTTTGATTTACGATTACTCCCGGTTATAATAAAATCAGTATTACCAATTACCATTTTAATACAATTATACAAATCAACATTACTTTATCAAAGCTTTCCGCACATTACAGAGGGATGTAGCAAAGGGCATCACCTAAACGAATAAAACAAAGGCAAACGACCCAAAATAAATTTATTAAAATTACTCAAAATGCATTCACTAAAATATGAATTCCGGATGTACGCGCGCACTCTGGTTTCGCACCCCACCGTTCCGCGGCGTGACCCGGGACTCAAACCCGCTACCCGAGGGTGGGCAATCACGCCGCGTTCCCACGGAGCGAGCATTGTTTCCTCTCACGGTTCGCGACATGTCATTGCCATGATTGCTGGGCCAGTGGCCCACCGCTTTCTAATCATACGTTCTACGCAAATATCGCTTCGAATTCCATTACTTACCTCTATGTCATATTACCTACAAAGACAAAGTATGAAGACCAAAACGACCTCAGTACAACTAAACTCATTAATTTACAAAAATACGGGTTTCAATTTACATTCCCCGAAAAATACGTAATCGATCCGCCAGGAAATGAGGAAATAAGCGTAATCAAATATAAATCACTTCCCAAAAACATTTCGGTTGAAGAAATAAATCGCCGAAATTGCACGGTATCATATTCTTAGAGAAAAAATCGTATCGAATGGCCATGTACTGAGCGCACACCGGTGCATACATCTGCCACCCCTGGCCTACCTACGAACATCCGCCGACACATTTGGACCCCAATTTTTTTCCGTGTCGCAATTTAATTTCCCAAAGTCCCAAGCAGTGTGGAGTGTAAACATCGGTACAAACAACCGAACTAAAGTTGTCACGTAATTCGTTCGTCAAACAGTCGTGTATTTGTTCTTAAGATTGACACCGAACCAGCCCCCGGCGGTGGCCCTTTGTTTTTATGTTGCACGCTGTCAATATTTGGTCTCATTTGTCATTAAGTGGTTTTAAATGCCGATTCGTCGGTGATACGAGGAGCCCGAAAGTGGGTGGCGCTGTGTGGGCTTGTTCAAACACGAGTCTCGATGTGTGAACAGATAAGGCAACGTGAACGTTTCTATGTGAACTTTGACTTCGGAATTTTAACATGAAAGGTGAATCCTAAAATAGGAACACGAAAGATTTTGTCTTATGCCATCCTCCGTTGGGGTAAAAAGTACTTAGCCTTGATTGAATTGTTGCAATGGACGAGACAAGAAAAAAATTAGTGGAATTTTAGCCTTAGTTTAGTTGGCTTGACCTTCTTGGAATCGTTAGTTGCCGTAACGGTACTCGTGTCGCCGCCGCAGGTAGGCTTGCACACGCTAGTTACTCGCCTCTCGGTGCAGGGAATGCGTTTTTACGACACCTTTTTCAGATGTTACTTCTCCAAGGCGTCTTCAAACACGAAGCAGTTTTTGTTATTTGGTATTTCGGTTTCACCGAGTCTATTACTTTTAGGAATGTTTTCCAATCTTTTTGTGTGTTGAAACAAAAATGGGATTTTTTAGCTGTTGAAAAAACAACACGTGCCATTTGTATGTGTGCGAGTGAATAGGGAACACTTACACAAAGCTTATTTGGGTAGAAGGTAGCAGCTTTGGTATTACTTACAATGGCTCAAAGATAATACCATATTACACTATTTGTTAACTTAGTAATCATCACCCACATAATACACCGACAATTGCAAATATTTATTACTGATTGTAGCACTAGCTACACCGGTAAGTTTTATATGAACAGCGGGTGATTAAATGCGCTTCCATCAAAAGCGATTAACTAAAGAAATCAATTTGAAAATTGATTCCCCGGCACTGATGCCGTTATTCAAAAACAAGAAAACTCACTATAAATCTACTCAACTGTGACCAAACTTAAATTTCAGTATTTTATACTTAGGTACTAAAGATGCACAGTTAGGCACTAACCAAGACTAGAACACTATGAAACGTTTTTTTATGAAGCTGACATTCAACTCGAAACAATCGATTTTTCGAAAAAGAAAATATTACAAACAGGACTCGAACTTGCGGTTTAGTTAAAAGCTGTCTAATTTTTGCAGTCAGTAAATACAGCCAGTTACCAAAATGTGTTTGGCCTAGATAATATAATAATTTATTGGCACTTAAAGTTTCGATGTTAAAAGTTTGTTGCCAATTGACATAGTAACGTTAATTATGAATTACTTTACACGATATGTCGACAACCTCATGAACTATTTGATTTATAGATAAGTAATTGCACTGATCATGCAATTAAGTTCATACACATAGAAGTGTTTTTCACCAACATACGTTTAAAAAAGTAATAAAATATGAGAAATAATAGAACAAATATATTATAATATGAGAAGCAATAGATTATGTGAAAGAGGTTTGTAAGAATCGTAACAATTGGCGTTCCATAGTCTCTGCCTAACCCCATGGGAGACAGGCTATGTATGTATGCATATATTTAATTATGTAAATAAATTTTAGCCATTTGTTCGTAAGTCTTAAGACGTAATAGGAGGTGAAGCTTATCTTATACACCAAATGCTCGGGGGACGGGGGATGATTATACTGATAGTATGAAATCGGTACACCATACAGCATACATTGATGGCTGACAGACAAGCTTGTGGGGTCCAAGCTTAGTTTTTGATATGGTTGCTGGGCGTATTAGCTACCTTTTTGAAGAACCCTAGAAAAGGAGTTTCAGTGCATACAAAGTATAAAATGCCCTTACATCGTGGTATTTTTAGAAAGTAAAATAAAATCTTTAGTACAACCATTGATTTTTAAATATTTTATTTCCTACTATTCCAACCAAGATCGTTTCTACCTATACCTATGTATTTTTAAAAACGATACGAGATTGATATGAACAGCCTTTTTAATACACGGTAACCTTCAAAAGGCGCCTAGCTTTTTGGCAAGAAAGACTAGAAAATGTGGAACTCTTATGTTACTAAACCTATCCTGATGGCCATCATGATCATCCCGTTCCAACTCCGGCTTCGAGCCAGCGCCACGGTAACTCTTGCGGTTCTCCGCAGCCCCGGTCTGGTATTATTTAGTTGGACCCCTGAAAAAATACCTCAGGGTCAAAACCATAATATTACCTAACACTTTTACACCACTACCTAACTGTATTACAATCCTTTACCGTCATAAAAGTAAAAAAAAAATACATTTTTGGAAAGTTTTACAACCACGTACCGATAGGGTTGCGTTGTAAATAATAATTACCCCGACCATTTGTACTGAAATACCGCCAAAGTCCGCCGATATTACTTGTGTAACTGTAAAATGTAAAAACAATTAACGTGTGGATGTTATTTTTCCTAGCAGTTATTGTAAGTGTAAACTGTTCATATTGTAGGTAAGTAATGTTTATTAGGCTTTGTAATTAAATCGTAAGCTGTCTTTAATTATTATCAGTCATCATGTTAAAATGTAAGACTTTCATAGTAAAGGTACCTACTAGCTTCAGTTTTGCTAGGACAGTCCCTCTGCTTCTTCTAGTTCAAGTAACTTACAATTTTATCCTCGGTATTATAATTGTGTATAGTAACTATTCAAGACTTCACATCATATATCAACCTATAAGTGACCACTGCTGACCAAAAACTTTTTCACACACAGAAAATTACTTAATGCGGGTTGACAATTTAAACTTATAATAATTAGAAATTATAAGCCTAGGTTTCTTCACGATGTTTTCCTTCGCCGTTTGTCAGTGTTGTCTAAATCATCTTAGAAAGTACGTATAACTCTGAAAAAGTCACATTGATACTTGCCGTGGGTAGGCTTCCAACTCACGAGAAGCGAGACAGAGACTTGAGAAGCGGGCGTCTTTAGACCTCTGGGACACTACGACTTCTGGGCTACTACGACTAAAGATTTAAGATTTATGTGATCCGATTATTTTTAATTTTAATAACTTATGTAAAGTAGTACCTGTAAATTAGTAACAAAATCAAAAGAAATCTTCAATCACACTCCCTAAAGATTTTTACGGATTGGCACAAGTAGCAACCACATTTGCAAATTCACCACCCTAGTCACAACCGATAATTAGGAGCATTAGTCATTCCATTCACATGAGAAAGTTATCCAGTTGACCTCATAATTCGTCATTATTATTATTACAATTTTCGCTCAGTTATCTTATCAGTCTTTAGTACTTATAATGGCCTTTCTAGGAACTGCAAGGCGTTCATTGTTTTCCGTAGAAAGAAAGTAATGGCGGCATTCCCACGACCACCCAGCGGTTACATTTGAAGTCTGCGCCTGTTTATTGCAATATTGTGTTGTAAAAATTTCATATCTGATATAAGATTATGAGAAAAAATTGTTAAGGATGATTCTGGTACTTAAAGATTGAAGACTCCTATGATTAAAATGTGCAGGTTGTTATTTAAATTGTTGATTCTTAAATAGGCAATTAAATAACACTTGGTTGTTGTCCCATTTGATTAAGTTATGAATGATCATGATATCATCAACAGCCTGTAAGTGGCCACTGCTGACCAAAGGCCTCTTCTCGCACAGAGAAGGTTTGAGCATTAATCACCACGCTTACTCAATGCGGGTTAGCAATTTCAAACTTATAATTAGAAATTATAAGCCCAGATTTCCTCATGATGTTATCCTTTACTGTTTGTCAGTGGTGTCTAAATAATCTTAGAAAGTACAAATAACTCGGATAAAATCACATTGGTATTTGCCGTTGGTAAGTTTCGAACCCGCATATTCATGCATGAGAAGTAGGCGTCTTAAATCTCCAGGCCACCACGACATTGATATGCATAGTTGATAGTTAGCATTTTCAGCTAATCAACCGATGCAATACCTAGATGGTGCCGATAATCGCCATTAATCTAAAGCATAATCACATACTTACTATGACTAAAAGATAGAACATTTAATTTTGTAAAAGATAACTATTGCATTATATCATAAACGATCAAATATCATCATCATTATCATCAGCCGAGAGACGTCCACTGCTGAACAAATATACATCCTAAGTAATATTCACCCAATTTATTGGCCTACACCCACACTAGTATAAATAAACCATACATTAACCAATATATAAACCAGAAAAAATCAAAAAATCCACATCGTACCCTCACACAGAAGTCCTCAATCAACCACTAAGGAATAAAAAACAATAGGCCGGGGGCAACTCATAAATTGTACGATAGAGTCATTAGCCAGGGGCGGACTCGGCACTGAATAATTAAAAACAAATAAAGTCGACACGGATTACGTTATCTGCACAACGATCGCTCGTTCATTTTTATTTAATAGTTCCTGTTAACTTACACGGATATTAGAGGGATTTTAAGATTTTAGATTGTTAGTTTTTTTTTTAGTTTTACGGTAATGGGTGTTGTTGATTGGTTGTGTTTTTTTTTTGTAATTGATGTTTGATTTTCTAGTGATTTGGTAGTTTTATGTTATTTTGAATTTATAGTAAAAGATATTAATTAAATTAACAATCGGAAAAAGTATCTTTACACAGTATGTAATTTAATCAAAAGTGCTTTTTAAAGTTGGAGTTGAATCCCACCAACTGTTAAGGAAACAACAAGTAAAAATAATAAATGCCATTGTCTTGTGTTAAAACCCTGTTTTTTTTATATACCTTCAAGCGAGGTATACCACTCACGTTTTAGACTAATTAATTTCAGTCAATCTCAAGACCACAACGCAATCAAAGTAAATATTTGTCTCCTACGACTAAAATCCGCTCCTGTACCGCGTGGGTGGAGAATCGCATACACGCATACAGCCACACACATACATTGTCGCAAACAAATGTCACACCACCGGACACACATTATTTAGCACTACAACTTTAAATTGGAACAAGTTCATCTGAAATACTAACAATACTAAACTTGTTAGGATACAGTTTTAATCGTGTAAAATGAATAATTATGTATTGATTCATATTATATCTAATACCTCATTGTAATATTTGATCAAACTTGCTCAGGAGCCGCACTTGCAATTGCAGCCACTGAGAGAACTGTCTTAAACTTTGAGGTTCAAACATAGCATCACATTGGTTTTTACATTTACTTCTAAACAAAAGAAGAATTAAGGATGTATTTAAATAAATTCGTACTGGGACCGCATCGCAATACTTAATGATAGGTAGGTACCTAAAGATTTCTTTTCACAAGACTCCGCTAAAATTCTTAAAAACCTTTCATTAACGCTACGTTAATTATATATCCATGAGTTAATGCCACATTTATAGCTCAGTACACGTAAGTCAATGTAATCCAAGTTTATCCCTAGCAAGCAACGGCTGTTACCAAATTAATTTATTGAACGGTCCGCTAACGGTACCGCTGAAGACTCTTCTACCAGTAACAATCCACTCACAACCACATATATAACATAACAACCAATAACACAGCCAAACCAAAACCAACCACAACTCAACAACAATAAAACTCATTTTAACTCACACGCAAACCCACATACGACCAACAAACACAACGCAGCAGGCAGTAAATAAACAGTTGATACTGACTACACATCATTACATCAAAGAGATGAATAGTCATTGTTGTAGGACATTGCACTTTATAGATGAGCGAATACGAGTCAGAATCAAGTGTGTGGTGGTTGCAGGAGTTTCTTATCGAACAGTGGGTTAGTGGGCGAGTGGTGCCGGGTCAAACGCTTAGCAAACAGCCACGGACGGATTCGTCTTGGCGTATATTTGTTGGCATCACCGTGAAATGGTTGCAAAAGCTCGCAGTGTTGGTGCATTGTGTGGGATGCATTTCGTTACACTGAAACCTCTACAAGCTAATTCTCTAAAGAAAATAATGTAAAATAACTAATAACTGTTAACTAGCCTTGTCATATTATTGCTGTACTCGCTTTGAGCCTTGCCGACCAATTGCTATTAGTTCTGTTTACGTTCAATTATAAATAAACATCTTAAAAATACTGCAAATGTTAAAAATTAATTCGTTATTAGAGTTTTGGCCGGTCAACAACTTCGTAATCAATTCTCGCAATCAACAAAAGTAAAATTCAATATCATTTTAATGCAATATTCTGCGAACAAACATCCAATTACAAGCCAAACATTAAGCAATAATCAGAAAACACTTACACAAATCAACAACAAAGACAATATCTACATAATAATAGAACAAAACAATGGAGCAGTACTCGTAAATACAGCCTCAATAAACCGAAACTGTTGTTATAGCCAAATAAATCGGAAGCTCAAAATCGGGCCTAAAAATAATCACCCATCAATCAAATGGAATAAAAACTCCTTTTGTACCTTCGCCGCCCATAATTGGTACGTAAAAAAACAAAAGTAGAAAATTTATAACAAGACGAAACTTCAAAGTCTCAAATCATTCTGTTTAGTGCGAAATTATAGTGTTTTAAACGGCGTTTATGTGATTGTAATGTTCTAATGGAAGGGTATTATATAAGTGGACGGGACCGCGAATGCACCGCAATCTATTAGCTGAACAAAAACTTAGCTTAATTTCACACCTGTTTGACTTTAATTCTATAATTATGTAGGTAGCTATTCGTTTTTGCAAGGGCTCTAAATATTGATCACACGTTTGAGCTTTGTGTAAGTATTGCAAATGTGCACCTACTCGACATTATTGCTAAAACAATAATTTGGATTTTGGACATTCGCATGTAAGAAGGAGGATTGACTTTTAGTGAAAATTTTAAATAAAATTAGTATTACAGTTATATATCTATTTACGTATGTAAGTCCACATATTGATGATGTATAAGAAAGCACGTAAAGATTTCTCGAAAGCTTGAAACGTCTTTCATAGATGGTTCATTCTCCACATATCTTTACCATAACTTCCAAACTTGCAACAGTTCTTCAAGCACCTCTGCAGCATACCTGGCACCTTGGGGCGGGTGAGGGCGGGGGAGGCAGGGGTGACGTCACGCCGTGGGTGCCGACACGTCGGTCGCCGTCACGCTCCACAAACAGCAAGGTTGAAGCAGCCTTGACGCCGGCCCACATTGCTCACCGGCTCAGAACCGACTTTTTGTACTAAATACTATATCTCTGGTGTGAACATCTTCCGGTTTCTAAATGCCTGGTAAGTGAGTCATGGTCTGCCGAAGACTAGCGATTATGATAACTGTTATCAGTTACCGATTTGGCCCGAGTTAAGTCATCGAGTGATTGGTTAAGACAAGTGAAACTGTCGGATCGCTTTTTACAGTTTCAGTTCTGGCGAACGTTTTCAATTATGTCGGGGTCGACTTCTAGGTTGGCCTGAGGTTACTTGTATTACATTGTTGTATGTGAAAAATGGAAGTCGCTTCATGTATGAAAAAAAAAAAACTAACTATTAAATTACGATCACCTTTTTAAGCAAATCAACATCAACATTATAAACTAACTTTTTTTTTTTGCAACGTGAAAAGAGGTGAGCCTATTGCCATATACTGAGCACAATTCCAGACTCCGTGCTACTACTGAGAAATTTTCGAAAATCCGAAAATAACCCAATCATACTTTGCTCGACCCGGGAATCGAACCCGAGGTCCCTTGTCCGGCGTCGCACTTTCACTTGACCAACGAGGAAGCAGAAATTCATCATGATGTTAAAGCTGTACACTAAAAGGATATCTTGAAACTTAATTAAATCTCCATGGAAGTTTTATCTATTTGATAACCATTGGCCCTATATCTATAATTTAACTATCTAAATTACGTATATTACCATTTTGCCTACACAGCACAGCTCACCACAACAAAACTGCACTTACCTGTTGGACGGTTCCTGTAAAACTCGTAACGATAAAACAATAATTTTATTACCAACATAAATAAAAACATCAATATCTTTGCCGAAGACCCTTAGTATAAGTTTTATAAAGTAATCGAAACGAAAGCGCGTTCTGCGCTTTGATTGGTTGGTTTATTCGAGCCGGCCAATCAGAGCACCGAACACGCTTTCGTTTCGATTACTTTAAACGTAAAGTAATCTCGTACTAAGGGTACTGTACGTATATACATTACAGTCTCGTTTGCCACATATTTAAGATATTCTTTGATATTTTCCAAAGAAACTCTTTAAAAATTACAATTCATGAGGTCTAAGACTCACAACATTCTAAGAACACAAAGCCGATGTTTGTACATATGCTGTGCGCTAATGAGTAACCATGCAACTGCAATTAACAACGACAAACTAACATCATTTATATGACACCCATAAACAATGGAACATAAATAAACATTACTAAATGGTCAAGTAGCGAAAAAGTACACTAAAAGAAATGGTCAAATCTAGTCAATTCAGAATTTTTGTGAAGGTCCCATGTCCGGAGCATGGCTAATCAGTCGAGCGTTGTTCAGACAATGGTGTCAGCGTGAAAGCCTCATAAAACTACGGTCCCAGTAAAGCCCTGTCCAAAATATTTACGGCGCGTGACAAACGGACCGCCTTTGTCTCGGAGGATTGTCACGGCGATTCGTCACGGTTAATCTTCGGAGTTGCAGCAGACATGTGCAATGTGTTACGGACACGAGATTATTTGACACGAGGATCGATCCTAAAGGTACGTACGTGTCAATATCTGACTGTTGCTAAGCAGGTGAGAGATGATACAGCTGGTTGCTTCATGTGGTTAGAATCTAATGTAAAAGCAAGCTTCTAAACTTCTAAGTGTTCTGTGCTTCGTGAAGAAGAATTTTAGGTGTATTAGGTACAATTTTGCATGCTACATATTTTGGTTAGTAGCGATATTGAGCTATCCGGAGCTGCGGACTACCTAGTAGCTTTACCGGGGCTCCGGCTTGAAAAGCAAGAGTAGGAACGGGGTGGCTTTAGGCAGTAATAGTCTGACACTCCCTCTCGCTTCGCCTTAAGTCATTGGGTGATTTTCCCCCCTTAAAAAAAGCGATATTGAGCTACAAAATTAACATGTAGATATTTTATACCTGTCAATACTGTAACATAATAATTATGCATATTGTTAGGTACAAACTTCTCAAAACCTTTAGTATAATAGATATAAAACTGTAATAAACTAACAATTGAAGTTACGTTAAACGTTCAAACTCTCGAGCACCCTAATAAAAAACTTGTGTAGGTATACTGCTACAAAAAACAAAAGACGGTAAGTGGTCAAGTATTGAAATGGACGGTTGGAGGTTTTTCTATTTTCGACCGAACCCAGGCGATGAAAAAGGTGACAAGCAATTAATAAAAGAATAAGTTAACAGTGAGAAGTTAACAACTTGTAACGTGACACGAGATGGTTGCTGCATTGTAATTTGGGGTTGAATTCTTGGTTCGAACAGATTCATTCAGAAGTTTAGAGGCTAGATGACAGTATAGGTACTATTTTCTTTTTTTTCTTATGGAATAACGAGCAGCCTGTTGATGTAAATCAGCGCCGACCATGGTATACCCTATTCTGTAAATGGAAATATGCACCTCTATATATCAATCAAGATACTGGATATAAATGAAAGGGACAGTCATTATATTTTTTACAGTTAAGTAATTCCTAAGCGATGTAGGGTAATAAGCGGGCACAAGTTTTTTTTAAAGATAGAGGAGCAAACAAGCTGGACTTATCACCTGATGGTAAGCGATCAGCATCTCCCATGGACACCCGCAGCACAAAAGGAGTCACATGTGCGTTGCCGGCCTTTTAAAAAGTAATACTATTTGGATTAAGCGTTAACTTAAACACCTTTATAGTACCTATCTTTATTCTTTTTCGTATCTAAAATTAAGAGTGGAAACTACGAGTAGCAACAGAACTCCCAATAAAACAAGTAACGCGGCGAGTGCCCAATATACATGTCTTTTCCTTTTCTTTTTGTCTTAAATTCAATTCGCTTTTTGCTTTCACTCGTTATGCAAACATTCTTTTACAACATCTCAAGTTTTAGACCATCACTCGGTTAGTTAGTGACTGTTTTCTGCTTCTTTTACCAGTCTAGGAATTTCATTCCCTTATGGTCAGTGCACATTGATGGCATGATAGGTTAGAAGATTTTATCTGATCAATAGATAATTAACTTTCTTAAAATACCTAAAACGATTCAACGCTTCAATTATATGGGAACTTGTAGACAGTCAAGTTAAAGTTAAATTTAGACCAAATAACCAGGGAAACACTTTTGAACGTCAAAGCTAATTTAATTATATTAAAAATGTCTGGTTGTTGGTCAGGCCTCCAGTGAAGCTATTTGATCTAAGACTTCCTAATTTCCCATATCAATACATCATCCTTTAGTTGTTCCAATTTTTACATCATTACCGTACCAATATACCATACCAGAATCACGAATGAGACAACAGAACTGTCTCAAGTGACGACAGTGTTATCTCTTTTGACGTTATAACTAATTTTTGTGGATTGTTTAAAGCCACACTCTAAATCAAGCAATGTTAAAATTGTGGACATTATATATCAAATAATCTCACCAAGACTGAATCACTCATTCCTTCATATAATATATAGATAACTAACAAAACAATGTCCTAACTATTAACACGCTTAACGAGTTGATTTACAGCGTTGATCCTTTGAAACTAAAGATTCCTAAGTAAATGTAGTTAATAAGAAATTATGAAATACAATAGCATTATGTTCCTTATAGGTGAGGCTAGCACGTGCCGTCACATAAATCTGTTGCTATCAAATACTCTTCGCAGTTTATTTCAAAGAAAAATGATACAAAGTTTAGTCCTTTCGGTTCTTGAGGTGCAGTATATTGTTGGTCATGTAATAGGCATAAGCATTTGGCTTGAGCTTGAAGTCCTAGTCGATCATTTGGCTGGAATAGGGTGGATGACTAATTTTTATTTTAATGTCCGTCTTGTAGATTGATTTAAAATATTAGACCCGTATTTTATATTTTTTACGGAAACAAATACTTTTACAGATATTTTGATTTGAAATATCACGTGACGTCAGTTCTAGGTACGTTTTATACGTAGAAATGACGTATTTACTCCTAAACTTTGATTCGATTTATCTAAGCATTGTTATCTTATGTGTCTAATATTTTTTCGTTACCTAACTCTCGGACTTAAAAGATTTTAAATTTTCATACCCCGTCATCATCCCTATTACAGATTACAATTGTCATCACCATCAATTCAATCGTGGAACCTAGATTAACTAGAAACTAGAAAACTAGACTTGTAACATAAATGGTGAAAAGTGGGTGTACATTGTATAGGAGCATTACGTGCACCTCTACCTGCACCTTCAGGAATAAAAGGCGTTGACGTTGACGTTGACATAGCTTAAACAAAATCATGACATTCCTAAAACAAGGGCAGAACTCACGTCACTGAATGGACGACTAATGAGTCAGTCACCACAAACAAAAACTATAAGGACACCTCGAATCAATGAGCTAGAAATTAAAATATAATTACTGGAAAAAGAATTGGATTAGTATTAGATTGAAATAAGATTAACTGACAAAAAGTTCCTATGGATCTTTTAGTTCTTAGATGTACCTGTGAAGGGGTAATATGTATAGATTTAGAGAATGAAGTATAATCTCATAGTCTAATTTAACTTCCCTAAAATCTTGTATAAAAAAATAGCTGACGTGCAGCTGACAGTAAAGGTGTGTATCTGTATATGGAATAGAGAAATTATTCCACCTTTTAATAAATAAGCGAGCAGAGTCACGGGACCAGCTGTAGTCACCATAAAACCGCGGCGACCGCTGACTGTGAAAGTTCACACCACAATTTAGGTTTTTAACACTAAGCTGCCACTGCGTCGGTACTCATTAAGACATACACCTCGGTCGACGCGTCGCTAATCATTTTATTGTCTTCACGAATTATTGGAAATAGTTGAGCCATCATATAAATATACACTTAGTGGATACCCACTAAGTATTTTTAATGAGGCATAGCAACTTTATTAAATAAAATTTTATATCCAGTCTTGTTAATAACCTGTTAAATTGCTGTGTAATAACTGTTCGAAGTTCATAAATATCAAAAATTTATGTAAGAGCTTCTAGAAAATGGAAGTTTCATTTCAATTTCTCCGCGCCACAATGGGAGCCCACGTGTAAAGTTATCAAGTGAACTTATCATTTTATCATCAAACCAAACATTTCATCACGAGACAATTTTCCATCTCGTACACTCAGTTAAAAAAACGACCTCCATTTCGAATGTCATTTGCACGGCGTGCCGTTGAAAAAGCAATTATTTCAATATCTCGGTGCCGGCACCCACGCCAGCAAAAAGTGGTTGGAGCACGCGCGCCACTGTGACCGAACGAACGCAAGAAAGTTTGGAGGAGCCCCGAAGGACAACGACGTGGAGTCGATCAACTACGCTTTATATCTATAATAATAGCGATTTTAAAAAAAAATATCTTTGTTTGTTTATTTAAATTAGACTTATTAAAAAAACTCATTTACAAAACTTGCGGCAACGCATTTGTGACTGCTCTGGTGTTGCAGGTGTCTATGGAGGCTTTGGTTACTTACCAAGTTATACAGATTAGGTAAGTATGTGCTCACGTGTCGTATGCATGTATACTCTATAAAAAAATCTTTTACCATCAGAACAGAAGATGCGTTTTTTTCCAATGATCCTACGAGATCGTAGGAATCATGAAAAATCTAAATCCCATACAACCGAAACCAGAGATAGAAATATGTATGTAACACCTAATATGTCGGTACTACAACATAGTAGTTCATACATACATACATACTTACTTACTATTATATTATAGAATGTAAGGTTTTATAGCGTTTGGTATTGGCGTTGCTAATCGCGCCCTCCGTCTGTCTTTCGAGGAATGTGACGTTGTATGAATCGTTCAAAGCCCCTTTTATATAGATGTATGTATGTACACATATATTATGTGTAGTTGTATTCCTACATTAGTATGTATCGTAAATCATTCTTTAGAAAAATAAATTAAACTGTTCGTAAGGTAAGCAGGTAAAGAGTAATTTAGATGGTATAATTGAGCTTAAAATGACATTTAAAAGTATTTATATTAAATAAAATATGGATAAGTATATAATATTTGACAACCTGATCTTCAAAAGTGCTGAGATTATTGACATGTTTCAACTGGAATAAACCAGTTCACTGCAATAAATTCAATCAACTTTATTCCTTAGTATAAAAATAAAATTAATCACACTCAAAGCACGCCTTTACAGATGACAGGTACACTAACAAAAATAGACTAAAGCTAAGCTAGATTCGTCGACAAAAATAGACTACGTACACAAATAACAAAAGAGTAATACTCGAATCACAGTTAGATTACTATAATAACTCTAAATCCTACAAATCGTACGCCTTCATACTAAAATTAAATAGAAGAAGAAAAAACTAATTCTTAGCCAGTCTCAGTCCGATGAATCAAGTAGGTCGAATAACTAAACAAATAGCAAATATGGCTTCCGTTGCTCAATTATATTTTTTATTTATTAAAAAAGGTTTCGCTTACAAGGTTTACTGGCCGATTAGACACGTATAACGATAAATAATTTACAGTCTCCAACCGCAATAATTCTTTGGTAGTGTCCCAGTTATGCATTCCATTAGTTATCCAGGTTTTATTCATATTTTGCTGGTTTTTGCTTTAACTCCTTAATAAAATAGTCTTTTGAACTGCAAACTTTAATAAATAATGTAGTATAGTAATTTAAAGTGTTTTTAATCCTTAATTGGTTTTTCCTCATACTAGGGATCATTTTGGACACTCTGGGGTGTATGATCGGTGAAGGTTATCCTTTGATGAACCTTCATAAAATCAGAAATAGACAAATGGTGTCGATATTTAGCGTAATCTTATGTTTAGTAAAGCTTGCAGCTTGCTTATTTTTTCCAAAGGAGGATCATGCTTTGCCATGTTCCTGTATGAAGCCTTTAAAATGCTTATACAATCTGGGTATATAACTCCAAAAATAACTACAAGTTAGCATATCATACAAATACATATAAATAATATGCTACAATCCAAATAAAAAAAATCTAATCATTACTACTTCTTTTTGAACCTTGAACTCATGATGTTGTGGAATTCCAACCACAACACCAACTATAGAAGACATCGATTACAATCGATTGATATTATAAAGTAAAAGTGGTCTGCGGTATTGAAAAGAATCGAACACAGGCAACGTTTTTATCTCGTAGCAACAGAATTCATTTTAGCTTCTCAGAATGATTCCATTTACCTATACTTGACCATTGCAATTACTTGGAAAATGCTAATAAAGAGATAACTTACGACCAATAATATTATTATGTGAGATAGATAGAAACATTATAAAACAAATAAAATCAATGAAAGATCTAACCTCCAAAGATGCAATGTACCGTAGCCGGTACAAGTTACAGCATTTGTATTATTTTAGCGCGGCACAAGCGCGTACTACCCTGTTTTTGTTAAGTGGCAAACATTCGTGAGTGTCACTCGAGTGACAATACATCGACGACATCGAGTGCTGCAGTCCAACTCGATGCCTCTACCATTTGCCCACACAATTACACTTGTAATCGATAAAAAAATCGAACATAATTCGCTATGGCAATCGATTTATTCGAATCTGGAATCGATTTATAAATTATACAAGGTTTCGGAAGCACGACAGATTATGTTTTACATTTCCAGTGTTATCTGACCCCCCGGTGAACGGAAAACCCATAGAATGCTAGATTGCTTTGTAGCAGAAAGGCACAGTCTATTGTGCTTGAAAATTTGGTGATTCGATTGTAAATTACTCGGTATCGATGGCTCTTTAAATAGAATTGAAGAGGTCAGACGTGCAAATTCAAAATATATCGAGTGACAGCGACATACAAGTGGACTACTCTATAAGGAAAAGGTGTTCGTTGGTAGACCACTCTAAAATAGCTCCGCAAAAACGATGTTATGCAAAAATACCTATTACATCGTTACTGTCCGTGAATTGCAATTCTACCGCACGTCGTCATGGCTACTTACATATTTTGTTATTACCTAAACGGAGATAGAAAGTTAGGATGTTATATTTTTCGAGAAAATATAGCATTTTTAAGAGACCTAAATGCATTTGTGGCTAATTGTATCACTTTTTTAGAACTGATGAAGTTCAGAGATCCGTTGAACTACAGTGCAATTCATAACCATTACTTTCAGTTAAATATAAATATAGAATGATACTCGTATGTAAAACTTGCAATTGGAAGTCTAAAAAAGTGTTTTAACAATTTTCAGAGAAATCGCCAATATGCAAGTACACAATATGTCAATTTCGCTGAGTCATGCAACTCATCAAGATTTTCCCAAAAGTTAAACCTTTTTAGTTTCAATATAAAAAATAAACAAACACAATACGTGTCATAAATTACAAATCTGTGGGACCAAGACCCTCTGTACCTTCCACTGCATCCGAGAATTTTACCAGAAAAAATTAGACAAAGGGGAAAATCCCTGGAATAGGGTTTGCTACCTAGCTGACTTCGTAATTAGCATGACTGACGATGAACAATAATTATTTTCTAAAAACAAGAATGTGCGTTTTATGATTATGTAGTTATAATGTTTAAGTTTCAGTTTGTTAATCAAGTTTTTAGGTGTCAGATTTAACTATACCTAATACCTACTCACGTTTAATTAAGAATAAAACGATCTTTATCTTTATATAAACACATTTATGTAATTTGACTTTGGAATTACTGCTAAAGCTTTAGAAAAATGTATCGTGTGACACATTAAAACTACATTGTTTTGTTGTATTCTCTTCCTTACTTAGGGCCGATTTTCCAATCGTCAGATAATTTTCATCCGTAGAATAAAATCAACGCCAGACAGTTTATGTATAGAAAAATTGTTCATCCAATAAAGTTATCTGGCGTTGGAAAAATCGGCCCTTAAACAACTAAATTCGATATTCCTGTGTTAGCAACGTATTAGACGAAACAAACTGATGGTAGGGCCCACTCGTAACGGGACGTATTGCAAGTATGTCGGCCGCCAATCACATAGTGTCGCCTGCCTACAAGCCATGTACTTTAGAAAGTACACTGTAACCGACTTGTGACCGTTGACATTGTATATAAATGTTCTAGATTCTAATTCTGCATTCGAAGTGTAAGCTTCACTGGCTAGACGCATTAAAGTGACTAATGGTTTGTAAGATGGTGAGATTAGAATAAATTGACGGGACGATGTTTTCAGAGTGACAATTTTATTTGCTACTAGCTTCCGCCCGCGACTCCGTCCGCGCGGATGTCGGTCTTCGCGTGGAAGTTTTATTTCTCCATTTTGAGTAACTCTGACAATGACATCTTATAAATATCTATTGGACCCCAATACGGCGAGGCCCATAATAATTAAGGAGATCCCTCTATTGAGCTACTGCTGTTGAGCTCGCGTTCTGTAGAATAAAACTGTTTTTTTTTACGTATTTTTTCAGGATAAAATGTATCCTATTTTATGCCCAGGATAATAAGGTATAATTATACCAAGTTTCATCGAAATCGATCCGTTAGTTTTCACGTGATGCCCGAACATACAGACAGACAAAAAAAATATTTATTACATATTTGGGTTTGGTATCGATCCACATCCCCTGGGTGTTACTATTATATTATTTTTAGGGTTCCGTAGCCAAATGGCAAAAAACGGAACCCTTATAGATTCGTCATGTCTGTCTGTCCGTCCGTCCGTCCGTCCGTATGTCATAGCCATTTATTTCCGAAACTGTTGGGCCTACATAGTTGAAACTTTGTAGGTTGGTGTATTTTGGTAACCGCTATTCGAATTTTGAATAACAATTAATAAATTTAAAAATTAAAGGGTAACTCGAAATCCAATATACATGGAACTCATTCAAAAAAATTTTTTTTCATCTAACATATCCGTGATGGGTGTATAGACACCCATCACCCATCAGACCTATCCATAGGGATAGGTCTTTAAAAAAGGCATTAAGGTTCCTAAAATCATTTTTCGATAAAATCAACTGTTTAAAAGTTAGACGCTTCCAAAGTGGAAAAATGAGTGTCCCCCCCCCTCTAACTTTTAAAATAAGCGAGTGAGAAAACTAAAAAAAATATATGCTGTAGATTTCAATAGAAACTAACAACGAAAATTGGTTTGAACCACATATCATTATTAGTTTTTAAGAAATAAAACATTTTTAAAAACCGCAAAAATAACTTTGTCGTTCATACAAACACTATGTAAAACCAAGTTATTTTATAACTTTTATATTATGTCATCTATTTGCTGTTACGGAACCCTTCATGGGCGAGTCCGACTCGCACTTGGCCGGTTTTTATTTCAATTTGAATTGTCTCTTCTACAGATTTATTATAATACTAGCTTTTGCCCGCGACTTCGTTCGCGTGGAATAGTGACTTCCGGCAAATTTTTGGTTTTAACCACATAGTTCCCGATCTCGTGGGATCTCTTCAAAAATGAGATGTGGAAGATATTCCAGGGAACTCTTCAAAAATCAACATAATGAGCTCTGCGTTTGATTTTAATAGATGTATACTCACTTAGGGCATTGAAAAAATAGTTTAAAAACGGACTTTAACTAAAGAAATATTATAATCTTTCCGAACTTAAGATGAAAACTAACTTAAAACTAAAGAAAGCTACGAATTACGAATTTATAACAATTAAAAAAGAAATTATATTAGAACCTATTTTTTTTTTTTTTTGTATCGCGATGGAAATCCTCATGGACTTCCCACGCCGTGGGGACGACGGGGGGGTGTGCCGGACTCTTACCGGCTAAAACCACCGCGGTGTTCCTCCACTGCCTGTTGCCGTGATCCGGGCTGCCCTCACGGATTCACCGCACCCGGCAGGCTTCGACCTACCGCTACGTTTGCGGCAGATCCCGCCACGATATTAGAACCTATCCTTTATGCTATAATAACCAAGCTTAAACTAAATAATTTAAAAGAAACGACTTAAATCTAATCTAATTAATTTATAAATTAGACTTACAATTTTATTAAAAAAAACTAACTACAGTAACTACTAATAATCGATATCAAACTAAACCTACGTTAAAAAGTTAAACCAGAAAACCAGGAAAACCCAACAAATAAACTTATTAATTGACAAATACAACGAAACCAATTTAGAATATACGAAACAGCAGGACCACTACATACAAATAATCATACGACTGATAATACACATTTTCTACAATAGTACCGAAGCGCTCGGCCGATACCCAACCAAATAATTGTAACAAAACCATAGCGCAATCTATTTCGATCCCAACGCCATCTATCGAGGATAAAGACAACTTGGATTATTAATTTATACTCCGTTCGGGCATTTTCTTTGTACTAAAAGTTTAATTATATTGATATAATTTTTTTCATACCTTTTTACTATTTGTTAACTTTTTTCGATGAATTAAAACAATAACATGAACCGAAGTCGTGTAACGATCGACATAGAATTATCTATACTCCGTTAGAGCGTTTTCTTTGTACTAAAAGTTGTATTATGTTATATTTTTCATTGCTTTTTACTATTTTGTAAAAACAAATTTCCAATGAATTAAAACAATAACATGAACTGAACCATTGCGCGATCAACGCCATCTATCTACGGAGTATAGGAACAGCCCGACATTGTTCAATTCCGTACTATAAGTACGAAATTGAACAATAGATGGCGCTGTATGTCCGGAATAAATTTATTTTTTATTTTATTTTTATTTATTTTTATTTTATTTTTATTTTATTTTTATTTTATTTTTATTTTATTTTTATTTTATTTTTATTTTATTTTTATTTTATTTTTATTTTATTTTTATTTTATTTTTATTTTATTTTTATTTTATTTTTATTTTATTTTTATTTTATTTTTATTTTATTTTTATTTTATTTTTATTTTATTTTTATTTTATTTTTATTTTATTTTTATTTTATTTTTATTTTATTTTATTTTATTTTTATTTTATTTTTATTTTATTTTTATTTTTATTTTTATTTTATTTTTATTTTATTTTTATTTTTATTTTATTTTTATTTTATTTTTATTTTATTTTATTTTTATTTTATTTTTATTTTATTTTTATTTTATTTTTATTTTTATTTTTATTTTATTTTTATTTTATTTTTATTTTTATTTTTATTTTTATTTTTATTTTTATTTTATTTTAATTTTATTTTATTTTTTGATTTTTGAAATAAAAATATATCTATGTCCTTTCCAAGGTTCTAAACTATATCTGTACCAAATTTCAACCAAATCCGTCAAATAGTTGCGGAGATTAATGGTATAAGCATAGAATGTTCGACGTGATTCTTTAATTTGACATAACTTTTTTATTTATGAACCGATTGACATGAAACAAACACTAAATGTAAATTGAAGCATACCACAATATATTCGTGAAAACCGCATCCAACTCGGATCAGCCGTTTCTGAGATTAGCGCGCACAGACGAACAGACAAACAGACAAACAGACAAACAGACAAACAGACAAACAGACAAAAAAAAAGTTAATTACATTTTTGGGTTCGACATCGACATAACAATAACCCCTGCTATTTTTTTTATTTTTATTTTCAATGTACAGACAGCACTTTTCTACGATTTTATTATATGTATAGATGGATAGTGCATTTTAAGAGGAATTGTGTATGGTGGGATAAACAAGAAGAGGAATAAGGTAAAGTGACCAAAATCTCAATCCAATTTTGTTCATTTAATTTTAAACAAAGGTAAGAAGTTGACAACATCAACATGAACAACTTTTTTATGGTATAAGCCGGTAAACAAGCAGACGGATCACCTAATGGTAAGCAATTGTCGCTGCCTATGGACACCAGTTACAAGTGCGTTGGCTGCCATTTGGGTGTTTGGAATTTGAAGGTTGTTGGGGAATCGGGGATTGGGAAGAATGGGAAGGCGGTAATTGGGGCCCGGTAACCTCACTTACGCAACGCAAGCGTTGATTCACGTCGGTTTTCTGTGAGGCCGTGGTATTACTCCGGTCGAGCAGGCCATTTCGTGGTGAAGCATAACTCTCCCACACTTAAAAGCTTGGAATATAGCAAACCAACTCTGACAAATTTTAAACACATAACAAGATAGTGATCTTTTCTCTACATCACGACGTGTACAAATTGCCATTTGCACAATATTTTAAATCAAAACCCCCACCGCTCCACAGGCAAATAACCATCACCAACAAAACTCTCAAGACCCGAATAAAGCTGGCAAATAAAAAACAAACACATCAGCCTATCACTCACATTTACACGTATATTTCGTTGATTATTGGCACAGTCATCTTACATTACAGTAGATACACAATAAAGTCCTCGGCGAACTAACGTGCTGTCAACCACGGAAGAGAAAACGTCAGAGAGACGTCGAACTGGCATGATATATGATAAATGTTACTTGTAGATGCCAATCGACATGGAGTTTTTAATGCTGGATTTGGCTCCATTAAGAATGTTCGTTCGGTTGAATCAGCAGTAGCTTTGAATTGTGGAACTAAAAATTTTTATATTACTATAATATAATAGCAATTTACATATTACATTGTTGTCAATATCTATTTGAAATGGCATTACTATAAAAAAGATTGCAGGACCTGCAAAAAACATTACGTTAGTGGTATAAAGAAAACCTAGTTCTTATTGTATTGCTTTTACATTCTACCAAATTATGATTCACTAAACTTCTAACAGAAAGCAGTATTTTTAATAACGTCACTTCTATCCATAGCCGAAACTCTCAAACAATAGTACGTACACCGCACATCCAGTACAGCTACATCTTCGTGGTGCCAATCAACCGCGTGCCCAATGCAGGTCGGCCGACAGTGAGGTTAGAGCTTGCCGATTCCTTAATTGCCGTGACGTTTTGGTGTCACATACCACACTCGGTACCACGCTACTTAAATAGGCTTTAGTAGCAGTACGTGTAAAATCTAACCGTTGCAACACCTTGCTGTTTGACAAGGACAGTCGGTGATGAAAATTACTTGATATTGGCAGCCTTATTAAATTTTTACTCTCCTTGAATGTTTGATTGATGTCTTGAAAGGAGGTTTCAACAGACGCTTTATCCGCAACTAAGCAGTTTTATAAATTCTTAATTCTTGGATAACGGTTGTGTTTTGGTTTATTAATACAACGACACAGTATGTACAGCTGGAAGTTTTCTACATCAACCTTGAGTATACTCAAGTGCGACACTTCTGCAATTTTATTTTATTAACCGCAAGACAACACGAAGCATTGACCTTTACTGGTGCAACCTTTAACAAGTTATTATTTCATAACGCTAACGAGACCAAATGACACGATCATATTTATTGCTGGAATGCTAAACGGGGTTGACCGAATAAATAATGTCGGAGTCTATAAAAAGTGTGTTCAAAACAAAATTATTTTGGTAAAGGGTAACACATTCACACATTAGGGACGCCACTCGACGCGTCTCCCGGTAATTATTTAAAAGTTTCGCCCTGACACTGGCTGCTGCTTCTTTGGAACTTTTCTTTTTTTATTTTTAAATTTGGAGTGTCGTGAGCGTTAAGTAGTATTTATGCGGTCCCCAGCGGCGCGGAGGTGGTTTGGGCGCGAAATCAACTTGATACAAGCGGTGCGCGATGATACAGGATAAGTTGTTTAATTTAATTTTTGGGATTTTTATTTAAAGCTCATGTTTTAAAGAGTTATTTCAGTAAGTATATTATGGCTAGTCTCAGCAAAAACTACGAACCAATTAAAAGAGACATCAATTAGACTACATATGGGATTAACAGATTACTTTTAAAAAACCTTAAAAATATTTGTTTAGTTTTTGGGTGCTTTCTCTATAAGTAATGTTCAGAATACGACCATAGCTGGAACACCAGAAATGAAACACAAAAAATACCAAAAGCGACTTATCCCCCTCTGTCCAAGACACCGGCATAAATTCTGCGCGGACAGTTGGGAGCGGATCGCCAAAGCTAATTCTGTTGTGATTAATGCTCCTTGCACATTTCCACTGCCTAGCTGATACCCACCAACTTACACAAACGAAAAAACATCCGAAAATAATCCTTAAACGCTCAAAAATAAGGTACAGGATGCGAAAATACAATTGAAAATTGTATCTTTGTTCTATATGAGTGCTTAAAAGTAACTCGCTACTGGCCGGTCGCGTTTCTCACGCAACTACAGACGATTAAATAAGGGAACGTGTTGTAATATTAAAAACACTTGTACCCCATTAATGAAAACCCATTTCGTACAATAATCGTGTCGCTTATACTTAATTCTGAAATATGTACTTAATTTTCAAGTTTCAAGGTAATCCACGCGACACGTGTTATTTATGGAAGAGTTTTATGTTTTAATTGTTTTTGTTCCTTCGTTTATTTTGTAGGATTAAAAAAGCTGGAATGTTTATCTCCAACTTGTTTCCTTATCTTTGTAGGAAAGGCGATTACTGCCAAGCTTTAGAAGAAACAATGTACCTAACTATTAGTAAAAAATACTAATCCTCATTTTTCTTAAGGTTCTAGCTAATTCCTGGAGCTTATAATGATGAAACATAGATATCCTTGGGCGACGTCGATGACGTAATCATCATCATCAGGTAATCCATCGGGTTATCCATCCTTTCCTTTTCTCCATATCAGATAAAAATGTCTCAATATATTTTTATTAACTGGCTACTTCTGTACGATTTCACCCACTCTGCTCAGCTCTTATTGATAATACCGTGATATTTTATAGCCTATAACTTTCCTCGATGAACTATCTAATATAAAAAGAATTATTTAATTCAGACCCGTAGTGCCAGAGATTAGCGCGTTCAAACAAACAACCAAACTCTTCAGCTTTATATTCTCTGCGTCCGTACGAGATCAGACGAAAGAACACGAAATATTCCTACACACATATCTTCAAACAAAAATTAAATAACACCATTTCACGCCTTCACCAGGAAATGTATTAGCATAAAGAAATTATGCGTAGACAATAATTTTCGTAGTAGTGTAGAGGTAATAGGGGCGCGACCGATTGCGCGATAGCCATAATAGTGGGGCTCGAATAATGAAATAATTCCAGTCTGTCATACTTTGTTTTATTAATGAATGACACAATTTTATGCTGACTTCGGAATCAGATAAGGTTTGTACTACCTGTGTGTGGGCAAATGTGAAATTCCATGGTATCTTATAGATTTTACGCTGCTGCACTTTTTTGTGATTATGTAAAGTTTGCGACATATTATAAAGTTTTAATTTGAAATGAAAACCTAGAATTTAGTGAATACGTATGCTAAACTCAAGTGTGGGAGAGCCATGCTTCGACACGAATGGGCATGGTTCGACCAGAGTAATACTACGGCCTCACAGAAAACCGCCGTGAAACAACGCTTGCGTTGTGTTCCGCTCTGTAAGCTAGATTACCCTAGACCCTCTTCCTAATCTTCCCAAACCCCGATTCCCCAATAACCCTTAAATTCTTAACCCCCAAAAGGCTCGCCACGCACTTGTGACGCCTCTGGTGTTTCAGATGTCCATGCGATTCCACTGCTTACCATCAGGTGATCCGTCTGCTCGTTTACCAGCTTATACCATAAAACATCTTTAACTAGCCCCCGCTAATATCTTAAAAGATGATGATGGTAGTATAATATATAGAGGAAAAAATATCATTTCTAGTAATCATTAAACAGGTATTTCACCTGTAACATAAGTACTTATTTTTCTTATAAATAGAAATTATTAATAATTTATTGAGAAGTTTTTTGATACATCATTAATAATTTTATCGTCACCTTTTTTACGTAAATCTTCAACAGTTTTTGTCATTGTGAGTACACAGCTCAATTAATTAATGTGACGAATTAAAAATAAAAAACGTCTTAAGCTGCCTCATCTCAATTTAAGTTTGTTTAGTCAATTATATATAAAAGAGTTGTATTTATTGACTTATATACTTGTATTTATCCCTTCACTCATAGACATAAGCTCCTTTCAAATAAATTCGAAAAAAAAAATCGATCACTTTTAGACTTTTTATTACTATATCTAGAACCAAACACCGACGTATGTAGGCTAATCACTCTGATAAAAAAAAATGTTACAAACCAACTTTTACTAAAAAAGTCATTAGCCAATGATTACGAAATATACAATATTTACGTGCATTCGATTCCACGATACGTTTCTAGAGGTGATTATGACGCAATCGATCATTCAGTATCCATCGAATCGATACATATCGCTCACATTCATCTACATAATCGAATAGAAATCGGACATTTATCATAAAATATCGTAAAAAGCGGGCTTCCGCACGGTTCCAAAAACTTTTCTACACATAATTTCATATAAATTACTTAAAATCAAAAGGGATATTAGATGCCTAATGATCGATTTGCATGACCGACTGGCTTGCCTAAGTTACGATATTATTTTATTTCCTTTGCCCCCCTCTAGTGGGCGGTATTCGTTTAACGATAATACGTCAACACACATTCAAATAGTTATGATAATCGTTGCAGTAATTATTGGAACAAATTACTTTTTTATTCTCATACGTACGTCGCTAGTTTGGCCCAATTCTCACGATACGTCATATGTTTAACTTGGAAGCGTAAATTGTATTGTGAATGTAGTTTGCATTTGTTTTGTTGTTGTTTCGTATTTATTTAGACTGAAGGTCAGAATCTAGAAGATCTTTAATTCAACAATTTAGAAATAAGTTCTCTCTACAATTGTTTATGCTATCTTGCTCGTTCCTTTCCATTTGAAGCTACACTTTGGAACGAGGACCTAGCTTCAACGACAATGAGAATGATGGACAATTCAATTTGACGTTTCAAAATTGCCTAATTTAGGATTAATTAAAATAAATACTTTGACTCTGACTTTGTTTTATTATTTCTAGTAAATGCCCACATCACATCTCCTTTCGCCAAAATGTTTAAAACAAAATATAACAGTATGAAGACAGATATGTCCTAAAATTGCGACCTATACTACCGACCGAGGAGTAGACAGAAGCATTCAATAAAATAACAGAACTTTGACCACCAAACCGCCCCAAACGCCTCCTTCTCTTTTAAAGCCTTGGTTCAACAGTGGACGCAAGTATTTCGATGGATGATGACGAGTCTGTCTGTCACTCTTTAAATGTCTATGCAATATTCAACTTATATAATTACTATACCAAAGATATAAGTAAGTCTAGATGACTTATAATTTAGTTTTCATAATATTGCTTGTTGCACATTTAAACCACTCTGACCTCTTGTCAAGGCGTCGCTGTGCTAAAAATCTTTATAATCATTAATATCATCAATTTTCATTTCACACATAGATTATATTTGAAATTGCAGTAGTACTGTCGGCAAAGAAGATACTTGCATAATATTATGATAATTATCTGTCTACTTGTTTCTTCTAACTACATACCGTATGTAGAAACCACTTATGACTTAATTTAAACCATATATTTGTTATCATCTTGGCTGACGATATACGAAAAATGAGCGAAATAGGCCCAGTAACCAATAGCCTTAATTACATTAGTGAAATAATTAAAATAAACAAAATAATAATTTGTGAAATATAAAAATAATTACATCCAATATAACAAAAATGGAGCTGCTACGTATTCTGAATTTAAAACTAATTATGAAGAAGTTCTGAATTTAAAACTAATTATGAAGAAGAAAACTACAAATAAACTACTTTATTTTCGGCCAACTACAATCATTACATCCAATATTACAAAAATGGAGCAGCTACGTATTCTAAATTTAAAACTAATTATGAAGAAGAAAACTACAAATAAACTACATTCTTTTTGGCCAACAACTTTTTACACTAAAGAGGTTGCAAAGTCAAAACATTTTAATGTCACACAGTAGGTATTCGAAATTCAAACATTTAAAACATAAAAATCCGTAGCCAACTGTACTTCCACAGTTCAATTTATCTATAGTTTAATACTTATAGTTAGTTCGTATGTAGTTATAATGCGTCGCCAGTCGCTACCTTCAGATGATTGACGTTCGGTTTTAGATCCAGCCAGCAGTAATGTAATTACACTGTCTTGAAGGAATTTTAACTGGCAATCGTAGGCGGGACTTCACATTTATTTTAGTAACCTTCTAGTTAAATTTAATTAACGGTTAGATGTAAGTGTGAGTTATAACTTCATTTTTTAAAGAATTATTTGTTAAGCTGATTGTGTTTTGGAGGTGAGGATATTGTATAAAGGGAATTGTGAGATTTCCTTATTTATTTGTAAAGTTAACTTGATAAAATAAACTAACAAACATTCGATTTTATGTTTATGACTCCTGTGACTCCTCTGGTGTTGTGGGTGGCGCTGATCGCTTACCACCAGGTGACCCATCTGCTCGTTTGCCACCTTTACCATAAAAAATAAATATTTCCAAAAATGATTCCCCTTAATGATCTTTAATACCTAAATAAAACTGTATTAGCTTGGTTAGTTTAGTAGCATAAACCATGAAAGTCTCGGGTTCTCTCGCAGTACCTATATAATAGCACGATACTTGCAACTGCAAAATATTATGCCTTTACCAAACAAACCTCAATCTACCCCTGTTTGCCTAATAGACGGTCTAATGTATAACTCAGTAAGTATTCTCAATACGTATAAGATTAAGAACTTACTTACTTTAAGTCGCAGTGCCGTAGAATGTGCTGAGTCATCGAAAGAAAATGAGCAACTACAAACAGATTGAGGTCAGCCATGGCCCTGCACCCAAATGAGTTCGGCAGATGATTCCGAACCAATATTACGTAATATCATCACGGTTGTTTTTGTAAAAATTTGTGAGCAATCAAGTTTCTTGTGACAAGCTGACTGGAGTTGCGTTGGACCCAAGCGCGGACCCTGAGGAAGCCCAGAATTAATTGGTTTTCTAGGGTATGTAAAACATTTGAAACTTTTGTTTTTCACCTAAAAGTTATACAAGTCCATACAATAGTATCTTGTAACAAAGCCAACCCAGGTTACATTAGATTATCCGGAGCTGCGGACAACGTAAAATGTTACCGGGGCTCCGGCTCAAAGCAGGAGAAGGAACAGGGTGGTTTTTAGTCAATAAGAGTCTGACACTCCCAGTCATTGGATGACTTTCCCCCCTCAAAAAAAAGGTTGTATTAAATTGATACATCGACTTTTTCCAATTATAGCCATGTAACGAGAAGTAAGCACTGGGCATAATTCCAGACTTCGTGCTATTACTGACAATAGAACCACTTGACCAATGACACTACCAATAACATAACTAGTAATTAAAAAGCAGTGATCAAAAGAAACACGACGTTCCAGTAATTAAATCTTTATGTCGCATTAAATCATTTCAGCCTACCCCTTCGTGAAGCAAGTATCAAGTTATGTCATACCCACTTATGACATAACGTTATACTTCATTGTTCAGTGGAAAATTCTTAATACTTTTTTATGTAATGTATAAGAAAGTCTTGGAAGTGATATAAAAATTATTACAGCCATCTCGCAATGTATAGCCATTTTGGAATAAAATTTATGTTTTGTTTTTCATGAGAATATGTTCTAACAACTGTTGCTAGTATGACCGCCTCCTAATATAGTCGACTCTCGTTAATTTAAACGATAATTTCAAGTGTGGGAGAGCCTTGCTTCGGCACGAATGAGCCGGCTCGATCGGAGTGATACCACGGCCTCACAGAAAACCAACGTGAAACAACGCCTGCGTTGTATTTCGTTGTGTGGGTGAGGCTACCGGAGGCCCAATCACCCCTCTTCTTAATCTTCTTAATCCCCACAACTCTTACATTTGTAACCCCCAAAAGGTACTTGTAACGCCTCTGGTGTTTCAGGTGTCCATGGGCGGCGACAATTGCTTACCATTAGGTGATCTGGTCGTTTACCGGCTCATACCATAAAAAAACATAAATACTTTTATCAACTCACACTTAATTTCATCTAGAAAACCATATGGAAGAGGATAAAACCTCCCCCTTACAACCGAAAACAAATCCGTTTAATATCAAATCCCGACCACCCAGCTAACCCTAAAATACGCCAACGAACGTACCATTCACAAAATTATAATTAGTTGCATTCATTCATAGATAACGGTACTAATATACACGAAAATCACGCTAATTTAAACACCAATTGAAAATAAATTGACCAAATTATTATATGGGAAGCCGTCCAAACCAAATTTAACTCTATATGAAAAAGTATAGAGTTGGAAATTGTATAGTTGTGTTATTGCAATTCTATGACAAAGAACACATTTCTACCTGGGATACCTTTCCTAGAAAGCAGTAATGACAAAGTTAGTAATCCTCTTCTATGGAATATGCGATCTGTAACTAGCCAGGGTTGCCAAAAATTAATATGATACTTTCCAATCTTTAGATCTTGCTAATAATCTTGATTTAAATGTCGAATGTGGCGAGGGTGAACTGATATAATCAGATACCTTATAATATTTTAGATGATAGATGAATTTGTTGATGTTTATCGTTATTTTGAATGGATTCAGTAATAACGTATGAAACAAAATCAGTTCAGGTGATCTTCATAGATTTTTATAAGCTAAGCACCAGTGCTTAGCTTACTAAAAAAATCACTGTGTTTCTCAGGAAACACAGTGATTTTTTTAGTTATTAAAAAAACAATCTTTTTTTTATGACGATGATAAGTTTAAAAGAGACCGAATAGGTACTAACCATACAAAAATTAATTACTCCCTCAAAAAAATACAAATTAAATCAAATACCACAACTTACCAACGCACAGCCCTGCGTAAGTACACCTGAACCGTTCTACATTGCCGACAAACGATTACCAATGAGTCCGTTGTACGTTCGGCAGTCGGGGCGTCACAAAGTCTGCCGAAAGACGAAACTAGCCAACCCAACTACCCCGGAAAGGATTATATTCCCCATCCATAGTTTTTTGCAGATTACCGCAGACAAGGGTGTGTTTACCTGCAAAATTAATATGCGAGGATTTGCTGCGTAACTTCAAGATAGACCCGGTGTCTTCTCAAGAGAGGAATTGTTTTTTAACATTGAATATTACACCTTCAACTACTTGAAAGACGCCTAAATGAATCGTTTCAGGTTCCAAAAGTCATCTGAAACTTGAATCGTATCTATAATCAGATCAACCTCAAACGCAATGACACTGGAAAATATAACTAGTCAAAATTGCAACATCCCCTTTGCAGCTCCCAAATCAATACTATGTGCCAATAAAATCTATGTCCGATCGAGGGTTGAATCCAGAATCCTATTTCTGTACCACTTACTCCCATTTCATTAACGAACCATAACAAAACAGCATTACATAAAACCACCAGCACCAATAAATCTAAATCCGTGCAAACACTTGCTACTTCTAAACAAAAACTCAGCTACAATAACGCATTCATATACATGACAAAGCGCCAATAAAAGGCAAGATCAATAACAGATTATTACCAAATTGTTACATAATGTCAACAAGAAACAACTCATACAAAGGTAAGAATCAATTATTCGAAGCCTCACAAAGCCTCGGTGTATACTACCATTCAAGAAATAGCTACGAACAATGAATTTGTTAGATATTTTGTATAAATGTAGTGTTGAATAACTTCTTCATGTTTCGAGGTGTGCATTTGTTGACTTAGTCTGCTATTTGCATTCCAATGTCATTCAACTGTGAGTCATTGTGGATGCTTTTGGATGACTATATTTGATCATTACGATGATGCCTTAGATCTGTCTTTATTTTGGTTTGGTTTAGTGTTTTTATGGTGTAAGCCGGCAAATGAGCATACGGATCACCTGATGGTAACCAATCGCCGCCGCCCGACGGATACCCAAAACACTAGAAGTGTGTTGCTGGTTGTTGGGGAAATGGGAAGGTGGGCAATTGGGCCTCCGGTAACCTCACTCACATGACGAAACACAACCCAAGCGTTGTTTCACGCCGGTTTTCTGTAAGGTCTTGGTATCACTCCGTTTGAGCCGGCCTATTCGTGCTGAAGCATGGCTCTCCCAAACTTAATTGGTTGGTTGGTTAAACTTGGTTAAAACGATTTATAAATAGTGGCCCCTAGCAAGGAGATTATTGCAAACCAATCTTTTTTAAAAAGGGCCCACAGTCCTATAGTAGACTGTGACCTTTGAAGCGTTGCAATCAATTAATGTTTGATGGAAAATTATTGAAGCTGTTGAACTCTTCAAGGCAATGTTACCATAATGATACGCATACACATAAACAACTGTAGGTAAATGTATGCTTAGCAACACATACTTAGGTATTGACTCAGATGTTAAGTACTGTAAAATCGTTTGGAATAATAAAAACATAAGTACTGATTGCTGAATAACTGCGTAGTAAAAATGTTAATACCTTTTTACCGTTACTGCTAACACTATTTTAAGAAAATAATCAATACATGACAAAAAGTAACTCAGATATCATATCTCTGCTCAGCTCTTATCGATCGTAGCGTGATGTTGTATAGCCTATAACCTTCCTCGATAAATGCACTATCCAACAGAAAAATAATTATTCAATTTGGACCAGTATTTCTGAAGTTTAGCACCTTCAAACAAACAACCCAATTCTTCTGCTTCATATACTAAGTATAAGATATACTGTAATGGTTGAAAGATAAATCAAAATAACTAAGAAAACATTTTGACCCACAATTTATTACTCACTACCTAGATACGTGAAAGTTATTAAAATATTAATTTTATTTTCATTAAGAATAGACTTAATGTACAAACACCTATACATATGTATAAGAAGGACTTAGTGCCTAATAGGATGCGCTAACAGGTTAACACACGACAAAGTTTAAAAAAAAAGATAATCTAATAAATAAATACTGGCAACAATTTATTACCAACATCATAAATATTAAAAGAAACGATCGCAATTCATAAATTAGAATCACAATCGCATTGCGTGTTGACATTAGGCACGGTACACACGTTCGGATCACGCAGGAATACGATGGCCGGTCCACGTGAGGATAAACTCACGAAGTATCGTGAATTGTCTCAATAGGATTGTTGTAATTGCATTTACATTGTAGTACAAGAATTTGAGGAAACAAATGGTGTCATGTGGTGTCATGATAGGTGAGTGGCAGTTTCCATGCACATACCGAATGATCATAGATGGTTTGGAAATAATTTGATATAAGGTTATCGAACATGATTTGGTTTGGACATGTAGAAAGGATGGATGAAAGCAGATTTTCGAAAGAAGTACATATACAGAGCATATATAAATGAGACCGTCTGTACACGGCATCCTAGACGGACATATAACGACCAGATTGGCGATATATTAAAGAAGGGCCAAATTAAAAGTACCATTAACCGATTAACACCAGTATACACGATATTGATGAAGGGAAAGAGTTATGTAAGAATCGAAGCAATTGGCGTTCCATAGTCTCTGCTTCCTCCCATGGGATACAGGCGTGATGTTATGTATGTATAAATCGAAATTTAAGTTAGCATTAACATTCATATTTAATTTATCTAAGGAGTATTTCTTTTTCTTCTTTAAATTCGTACATCTAGCATGTTGCTGTAGGATCTATACTCGCAAGGCCTATTTAGACTAATTGGATAAAAATGTATTAGTTAGAATATAAATTAATTCTACTCATGATGATAGTAAAGAGTAACAGTGTAGAAATGTTGACAAAGAATATCCATTTGGAATCACAATGATTCAATTTCTACATTCGCAATTTATATACTCTGTGACCTGAACTAATTTAGTTTTTAAAGTAATCTTATTTGTAACAATGTTTTGCAACATATCAACTTACAAACCTTTCATTTAGAACCGTGCTAAATTAATAACATGGCAAATTAAACTCCCTTGAGTTGATCGACAAATGGAATTGCATAATTACCTATTACTGATTCGCTACTATTTGTTCGTTTTACGCTTCTTCTGGATAAAATTATATACAAATGCGTTTTCCATATAAAATATATTTTCCATATTACATTATAACCAACGTAAACTTTCACTGATGAAATTAATTACTGACTCGTAAGATGTTATGGCATAAATATCATTACCTCGTGCTTTTCCTGAACATAAGATACTACAAGAATTTGAAAATAACATTTGTTCATCATATAACGATATTTAAATGAAAACAAAATATTGATGACAAAATAATGAAATATTCTATTTATAAAAACAATAGAACATTCTCTTTTTAAACCGCATTGCCTCTTTCTTGCTAGCCAGTGACAAGAGCAGAACTTTTTCACATAAGCGACGATGACGTAAAACATTTTTATTGGTTTTTAAATCAAGAATCGAAAAAGGTGGGAACATTAAAAGGAATCTGACAGCTAGGGTGTCAATCTTTTTCCATCGAGATGAGGGTACATGGTCTGTAATGAAATGACAAAATATCTTGAGGTAACAAACAGCGATACTGACCAATTACTGCCCTCGTGCAGTTGTTTATCAGACGGGTTTATTCATCTTAGCGTTCAATTCACACCATCATCTCACAAGTGTCCGAAGGATCGCGCTGTCGTTTTTTAGTTTATGGTCTATGTTATGAACGTTTTTGATTATCTGTGGAATTAGAATTTGAATTCCGAAGATGTATTTGGTTGTGTTAAATTTTTGTAGGTGTTTCGTTTTATGTAAGTGAACAGTTGTCTTTGGCTTCTGATGATATGAAGAGCTATGATGATTCCCCGCTAATTGTAAAGTAAGTAAACTATAATGTAATAGATATAAGCCAACTGTACCGAAAAGTTTACGTTTAAGATGAGGCTAGGCTCACAGAGGACTGTGAGCTTCCTTACAACAAAAAAAAAATTTTTAAACTAAAGTGTTGGGAAGAACAATGTTCTAATATCGCTTTTTCTTCAATAATCGCTTCAACCACTAACTTTAAGCCTTACACAGCGTGGTTGTCGTTTTGTCGGCTATCGGACGATGTCGAACGTCGGCTCGCATCAAAGCAGTCGCCCCCACGGGCCGATGCGCCCGCGCCGATGACTCGGCGGTTTGTCCAACCTTCTGCAGCGATGCTGGAAGAATTTTCCTTATGATTCGATGATATTTTATTTGAACATTACTAGTGTTAATATCAGGTTTGGTTGTAGGCAATTTGTTTTGAATTTTCTACATTCCAATCTGATGATTTGTTGTGTCTAATCTTGATATATTGTTACGTCTTCGTTAGATGATTTTTGAGTTTGTATTTGGTCAATCTGGTGCTAATTATTGTATTTATGCTCAAGAATGCTGTTGTTTGTATAATTTTTAAATTGTATCTGGTGCAGTAAGTTAGGAACAAGAGAAACGATGACGTCTCATCTCATTCAAGATAATTGATACTTAAATTTACCTATCTTTTCTATTGTTTATCACACACTTTAATATTATAAATGTAAAAGGTAGTTTGTTTGTCTGTTAATTACACTGAAACTACTAAAAGGAATTTGATGAAATTTGGTATACATACAGAGTATGAGCTGACATGGGTGATAAGATACCGCACAGGAACGCAGACGAAGCCGCTGGCAAAACCTAGTGTTTTATAATCAACTAAAAAAATGGACGAACACATCATTGGTTGTCATTGCATTGGTACTCGTCCCTACCTGGTACGAGTACTACCGTACTATGAAAGTTACGGTTCCGACATCTTAAAAAACAACACTTGTAATCCGACTCACGAATAGTTTTTATGGACCTTTATAATCCGAAGGTCACCGAACAATTAAAAATAATTTTACCTGATACATCACATCCTTTCGGATATCCTCTAGCAATAATCACCTATTTCCTACCGTTACGCACATATCTTCTAATATTCATTCCCAAAACGCCATAAGTAGACACACCACTATTTTGAAAACTATATCAGATTATCTGTGCTTTAAAGTTCATTTTCGTAAATCATGTTTGAGGTGGTGCAATATGTAGCAAAAAAACCTAACCTCTTATTAAATGTAATCTTGAAAACAAAATGGGATCGGGTTGAGTTTACTGGTTGAGCGTCGATTTCCTGTCTTTTATATGTTTCTGTGGATTGCAAAGGGATCTTGGATAAACTTCTCTCTTTTGGTTCTTATCTCTAAGTTATAATGAAATCTCTTAGCTCTTCTCTTCCAAGTTGAATTATTATAGGTACAGAGTTCTAAAAGAATGAGACACTAGAAAATCTCTAAAAAATAGACTAAATCTGTCTAGGGTTTTTGAGTTTCCGACAACCCGTCAGTATTCTGAATCATCTTCAAACGACTACCAAAATATTTATTTAAACTACAAGGAAATGATACTAAGAATTAATAAACAACACATTAAGTAACAAAATAAATCATACTTCAAACACGTAACACTAGGAAATAGAAAATTATTACACTAAATTCTAGTTCATATAAATTCCAGTAGCCCAAACAGTACTGGTTTCGCATAAAACGCAACTCCATATAATATTACCTTTATAACTTAACACTGTATTTCAAATAACTTGGCCAGTTTACATAGTTACGTAGAAAATACTAGGACAGTGATTCACGTAAGTATTACAGAAACTAGGAAACAGCTAGGTAAATACTTAAGTATCAAGGTATTTAGGTATGTATTGTAATATATATTAAGTCTATTTCCCGAGGACGCTGGTTAATATCTAATAAATTGAGGCCATTCTCTAACTATTGAACTACTAGTATAAACTTCAATACCTAAGAAAAATTGGTTCAAATAAGTACACTAACTTTTTCAAGTTCTTAATCATGCTAACTTAAACCTTATTTACATTTAAATCTACGTAATAATCTAAAATGTCCTTGTAAATTGTAAAGGACAAATTCACTTTGGTGAATTTATTTATTCTCAAAAAATGAAACTACAATTCTTATCAAAATTTTTAATCAATAATATTTCTATACAGAATATCAAAAATACAAATACAAATACAAAATAAGTAAAATGTCCCATTAATATAGAATTCATTTACCCGCCATATTGCTTTTTCACAGTCGTGCACGTGCAGCCGTGCGGTGTAGACTTTCAGGCAGAAATGGGATCCGCCTCTTTTCGAAAAAAACTGCCGGTAACCGAACACCGTTGACGGGGCGTGGGACATAATATATTCACACATGTTTTTGTGGACAAAATTGTATATAGGTTCGAGGTATTTTAATTTCCGAATGCTATTTAGTAAATTACTTTCGAGTTCAACTGTATAATGTATATCCCGTTAATCATCCTGTCATGAGAAAGTATCAGTGTATCAGGCTTCTTCTATGTCCATTTATTATTTTAGAGTGCTTTCTAAACTATTCTCTGACCGAACCTTTTCCTAATGTACTCACTTACTATTTGTAAGGTTTAAACAGTAGCCAGATGTCCTACTGTTCAGTTAAGCAAACAATTCCTAAAAGACCGCAAGATACCAGTGTGAAAAGAAATAAGACAACTCTTTCTCAAAAAAAGTATTCTAAACACCAAACGGAACAATATTGTTGGTGTTACGTAACATAAATAGCAAAACTGTAAACATAGTAAACAGTTTACTTAGTAGGAACCTATTGAAAACTGCAAAAAGTTCCTAAAGATCTTATTTTGTTAATCTATAGAGCTACAGTCGTTTGTTGTGACAGAACAGATACACAGATAACAAAAGAAGACATTCCTACAAGTACAAGAACCTAAAAACAACAATAACAATGAATAATGAAAGAAGCAAAACAAAAATCTTTACAAGCATCATATCAAATAACCGATTAAACACTGAATAAAATTAATACTAACACAATTAACTGATCCATTGTGACCCAACAGAACCGCACACATAATTACATTAATCGGCGTTTACTCACAAAAGTACACATGACGACAAAAAGTTTCGCGACTATTGATATTACAACAATATCATGCTTTTAGAACCTATCCAACGTAACTTGGCCCACCACACTCCCCTCAAACAGAACTAAAAAGGATATATGAGGGGTATGGAGAACCAAACATTAGAGGTCACATTATACAGGCTGAATCATAAAGAGCTATCGTGAACTGTACACTTGTAAAACACGCTTTGTTAGACGGCGCCTGTCATTGTATACAGACAATACAACTTGTAAGGAATGTTTTTTAGGAATTCTCCATTCATGAAACTATTAGATGGTTACGGTTTTGTAAAAATCTGTGATAATAATGTAACCTGTTGCGTCACTTGCCAGTCGGTCGCTTCATCGAATGAATTGCATGAAAGTGAATTCAATTCATCGGAATTCAAAGTATTGTTCGCTCTGAGTTTCCGTAGTACATCCCTTTCTTATTAGTTTTGTGACTGTACTTGACTTCTTTTATTTGTTTTGTTTGGAACTATACAATCGTCTAATTAAATTAACGTTTTTATTGAAACTTTTTGTATTCGATCTTATTCTACTTACACAGTTCTAACTACGTAGGAAAGTAGAATAGGTTTGCTGCGTAGTGTACTTTTCTAATTCTTTTTCTAACAGTCAATGACTTAAATTTAATGACCAAATAGCAATAGCATTTTAAATAAAAATATACATGAAAATTGTTACTACTCTACTACTAAAGCAAAGGTTTCAATGTTTTATGTTTTCATTGGATTTACCAGAAAATAAACTTGTATAATTAAGCCATAACAGAAATCTTTGTGTATACTTTACTAAAATCTGAGATGAGGTTGTTTGATTATTATTTTTATAATTTACTACTATATATTAATATTTTTCCCACATAACCGTGTTACTTTAAAATGTTGGTACTCGTACTGTACTTATTAGACCAACAAAAAATATGTAACAAATTAGGTATATTTGCTAAAATTCTACTGTAGTAGTAGATAGTATTGAACATTATTTATATTTATATAATTTACTTTAAGTGATATGGCAAAGCATGTCTATTAGTTTCAGATATATTATTAATCTAAGTATACTATGACAGGATTGGATAATACTACAAAAACTATTTTACCGAGTAATTACCACGCAGAAAAATATATCATACTAAACTAAATACATCAGTTTCTTCCTACACTTACAGGTAAGAAATCATATTATTTTGATACAAACCTACATTAATATCAAAACATATCAGAATATTAAATACGTTAATAATAAAACTACGCATCGACACAAACCCTCGACCACTCGAGCTATTTACTTTCAGTACACACACACACACACACAATCACAGCAGTACATGAAGCCACAGCTGTATATCGCAAGCCAGTGTGCGTTGCATTACTCGTGTATGTACACGTGGTAGTGTGTGCGTGTCACGCATGCGCGGTAAGGAAGCTGCGCGTGAGATTTGTGCGCGTACGCAGCTGCGGCGGCCAGGTGTGCGCTCCCCTACCAGCCCCACCTCTCGGTACATGCGAGTACAGTACGCCGTGATTTATTTATATTTTTGGTAGTTATTTTTCCTGTTTTACGTGGGAGAATTTGTAGATAAAGGATAGAATCTTGTGTTGAACAGTTGCAATGGTAGTTGTGAGAGTTATTGCTAATAATTCGATTACTTTATGTAAAACTAGCTACTTCCGCGCGGTTTCACCCGCTCTGATTGGCTCCTATTGGTCATAGCGTGATATTTTATAGCCTATAGCCTTCCTCGATAAATGCACTATTCAACACAAAAAGAATTATTCAAATCGGACCAGTAGTTCTGGAGATTAGCGCGTTCAAACAAACAAACTCTTCAGCCTTATAATATTAGTATAGATTTAAAAATATACCTATTTAAGCTTTCATAATAAATGTAACATCGTCCTTTTAAGGTCATAAACATAAATATTAAGCCTTTTTCAAACGTCATGTGCGTTTACAAAGTCCTTAAATTATTTTAAACCATTCATTTACACAAGCAATTGCATATTTATACTTCCAATAAAATAAATAACTAAAACCAAAAACTTTCGCTAGCGACTGTACAATGCTACCCCATCAAAATCTGTGAATGCTTGCACAAACCCGCTTCCATGACACAAACAGTCCATCAAGTATCGTATTTATTTCGACCGGTGTACTTGAAAAACATTACCGTACTTTATGCTTGGCCCCCATGGGACTAGGCCCCACAAGTAATTATCCTACATGTTTTTATATCTGATTTTTAGTGGATTATTATTTACGGTTTCGACCAGCGACGTAATGTTTAGGAATTACTTGTACTCTGTGTACAGATTTGAATAGAAGCGAAATAAATTGGTAATCTTTGCGATATTACGTTTTTATTAAGTCTGATTATGTTTGGAATATATATAAATTTGAGCATGCAATATATTTTTGTTTAGAAGAAGAACTGATTTGTGTCAGATTTTATTTTAGTGAGGCTCATTTGTGAACAATATGATGAGATGTATGTCAACAGAAAAACTATGCTTGAATTTGAAACTACCTAATATATTTATTTAAGTCAGTGTATAAACAAAGTAAAATCAACCGAATGGTTTCGATTAAGGTGTTTACCCTTTTACTAAATTAATTTATTTAAATGTAATTTTATCTGAACTGTATATCAGTACAGTACTTACTGTCGTATAAAATGTGGTATAAAATATTTGATACTTAAAGTCTGACGACACTATCCTTAGATTTAAATCTAACTAGCACACAGGCTCCAACTTATTACTTTTTTTAATACTTTTAACATAAAAAGAAGTTTCCTCATCTAAATATACCCAACTAAAAACCTAGATCAAGGAACATTAATCTATAAACGACAGTTACTTTTAGATGAGTTTCTAAAAAGATTTGCGAGTGTACAATGGAGTCGTGTCGGTTGCGCGTGAGTCGCTTTCCAAGCATCCTCCCTCCCCCCACATCTAACGGCCGGACAATGGTCACTTGGGAGTTTGTGAGTTTGTGTGTTTGTATATACAGGGTGAAATTAACAACATGCCACAGAGATCGTAAACAAGCTCGGACTTGACTATTGTTTGCAACACTTATGATTATGACTGTTTTATGCGCGGACGCATGGCTAGTTTGTTGGTGGTTTGTATGTGGGTTTTTGTTGGTGAAACTTAAATATGTGTTGTTGAACGGTATTAGATTTTGTAGTGGAATTGAGGATGATGTGATTTGTGCCTATATTAGACATACCTAAGTACTTCAAAATATGTGAATATTCACATATTTCACCAGTGAGGCTATTAGTGGTATTGTATTATGTGACTATCTATATCCTAAAATTATCTTAAAGATCGAAACCTCATAGTTATCAGTTGGCAGCACTACCTACTTATATACCTAATATAAATAAATGTTATAATATTAAAAGAAGATGCCAAAATGAAAATCATTTATCCTAGTTTCGCAAAATTAATAAGTACTAAAAATCTTATCTCATATTTTCTTATTTGTACTTTTATATTTATCTCAAACTTCTTGCGATTCTAGATTCTAGGAACACTGAATAAGTTTCATATTAAAATCATTAGGTAATGAAATAAGTATCTAATACAATTTTGTAAATAAATTATTTTTCCCCCAGGTGTAGACAAAACTTTAAAAATAGATAAAAATGTTAGAAGAAGAAGAAATTATTTAAATTGATGATTATTGGAATTGAATTTCTCAAAATTGTATTTTATTGCAAGTAAATAAATTAGAGAATTTTATTTCTCTGAATTTCCCTTTTGAATTATCAATACACTAAAGGATGCTTATATATAAGCTATCATCATCATGACACAAGACGTCCACTGCTGAACATAGAATCCATAACATAACATAGAGCTATACTTTGTGCAAAATCAAAAAAAGTTATGTATAAATATTCCATCTTTATGATTTAAAACGCATTGTAAATGTTTCAATTGGCAATGTAGTAACTGCCTGTTCAACACATTCATTCCACGTAGAAAACTCCAATTAAAGAAAAAAATCTTACTGACAATATACAAGAAAACCCTGCATCACATAAATGTAGCTCAGTTAGCTAACACGCAAAATATATGTGTGACAAAACGAATAATCAGTCGAAAAAACTCCCATTAACACAACGAACTCCGAAATGTTCCTCAATGAGGCGTAATTAAATCGCACCGCTGCACATTACGGTCACATTATTATAGTAATTATTGGAAAAGTGTGGCGTGGTCATCCCTAATTTGCTGATCGATTAGGAGCGTGCGAGAGTCGACGCTCGGCGGTCACATACTCGTACGCTTGTCACCGCACTGGCCATCAGAGCCTCTTCATATCATACGACACGATTGGGCTACGACACGACTTTAGAACTTTAACAAATATTATGATTTATTAACATATAAGTACTGTGTTACTTAGAAATTATGAGGAATCTAGTAAAATTGTATTTGGCTTTTGTTCAGAAACTAGGCTAACAGTAATAAAGATAAATAAATATATGCTAGGGATTAATTGATAAGAATCTCCATAGCTTGATAAAGCCTGGTTATTCTACTAAGACTAGGTAGTATACCAAAAATAATGCTCATTACCTACTAACAACACCATGAGTACGCGTTGTAAATCAAGAGTGATAATCATACACCCAGTTAAAAACATATATATTTATTTTATTTTCTGACTACAAAATCTTTAAGCTTTTAATTACCAACAACAACAAAAATCGTAACGTCTAAACAACCCTATCAAGTGACCGTAAAGCACGGGCATGTCTTTGCGCGGGCGCACGGCGATTTGACGGATTTCACGGCGCGACGACGGGTCACGGCGCGGGGTCACGCCCCGCTAATGTCACGCTTCCAGACGCTTTCCATTAGTTCACGGAATGAAAGTACCTAGAGAACGAGGTGACACTTTTTGTAAAAGTAGGTATCTCTGACCACGGGGCATCGTGAGGTCAGAGTGAATATACTTACTGAGTACAAATGCATCTGTGGTACATTAAAATTCTGAAAAACATATAAAAATGTAATACACTACATAGGTAACATTACCTGTTATATTTTTTATTAAATCTAAATCAGTCTCTATCTTATTTACTATGTTTGCCTCTAGAGATCGATTTCGATCATGTTATAGCTTAATGTAACGATACTTTTTTTCCATTTTCGCCATCAAATGATAAATGATATTTATTTCTGTAAATAGGTCATAAAATAACACTTTTACACGTCAATATTTCAAATAGCTAGATGAGGCCGGCCGGCCATCGTCAACTAATAGTACGTTTCATATATTACCTATGTAGTAAATAGTCGATAAATAGATTTTTCATGGAGACCATAACACAAGCCTTTCAAGGCTAAGATCTGTTTTTGTATTTACAAAACTGTCTTTCATCTCAAAATGTCCTACATCTGCACAAAAAACTTGAATAAATATTGTAGGATCTGTTTTAATAGGTCTTCCAACACTTGTATAATTCATGAAAAGAGCAGAAAAATCCAGAAATATCCTATAAAAAAGCCTATGTTGACCAAAACAGTACCCACCTCAAATATTTAATTACCGGTACCACATAACGAGCAGTGTGACCAACCTATGATTCCGCCATATTGCCACAGATGAGCGAGCGAACGCGCCCGTGACTTCCGTTTCCGGCGGCGCGCCTGCGCAGCATCCGCGCATGAGCACTAGACCGACGCGGCTGTCAATACTGTCAGTAAGTACAATACCTGTTACTATTTATAGTGATTAAATCCTTGGTCTTTTGCGTATTTAGCTGATTAATTAGAGATATTACGTCAATCTCTGCTCAGTCCCTTATGTCTGAGGATTGTGGTTAATATAAGGGTTGCTAGCTGTTACTATCTCGTAAAATCTGACGGATTAAGGACCATGAGAGTACGTAATCATCATGTTGTTTTCTTAGTTATTTAGTTAATATAAACTTTTACCAAAATGGAGATTGCAGTGTTCATCCAACAGTTTCGCTACAGTCAATTTCGCAATTTTAACTTGCATACAAACATAATAAGGCTCGCAAATTAGTCATACGTCTTCTAATTTAGAATTGCATCAGGTAGATCTCATACGGAATTTCACATGATTTTGAATTTGAAACTTTAATAAGCATTTAACAAAGTGCATTTTTCATTGAGATCAAAATTTCCATATCACATGTTATCATTGGAAAATCAGCTCTATAACAAACAAGAAAGATAAACTTTTACTTATCACGTGAACATGACTGTATATAAAACAATGGTTGCGTAAAGTGCATCATGTCGCATAGAAGACGGCGTGCGTCACGGCTCGGAGCCGTCGCGTCGCCGTCACGTGTCGGAAGCGCGCCCATTAGCCCGTCCGCGGCCTGAAGCATCCGGCACGGCAGCGACGGAAAAAGAATGTTATATTTTATCATATGCATATATTTGCATACTAGGTATGTTGCTACCTTTAGCTAGTACTCGTATGTCTAGTGCATAAATACGAAAATTACGTAAAGGAAAGTAACAATTACTTTAGTGCTAGGTTTTGTTTTTTTCTCCTGGTATTTTTACCTATAAGGTTAAATTCGTCCTAATAGGTTTCGGCTGATTGATATTTTGGATTGACTGTTACTTGGCCTCCACAACTCCAAGTGGTGCGAGGTCTTTTTGTTACTAGTAAGCTGGTTTATCTTCTGGAGCACACCAGTAACTCAACCATAGAGTTGAGACTCTGTTACCAGACTTTGAGTCGTTCTATACATCACCATCCAAAATACCTGGTGATGGAAGCTTTAACACTAGGTAGGTACACCCAGTTAATAAATCCCTGCTGCTACTTTCATCAAAATTTTGCATTAAACAGTACCATTCTGTATACAAAATGGTCTCTGCGAAAGCACATCGCAAAAAACACCCAAAAATCCAAAACGTACCTCTTATTTCTAACACCCAAACATGAAACTAAATACAAATAGCTTAATTAAAGAAAAACAACATCTAACCTGACCACATAGCCATAGAGTAAGGGGATATCTCTGGTGGGATAGATCGGCTTACTATCGGTAGGTCACAGCGCCGCATCCTGCGAGATGAGACGAGCCTTCCTGCGCGCGCGCGGTTGCACGCGTCGCCGAGCGCGACGGGGCGAGGCAGCCAAATTATACACCTTAATGCGGTTAATTTAATAAACAAATTAGTGTTGCACTAATTATTTGTTTTGAGTGCCCGGTTGTTTGCGTGCTTTTGCAAGCACCGTGGTCATGGACTAATTGTCCAGCAGGTTTGACCATTAAAGACGGAATCTTGACACATTTTGTGTGAAGCTAAATGTCAAAATTACCTTTAGTAGCCAAGTCAGTCGACACTCTTGCAAATGGTAATGTAAGTGTAGTTGAGTTGTAGTTAATATTAGTAAGTATATTGTCTAAACTTTTTAAATCAAGACTAGCGACTTGGTTTGGTGATGAAACTGATTCTAAAATATCCTTCTTATATTAATAAAAAATAATACCTGAGAAAATAAAAAACTCGCTTTACGAATTATTAAGTCATAGTGCTACTGGTATTATCATTATTTACATAATAAAATATTCGTAACGTTTATTTAATTTATTCTTCCGTAACAAATCACGAGTACTGACCATAAGGTTGACATTCACAAACTATTTTTTTTTCTTGACATCCTGTCAAAAATAAGCAAATTTTTGTCATAATTTATTCATAACTTGATTTATTTTATATTACAAATTACAAAATTAGATGCAAATATGTTAAGGTATGCAAATAAATTAAATATTCCATATCCTGATATGAATTAACATTTTATTTCTATGAATGTTCCATATTTCCCCACTGTCCTCTGCGTTTGCGCATCGGTATAATATTACGGCTAGTGGCCGGACATCGCGCGCACTGCGCATGCGCAATCTCGTTCAAATCCACTAATTTATTATTTCCACATAGGATATTACAGTAACATACATACTTCGCATGTTTTAAGCTTTATCAAAACACATTCTGCTGACATAATCAGTGAAAAATATGACATTATCAGTGACAACGGAAAAATATATAATCTATGTATCAGTCTCCCTTTTTTTAAGGGGGAAAATCATTCAATGACTTCTCTCGCCTTGGGCGAGACGAGAGGGAGTGTCAGACTCTTACTGACTAAAAAACACCCCGTTCCTACTCCTGCTTTTCGAGCCGGAGCCCCGGTAAACCCGCTAGATAGTTCGCAGCTCCGAAATGTATCAGTCTCCCTACAGCTATGTCCAGCTTCTACATCTGAGAAGAGGTTTTGGTCAGCAGTGGCCAGTAATAACCTGTTGATGTATATAAATGCTCCTAAACATGATTAAAGAATACCTATAATAAAGCCTAATATACCTAGAAGACATTATACACACACAACGTCACGCCTTTTATCCCCGAAGGGGCAGGCAGAGGTGCACATTACGGCACGTAATGCCGCTATACAATGTACACCCACTTTTCACCATTTTGTGTTAAAGTCCCATGTAATAGGGGGTGAGCCTATTGCCATATCCTGGACACAATTCCAGACTCCGTGCTACCACTGAGAAATTTTTCGAAAATCCGAAAAAAGCCCAGTAATACTTTGCCCGACCCGGGAATCGAACCCGAGACCCCTTGTTCGGCAGTCACACTTGCGACCACTCGACCAACGAGGCAGTCCTTTATACACTCAACACCTTTCAAAAACAAAATGGCAATAAACAGAAATTATCACGAAGCACTTTGTAACTCACTCTAACAGAGACCTAACATCTCAAAAAAGACATTAAAAGCTGCTAAGAAAGTCTTAAGTCGTTTACCACCGTGACATACACCGTAGATAATCCCCATAACTTTAACTTAATAGTAACTTAAGTTAACTTAAGTTGCTTGACAAAATATGCAATACAAATAAGTGTAATATTAGCATCTGTCAATAGATCAATAGATCGTAAGCTGGATTTTATGTTAATTTTAAAGGCACGCGCCTATTACCGTCCTCAAGCATACATTAAAAGGGCCAGAGTAGGAATATACACATATAATACGACACATCAATAGATATGCAAAATTATACTCCATTTTTATTCATCTGTAGCACGATTTTATAAACGCGGGTCGATGAACTCTTGTATCATCACCAACAATAGTGCGAAAGCCAACACTCAAATTATCTTTTATTATTCAATAACTTGCCTCTTTGAAGTGTTTGGACATTGTAAATCGATGTCTTTTTCATATTCAAATTAGGTCTCAATCGATTAGGTGGTGCATTTGTATGCCTTTGACACGGGTCTATAACTTTGGCTACTATTAACAGTAACTCCTTTCGACACTAGAGCTTTGTGACTTTTTGAATTTCATTCTTCGATTACGCATAACTAACGACCGCGTATAACCTACTTTCGATTCAAAGCTCGATAGTTCAGATTAAGAAATTATTTACATTAAGATATTATCTCGACAATCAACAGAACACATCGATAGCTCCACACTTAATTAAAACACAAAGCGATTGCAATCGAAATGAACACCGTTTCAAAGGTCACTGACCTTATTAGCGGAACACTAACGTTCGCGATTGTACTCTGTGTGTTCTTTTTTCAAATGTAGTTTCAAAGGCATAGTGTTGATACGTAGTTGTGACCATAGACACTGTTTGGCCATACAACAATAAATTATGCTTCTCTATTGTGACTCCATTTATCAAAGATTGTATTGAAAGGGTTTATGACGTAATAATTAAGATGTCGCCTATTTATTGCCGTTTATTGGTTCGCGGTCATGTGGGCGTGGCCTTTGCTTTGTAATTCAAAGAATGTTGTAGTGAAGTGTGGTTATCTATATATTAATACGTGATGCAAAAACTTTGGACCACTTTTTACGATAATTGCGCGGACGTAGGAGCATAAAATTTGGTACACTTATAGTTTATGTGTAGGAGAAGTGCATAGCGCTAATATTTTTCAAAAATAATGCTTATAAAGTACATTAAATCAATAAATAAAACATTACACACACATGCATAGTATCTGATCGTATTTGACAAAACGTCAAAATCGATAGACATTGCGATGATATTCTCACGTCTCATATGAAAAGAGTTTTATAAAAGAGTTTGAATTAAATAAAAATTATCCTTCAACGTACGTTAAGTGGTATTGTAAATTAAATCATATATGGTCGAATTTCGGCCACTAGGCGACCACTAGTAGAAATAATGATTTCACATGATGACGCCAAATTGTCAGTTCCCGCTTTGTACCTTTGGAATGGCTCATCGACTGCAGATTATGAACGATTGCTAACTAAACATTACAGTTTAATATTCTGAAAAGAAATTGGGATTTAAAAAATACTGTTGGTCTCATTGGACATTAATGGTACACCTACACCTATATTGACAACACACACACATCATGTGATTATTAATTAACACATGTTATAGAATAAAAATGCTCTAACTTAAATACATAATGCAGTGTTTTTAATTATGATGTAGTTATTTAAATTCAAAATCAGAACATCGTTTCTAATACACTAATACCAACGCTTAAACTAAAAGTAAAACGTTTAAGTAATAAAAAAAGCTATTTTACTTATTCCTATCGCTACAATACTGAATAGAAATTAATTTTAATCTGTGTTTGGAGTTAAAACAAACACAAAATGTGAACTCACATACAAATGTTACGCCGATATTTTTACTCTAAAAGCAGAATTTTATTTTGCAAGCGACAAGTAAGGCTTCGTTTTATCACGTGGGGAACAAAAGTTTGTTACTCCAAGATTACATCATGGCCGAATAATTTAATCAGACTCGGAAGAAAATAGCCACTGACGTAACTTAAGTAACATTTATTTTAAGATTTAATTAAAGAAAGTCTTCGTGACGAGTGTTAATTTTTCTTCTTACATAATACTTAATGATATACTTACTATACGATGTGAAATACTTACGTAGGTACAGATAAAATAAGCCTCGGACAAGATTCACTGTATGTAAAAGACGCACATTTTGAAATTAGAACACTATAGCGACAGATCACCAGCACATGAAGTTACCCCAAAGTGTCAAAGTTTAATAGATTTTCAATCTTCTCACTTTTCAATAAAGTTGGTTTTGTATTTGTATCTAGTGCCATTAAGAACACAACCATTGATTTAGAAACTTTTTTCTATTTTTTTCTTTATAGTTTTAATTATAAGTTGCCAGTGACAAAAATTACAACTTATTCTTAAAAACTTTTTGGTATAAAATTCCATATTCTCAGCTACCTTACTATAAAAATATAAAGGTAATATCACGTTATAACTTATATCATTAGAACTTAAAACGGGATATTTACCATGTTTATTAGTCTTTGTGAGTTTTCGATATTTCGGCACTGTTGCAAGTGCCATGATCACGGATGAACTCATCAGTTCTTCAGTTCATCCGTGATATTAAACTTATAATGTCACGTTAATCCTACTAAAGAATTATGGTGAAACCAAATCTCATTCTATAACATAAAAATTGTTATGCCGAATTTTCCTAAGCTAAATGTAGAATTTTCCTTTTGCAAGAGTATTGAGTTTTCGCTTTATCACGTGGAGAAGCAAATGTTACCAAAGTTACAAAAATTTCACAGTCTTACTTATTTTTACCTTATTTCAAAGGAAAGGACTTTATGTAACTTATGCAATGTTTCTTTTTGGCTTGGTTACTGAGCGATACGACACCTGGGATATAGTAAGACCACTACTGATGAATGTTTGCGACTCAGAAGTCACTTGATTTATTATAAAAAAAACTGTTTTTTTTAAACTCAAAAATTACATAATAGATACACAAAGACCAGGAAGATACTTTTGAACGTCAAAGCAACAAAAATAATATTAAAAATGTCTGTCGGTTAGTCCTCTAGCTATTTGCTCGTTCTAAAGAGTAGGTTCCTATGCAGAAGAACGAGACAGAAACTCCATAGGTTCTTCAGAAGCTCCTTTTTAATCAGATTCACAATACAATTCTTGGTTACATTGTTTCGATGGCTTTAACTATATGAGAATAATGTAATACTAATATTCAGACAATGAGATAGAAAAGAAAATTATCTTGAGGATCCTAAAAGTCCTAAAACCCTCACAAGCCACTACTGAACTATGGCCCCCCTCTGCATAAGAGTATTTATCATGAGTAGTCGCTTTAGCAACAGTCACGAATACGATATACAAAATTTCAACTTATTCACGAAATGAAGAGGACACTATGAAATGTTTTGCACAGTACAGCATGGCATGTCGGACTCGTTTAAAGTCAGCTTAAGTCTGAGTCAAATATTTAGATGAAAAAATCAACCCAAATGAAATCCTATGTTCATAATACAGAAGTTCATAATCAAAATACAGCGATGGAACGCTTCCTTAAAACAAAACAAAATCCGTTATGGAGAATTTTCAAACAAGAATAGAATTTTTTATTTTGCAAGATGTTCATAAGGTTTCTTGGCAACACGTGGTGTAGAAGGAAAATTACAAAAGTTACCTTATTACATCATAATAAAAAGATTTTAGAAACAGCGGGAAGAAAATAGAACGATTTGTAACATTATGTAATTGTGTGTAATTTTATTTCTGTTGTGAAGCCAGTTTTAGTTGCGACGGGGTCGTGGCTGTGTGCTAATTGTTACGTCGCTTCTTAGTAGTAGGCAACTGTTTGTTTCGTTGGTCATTTACCCCTTTAATTAAATGATCTCATCTGATTGAATAGAATTGAATTTTAATTATTTCATGTTACATTACATATTGCACCTAATATTAAAGGGTTTCAGGCAAAATATTCCCATATTAGTTCGATAATTTCGCCCAAAATTACAAGCAAACATTTTAAACCAATGGGCGTACAAAAGGTACAATATTAGGCCCGCATTTTCTAACAACACGTGCACATATTTCGCAACAAATCATAAATATATAAATAAGTTACATGGTACACCAAATTATTTCTGCCCTGAATAATTTTATACGCATTTTAAAATATCTTTTGAAAACGAACGTGGGATTTACGATGCTGAAACCCGTTCGAAGGGTGGTCTGCCCTTTTGGGCCCTCGAAACCCGTCAAGGGGCCCTGTGGATTCATTTTCTTATATTTTTTTTTCGTCTTGACAACCCCAGCTGGTATAATACGACATGTTATAAATAAAATCGCGATTTTGACCCGTCACGCGGATAAGGGATGCTCAGTAGATTGGCGTACGTTGACTCTATTTGCTTGTGTGAAATTTGGTTTCTTTCTTATTTCTGTGGATGTTAAGGTTCATTTTTGTTTGGCAAGTGTGGTGAGTAACGGTAAATGTAATGTTGTGTGTTGTGCACTATGATTCGACACAGGACGTCCTGCTCGTTTTGCACCAATTATTATTACACCGAACCGGAACAGTTTGAATACGTGAATACGCTGTAAGTTCCTAGAAATAATTATTTTCCTTTGGGTATTACAGCTTCATGATATGAAGGTCTGTCTGTTCAGTTATTTTGTCTCTATTTTAATATTGTAAGTCGCTGCAAGCGTCCTGAATTTCAACTAAATACAAATTACATATTTGAATAATAATACTTTCAGATTTGAATTTCACATCTTTGTTATAATTAAATATGTTGTAGATTTTATTACAGATCGCCAGTATGTGTAACACAAAACTCTTGTCTGGTTGCCTCGCTATTAGTTTAAAGTACTCTAGATATTGATAAATATTTCTCTGTTTTCCGTTTCACAAAAAAGCAACATTTTTAAACACAGCTTAAAACATTACTCACCTGTATGTTATAAAGTTGCTTATACAATATTTTAGATTTTTTTATACGATAACAATTCAATCATTTACATAATCGTAGGTCATACTCAATCCGACCCACACCATACATACATAACCTCACACTTTTCTCCCAGACCGGAGTAGGCAGAGACAATCAAAACCACTAAAATCATACAAACACATTACTCGATACAGGTGATGAAATTCAAACATCCTTTTTACTTCTAGAACCAATAGTACATTCATATACATACATAACATTACTACCTAATGTAACGAGATCAATATAATTGTACTTCTCTTATCTGATGACAAGAAGTATAAGTATAATGTGCATTCATTACACTTATGATATGGGTATCACCAGGCTTCGAACCCTTGGACGGCTACAATTGACAGGTTTGACCATTTATATTTCATTATAATGCAAGGTCATCCTTTGTATACCTTGTAAAGATTGCTGCACTGATAAAAGGAGTGTGTAATTTGTACGTTTAGTTATAAAATGTATTGATAACCATTATACGCAGCCCTATTTGAATTCTAAGGGACTTGCTTCCTAGCTGGTGTATTTTAGTGACAAAAGTGATTATTATTCTTTACTTATTTTAAAATTGACTAACAGACTGCCTCGATGGTCAAGTGGTGACAAGAGCGACTGCCGGATAAGGGGTTTCAGGTTCCATTCCCGGGTCGGGCAAAGCATTGCTGGGCTATTTTCAGCTTTTAAAAAAATCTCAGTAGTACGGAGTCTAGAATTGTGCCCAGTATATAGCACTAGGCTGACCCCCATTACATGGTAGTTAAAAATCGAATCAAGGATGTTGCCCAAACAGGAATAATTATCATTTCTTATGTAAAATAATATTGACAAATTGTTAAAACATCATGTTTGTCCAAATTTATATTATGATTAAGGAAACGTTTTTCAGTACAATGAATCTTTAAACAAACAGCCGTACCTAAATAACACGTTAATTACAACCAATCCCTACAATTACCATCAGCATAATGACCTCTAAAAAACCTGCTTCGCGATTCCTAATTGCAATTCTAGAACCGCAACTGGCTAGTTCTTGGTCGTGGGAACGTCCCGGGCCCCTCGTTGCACCCCACGACGCACCCCACTTGTGAATCACCTTGTAAATGGGCACTGTACTGGTATGTTGAGAAAATATCATGTGATTGGTGTGTGTCGAAGAAAGTTACGATCGTTTTAGGGTTGAAAAAAAATAGGTCATTATTTTCCATTTTTATTTTTATGATTAAATGTTTCTTTCGTTTAGTTTTGTTTGGGTTTTGATTCTTTTTTTTTATTTTTGTTGTAAGTGGTGTGTTATGTTTTTGTACTACGGGTATTAATGAAGATAATATAAGTATTGCTTCTTCAAAATTTCGGTATAATGAACACCAAGATATAAAATAGACCGTATATGCCTCCATCCTTCCAACCATATTGTCGATTGCAAAATAATAAGAAAAAAACAAGTAATCATACTGTCGTTATTTTACAATATTAATTTAAATAGCGCAATACACATCTATGTGCATATGACTATGCATATGATGAAAATGATATATAATTTCTTTGGCGTAATTCCTTTAAACATATTAAAATCGAATGAATGTCAAGTACTCATAAACATATCCATAGAAATTAATAAATTTACGAGTGCAAATGTGAAATAAATTAAAGCTATAACTGCATAAATTATACCAAAAATATACATAACATTAATTCATAACGCAGTCATGTTCGGAAGGGTATGATAATTGGCAAGGAATGACGAACATTTGCATGACAACTAACACAAATATTTACGTAATATTTCGTAAACGTTAATACAAGAAAATTTACATCTGACATTATTATAAAAAAATTGTACGTGCTTTACAAATATCTGAAAATATTTAATACTAAGTATACAAAATTTGCTACACAGCTCCGAATAAGCAATCAAGTGTGAAATGAAATCTAACGAAACTAACGAAATAATAATGCGCAACGTTCGTTATAACGATTTACGAGCGTTAGAATGTCGTAACGTGATAACGGCTCGTTTGGTCTATCGTAATCGTAACGGCGGCTGTCGAACAAAAAACAAACTTCCGATTTGTGAAGCCTTAGATACGGTGTGGCGTTACGTAAAAAAATCGTTTCTCTGAAAATCGTATTTTTTGCGTTATTTTTATACTTTTGTTACAGAATGTTTCATGCGAATTATATCGGTAACGCTTTCATTTGTATGTTTAAATCATAATTACACGTTCAGCGGCGTAATTAAATATTCGTGCAAACCAACCTTTTTATTAATCCACATTAATATCTGATTCCCGGTAATCATAAACCAGTCATCATTTACTGTAATTTAATTTTATGTGGCGTAACTGTAGATTTAAAATAAAATAAACGTGCTTACCTATAAACTTATATACATAGATACCTTCTTCCTCAGACCTGAATAGTGGAACAGAAAGGCAATGTATCAAATAAATATAATGACAACCCTATTGAAGGCCTAACATTACATTCGCTAGGTGGCTCAATAGAGCATTATCCGCACCTAACTTTTTACGACAGATTACTGACAAAACAGCTCAAGTGACCGTTGGTCAACCCTTACGGGCCGTAGACTGAGAAGACCAGTTGCTTCCTTGCCAGAAATTATTGTAATTTAATAACCCTACCGGGTCGAAACCGGTCGCCATTACTAGTCATTCATTCGCGAAACTGACAATTGATCACTTGTCATTTGACGATGCTCTTTTGTTCGGGCAACATAGAAAAATGTTTTGAATCGTAAATTCTCGATATAATGGGAACGTACGTACGTATATTTAGATAGGTATCTACAGTTTTGTACACGTGGTTATGTTTGATTTAAAGATTAGGGGTCGAGTTGGTAGTTGTTACCTATCGTAGGGCTGGACGTTGTCCTAGTTTTTATTATTTAAACTTTACTTACTTATTGTAATGCTAAAGATCTTATCATTTTTCTTTGTTTTTACCACTAATATGGCAAAGAACCTTAGGTGCTACCTGCTGCAAAGCAGTTACTATAGCCTATAGTCATGTAAAAGACCAGAGAAGTTTCTGACTTCTCGCTACTCCTTTTTTTGAGGGGCAAAATCATCCAATAACTTCTCCTACTTTGGGCGAGGTGAGAAGGAGTGTCAGACTCTTACTGTCTAGAAACCACCCCGTTCCTACTCCTGCTTTTCGAGCCGGAGCCCCGGTAAACCCGCTAGGTAGTCCGCTGCTCCAGTCTTGCTATTTCTTGGATAAATATTACAATGATTACCAGAAAGATATTTTTCTAACTTCTCCACATATTCAGCACCATCATCATCAGCCACTGCTGAACAAAGGCCTCCCCCTTAGTCCTCCACGTAGAACGACAAGCCGCCACCTGCATCCACTGGCTCCGCGTATTATAACCCTTTAATCAACCCTTCAAACATAACCCGAACACCATTATCGTAAACATAACACAGCTAATCGCTACGCTAAAGATAAGCAGGTAAGCAGGTAATTCTCGCCCAACTTGTTAATATATCATGTTTAAACATGTCTACTTCTCTAGTTTCCCGGCTTTTCGATTGAAGAACTCGCGCCGAAGTTAGTCGTGTCGGGTATTTCCGAAGGTTCCTTGTACCATGGTGTCGAAGTAATACTGTATAATATGTCAGCTTTCATGTAATCTTAAGTTCTTCGGGAGTTCGCATGAAAGTTGTGTTGCCTATGAGTTGTAAAAGTCGACGTGTTGACTGTTTATGTGTGTGTGTGTATTTTGATTGAATAAGTTGTTGGTTGTTAAAAAATAAGATTTTTTATAAATTGTATTGTTATAAAATAAATAAAAGGGTTGTAATCATCATTATATTGCTTTTGGATGAACCATACAATTTTCTTTTTCTTTTTTGTGAAATCAACTCAAAAGAAGAACAGAAGAAAAGATCAAAAAAAAATCTCACGAAAAAGTGCAAATTAAATAACGTATAGGGTTTTAATATTTTGGAAAAACTTACATTCAAATGTGAACACTTCTCAATAAAAGTCTCATAATTATGGAAAAACCTGAATTAAAATGCAAAGCTATTAGCATTTCAGTTGTGTTAGAGTGGCTAGTACCGCCATCTAGCTGCGCTCAATGCACTTACTTGGATAAACGCACTTACATAGTACGCATAGTAAGGTACAGCACAGTACATAATCTCACGTGTCACATACAATAACAAAGAAAACAAAGGTGTAAGATACCAGTTTTTCCGCCATTTTTGCTGACGCGACCATTTAGGTAATTTTGATTTCAATAAAAAAAATGGTTAATATAAAAATGTTATTGACTAATTTCAATGTATGTAGCCAGGTATGCATATATAGTAATATTTAACAAATTCGTTGGTTACTATAAAAATGTGAACGTCATAGTCCAATGCATACACATAACGTATATTACTAGAACCGTTAATCAGTAATATTCAACAAACTCTAAACAAGTCATTTCTATATTTATTCAAAATTAATCACCACCTAAAGCCACTAATTAACTTTCTCAAACCAAAGTAACTCTTAAGTACAAACACACAAGGAGCACACAAGAGCCCACTACAAGACTACACAAACAACTTGGAAAAACGGTCAATAACACAACTTTTTTGTGCACGGATAATTACTATTTAAAATTGAATGCTACAACAATGGAACATATGATGATACAGGGGTGACCTTGGCTTGATTCATAATGATAAAAAAGGTTCATTTACACTGCAGCCGCTGAATGAAAACTATTGTGGAGTGAGGACATGGCTCGCCCACATGCCTCTACCAACTAACAGGTGTTGCATTGTTATATGCAAATTACGACTTTCGCTCTCATACTATACAATTTTTTAGGGATATTGGACCAGTTTTAACATTTTTGTAGGTTATAAAATTTGTCAGTAATTGTTAGAAATGAAGAGTGATGGTAGCGGAACTGATTGCTGCTTTCTTTGCTATTATCAATGTGTGGACCGAAGTGCGCGTTTATGTGTGTTACAGTAAATATTGTTTTAAAATCACACCTGATTTTTCTAAAAGATGAGAACGATATGTTTTTTGTTTTCATACTAATTGTATTTTTTCAGAGATGAGAACGAAATGTTTTTATGGTATGTTTTTTCATATCGATTGCATCCTAATTAACATTCAATCAACGAGACAGCTAAAACTTAACAAGTGTTTGTCGGAAATCGAACAACCAACTAATGAGGTAGTAGTCTATGAATTTAAGAAAACTGTAAAAATATAGCTGTACAATAACCATTTTCTTCTCTTTTTTATATTATTTTTAATCCTTATCCCATAATACTAGGGGTTGATTCAATATGTTCTTTCACTCTCCCCTATCAGACACCATCACATCACACACTCCCTACATATCATACCTCCAAACATTACATCCATCACCATCCTAAGCCCTTAATTACAATAAAAAAATCCTCTTCATTTGACCATAAAGATTCATGACGTAATCAAATTAATGTAAATATTATGATTCTGCAAAAATAACGAAGAAAAAACCGCTTTTCGAAATAACAGTTTTTTACAACGATATATGTTAGCTGAGTCACTATTTATGTATCATTAGCACATGTAACGTTACGATTGTGTTTATATGATGGGATAGACAGATATGTGTAGTATGTGTACTGAGTTATCAATATTGACCTTCTTATTTAGAGGTTATGGACCTCTTATTTTGCAATGTTTCTTTTCCGTATCATCAGTAAAGGAATCCCATGAGAACTCTTACCAAACTACAAAACCAAACATATGTTACACTTATTTCCTACATGCAACATGAGAATCCCCCTGATCTACAGTCGCTTGATCAAAGAGGCTATGCAATAAATGTCATTATTTGGGTTGTAATAAACAAATGAAACTCATTTATTGTTTATATTTAGATGTATCAGACAATCTAAAAAGAACTGTAATAGGCACAACCTACATTCCACATTTACCTAAGCGTTCAGACTTTAGCGTCCCAACGTCTGGCAATACAATATTAATAGATTAACAAGATAACCCAATGCGAATAAACAACACTAGGCTTGCAATTATTCATATTACGAAGCCGTTTGTCCAGACACAACCTGGCTACAAAAACCAAACCTGTTTACGATTCCAGACACATAGATAAATCGTTCCCAACACTATTCAAGTCAAAACTAGTGTAGTAACTGACAAACGGCTTGTTAATCGCCTTTGTTACTCGATATAATGTCTTGTATCGATATAAAAGGATTCAGGAACATAAAATCGGTGCACTTGCATGAATTTTGGGGTCATTTTAAACAAATACAGTTTACATTTATATCGGTTGAATGTCACGTCACTTTTGACAAGTAGTGTTGTGCATTGTGAATAAAAGAAGTTGGTTTTTTTTCACAGAAACTGGTTTTTTGCATTGAGGAAACAGTTGGATAGATAATTCCATTTTCTCGGTGACAAAAATCGTTTAGTTGACCGTTAACCGGAATTCTTGTTTCGTGTCGCAATGTAGGTTATAACCATGTAGTTATTTATAGGGAAAAAATGATCCAAATTGATTTTAATACTTCAATATAATGGACAAAAATAGTTTATATTATTTTGAAGAAGTATAATCATTTTTCAAGTACGTGTTTCAGCCTAATAGATTATTCGAACAAAGACACAGGATGTTTTATTACTGTCTAAACGATAATGTAATCTGTATCATCACGTTTAAATCGCTATTTCACATAACACATGCAGGGAGAGAAGTTGTGGTAACAATTACGGTATAATTTCTACTCTAATTATTATAAAACCAAATACCACACAAATATTAATTTGCCAGAATCTGTGTTTCCTGAAGGGTAACCTGGGTGCCTTCAAATCTCGAGGGAATAGCTTGCTAGTCAAAGACAAAGCATTTATTTCAATTAATCCTTAATTAGGCACTTTTGAAACGTAAAATTGATTTGTCCATAAGTCTGTCTGTCAGTGAAGCTAGGTGTTCACTACTTATGGGCAGACGTGCTTCATCGTAGGCCGCATCGTCGCTTACCATCCGAACCAGGCGAGATAGCCAAGCGGCTACCTATTACTAATAAAAAAAAAACAGTGCCCAGTAACTCGTGGCCGTCCTCCAAATGACGTAGGTTTGATCAGTTGTGATCTAAATACACAAATACATAGGTACATATACATGTGTATAACGCACAGGGTATGTGGGGACAGGTGGTACCTATGTTTACTTTCAATCGGCTTTACACTGCTTTAGTTCATGCTAGTTGAGATTTTTAAAAGATTTTCCTTATGTTTTTGTTCTAAGTTGCATTAGTGTATTTTCTTTTTTGTTCTTGCGTAGATGATACTAGGATTCGTTTAGGTTGACTAATTGAGACTCTATGTAGGAATAATAAGAATAACAAAATATTTTTTTTTACTTTTTCGACAGACAATTCAAATCGACGTTCCAAAAATACCTAATTAAAAATTAATTGAAATAAACGCTTTGATTTTGACTCTGCGTCCAATGTACTCAGAAAAACAAAACTCCAAGACAAATAATTACCCAGTTATTAGCGAAGATTTAAGACGGAATATTAAAAAACAATTTGTGAGAGAAAACGAAACACATTATAAAGTCTACCGGCAACATTGCACCGTCATTGTTCTGCGTACACTGGAAATAGAATTTCACAAACGTCAATTAATATTAATAGACACCTTAACCGAAAATTTTGGGTAAAAAAACCGCGGGTCTCTAACACCGGCTCTTGTTTTTATTATATGCCATCAAAATTGTGGTTCCGCGAATTGATGTCTGACTTGCAGATAGAAATAGAGACCAAAATGCCTTGATACTTAATACTAAACCAATCGAAATCTCTCATTAAAGATACCGATGTCCTTAGAGAGCAGATTATATTTACGTTGCGTAAAACTACAGACAAAAAGCTATGAAGACTTGATGCTAACCACAAATTAGTTTAGAAAAGGCCAGGAGAAAGGAATTACTCGATTGATGATACTATATTGGTGGACTTTATAATCCAAACATGGATTAACAATATATCCATTGAAATGCATTTTATAAACACTAATCAACCTAACACTAGTAACAACATATTTTAATAAGTCAAAGAACCTTGGTGCCTTGTTAAACGTAATTTTAAAGAAGGAAAAATTAATTGGTTTCACATATTTTATAAGGAACCTTCAAACGTTTGTAGAACGTTCATGGGTCTTTATAATCGTTCGGTTGTGACCTCAGCAGACGGCGCGGTCGAATCCTCGAAATTAAAAAATGCTCACTCATCATCAATCAAACGGGCTCGATTCCATCAATATAATTTACTTTTTGTAGTTTTTACCCGAAAGCGCCCTCCGTGACTCGCAACTTGGACCCGCCAGGTACGAACGGTGTAACTCCAATAATAAGTTCTGCCACGTGTACCCAAAGTAATACCTAAAATCCATTTCTGTAATTGATTTCTATTTCGAATTGAAAGTGTTATTTCTAATCACTTTTAATGTTTAATCCTTTTACTTCTTAAGAAATGTTTGTATTGATTTTGTTCCCTTTATTTTCAAGTTTTTGAAACGGGGTGAACTGCTTTTTCCAGAACGGATGTTTTAGCTGAATAGCCTGTATATTTCTGGCCTACTAATTATTAATAGACTAATAGAAAATGATTGATTGAAATGTCTCACATGTCAGATATTATTGAAGGTTTCAGACTGCAATAGAAAAAAATATTTAGAGAATAACCTAAAACATAAACATATAAAACTTCTGTCCTTCACTTCTTCATTGACAGCCCTAAAACTTAATCGGAACACAAAAAAAACCTAAACCGATGTCTCCAAAATAACGAATTAAACTTACCAGACGATGTATTGTGAAAATGTGTTCGTTGGATTGGATCTATGTAACTCATTGGTGCGTTGTACGCTGATCTCGTAGTGGTGACATGTCGAAACCGTTTCGGCCATGGCGTTGCCAGTAATCGGTTTTCTCCAATAAACGCCGATTAGACTCGCTGGCGTCAGCACGCCCGGGACCAGCCCGATACTGTCGGGCGCAACACTATTTTGTTTATTAACGCCCGCTATTGGTACTAGTGCTTTCAATATGTCGAACCTCAATATAGCAGGGCTGCTAGGTATTGTTTTTACTTTTTTTAGTGATGTAGCTTAATCGATTTTTGTTATAACATGGCGGGTAAAAAATCGAATCAATTTTTACTGTGAATTGATTTAACGGTTTTAGTTAGCTGAGCCCATAATATAAATATAGCTATCAACTAAATAATAAGAGAAATTGTAAAATATATTTGTATTATAAAAAAAAAATGATGGAAAACAAAATAATATTACTTCTACAAAGGGCTAAAAGAAAAGAATGAAAATATCAAAAGCATTTTGTTATCGAGTATACACGCTCTGGTCGTGACCAGACGGCGATTTCAATTATTATCTAGAAGTCGTTTCACGAGCTCGCACTGCAGCACTTTTAATCATTCTCTTATCCTACTTTTAATAAGAATACCGTTTTTCGTGGAATAATACAACAGCTTATTTTCCCGTACCAATTAAACTTCAGTTACTAGGTAACAAACAACCTTTGGTCACAAGGACGTGGAACAAAAAACCGCATCTTATGGCCATCGTTAGCCGACAAAAACGTAAAAACTTGCAAGCATACGTCACAAAAATTATCATGGACGAAGTTTGTTTACACTGTATTGGGAATAAAAAAGATTATTTCTACTTTACACCTCATCTTGTAGTAAAAAACACAACATTCCATCTGTCTTCTCTAAGCCTTCCAAAACGATAAATAAACACTAGTCGGGCTCTCGTGTGGAGTAACGCTCAGAGTGCTATTATTGAAGTGCTCGCTAGCATGTCGAGCGGACTGTTTCAAGTTTGTTTTGATATTTCAAGTGCATCAAATTGAAGGATATTTTAATCTAAATTTAGGTATGTCTGATGTAAATAATCGGACGAATACATTTTCGTACGTTATAAGAAAATATTAGGAGATACGAATTCTGTATCGCTTTACATTGAAGTTTAAACAAGATGCTACTACCCATAATCTTATTAAAACCAATCCTCTTAACCATCCCTAGCTCGATACCTCTTAGCCTTCCGATCTACAGCTGCTAAGGTCCTTACCATCAACAAAGTGACTTACTCTCAACTAACAAAATACGGTATAGCGGCGCGAAGTCGGCCCGAGGTGACGGCTCGGCTCAAAGCTTCGACAGGCGTCCAGCACGGCTCATAATTAAGAACGGTGACTGTTGAAAAATGGCTGCCGCCCCCGGCCCGCCGTGAATAATCGTTGTAATTACGATTCGGAATAATTTCCAGCCAGTCATAGCGATGCTATCGGTAGGTGTCGACGGCTCGTTACGCGCACGCACTGAAATCACTACATTCGTGGAATTGCGATTTTCTTTGGTAATAGGACCTTTGTTTTGGCTATTGGAAAGTCTGTTTCTGTTTGCTGGATTTTTTTGGTTGTTAGACTGTCTCTTCTGACTATCGTATTCAGCTTGGTTCTTGCCTTTTGCCAGCTGCTATGGATTAAGTCTGTTGAGTTGAGTTTGATTAAATAGACAATGTTTACGTTGTTATTACTCCCTTTTCCCCTATCTCTTTATCAAAGATTTGTAATTTATTTTCGAAACATATCACATAAGTACCGTTAAGCTAAAGTCACTCGTAAAAAACCGTATAAGAAAACGTTACAACTTCAAAGTTATCATTTAACTAAACGAACAAACTGGTTTATTCATAGATACATAGTTATAGGTATATAGGTAGATATGTATAAGATGTAAATCATAATATTATCACATAATAAATACATTAGAGAACAGGTCGTAAACGTCGATACATAACAACAACAGTTGCGTTACAATAGCACATTTCGTTCAGTAACATAATTCTGCACATAATTTGTCATTAAGTTGACATTTTTACGACGATTGTACATTATCTAATTAGTGTTTTAATTATTTTCGTCTTGGGAGTCTATCGTGATTGTCATATACATATCTACTATACTCACAAACATAATGATTTCTAGTTTTTATAATAACTATCATAAGATATACTAAATAAATGGAGAAAAGCTCTACTAGTTTCGAGTTACAGAGGGATTTTTCATCATGAGCAGCGTGCACAGACGCAACGTCGCGCAACTTACTGCATCTTTATAAACATTCCATCTTATTGATAAACAGTCCAGAAACTAATAGAGCTTTTCTCTATTAATTTACGTGAGTAAACCGTGAGTTTTAGTCTCTTTGTAATAAGAGGTGTAAAGGACACACTAGGCAAAAGCCCTTATTTTGAGATGGTAGCATAATCATCATCTTCGTGACACAAGTCAAAAGAAAGGCTTCCCCCAATTAATTCCAAATCTGGGAGTTTTAAACTATATGTATCCAGTGGCTGCATTCGATATTCATCAAGTACGTGTAATTACTTCGAATTCATTAAGTCATACGTTATTATTCAACCTGCAATCACATTTTTCAACTCAACCAAACAACAGTTACCTTTTAAAACTACTATAAGCCGATCTAAATCCAAACATAATTTTCACATTAACTTCAAAACTATATTCGATTACAATGGTAATTTATTTTCCATTGACACAAGCAACTTTAGACATTAATCCCTGAGCAGTTAAGCTGCTTTCATTGTAGCAGTTTGAAGTTCAGAGGTCGTAGTACAGTGCAATAGTAAATAATTACTGGTTACTTAATATTTGACTTCAATCAGCGTGAGGAGTCTCCTTCAAGTGACTTCGTGACAGCTGGTGATAGTAGTCTGTCCTCTATGCTTATATGGATAAAGGTGAAAATTGTTTGTTTATTTAAAGGTTTATAAACATTTAGCGACCTACCTATAGTACATATAATTTTAATTATTTTTGAGAATAATTTTCTAACTTAAACATCGTCACAACAAATCGTCGTCACATCATCAGATAAAACTTCTGCAATAGGTGACCAAGAAACCAGCTGGCCAACGTGCTGTGCTACATGACGTAGACTCGATTCCCACACGGCACAATTATTCTCTGTGTGATCTACAAATTATTTTAGGTCTGGTGGTCTGATTGTAATGTAACTGAAACTATATGTTTGTAACGAAGGATAAAATCCTAGATTGAGGCCATATTTAAAAACAGTTTTGTTTATCACTCCTTCTAAAGCTACTAAGGTCTCATACACATACAGAAATATCCTACAATCTAGATATATAGATAACGTAATAATCTATTAATCCAATCCTTTCACTAATTGCTTCAGACTAAGCTCGTAGGTCGTAGGCGTGTCGGTTGCGCCACGTCGTCGTGGGCCGATTTAATTAGCTGTAAATACTTTTTTTTTTATTACGTCATCAACACAGCCTCCATTACAATGCTGTTTACCAGTTACGGCTCTCAAAATTGTTTTTGGAGTTCCGTATCGAACGGTTTATTAGGGTAGGTACTAGTAATATCAGAGAATCTTGTATCTTTTTATAAATCTAAGCTAATTTGGCTTCAGATACAATGTTTGTTTTGACTGAAAAGGTAATATAATTGATAATTGCGTTGTTGATCAAGTGGTCGCTTAAGTAACTGTCTGGTCTCAGGTTCGATTCCCCAGTCGGGTAAAGTATTATGGAGATTTTTCGAAAACATTGGAATCTGAAAATTAGCTCAATGTACGACATTAGGCTCTTCCTCCAAAGTGGATGGTAATCGAAAAGTGCACCTCTGCTTACTCGTTCGGGCATTAAGAGGCGTGACGTTTTGCTATGTAGTTTTTCGATGAGTTTTTCATCATACGGAACCCCAAGTATAACGCCGACTTGAACGTTTTTGTTTTTTTTTATTTTTATCTTTTAATTCGACGCGGAAAATGATTCCCGTAATTAAATTGATGAGATGAAAAAGTTCGATAAACATTTTCGGTGTTGGCTATGTTCATTTTTTAAGGTAGTACCTAATTATTTTTAAATAAATCATCAATATTTTAATAATTATGGTTATGGCATAAAAAGTTAGGTACAGGTGGAATAAACAAAACAACATTCGTAGGTTTATGTACCTACTGCCACTGCCTTTTAGGTTCAAATTCATTCGGACTTCATGAAGGTGAAGAAGTGGTGGTTACTCCGTCTTGATCGTCCACAGGATCTGCTACTCCAATGCTAGATAATTATATGTCTCTTCTCGTGGGTATCGACTAACAGACTACTCATTTAATAGAGGTCTTTATCATGACATCGATCTCTATAAAACCTATTACTGAGATTATGGAAAAAAATAACTTTTCCTAAGTCTGAGAGAGACATATGCTTCGGCACGAATGGGCCGGCTTGACCGGAGTGATACCACGGCTTTACAGAAAACCCACGTGAAACAGCGCTTGCGTTGTGTCAATTTACCGGAGGTACAATTACCCCCCAAATCTTTCTAATGCCTGATTCCCCAATAATCCATACATCTTAACCTCCAAATATCCGACCACGCCTTTGGTGTTTCGGGTGTCCATGGGCGACAGTGACGGCTTATACCGTGAAAAAAGTGTTAATAAGGCTCATATTCCAGCATTGTCCTATCACGACCTATTGATGATTTCATTGAATTTCATACCTAAATCGAAAACCAACAAAAACAAACTGCGGTTTCTACCTAACTAAGTACTTACCTCCAAATCACATGCATAAATAACCTGATGACGTAATCAATATTTACGATTAAAAAAATTTCGACCATATTATTATTGGCCAGTGACATTAAGTGGACAGCCAACTGCTTCGTGGTACCTACTGAACATCACCGACTTTTGAACTTAGACCTCTCATGACAGCCATTATGCAAAGACTTCTTGCAATAAGCGCAACCTTTGAACGATCAACTGTCTTTCTACCACTTTCACATAAGTAAATTGAAATGGGGAAATTGAAAGGTATATTATAATGACAATCATTATATAGTCGCTGTTTGATTCTGACCTTTGATTCTTAAACTTCAGTAGTACCTAGGGACCACAACCTGTAGGGTACTGTAGAAGTACCAGTTTTATCTACCCCAATATGTCTGCTGTTCTGCTCTCCTAGATACTTGGATTGAATATCCTTCTTAATCACATAAATACTATTATTTTTGTAATATTCCTTTAAATTCTGTGTTTTATTTAATCTAATCACTCAGGGACTTTCATCATTTTCTTTAGAACCCCCAAATAATCTTAAAGAAGAACAGTATAATATTCTGGATAAACTTCAAACACTTTGTTCCTCTCTTAAAAAGACCAATCGATTCAAGTTCTCATTTAACTCTTTAAAAAAATCTAAAACCTTCAATTACCTCATACGTACTGCACAAATCGCATAATTTGGAACGAAACACACGCGATTTGGCGACACGCATCAAAATTATACCGTGGAGATTACCTCTAACCCGTCGACACGATACTAATGTGGCCGGGGAACTAATCGAGCCAGCCTGATGGATGACAAAGCTAATTGCCGACGTCGCGACTCAAAACACATTACACACGATTTTTCATTATTTATTCTGGACAAGCAACAGTTCTTGTAATCGAAGCTATTACAGCGTTTTTCGAGATGTTGTGACGACTAGATCGGGTATGGCTTTTTTTTTGGAATAAGCCATTACAGGCGGATCACCTGATGGTAAGCAATCGCCGCCGCCTATGGACACTCGAAACACCAGAGGCGTTACAAGTGCGTTGCCGCCCTTTTAGGGGTTAGGAGTTAAGAGTTTTTGGGAAGATTGGGAAGGGAGGTAATTGGGCCTCCGGTAAACTCACTCACACAACGAAACACAACACAAGCGTTGTTTCACGTCGGTTTTCTGTGAGGCCGTGGTATCACTCCGGTCGAGCCGGCCCATTCGTGCTGAAGCATGATTCTCCCACACTTATTTAGTTTATGTTTTGTTTATCAGCTATTGACAATCTGCTGCTTTATTGTAGACATCCTCTTTGCGTGTTTGCCATAATCATATCACGAATCAAGTATGTACGTATAACATAAGCTTTATTCAATTAACCATTGATAATTTAAATAAAATATTAGCAGCTAATTTTCCTTGAATTAGGTATGTTTCAGGTACGTGGCTTTTTTGTTGTAATATCTCAAGTCCTAATGCGGTTGATGGGATTTTCATCATAGTTTTTACCATACACAAAACAATGTCTGCAAATTAAATAGGTACTTTAGACCACAATGATTTAAACATTTATTTTACAAGTTACTTAAAGTAAAAAATATCTAATTACATAATGGTTCACGAGAAATGGGTACAGATACGCCTATTAAGCAATTACAAAAATCATAAAACAATTTAGAAAAACTACTCCGTAAACATTAAAACGGACAGACAGACAATAAAACAAACAAACAAACAATAGGTACGCAGTTACGTTACCACTTCCAGCCGATCTAAGTCATTGTTCACAAAATCAGGTAGCGTCAGCCGTCTACAGTTATTAAGCTGGTAATTTAAAATGTAGACTTATTTTAATTGAGTTATACACTTGAAGCAACCTATTAAATTTTGTTACGTTTTAACACATATTTTATGTCTAAATTAATTGGTGTAATAAACGTTAGGATATGAGTTATATTGAACATTTGAACGCTAATTGCTCGCCTATTCAACACTTCATAAATATATTAAGTTATTCTATGAGAACAATGGCTGTAAAAATATAAATCAATTACTTTATGCTTAATAGATTGAATTAGTTTGTAATTCAAGTTTTATTCGCTTTTTTCTATTTCAGTACGAATTGATAGCTCTAGTAAAACGTGCTAGGAATTATTTTTAGACATTTCACTACTCTATCTCACGTCTTAGGAGATGAGTGGATATCGTATCGTTGACACATTTTTTTGCTATGCTATGAAAAAACACTTGATCTTTTTCTAGAGTTACTTCCCAGGTTATCTGGAGCTTCATTATTCGCACTTGTATCGGAATAATAGGCCGATGAAGCAACTGACTTACAATCACTATAATGAAAGCAATTTTCTAGACACAATCGACTCATAGACCCTGTAATAGGAACAATGTAGATTACCTATGTAAAATAGTTTAGCCTAAATACCTAGTTAACCTAAGCCTCTATTCCTTAATCTCCTTCTAACATAAACACTCCTTCACCTTGACCGCTGACCTCCCACAATAATAGGATATGAAATACAAAAACAAATTCACAAAACGACCCATAATACCTTTGATTAGCGCATTGAAATGAGAACAAACACCTCAAGATTACTATGATATAGATATAAGACGCTTTGAACAACAAAAAGAATAAGACTAAACACGAAACAAAACTAGAAACACTACAAAGTAATTGAAAACAAATAACACACGGCTAAGACAACTTTAATAATGTGACATTCTACATGATTACATGTCAAGTTAAACAATACGTTCTCACGGGTTAATGAACGTGAATTTTGGACATGTGCGTAATAATTTAATGATATTCAGACACATTGTACACGTGAAAGTAAATCATTCCCACACTCCTGTTGAAGAAACTAATCATTTTATTAAATGAAACGTGTAGTTGGGAAACGTGAGCGCCATTTTTCCACGCGTTCCAATTTCAATTATTTTCGAATTGCTCGTTTAATGCAGTTTTTTTTTTTCAATCTACTCCGATGATATCAATCCTCTTTTTAATCTCTTTGTATAAAAACTTGTTGCTAATAGTTTGTGGATAAAGCTGCCTGGTGGCAACTGACTGCCAATGTCTATCAAAAATTCGAGAGTTGTTGAATCAGACGAGTGAATAAGTGGATATTATTGATCAGCCAGCTCGGCGCTAAGTGGCCCAGTGCTGACATCCTGCAAAAGGCTGCCTAGGGAGAGTTGGGGCAGATCGAATACCCTCTGTATACGCCACATTTAAAAACATTCAACAATTATTGGTAAACAATCAGAATTCCGTCTTAACAATGCATAATATCTAAAAGTTTCTCTAAAAATAAAACTTAAAACACATCAAAGGAACGAAAAATACGGAAAGCAAATTCATTTCCTCAATGAAATACGATGACAATTTTTGTTCACTCCATAAAGATACCATAAACCAATAGCGTCGCAAAAGAAATGAAAAAGCAAAGAACATTTCTCACAGGGCAAGTGAATTTCAACTGTGACGTCGTTAATAAGTCAAATGTGAAATATTGGTCGATATTCGAATGGCGATGAGTGGCGACCTCGCTTCCGAAAACCATCACAGTGTCGACCACAGCAGAAACAAAAAGGTACACGCCGCCGGCGCGCTTCCGATTGCACTGCCAACGCTGAAAAATTACATGAACAACCCCCAACAAGGCGGGTTAATATATTACTGGTGCTCTCGCATTCGGTAGGGTTTTACCTGATGTTCTTTTTGTGAAATTCTAATTTTATCGACTGTGCTCCCGGTTTTTCTAGCTCTCGGTGATATAGCAACTTCACTACTATGTGTATCGAGTCTTGCTTTATTCGAGCCCGCTTGTTGATAGTTTCAAATAGGGTTTTAGAAATCATCGCTCGGTATTATTGTGTATTTGATTGACACTTAACGCTCTACTAACAATTGAACATAACAAAGCCCTAAAGTTTCGTAACGGTATAAACGAAATGTAGAATTACTACATTTCTTGCGAGGCAGCGTCAGATTAATGTTTTAATATCTGATGTAGTTTATAACGTTGTCAAATCAGGATGAGACGTCGGACATAATGGATGATGATAGCTGGCAAAACCTGAATGCAATTTTTCAATGAGCGTTAATGTTTGCCGTCACGGAGTGTCGGAGAAGCCTAATGAGTTTGTGTACCACAAATCTTTCGTAAATGGGTGCACTGATTTTTTTTAAGTAATCACGCCACACCTTGGGACGTCCTTCAGCCTTCTGAGAAGCGAGCATGACTGTAGAAAAAACCTCGACAATTAGGTGCAAGTTTACTGTCGTAAATATTACAACGTTCGGGGAACGGAACATGGACTTTCTTTTGTTTCGCACGCATCACTCCCGGAGCGAGCCGAATCGTGGCGACACGGACTTGTTAGCTAGCGGGCACATGTTTTGACAATGTATTTCAACACAATATTTTTGGACCATAAATCTGTAGTGGTCACAGCTGCGATAATACTGACTACACGTCCTAGACTCCATTTGCAGGACAGAAAAAGCACCTATTATTGTGATTTCAGCTGGAGCGTGTCTAGCTAAGTACAATACTTATTGATGACAAAACACAAGAAGCGCCACATACTAATTCACACAACATCGACTTGTCCTACGTCTATTGACAAAAGTAATGATGCCATATCGGCGCCTAGTATTAGACTCATTTTTAAGGGGGGAAAATCATCCAATGACTTCTCTTGCCTTAGGCGAGGCGACAGGGAATGTCAGACTCCTACTGACTAAAAACCGTCCCGTTCCCACTCCTGCTTTTCAAGCCGGAGCCCCGGTAAACTCGCTAGGTAGTCCGCAGCTCCGGATCAAGTATAAGACCCTAACCACCTACATCTTTATATATATAATTCTTCTGTACGTGTGTATGTCACTGAACTTCTCTTAAACGAGTGGACCGATTTTGATGAACTTTTTTGTGTGTGTTCAAGGGGATCTGAGAATGGTTTAGATTCACAATTTTGTCCGCTGGACAATGTTTTTTTAATTAGTTTTTAATTTATTAGTAGTTGTTGATTTTGGAATGTTTTACATTGGATCCGACAGACGGCGCTACCATCGCAGTGTCAAATATTAATGACGTTAGATATTGTCATAACATTGTCATAACATTTGAATAACAATTTTCATCAAAAAGGTCCAGAATGTTTTAGCTTATTAAAAAAAGTTTAAAATTTTCAAATTAAAGACGTGTAGACAGGACAACGTCTGTCGGGTCCGCTAGTAGAAATATATTATCATTATAACCAGAAAATCAAAAACTGACTTTACAATACAATTCGAAAAAATCTCTTCAATAACTATCGCTACATACAATAAGGAGACTCGTACGCACAACATCGTGCACTAACATTGTAACACATGTGTAAATACTGAACACTAATGCCCACGGTAAAACATTTAACAGTCAGCTATAACAACTGGTTATTTTAATGTCCTCCAATTACAGAGTGCTCTCAGTTAACGATTTCGCTGGGCATTAACTATTACAATTTTATGTTTGAGACGGACGAAACGCGAAATTCTTAATATTTAAACGTTTACAGAGCATGCTGTTAATGTAACTATGTAAATGTATTAAGATTTTAAATATGAGTAAAGATTGCTTGTTGGTCGAGTGGTCATAAGTGCGACTGACGACTAAGGGATCCTAGGTTTGACTCGCAGATCGAGCAAGCTATTGCTAGAGTTTTCTAGCATGGAGTCTAGATTTACGGCCGATAGGTTCAACCTATGAAATGTAATGTGACACACCTGATGAAAAGTAGGTGCTACCATGTGACATATTATATTAACATAGTTTATCAAATTACAATTAAACTGTTCTTTTTATTAAACCATTTTCATCACTTGAAATTGTATTAAAATTATAAAAAAAGAAAGAAATAATAAAACGTTATCTTAAAGCAATCACTATCGAATTAACGTTTAGAAAGGGGTTTATTTCATTGCTTTAACTTTTTTTTCAAAAAGGAAGGAATGTCTATCGCCAAATCTATATTTATCCAAGGTATTTATCAGAGCAGAGGTCAACATCCCGATGTATCACACAACAGAGTAGGTCAGTGTCGTATTCAATCCTACCGTCACATACCGAGCTTCCCTTTTTCTGCACTTTCGTCCACCTTGGTGACTTACGAATTTTATTATCTATGGCTTAAAATGATATATGGCCGCTCTTAACTGGGGAATCATAAAATATTTTCTGTTTGTGAAATATTTCTGAAGCAATAAAGCAATAATTCACTACGGGACTACGGGGAAGACGATGGCCTTTATTTGCTGTCATAAATGTTCTGTTTATGGTGTACTTTTTTGCTGGTTGTACCGAAGCCGGCCGAGGGATGCACATAAACCTCGCGCTCTATCATTACGTACCTGTCCTCAGGTTTAACACTTAAACGTGTGTCTAAAGAAAGCTATTGCTTTAATTTCATATGTTTTATAGTATTCAATGTCAATATTTCCAGCGTTGAGGTTATCCAACTCACAATTTATGTAGGATCACGTTCCTCCGGTGTTCGGGTCCTTCGGGGACAAAGCTATTAATCGGTAACTAAATGCAGTAGTGCCGGCTAACGTCGCACATGACGTGTTAGTTTTGGTTTCAAACCATATTGGCGATTAAAGTTAAGCCTTTCAAACATCGCGACGACGTGTGCCTTAAAAGTCGAACCTTTGAATGACTACAAATCATAAAAATTCCAAATGAAAAACTTGATTACACTTTATCCGACCCGGAAGTACATATAACGAAGGACATTCTCTTGCTTACATCCTTTGATACTTTAAACAAGAAACGATGTTTGGAGTATTCAATGTTTTCCTTTTACTTGAAAACTTTATTTGAAGTTCAGTGAGCTCAACTTCAGTACAATACAAGACACAAGCCAGTTACAGAAACATTTTAGATCGAAACCTGGCACGAAGCCTTCCGAACCCCTTCACATCCGCTTTAATTGGTACCCTCATTGATCATAGCAGATCATTCGTTCTCGTCAACTAAATCAGAACTGACATGGACGCGTCAATTCGTGCGTCGGCGTTTCACACGAGTGTGAAACTTAGGAAGTGTCGACGGGGGGCTCCATTAGTCAGCGTGATTAGTTCTCGAGAGCGTTAATGTTTCAATGAGATGAATAATCGCCGGCAACAGTGACAAATGCGCTTCGGTCTTTGCGCGCACGCACCTGACTCCCCCCACAAACGCGCCGCGCCATCACTCAGCATCACTATGTTATACGTACCAGATGAAGAGATTTATATTTATTAATGTTAGTGCCCCCAACGTTTTTGTTACTTTATGGACTCGCACGGAATGAGTTTCATTAGCTCATGCTACACCTCACATAAATGACGCGCATAAAATAAACGTAACTCGAAAGTGACTGTTGGACGGAATAGCCGATAAGTGTGAAAGCAAAAGTGAAATAAACGCGGGTCCGAGATTTTTATTAAGTTTTATGGTCACTCTGTCTATTGATAAATGACTCGGCTTACGTATTCAGAGTCAAGGGTTAAAGTCGGCTGCGATCTAGAGTCGGGATCTTTTTCCAATTCTCATATCGATTTTTTTTATCGAAGTGTGGCGGGATATCGATGTGTGTCACTTTACTATGATTTAACATTGATTGGGTCCTTTGAGTTGCGCCGACTGTGCGTCAACGAGATTTACAACTGAGCCGATAGCTACCGCGAGTGTTATTGCGCTAAAATATTCGTATGAACGTATGAAGCACTCGAATGATATACAGTTTCCGAGAAGCCGGGACGTTAAGACCTTGCGGAGGAAATTATGGCAGGATTAGTTTCTAGACCTGTGATGTGGAGGATTTAGTGTGGGGAGCTGTTTGTAGGTACAAATATAGAGACGACGTGTACTGTACGTGTTTGTTACGTACTTACATGACGTAAAATGTCGAGAGTGCTTATGTTTTTATATACTTCCTATTACATATATCATTTTTACTTTGTTTCGGAATACAACTTCGCCATATCTTTAATGAATAGTTAAACAATACAATTTATTCACATGCATATACCCCGAAAAATTTAATAATTTTTACACAAACAAGTAAATTAAAATATTATAAAATGTAGGTTTATTTATAAACAAAAATATCTAGTTTATTTCAAAAAATATTTTCGATTAGTCGCAATAGTTTAAATCATTCGTCCGTCATGCGCGACAAGCCAGGCGATCCGACCGGCCGCGCCGAACGCGCCGAACGCGCCGAACGCGCCGACCGAAGATCGACCATAAATCAAAACATTCGTGTTTGTGATTAATCAAACAGACCCAAGAATACACCTTGAGGTTCATATTTACCTACACGTACCTGTCAGGTGTAATATTAACAGGTATAAAAGTATTCCTTTTATATTTCATTAGCCGAAGAATTTCGACCGACATCGCCGGTTGGTACTTAGCTCAAAACATGACTAATGGTTGCACCTATGATATCAAATCCATTTCAATCGTTTGATTGAATCATTGTGTCGTTTTGCAACGCCAATATTATGGTGAAACAGTTTTTACTTTCACCAAAATATTTCTGATTGTATGCAAAATTAAATTTTATTAACTGTATATTCCGATGTGTATCTGTGGCGATACTCATCCAAATCGTCACGTATGACTAAAAAACCACACAAACTTGTGTTACAGTTATCAACCGCAAAAATCGTAATCTTTTTTCCTCACATTAATTACTTTCTAAATCATTTAATACAATTTCGTAACGTCGGAGTGTGGTCAGTGCGGTGGGCAAGCAGCGCAGGCGCATGCCACACAACACGATGATGTAGCGATTTGTACATCATGTCGGTCTCATTTAAACCCACTGTCCTATTGCTTTTTTATATCAATAAATATTTTTATTATACATTCCTCACTGATGTTGAATCGATCGTAATCAGGTTAATTCTTAAAATAGATCTGCATTTCGACTTGCGAATACCTCTCAATATTTTTTTCCTCTATTTCGGTCCACGTCTTGATCGGATTGTAAGTGTAAGTATTCAATTTAAGATATTTTTTGTCACTATCGATTACTGTGACAGTAGCGGTCAATATGATAAAAATTGAATGCGAAATTAAATTCTATTACACACGGCCGATGAAGCTGTGTGAATTTGTTTTTTTATTCGAATGAACACTTTCAAATTTGACGTTCCTTATTCAAAAAGAAAGAAGAGTGAAATAACCGTTGCATTCTGAGATTGTTTATTGTTTTTATCTTTTACAAACAACATGAAAATAGAGCCGTTAATACGGTTAGACGGGTACTACGTCCGAACGACCCAAATCGAATGGCCCATGGGTCGTTCGGACGTAAACAAAAATCAGCTACGTCCGAATGGCCCACTCAAGGAAAAAAAGAAGGAAAACAAATGATTAGTTAAAATAAATGAAAAATTATTAGAAAGTACATTCGCAAACATTATATTAACATAAAAAAAAAATATTATTAATATTTTTAATATATTGATATATATATTTATGTATATATTTTTTTTAATTATATTATTAATATTTACGACATAAAATATATAATTACTATATACTGATTAAAAAAAAAAAAAAAAAAATCCGCCATTTTGATTTTTTATTATTTTTATATATCCAGTGTCACTCTCACAGTAAATACGAATCTAACGACACCTCTCAAGTCAAAATCCATCAAGCCGTTTAGGCTGCAGAGCGTGCCAAACAATTATACATACATACATACATACATACATACATACATACATACCCTCCTTCTGGCGCAGTCGGGTAAATACTACCAAAATACACCAACCGTACCCAAATATACATTGCACCCGAATGTACATTATGTAGTTACTCATTTGTTTTCCTTCTTTTTTCCTTGAGTGGGTCATTCGGACGTAGCTGATTTTTGTTTACGTCCGAACGACCCATGGGCCATTGGATTTGGGCCGTTCGGACGTAGTACCCGGTTAGACGTTACTTAACAATTTGTTAGTAAATAAAGTATCTTTTGTGCATCAAAAACCACATTTTTATTATGAATTAACATGTTTATATAGAGACTCATTTGGTCGAAGATCTTCTTCAACAGTTTTTGTTTTGCATTCTTATTGTGAGATATAAATTTAGACCTTATACTGTTGTAATATGAATTATTTTTTATCAAGAGTTTTTAATGTACGGCTTTGGTCCAGGCTGGATGTCAAAGTTATGACGTGTTAGATTGATTATCGGATGGATGTTAAAATACGTTTTACGACTTTTTACGACGAGCTTTCGGTGGTAAACCGCCTTAACAGATTCGTTCGTGATCATATCTACAATTTGGGGACAAAAAATAACATCTTATCTTTATAAAAGAAATTGTTGATATAAAAAATTTACAGTTATGAATTATTCAATGTATTAATAAGAAATAATATTTTTATCGACTACTTAATTAACTATTATTTCTCATGCTGGAAATTGTTCACGGGGTTTTCAATCTAATCTAAAAAACAAAAAGCGTTTATAAAAAAATCTTAATTCAACTGTAACATTACAGTATAATTATTCTAGCCATTCGTGGGCATAACCCGAAACCTCTTTCTTACTTCAGAATCAATTGGAAGAGAATATAAGGAATGCATGACTAGACTAATTCTTTAATTTTCTTTAGGTACTCCTTTTTAATTTTTAAATTCATCTAATTGCCCTAAAACCTCCTAAGTCTGAAAACTATACTGAAAACCGCATCAAAATCGGTTCAACCAAACGCGAGATAATCGCGCACAATATACAATAATAATATATGCATACATACTCATTTTTTTTAAGTCGGATAAATTCTAACATAACCTGGAATACATCACGTGTTTTAGTTCTAGACAAGAAAAGCAAGACTAGAAATTAATAAAATATTCACTAGTATTAGAAAAATCACAGAATGAAACTCAAACAAAAAAAAAGAAAAAACAAACAAACATAATTTAAAAAAAGTTTATAAAACAAAACAAAATGTGTCGCGGGCGCACCCACCGTGTTTTACCTGTCACATATCCGGAACATAGGGGTCAATGCCCGGTGACCACCAGTGTGTGACTACCAAACATTTGCTCTCGGATCCTAGTTCCGATTCACATCCGTGTAGCAGGTGGTAATCATTGGACGGTGTACCCATTATCGTGATTATATTGATAACGCGTGAGTGACTAAGGAATCTACTCTAGATTTTTTTCAGATACTTCTTTTAAGTTTTAAGCTTTTAGGTGTATGTAATGATGGTGGAGAATTCATGAAGACATTTGTGATACATATGTTCAATGACTATTATGCTAGGGAAACCTGTGCTACTGGGGTCATCCAATTGGTGTCGTAAGAGCGAAATACGGGACTACATCTTACTACTATGTATTATGAATGCGAAAGTTTATGTGTATGCTGATTGGCTGTAGGGATTGGGTTGAAATTTGGAACAGGTGAAGATTATTGACTGGAATAATACATGGGCTTTTTATCCCACGGTAACCAGAAGATTGGGCAGCAGCGCTTTCAGATAATTACTGAAATTTTTAAATTGCAATCTATATTCAGTCTAACAATCGTACAGATCACTGTTAAATTTTATGTAGACGAGACCCATTGCTTCACTGGACTTTCACGAGCAGTTTGTGAGCTAATATAGGTAAAAAAGTAATCAAATAATAGCTAGGCTAGTATATTTGTCTTTAAAACCTGTAATTTTCTAAATCCTTTTACATACAATATCAGATACTCTCGTACACACAACCCAGTACCCTTAGTACAAGTTTGCATTACGTTCGACCTTTAGATCGAAACGAGCGCGGTGCTCTGATTGGTTAGTATATTCGCACCGGCCAATCAAAACGCCGAATGCGCTCCCGTTTCGTTTTCGTTAAACGTAAAACAAACTCGTACTAAGGGTACTGTTTCCGCCATTTCAGATCTAATCCTACGTGACAGACGTAGCCTTGTGAACCATACCAAGCCCATTAATTACAATCCTAATCACTGTCACCAATCTTTCAATACTAAAACAGTTCCTTAATTTATATCAGATCTCCTTCGTTACGACCTGGGTGGCCAAACCTAGTTTTTGTGGCATTTTAACACTAAAAAACTATAGTCTAAAGACCTGTTTGTATTGCAACAACACGCTAAATAAATGCAGTAACGATACATGAAATTAAACGACTCGATTGGACAAGTTAAATAAATTGAATCTCATTTATTTATTTTTATTTCTACATTTAGCTATGTTCTAGATTTGATTAAAAAGTAATTTAGTACAGTTAATAGGTGAGAGATTAGGTCTGTGCTACTGGGAACTTGTAAAGCCGGTCAGACGCGGCTGTAGTAAAGTATCTATGATAGTTGATACTAGTTACTAGACCAGCTGGAACACAACGGGAGTTCTGTCTAAGGTATATTGATTTATATAGACTGAAGGCTGATATAAGACGTTACATGTCAAGAAATGACAATCAGCTGAACCAACTTAATGCGAAATGTGAACTTTACGTTGTTGACGTAAAGTTGACAATCCCTACTGTGCAAGGCTTGTAAGCGGACACCCCGTTGGGAGATTACTATTTAACTAATAAATCGTAGTAAATCTTAATCATTCCAAAACTCAGCTTCTCATTCGAATGAACATGATTGCATGATTAAAACAAATTAATTATATTTACATAAAAAAATAATTCCAATAATCACAATTCCCCATCACATCAGGTTGACCAACAAGTGCATGCCTGTGTGACATCGGAAGCGGAAGCTGCTCCCACGCGGGGAGGGTTCCGGCGCACGCGCACGCCGTGATCTCTGACGTCACTTCCGGACGGGCCTTGATTGAGAGTGAGGTAACGGTTAATCACTGATTGCTAGTTCATTGTGTGGCCACTGTTTCAATTAGGATTAATATAACCTTCCTAACGTAACTGAAATTCGTTCTAACTTAACCTTCGATTATCCTATCAAGCTCACTTTGTGAATGTTACACTGAAGTTGATGCTTGGAAGTGGGTGCTCCAATGTCTCTGGTTACAAAGCAATACTTCTCTCAATTAACATTCGGATTATACTCCAGACAATCCTCGTCTCATCCTCAAACAACACATTCACAATAATTATTACTTACTTTATAGTTGAGCTAGAAAGTTAAACACTAAATCATCTTGAGCTTAAAAACTCCTTACGTTTCGCATGCACCCACGTCCCACACACCTCAACAGTTACGAGCTTGCAAAGCAAATAACATAGCATTTCCTTACATTGTAACAGTCCATAAAACAAGAGACTACTACAAACTTGAGTAAAATATAATTACTATCCATTATTACGTTTGCCAACTACATACGTCAAGACACACCTACACTCCGTTCCACATTGGTACTTTCAATCAATGCCATTGTTTAACTAATTACAGCCTGTCTTCCCTCACAAATGTAATGATACAGTTTCGTTTGTTTCAAACAACACCAACGCGCTTATACATCAAAAAGTCTCACCGACCGCAGAGGCCGGCTCACAACTAATTCGTACAATGTAATACTATAATTTGCCATAAGCAACACTTAATATCTCTCGTTATCTCCAACTTGAAGCGTTATGCCTCATAAGAACCACGTAATAGGGCATCTCTTAAAAGCCGCCGAATTATCATAATGAGTAATAACCAATTGCACGAAGCTCACGTCAAATCGGCTTAACTCATGTAAATTTATGGTTATAACTCAACTTTTTTGTGTTTTAAGTCAAATTGCTGAGCGTTTTAACCGATGAGCCACGACGGGCCCTATTAGCGGCCAAATGGCGTATGGCGGGAACGATTCGTGAAAGAAATCAAATTACAATAACGATGCACGCTACACGGCAGTCCACCGCCGATACTAAAATAACGGGTTACGTCTAATTTATAAGAGGTAAATTGTAGGATGCCACGCGCTAGAGATGTGTCATTAGACGGCCCTCGTAGCCCAAGAATTATGTTTGGTTAGGTTTGTTCAACGATGATTATATGTATTAGTGAAACCTCAATGAAACGGAAGCTCGTTGTCTTGTTGCCTACGCTACGTACTACGTGCAACGTGCATATGGTCAATTATTATTTAATTTCAAACTTTTATTATTAATAGTTTTTCCAAACGGGTTGAATGTCGAAACCTCTAAGTACTTATAACAAAAATTAATTCCAATTACAGATCTCTCTAAGCACAGTAGTCTCTCCAATACAAACCCTGATCAAATAACCATCCCAATATTTGTGTTTTAACCAAAAATTTGGGTAACGAGAGCCGAGACAGTGTGTCTACGTATGTGGATGTACCGGCAGTCGGCAGCAGCGTGCAGGTAGGCATGAATGGCCGGCGCCCCGCTGCTAGTGAGTTATGTTGGGCCCCTGGGGCGCAGCGCGGGCGCAGCTCCGGCTCCTTCACACCTCCGCCCGCGTGTGGTCCCGCGGTTTACGAGCCGGCCGAAGCTGCTGCGCGCACGCTGGTCGGCGCATGCGATACTGCAGCAGATAGCCAAGTGCATTTTGTTTTATCTAGCAATCTGTTGTTTCGCATTCTAGCGGATGTTGTGGCAATGTGTGTTACAAATGTGATACCGTCTGATATCTGGTTAACCATAAATATTGCGATGTCTTAAAGTTGCTGTTCTTGTAAAAGAAATTGTATCAATAAAGATACATCAATTTGCGAGATGTGATCGTTAAATATCAGGATTTTTTCCAATTCAACATTATCAATTTAATATAAAATTTTCACGAAAACCATCTATGGTATGGTAGGCAATTTCTTGGCTACCTTCGACGCACATCATCCTGTACCGCACCTAAATCTTCCGGCGTTACTAGTAGATATCCTTACGGTAAGATATTATAATATTAGTCACATTAGTGTGTATATTTTACCGAGGAATTATTTTATTTGTTAGACTTATTACGACCTGCCGGGTTTCCTGAGAGATACGATACAGGCTGGTGCCATTTTTATTAGACAGGAAGGAAATTCTAACGTTTAATATATTCTAAGTAAAACGTTTGAGGTTTATTTATAACATTCGTATTTCGATCCGGTTTTAGTAGGACGAGGGATCGGGTAGAATTGAACGTAGTTAGGTAGTAATACAAATATTTAGTAACTAGTACTAGTAGTACGTTTATTTCCTTTCTACGATACTTTCTTCGAATACTTAGTTGTCATAGAACTCGTAGATTGTATTTCATAAATATCATTTTTACTTTGTTTTGCTTTACTACGGATCTTTTTCTCCTATGGCTTTGAGTTTCCGAGAACACTGATTAATAAGTAGATTCAGTTAAAGTCCCAGTAGTCGCACCATCTAGAATACTAGTATACTGCTGAATGTGATGCGGATACAGTATTAGACTCAAACTCAACAACCCAACATAACTGGGAAGAGGGAAGGAGAAATAGGTATTTTTCTAACTATCAACAATGACTGTATAACGACTACTCTGTTAAGAGACTATATCAGTAGTAGAGAAAAATCTGAAAACCACATGATTTCAAGAATACCTAACAACCACATGAAATTATTAAAGTATGTAAAAGTACCGCCACGCCTTTTATCCCCGACGAGGTAGACAGAGGTGCACACTGTACAATGTACATTTATTTTTCACCATTTATGTTAAGGTCCCATGTAAAAATACCATTTCAAACATAACTAAAGCGAAACACATTAAACGATAGACATGTACTAGAAATAATTTCTCCATTACGGAAATCTAGACATTACTCGTTTTGACCAATATGTCTCGGTGCAGAGATTAGCTATACTGTTGGTATATTTCCAAGCATTATATACGTAGTTTTGTATAAAAAGGAGAGGTCTTAACACAGACAGTTCCTGCTGTAAGCCCAGTTATTTATCGCCGTCCCACTGGCCGCACTAAGATTTATGCTGTCCAGAGGAAATCATGACTGGAAACGCTTTTTGTTACGACTCTCGAGCTGATTTTTTGTTTATTATTTTACTTAAATTTTCACACGAATGTACCGTTTTGTTAATTTGTAATTACTTAGATTTATTTGTTAAATAGATATAATAAGAGGAAAAAGAATTATGTAAATAATACAGATTAATTAATGAATTAAAGAACGCAGGTAATTAGTTCTATTTGCTTATAAAATTATACAGTTTTTGAGGTAAGCAGGCCGATTCCTAGTTTTAGAGTTAATACTATAATGATAAATTATTCTAATAATGGCTATTCACACAAAAGTAATAACCCTCAATACACTTAAATAAAACGGAATACATTACCACTTCAAGCTTGATTACGACCATATTAAAACAGATTAAAATCACATTTCAATACATATAATCGTAGACTAACACTTAACCAAATTAGCAGTAAATCATAATTCGCGCGCCGTTCAGAGGTCACATCGGTCAGTTATACATGATTGTTGGAACAAAACTCTCGATGCTACACCTGTGTGTGTCCCCTTGAATCGTGACCGGTGTCCGCACGGTGTGACCTAGGAGCGTCGTCTGAATGCCGTAATGCGGGGGCGAAGATTTATGAAACGGCTACTGCTTTACCGGACAACGGAGGTCGATTTAAGTGAAATTTATTTATGCATTTGTATGTAGTTATTACTTGTTGCTAGATATAAACGTTGGATGGTTTAGTGTGTCCTGTGCTTGGGAGGTCATGTTGCTTTAGGGTCGAGTTTCAAGTTACTAATTTTGTCTTCAATTTGTAATGAAGATATGGTACATAGACATAGTGAATTGTATAGATATATCTCTGTTGTATATAAGTTTTTTTTTAATCTTTGCTGCGCTCTAGGATTTTCTCCTGTTTCGTGGTTGCGTTTACAAACATACACATGACACCCAGACCCGGAACAACAATTTGCGGATCACACAAAGAGATATTTCGTGCGAGAATCGAACCCGCTACACATTGCATGGCAGCCGCAGTGTTATTTTATAGATGGAAACTAGGAGATATATTTTTGAGATGGTTTTTCTCATCCATAACATTTCTTGATAAGAACGTTTAGGTAAATACGTTCTTCGTCACACTTTACACCTATCTACAAATAAAACGTACACCTAATAACTTAACTCTGGTTCAATAAAAACAAATTATAAACTTCACACGTAATCAACCTTGTGAGTACATCGAACATTACTTGCCAAGCAAAAAAAGTCCTAATCACCTCAAAAAAAAATCCTCAATTACATGTACAAATGTACATTACCCGATGATTGTTCACACGGTCGTCAATCGGCAATCACCTATAAATTATATATGTGTTACGGTAAGAGTGAATAATCGAAAATTATTAATAATTTTCTACTATTATTAATAATTACCGAAACTCGAGGTAAAAGTGATAAATTAATCACATTTGTCCGTTATTATTAATAATTTTACCCTAGTAGTGATAAATGTAATAAGTGGCCAAGATGTTATTTTTATTTCAATTTAAACGGCAATATATTGTACTTGCACGATAAATATTTGTTGAATTCTATGATAATACTTTAAAAAAATTATTTTCTACAGAAGATTTACAGGCGGATCAAATATAGGATTCGTGTTAATGAAACAATAATTGTTTAATTTTATTTTTGTTACAATTTTATGTACCACGAAAGATTTTCTTGCATAAGAATGATGGTAGATTTGATTTTTAAAAGAATTTTATTGTTAGTTTTGTGATAAATGTGCCCTTTTTGGCGAGGCGAGATGGAGTGTCAGACTTTTACTGACTAAAAACCACCCCGTTCCTACTCCTGCTTTTCGAGCCGGAGCTAGGTAAACCCGCTAGGTAGTCTGCAGCTTCGGATCAGGCATCAGCCCTACTGGGCCCCATCTGTGATGGTCTGGTGGCTCTTTGAGGCGCGCGCAGAACGCGACGCGCCGCACGCACGGGTCTGGTTCTGGTCGGGCGGCGAGCTACCCTTGCTCGCTGTCCGCAGACCCGCACTTAAGATGGCCGGAGATCGCGATCCCCGACGTCCGGAATATCTGTCGCGACGGCTGGGGCGTCAGGAGGTTTGTTCTGTCCCCCGCCTCCTCCTTAGCTAGTATGACTGCTTCGCTTCATACCATAGCCTGAACCAATGCCGGGCGCGAGAGGTCGCTGTCACCGACCCTGGGGACACGGTGATTTCCAGCCCATGCAGGATACACCGCCACCGTATGCTCCACCATGTCCTCCAGGCGTTACCTCCCGCCCAATCAGAAACAGGAACCTACCGAAACTCCCATGTCCGGTAAGCACCTGTGTCAGGCGGTAGGTGAGGACGCCATGGCGCCTCTCTAGCCACTCCTCAAACAGGGGACTTACCGCTGCAATGAAGGCGAACCCAGATAAATGTGCTCTAGAAGGTCACTATTTAATATTCTAGTTCATAATGTGCGAATTTGTTGTCCTTTCGTTTTAAAGCAAGTAAAAATAACATTGTTTGTGTGATTTCTAATTAATATAATCGTAAGACTGTGTTTAATATTATAAATAAATACATGCTGGTCAAGAAACATTAGGTTTGTATTTATTTTATTACTTTCACCAATATGTGTCGTGAATTATTAATAATCACTACTAAAAGTAATAAATTTCGATAGATTATTCACATTTACCAAAACGTGTGGTTATTATTAATAATTTTGTAAAATTATTAATAATTTTCAATTAATCAGATTTACCGTAACATATGCACACTCACATATCTTGACATTATAATAAGTGGGTATACTTATATTGTTATATAAAAAAAATTGAATCATCATTCCGACTAATTTGCATCGATGCGTGCAATCCGACGCACTTGGATTTCGAGTGTATGTAATTGTATGGGCGAACAACAACTTATTACAATTGTATGAGCCTATAATATATTATGTTACATGTATGTCCAGTATTATTTAAATTCTGTACTCATGTTGCGTTGCTGTTCATGTACTTCTTAACTTCTCATACCTAATTGATGTTAGCCCGCGGCTTCGTCGATTTTCACTACCTTTTCACCTATCAAAAATCTTATAGTGGTCTCCTAGCTCCCATCTAATTTTATAATGAACTAACTACTTCGACGCGGTTTCACCCACTGTGCTCGTCTCATTTTAATCGTAGCGTGGTGTTTTACACCCTATAGCCTATAAGCTTTCTCGATAAACGCAATGTCCAACACAAAGAGAATTATTCAAATAGGACCAGTTGTTCTGGAGATTAGCGCGTTTAAAGAAACAATCCCTTCAGCTTTGTGTATTAAAAAAGTATATTGTATCGTAATTAGTTTAGCAGTTTGGGAATAACAATGATCTATAATCCAAGTAAAACAAACTTATTTGAACAATTTAGGACTAAGAAAAATCAAACTACAACTCATAGCAACATCGTTACCAAATTAAGGATATACATTTACGTTTTAATTGACTACTGAGTACTGATATACCCCGTTATGATTAGAGTAATGAGATCCAAATTGATACACTCAATTGATACAGATACCGCCAATCTACAACCGAAGCTATTACATTAGCTCAGATGTTGTTACTGATAAACATAATTGGATATTTTATTTATTTTTCATTGTCGGTTTAACTAATTAGAGTTCGAATTATTTGATTCTGCATTTGTTGTGAACTAGGAAGTAGGAAGGGTTGGTGTTAATTGTTTTGTTATAAGAAAAAAATATTAATTAATTAAATAATAAATATTGTGTTGTGGTTTCTTACAAACCGATCAAAACCGCCTACGCAAGTTCTACGCATTGCTACTCAACGTCTACACCAGTGTTATGATACATAACTCTCTATACAGTGCTAGGCATTTTCTAGGCAGTGCTACGCATCGTCTACGCAGTACTACGCAACGTCTACGCAGTGCTACGTAGCGTCTACTAAGTGCTACGCGGCGTCTATGCACCATCTACTATCATATGTCCAGATTATCATTGTTTAATTTGTAAAGTCGATGAGACTTCTAATTATTTAATTTAAATAATATTTTTACAAATACAACTACCAATTTACAATTTACCTTAACCCAGTTGACATTTCAAATTGAATATGCTCGGAGTAAAAAAAAATAATAATATGACAAGTGACTCTTTTACTTTTACACACATAAACATCGAAGTAAACGCCTATTAATTTTAATAGCCACAATTATATGTACAGCAAATAAAATTTATGTGAAATACATTCTTAAATTTTCAATAAACACAGTGCCCATGACAATATTTTATATCCACTGATTTTTATGGACGTAATAAAATATCGTCCGACCGGGATAGATGACTGGGAAAGACAAATATACGGAAGATACAGTCGAATATAACTATCGTATTAAAGTTTAAATGAAACACATGAATTTATTATTTATTCCTGTCATGTCACCCCTTGACTAAGAAATTTACTAAGAAAATCATTGTAAAAAAATTTAGATCACCTACAAGTATTTGTGTTTACAATGATATATACATTTTCAATAATTTAAACTAGCTTCTGCCAATAAAAAGTATCCTATGTATTAATCCAGAATGAATGAAAAATGAATCCAGTTATAAGTGTTTTAACGTTTACCTAATTCTTGTTTCGTTTGTGTTTGTTTTTCTTAATTACGTATGACATAAGACTATAAGTACTTCATCATCTATCGACGAACAACAATCTAAAACTAGCAATTATGAACTCCAGAACAGCCCAATCCCTCGCAACAACGAAAGCAACTTAATAAAAACTAGATTAAACCGGTTCATCCTAGATTTCATTTGCGGATTCATTCTCTTAGATTAAGTTAGTGCGACCACCGGTTCATTGTTGCATTTTCACGAGAAGTTTAATAAAGACCTTCCACACATAGCACAATACTCGTATTTCATGCCCACGCGGCCGGCGACCGCGGGAGCCCGCGACTCCTTGTCAAGCGAATAAACTGCGATTCTTACGGCTAGTGTGAAATGTTGCTTACATTAAATGTGAATATATTTTAATAAATGCACCATATGTTAGTAATATGCGTAGTTTATTATACGAAGTGTTGGACGAAGCGAATGTGTGCGGTATCATATTAAATGTAATTGGATTGTTGCCTTGATGCGGTTTTATAATTCGTTTTTCAATCACCGATCGACGTATCGATATTTTAATTATCGCGTTAAATGTTTTAATTTAATGCTTCACACAAATTAAATATGGTTTCAATCACCGAAATGCCTTCGTAAAAGTCAAATATCGATATAATTAACAGTGAAATTGTATTGATGTAGTAGTGCAAAAATAAAATTAAAAAGCTACTCTATTTCACGAGTTGTTCTGTTCAAAGTAGGCAAAGACATGTTACATAATATCTAATTATTTGTTCTCTTATTCCACGTAAACGCGGTAGGCTGTAGCGTATCATGTTGGGACATTAAGCGGGCTCATATAAAACCACCGTTCACATTGTAAGTAGCCAAGATCGAATCTGGACTGTAACAAATCGAGGAGAGCGATGTTCTCGCGATTGAGTTATTACAGCTTCCTGTTAGGCTACTTGTTTTTGTGACTCCTACTGTTTTTATTAATTATACACTATAAATAATAAATATTTTATGTGTAATGCGATACGCAGGTTGTTCAGATCCTGTTGTCTGATATAGCGCTCGGATCGGGCGAACAACGCGCTGTTATTATTCAAACGGCTACTTTTTATTGTTTCTTCGAGATATTAATGTTTTGTCCTCCGGTTGGATCAGATGGTGCATTCTTTGTGTATGCTACTGTATTGACATAATTACCTACTTTTATGTTATAGTATATGTTGAACGTGGTGTTTGTAGAAATCGGGACGATTTTCGTTGTACCCAGTCTTTTGCAGGATCATGATCCTGTTTTAACTCGAGTGGTAGTTTACAAGTATTCGTTACATTACTTATTGAAGACTTTTAGCTCTACAAAAGCGCCGATTAACAAGAATTTAGACCACAATAGTCGAGTTTACAACCACAATACGATGATAAAACTGGTTATAAAAGAATTTAGCTTCACATAGAAAGACTTATAGGATACCTAGTCTTTTAACTTCTAGGATATAAAATGGACAAAAGGAAAGGGGATAAAATCGTGACGACATTTCACATCTCTCACCTAATAAGGCAGCTTACAATTTTACTCATACTTCAATAACATTTGCAATAAAACGGTTAAGCAGGCTCTTAGAGAGACCACACACTGGGCGCTGAATATAAGAGACAATTATTGATTAGTATTACTACACCTTTTGCATAACTTGATGAAGAATTAGACTTTGGTTGGACATGGCACCTAGTATCTACCTACCTGGCAATAGACAATAGTGTACATAAACACGACTCTTCGAAAAATGACAGGCTAAGCCAGGCGATGACAACATCACTTTATCTTATCACTTAAAAAAATCCGACGAGAATCTCCGTCAAAACGTGCTACGGTAAAACTATCAAAAAACAAAAACACAATATCCTGGATCCATTTCTATGAAATGAAAACCTTACTTAACCTTAATAATCACACTTCCCTTCAACACAAAACACAGCATCACCCAATAAACCCAAAAGCGAAATAACACACCTATCATTTAAGAAAATTGAGTGAATACAAAAATGTTTACTCCAGAGTCCTATGTGAGGAGTTCTTTACGGGCTTGCCCGAGAGTGTCCGAGAGTTCCAACGAAAGGCTCGTTACAGTACGTGACGTGGCACTCTGAGTGCTCATTACACTTACCCTTTGAGTTATAGTACCGACACACTGAACACTGCCTGCACTCTCACCTGGCTCGCTAAATGACGAGCTTGTAGTTGTAGCTAAGTAAATAGATGTTAAGATGTTGGTCGAAGAAAATACTTTGGTACTTAGTTAGTTGTTGTTTTGCTAATTTGTATTTTTTTCTTTATATGTGGCTGATATGATGATATAATGCTTTATATGTAACATGTGATAGTTGGTAATAGAAATTACTATATTTCTCTCAAAAAGGTATCAAAGTTTCAAGTTTATTAATTATTTTGTTTTTCGGCTTACTCGCGTAATTATTTGACGAGGAACTCGACTAGCTATTACAGTAGCAGCACAACAGTCGCCGTGTCGTGTGTCGCGGAATGCTGCTCCTAAATATGAGCCTCTAGCATGGCTTGAAATTAGTCGAGTTCCTCGTCAAATAATTACGTGTGTAAGCTGAAAAACATAATAATCAATTTAGTATGTCTCACAAAAGTTATAATATAAGTTCAACTTTAATGCGAGTTGAAGTTCAGGTGATCAAGTACATGTTGCTCATGGATATTTTTTGCCCAAAAAAATATCATACGAGATGTTTCATATTGTTCATTTATTTTGGTATATTTGACGTGTTCCAAATTTCCCTTAATTAACTTACAGCCACTGAGAATTTTATACCTTATGAACCCAAACAAAAGTATATTGAACACCAACAAAAAGTCAAAACTACAATTACCATCGATTTACAAGCCTTAAAAAGTCCCAAACAATAAAAATGAAACGTAAACAACCAAAAATAAGATCCATAACCGATTGGCAGATCATTTTACGACCATTGCTTGGCCTCTGCCCCAAAGATGAGACCAAATTGAAACTGCCGTCAAAGTAAATGACATTTAAGTATATCTTCAGTACTTCGATCACGATTCACACTCATTTCGTACCGAAAAGTCACACAAAATGTCACCTTAAGGCAAGCCTGTGAGCGTATTGAGTGAATCACGCGAATTACAACAGACCCACAAATATACTGTAGCTGGATATTGGTAAGGTCCAAGTATTGTCTTAACTCTACCAAAAAAAAAAACAGAAGCATAACAGAAACATGTTATAAAACAAAGTCGCTTTCCCTGTCCCTATGTCCCTTTGTATGCTTAAATCTTTAAAACTACGCAACGGATTTAAATGCGTTTTTTTTAATAGATAGGGTAATTCAAGAGGAAAGTTTTATTTGTACAATACATGCATATCTCATATCACCATTGCACCCATGCGTAGCTGGGCTGGGACACTACTTTTTAATAAGTGGTATAGATACTTAATATAAATGTACAAAAATTGTTTGTTTTGTTGAGATTGTGTACCTACCTATACTTAAAACGTAACTATTATTCCATAACGTATAAGTTTAATTTTAACGCTAAATGCACATTACAGTCGCTACGAAAATTCGCAAATGCGCTTGATCACTGGACTATGCAATAATAGCATTCAGAGCATAATAATCGATCTAGTTCCAATAAGAATAAAAAAATTAAACGAATCAGTCAATAACTGATTCATTTACGTGACGTTATCATCATACCAATAACTTAAAACCTGTGACTGACTAAAGTCCGTCAAAGTGGCCGCTTCGGTGGCGTCGCGTCGCGTCCGCCTGAGGCGTCGCCGTAGCGTACATTACTTAATGTCCTGATTATACGACCAAATTATCATTATGGGTCATTACCGACACTAATAGTCCACGCAGGGGACATACAAAAATTGTTTAAAATTCTTAAACGGCTTGTTATTTCAAATATGTGATCCCACGTCGCTCAAATGGCCGCACGTTTTGCGACCGTCCGTGTGTCACGACTCAAGGTGTAAAATTATTTGAACTGAATTCTTTGGAAATTACTCTTTTGTTGTATTGATTTTTTTGTATGAAAGCGTATCTATCGATATATTTGTTTCTTTTTATTTCACTTATTCAATTTCGGTAGCGCTGTCAAAGTTAGTTGAGTTAATCAGAATGTTCTTTGTGGTTCCAAATGAAAGTAAAGCTCTCCTCGTGCTCACGCTACTGCTCTTCCGTTAACATCATCTATTAGATACAGTAATTGTCCAGCACAAGTATCAAAAGTATTTTTTATTCATATTTTTATAAAAACGACAGAGCATTGAGATACAGATAGGTAAAATTCCCGAAAGCGATAAATATAATAAGTGCGAAGAAAGTGCTTAAAAATTCACTTCGCACCATTAGACAGTTGAAAAACAAACCCCACCGTTACAAAAGCGGCTCGATACTAAAATTAATAGGTACAATTTCCAAAATGATCCTTAATATACGAAAAATAAAATGTGATATCTATCGAAACCGCATCGATCTCATTAATTCCCCGAGGGTCGTGTTAGATACGTCGAATTAGGACGTATTTGGGACGGAAATCACTAGCCTACCAATTCTACCATATGTCGGATTCAATTATGACAGACAGATATGTAGGTAACTATATTAATACAACATTGCACCTGTTATTAAGCAAAATAGCAGACAGAACTGTGAACTTATATTGGCTCTGGTCCGTTAAATAACATAGTTCACGTCATAGTATTATGCATCATCATGGTAGGGTAGATGACTATTTTAATGACCGTCTTGTAAAAACAAATATTTTTTGAAACAAATACTTTTGAAATGTCGCGTGACTTCACTTCTAGGTCCGTTTTATACGTAGTAATGACGTATTTGCTCGCGCGCTTAAACTTTAATTCGTTTTATCTAAGTATTGTTATTGTGTATGACTTAATAAAGAATACGTGTCTGATATTTTTTCATTAACAATCTGACGGACTAAATAGATTTTTAATTTTCATACCCCGGTCATCATCCCTATTATGCGATAACAGTATACCCAACATTTTGAACTATGTATCCCGACTAAATTATATTTTTATTTCTAATCAAAGTACAAAAATAATTTCCTTAATATCACTTAGATTGTTTTAATCGTTTGTTTCTTACCAGTACATCGACACTCCACCGAATACTTACGCATGCATCGAAATACATAAATTCGTTTCGCTCTCAATCTTTTTGTCTCACAACGAAACAGAAACAGCGTCGTCACCCTTTTTTCTAAGTCGTATCACGTCGAAAAATGACGTAAAAACAAAATATTATTTTTCGTCACGCCCGTCCACGGCACACTAGCTATTTATTTTTGAATTTCTAATAAATTAGTTTCTGCTGTCTTCGAGAAATCAAAAAACGTAAGAAAAAACTTTTCAACACTCCATTTCGTGTTATTAATTGCCGGATCTCGACAATATGGCGATTAATTAATGACAGAGGAAATAAATTTAGATTATAATCGGTGTGATGATGAGATGTTGGATAACAGTATTGTTTTTCTTAAAAACAGTGGGTTTCGTTAGTTCAAATGAGAAAATATTCGCCAGTCTCGTATAGGAAGTTAAGATGTTGTTCCTTTACACATTATATAATTTAATAATTATTATGTACGTACTGTGAATATTGATATATAATTAGGTAATGAAAAACATTCCTAGAAATCCGCCGTACACAATCTTTCTATTTTCCTACCTATATTTATACAGGACAAAGACACAGGCAGAACCAATGACACATTCGAAGTCCCACATTAACTGAAAACAACAAATTGCCGTTTAAAAACCACAATAATTAAAATAATTAACCCAGAAGCTAAAAAAACCTGAGATGATTAAAAGCTAGGCCAAAGTGCCACTTCGCACATGTCGCGTCCCCCCTACACAAAAGGGGGAACAAATTAAGAGGGCGTCGCACAAAACACGACTTTAATTACACGTAACAATCGCTTACTGTTTAACTTTATGTTTTTATTCAATAATTCCTTTAGTTGCTTGTGTCTTAAGGGCTATAATCGCTTTTTGATTTTCATTACAACATTTTACTGTTAAACGATTTACATTACTAGTCTATTTGAGTGATTTTTCAAGTGCTTAGTATAAAGTCTTCAATGTATTATGTTGTGTAGAATAGTGTAGTAGGCAAGAAAAGGGCGTAGTTCGCGTGCGTCCCTGCCAAGCCGCCAGTGGAGACCGACATATGGGCATGACCGCTGTCAGGTGGGCCCCAAGGCACCACCAGGTATTATGAAATTGTTACGTATATGTAGCTGATGTTGAAGGTAGCTTCTTGCCGTCACGATCGCCATGATGCGGGAAATAGCTTTTTTTCTTTGCATTTATTTAGTTAAGATATTGCTACCGAATTACACATTTGGACTCACAGTCTTCTCTGTGTGTCTTATCTTTATAGACCTAAAGGGAATTAACGAAATGAAACCTAACAAAAATTGCATAATCCCATCCCAACTCTGTTGCTCTTACCAATAATTAAAATCAAATGAGACTATTATATCCTATTATTAGGTAAAACATAATTAATTTAAAGCAGATAGTAAGAAAATAATGAAGTAAACTACTAACTTCGCACAATCGCACCACTAAGAAGCGACAGGACCATGTTCAATTGTACAAACGAATTCATTTTACAAAACTCATCTTGCAGACGTCGCGTCGTGTGACGGCGGCGCGGCGTGACATGGAAGTTGGCGGGAAAACTTTACTTTTTTTGGAAGAGACAATGAGATTTATTTTTCGTGTTCTAATTTCAAAGTTATGGTAACGCTCGCTACCGGGTAGTTCCAGCCAGCATAAAATGAGTTTAATAAATATGACGTATAAATTAGAAAAAAGGTTTGATGTTTGTGCGAATATTTCATTGAAGACTACTTGGTTGACTTGTTAGGGGCCCTGTATTAGTTTAGAAATAGTGAGAATGATTAGGAAATAAAGGCTAAGAACAATTACTACATTTTCAACCTCTTCTTTCTTTCCTTTTTCTTTTTAAACTGAACATAGACTGTACTATTCTCTAAAATAATAAAACAGCTAACAAGTCCAAAATATCTCTTCCAGTTCATCAGTAGCCTCGTGTTCGGCGTCGGCGACGCGTGCCCGGAAGCGTCACGGCCGCGTGAAGACCGGAAATGGGCAGGATGACCGGATCCTATCTCCGCTCTCCTGCCTACCTGCCGGCCATGTTGTGACGTCACCTCGCCCCGGCACATGCTTCGCACAATACCACACTCTGGTTAGATTTTGGAGTTGTTCTGTCACTCAGAAACCGTTTCTCCGGAAGAATTCACAACTCTGAATTTGACTAGAGAAATGTATTTTAGATATTTGTGGTCAGTTTTAGTAGAGTGAACATTCTTGTGGTATCATAAAATGTAAACCTTCTGTTACGTTCCATGTGCACTAATATGTTTATATATTAGAATTACATTTAAGATAAAAGTTTATGTACCAAAAGTGTAAATTGTATTAATAAAATGACTATGTCTTGATTATAAGTATTCTTGTACCTACCTAAATAATTTGCATGCCAATATTGGTTAATGTGCTGATCTGATTATATTGTATGTAACACCTATGTCAATGTCATGTACCACATTTGAGCAAATAAATAAATAAATATCTATTCTAGTCAACTAAATATTTACTGACAACGCATCAACATGTCTAACTAAACCCCGTCGCGAACAATGTTCACTCAAACTGAGGGATCTTGGTAAAAAGCCCGCGAACGCACACGGCCAAACCTGAGTTTGTAGAAGCAGAACATCCACCGGTTATCATTGCGGGAGTATATAATTGTTGGCAATTTCGCGTTTCCATTCAACCAGTGAATAGCAACCATTAGCCAGAGCCCTCCACAAACCCTCCTCAGCTAATAAGTGCATTTTCCTTCACAGAACTCCTTAGTGCCATAGTTAAAGCTTGTACTTTTTAAAAAATGGCCGCCTCCCGCCATTTTAAATTCATCTGAATATTAAAATGATTGCTAATTGTAGTTATTAAGCAATTTTTAAATTAATGGTGAGGATTTAAGTGTTAGAATTAACAGCTTGTATTGTCAGGTTGATTCTTTACTTTTACGGGGGGGTAAAGGTTGACGTCTCGTAGTTTTCATCTAAAGAAGTATTTCTAAGAGCGCAACATCACGCCTTGCATCCCCGAAGGGGTAGGCAGAGATGTACATTACGGCACGTAATGCTGCTATAAAACGTCATATACTACAATTCTAGTCTCCGTGTTACTACTGAGAAATTTTCAAAAAGTCGAAAAAAGCCCAGTAATACTTGGCCCGACGAGGCTTCGGCCAACGAAGCAGTATTTCTAAGAATAACAAAAAAGTCAATATACGAAAAATATCATTCTTAGAAACATATACTTCTACATAATTATAATTAATTAATGTAACATGTTGTAAATTGTGTATTAATAACTTTGTCCTTAAACTTGTCTTTGGTAACCGCCATTCAGAATTCCCGCCCAGTTTGTGGCTTCCAGAATTTTCTCATTCGAATACCAGATGGCATTTAAATACATATCCCATGGTATATTAACGTGAAACATAGCAAATTACTGTAATAACCACGTTTGTGGTACACGATCCAAGTATTCATTTAATACGTGGTATCTATAGCTATAGGACATAGGAACCGATTGCCTCTTTGGTCGAATAGTCACAAGCAACTACTGTCTAGCAAGTGGACTTGGTTTCCTATTTCTGGGACTGAGGTTTTGTATTCTTTGATTATTCAAAAATATTCAGTTAATCAACAAAGTGGGCAATGAATAATTAAATATGTATAACTGGCGGAATGTTTTTTTACCTACCAACAATTGATTGTTTAGTCATAGACCAATCAATATTATTTATTTAGTAAGTAGCAGCACCTGGTCATACTGACATTTATTTTGTTTCAAAATTTGTAATTAGTTTTAGTATTATCGCATCGGAAAAACTGTTTGTTAGATTTTGGGTAAGATTTTATAAATAAATCTTTTTTTTCGCAATGTGACTTATTAATACTGGTAAAATCGCCAGAATGTCTCAATAGTTTCCTTATCTATATATTAATACGTGAAGCAAAAACTTTGTAACAGTTTTTACGTTTATGTGTAGGAGAATTGCGGAACGTTAATATTTTTCAAAAATAATGCTTATAAAGTACATTAAATCAATAAATAAAACATTACACACACATGCATAGTATCTGATCGTATTTGACAAAACGTCAAAATCGATAGACATTGCGATGGTATTCTCACGTCTCATATGAAAAGAGGTTTCTAATTGAAGGAGGTTTGGTTATTTATGATGCGCCGGAATATATTAATTTCAATTTTACAAAACTAATAGCAATTCGATAAATACAAATTATCCTTGAACGTATGTTAAGTGGTATTGTAAATTAAATCGTATATGGTCGAATTTCGACCACTAGGCGACCACTAGTAAAATAATAAAAAGTTGATCGGTATAGAACGTTATCCACGATGAAATTTGAAACGGAATTCAGTGTTTTATATCTTCATTTCACACTTCCGCATTTACGAAGCATTCGTGTTGCGGTGTCTTTAAGTTTCCATGATTGTTGTAATTGGCAATTTGGAGTAGTCACAATACAATATGAGCCGCTGCCGCTGCCGCTGCTTTCAAAGCCCTTATCCTGGCTCCTGACAATGGTGCTGCCGGAGTAAGTCACGACTCGAGTCCCGCGGGCACCCACCTGTGCGCCACATGAAAATTTGGAAATATTTTAGCACATTTCTTATAATAATTTGACGGCATCATTACCGTGAACGTGATCTCCGGACAAAGAGCGGCTACTTTGAAATAATTTTGTGTTGCCCAAGAAGTTTATTGGTGTTCCCTTGAATTGCTACTGAACAGGAACGATTGTATATTGCGTCGTTTACTTACTGATCTGGTTGTTATTTGTGAAAATATAAATATGTATAAACAATATCAACTACCACAATGACTTGTGTAAATTAGGAATATTCAGTATTGTTAATTAGGAAAATATAACATCATATATTTAAAAGGTTTCCCACGAAATGTAAGGTAATCGAATTTAATAAACATTTTTTTATTTGAACACGAGAAATGATACTTCAAAATATTATTATCTAATTTACTGTACAGTACTTGTGAAAAATAATAATTTTAATGCTAGTAACATTGTAAATGCGAAAGTTTGTATATGTTGGTTTGTGTGTTTGCTTATTTGTTACTTACTCGTTCACGTTTTGACGTGAAACAGCTGAAGGGATCGGGATGTAATTTTGAACAGGGCACATTATATTGTGGAATAACACATAAGCTACATTTTATCCCATGGAAAGGCGAGCGAAATCACTGGCAGAAGCTAATTTAACATAGATCAATTTTATTTACAAAAATAAAAATTTATCTAACGAATTAAAGCAAGGTGTCTCTGTCAGGCACATCAATGGTAACTTCATGCGCTAGGCTTCTCTCCTCGGCCCTCAAACTCGCTTGCTCCAGCTTCACAATCTCGCTCCGTACCAGAATGATGACGTACCACTGCATACCTGTGGAATATAAATTAAATAATTATTTTATTTAGTATTTGACTGCCAATAGAAAACTGTTGAAGGTAAATCCTCCGCTAATGTTGGTCACCGGTGACCACCACGGCGTTCAATGTGTTAAGAAAGAAAGCTCTAAAAAGAGACGAGTGGAAGGAGGGTAGGCCTTTGCCCTGCAGTGGGACGACCATGGCTGGTAATAAGAATAGATAATATTAATAAATATCACTACTATCACATGCCATAAGTATTTAAGTAGTACGCAGACAAAGACCTAATAACTCCTAGATTGACTTTAAAACTTAAGATATTACTTTCACGTGGGAGATCCGTGGACGACTTACGGGTTACCTAGGCTGTGGCTCAAAGCAAGCTGGAGTAGGAACGGACTAGTTTTTAGTCAATAAGTGTCTTACACTCCCTCACCCAAGGCGGGAGAAACCATTGGATAATTTTCCCACCAGTTAAGTCATAGATTTAGAAAATGCTGTTACCTACATCTTGGTGACTAGTCTCAATCTTAGAATTTATTGGCGTCCAAATATCCTAAGTAAAATATATTCAGTACCCTCAGTATGAGTTTGCTTTACGTTTAAAGTAATCGAAACGAGAGCGCGTTCAGCGCTCTGATTGGTTGGTTTATTTGAGCCGGCTCGTAAAACAAACTCGTACTAAGGGTACAGTTGAAAAAAGTGCGACATGTGCTCACGAAACAGGCAATTCCCATAGTAACTTAATACCGTATTAGTAGCGGTAACGGCGTAATGGAATTTTCACATACATACTTGAATAGAAAATAGAATTCTTATTCGAAAACTATTTAAAACACGACAAATATTCCGAAAGATAACGTTAAACGTTTTACGAAACACCGTATGTAGAGTCACGTATCATACTTTCTTTTATTTGCGGGGGTAAACAGGAATGTCAGTCCACAAGTAGGTACCGCTCAATCGTGCGTGACTGCCAATAACAATTCACACATTTATAAAATATCTTTATGTAAGTATGTAGTAGTAAAATTTGCATTTACAACTACAGTAGTGTATGTTGACTCAGTGACGAAACTTATGTACATACAAATATTTATGTATGTTAGTGTAAGGAAGTGAGGAGTCCACATATGGAAGCATGTAACTCATGCAATACGTATTTAGTACCGATCTCCAATCCAGAACCCTTGGACCAGCCTTTGTTTTCGACAGAAACTCCATCCAATTAATGACTGCACGGTTGGCGCGATGGCTGGGCAACCGGCTGCCGTGCAACGTGTAGCGGGTTCGATTCCCGCACGTAGCAACTCTTTGTGTGATCCACAAATTATTGTATTGGGTCTGGCTGTCTTGTGCATTTGAAATTGTATGTTTGTTAACGCACTCACGATACAGGAGAAAATCCTAATGTCAAAAAAGTATGTCAATAATCGATCCTTATCCATTTTCATTGAGAAATCTCGAGAGAAGAAAACCAAAACCCATTTTAGATTGAAAATAATCTTATTTTAAAATCATTCAACCGACCGTTAACAGTTAGTATCCCCTTGTTACCCATTATTATTTAATTAATTGAACACACAGACTTACATATGGCAAATAAAGCTAAGCACACATCGAAGGTCATCATCCGGGACACCAGGATGAAGGTGGGCACCAAGGCCGCCAGTGTAGTCACCACCCCGTAGTACAAGTACAGTCGCAGCATTAATACGTCTTTCTGAAAACATTTGGAACATAATTAAGTAGTTTCCACAGTCAAAAACAAATTACTTCGAATTTTGTATACAATAACATCTTTAAAAATAAATACATTTATATTAATTGATAGCAAAATGTTTATGCAATTTAACAACGTAACTAATCTCATAAAAACAAAAGTTACATTTTTTTAAATTTCAAAAAAGTATTGTAATTGACAAATTGAAAATTATCTATTCATGTTTAATTGAAAGTCGACTGCATGGTTAGCTCAGTGGCTGGGCGATCGGCTGCAGTGCTACGTGTTGCGGGTTTAATTAGGTAAATTAAATATTTTTGACCTGAGTGTTATGTGTATAAATATCGCGCCAAACATAAGAGAAAAATTCTAATACGTTTATGAAACTTCAAACAAAACTGTATTGGATACCCGTTTCCAGCATCAAAAACCGTAAAAGTACAAGTGAAAAGTAACAAACATTTTGTATAGCTAAATATCAACCAATCAGTCACACAGATTGGTATTTTAACTGGGTGCATTGGGTTATCTTAACAAGTCACTAGACGCGATACATCATAACAACCCATTTCAAAGGATTGCACGATCTAGTCAACTTGATTCTAGTTCTTACGAAAAGTATCTACTCAAATTAAAAGTAGATAATAATTAACGCTTAACAAATGCAGTGAAAAACTTATTACAAATTTTGCGCCAAGTTAAATTTGTTTGGTGACTTTGATGACTTTAAGAGTGCTTTTCCCTCTAGGTCACAGTTTTGAATGATACTTAATTCCCTAATAGGTAGTCGCAGTATTAGAATGTACCAGGTCTGGGTTTTTTTAAATACTTAGGTACTACTTAAATTCTGAGTATCCAGTACCCTTAGTATGAGTTTATTGATTGGTTGGTTTATTCCAGCAGGCCAATTAAAGCGCCGAATGCGCTCTCGTTTCCATTACTTTAAACGTAAAGCAAACTCATACTAAGGGTACAGTTTATGATGGAGTTAGGTACCTGTCGCTTACCTGACAACCCGCGAACAGGAGCATAATATTCAGTATGACACTCATTCCGAAGATGCTGAACAAAATGGTAGAAGTCACCACTTCTAAAGAAGACCCATCGATTAATTGCGATTTCTTCAGCTCGGTTGTAATCACGAGGCTGGTTACTGCTAGCATTGAGAATATCTGTGGAACAAAAAAAATCCGCTTGTGACTACGATCAACGAATTCAGGTCCAAAAGTCAGGCTACAAATGTATTCTATTCTGGTGTCACCATACGACTTTAGCAAAGTGTTAAAGAGCAATGCTTCGGTACGAATGGGCCAGCTTGACCAGAATTACCACGGCGTCACAGAAAACCGACGTGAAACAACGCTTGCGTTGTTTCGCGTGTGCGTGAGGTTACCGGAGGCCCAATTACCCCCTTCCTAATCTTCCTAATCCTCGATTCCCCAACAACTCTCAAATTCCTAACCCCCAAAAGACCGGCAACGCACTTCTAACGCCTCTGGTGTTTCGGATGTCCATAGGCGGCGGCGATTGCTTACCATCAGGTGATCCGACTGCTCGTTAACCGGCTTATACACGCCATAAAAAAAACGCCCACACCCGACCTTATTCTTCCTCTAATATCTTCTAAAAAGGCCGGTTAGAAGTGACCTGCATTCCAATACTTTCCCAATAAACCTAAGTACTTACTATGTTAATTAAACCAAACAAAATAATTCCATGTCGCAAAGGAACGCAGCAACAGCATCGCTTCACTTCTGGCACTTTCATACGCATTTTATAAAGATACAAAAACTATCTTAAATTCAGATCAAATTATGCAATAGAATAGAATAGCCTCGCGACACGTTCCGCTGTGCAAATACAACTATTATTATGCATTTATTTACAATTATTATGAATGCACTATCTGTCATTAGAGTCAACATCTAGGTAGGTACAATACGTTCACAATGTCAATTAAGTTCATTGACTTTTTAATGTAAACAAATCGACAATGTTGTTTTAATTAAATTAACCCGAAGTGTTTTTACTTTTTAAGGACACGTACCTAATAAGTCAACATGATTTCTAGACAGATTGAGTCATAAATATTACTACTACTTATGCACTTGTTCGAATCATTTGCTCATTGCTATTTATTGCATAATTGAGCCACCCACAACTCGACCCCCAACAAACTCGCACAATTATCCCCTCATTGTTTATTTTTCGTTCAATTACCATCTGGTTCCAGCCAGTTAACGGCATTAGTGGTTTGTTTGCTGATATAACTAATGCAACATTATGTACTGTGGGTCGGCACCCACACAACGTTGTTTTGATTTTTCGAGTACCCTAGTGCTATTATAAAACTGACAGGCGCTTCATGATAAAAATTGCAAGTATGTCTCTTAAACTGTTCTGTATACGTAGTTTCTATTTAAAAAAAAAATATTAAAGTACAATTATTTGATGGTTGGGTCTATCACATTACAGATGAACTCCTGATCAACTTCTGTTCTCCTGAACAGGATGTTTAATTAGTACAAAGAATAGCTAGCGCAAATTATAAAAAATTATAAGCTGTACCAGTATTTTTTTTTGTGTCTTATAACCAATTCCAGAAGAATCCTAGTGAATTAAAATACATACTAATTTAATTCGTTAATTTTAATTGAATTCTTATTTTAGGACAAGGTTCTAGGTATTTGTGGATAACGGTATTGTAGAGAGCGTGAAAATTATTTTATTAAGATTAAAAGAAAACAACTCAAAAGTCAAAACCTCCTTACAAAAACTATTCGCAAAATAACATTCTGGCCATATTTTCGTTGCTATTAACATTTTACCAGGAGAGAAATAAAAACCGCGTTTAGTTTTTCCTAAGGCGTGAGTCTAAATGACAAAATATAATTTTAAACGGCCGTATTGTCTTGTAATCTGTATAAATAATAATATTAATGCATGAAATATTGCATATAGTGTTAATCAAATTATATAATTTAGTAACCTATTCACTTCAATATGAAGTAAACGTTTTAATATAACCACAGTGAACGAAACTACAAGCACGTTAATTTTGACTTGTTTTTATCTGTGGCCCGTCTCGCTGATTTTAGATTGAATTTGAGACAGGAATTTACTATAAATTATAAAATATACAATTAATATTGTTAAAAAGTTAATAAAAATCTAAAGGTAAGCTAATACAGCGCATGTATAACAAATACTTACATAAAAACATAAATTCTTTTACCGAAATATATTTTGAGGTTAGATAACATATCGTGCAATTAGATAATTTTTAGGTTTGTAAATGATTTTCGGTAACTATTTAAGTTTGGTAACCGCATATATTCTTGGGTTAATATTTTATACTATGTGTGAATTAGTAAAAACGTATTAAAAGTAGAAATCGGTTTATTCAGTGTCGAATGATGTCAATGACAGTTCCTATGCTGCAATAATCCCAATTGGAGCCGCAATGTGAAATTACACTTACATTATAAATATTTCAAGTATTTTCTGTATTTATTTCTAGAAATGGCTGCTCAGCTCTTCAACAGAATCGGTCAAATGGGCCTGGGTGTGGCGCTGGTTGGAGGTGTCGTGAATTCTGCACTTTACAATGGTAAGTACCTCCATATTTCACAAGGCATAACCATCGTAAGCTAAGTTTCTAGTCTTAACAACATTTTGTTTACATCACACTCATTAGTGTACACATAAATATTTACTTAGTGATTAATCTAAAACAAAATAGATTAATGGTTAGACAACATTTTACAAGAAATCAAAGTAAGAATTTGTATGAAATGTTAAAACTTCTACTTCCTTCAGTTAAGCTAAGGATACTGATTGACAATTGTGTTAAAATACAAATCTAGTTGGATGAGGTAATTAATTCATATTTTTCCATTTCCAGTTGATGGTGGTCACAGGGCCGTGATCTTCGACAGGTTCGCTGGTGTCAAAAACTTGGTGGTTGGTGAGGGTACTCACTTCTTTGTGCCGTGGGTACAGAGACCTATCATCTTCGACATTCGATCACGCCCTAGAAACGTCCCTACTGTCACTGGAAGTAAAGGTACGGTCAAACATTCAATCATGTATAATTGAAATCTTTTCATGGAGTTGCTTTATGGAATAATCCTCATGCAGGTTATGGACTTGTTATTTTAGGAAACTAAATTGTAATTACCATTGTACCTATTGTAAATACCACTTTCTTGAGACATATTAAATAAATTATCATGGATTTCGGCTTTGCAATGTAACTATATTGTACTGCCATTGTAGAGGCTCATGTTCATGAGCATCATTCCATGACATATAACATGGCAACTGTCGCACTGCCACTACCATTGTATTTTTGATAACAGGATAATTAATATTTATGTAACTAAAACTTTAATACTCATTTAATTGTTTTTCAGATCTCCAAAATGTAAACATCACACTCCGTATCCTGTTCAGACCAATTCCTGACCAGCTGCCGAAAATTTACACCATCCTCGGTGTAGACTATGATGAGAGAGTACTGCCATCCATTACTTCTGAAGTTTTGAAGGCTGTTGTCGCACAGTTTGATGCTGGAGAGCTCATCACACAGAGAGAGGTAAGGTATCAATTTGTTGCACAATTTTTTCTATCAGACTGATCACCTGATGATAATCAATTGACGTTACTCATTGACAACCATGAACAGAGGAGTTACATGTGCATTTAAAAGATCTGAGGAACTTTGACTTTTAGATTTTCTAGAGCAAGTTAACTGCTCTGATTGGCTGGCTCGAATGAACTAATGGGAGCGCCGAACACAATCTCGTTAAACGTAAAACAAACTTGTATTAAGCCCTCTGGCAAGAATGTTTTTTTTATTTACTCCATTCTAATTAATAATGTACTTCCACTTAATTTAATGCTCATTATAAAACTACTTATGATGATAATACATGACACCAATAAAAAAAGCTATAAAAATCATTGTAATGTTAAAAAGCAATCAGTATAAAACACTATAAAGCATTAAGTATGCTATAAAGTAGTTAATATTGCGTCTTGTTAACAAATTTTTACATTTAATTAATTCTAGAATTGTTTTATTTGCGTGAATTTATATTGGTAAACAGTAATTGAAGTAATACTTCTTCCACAGGTTGTATCACAAAAAGTGAACGAGAGTTTGACTGAAAGAGCAGCACAGTTCGGCCTTATCTTAGACGACATTTCAATTACACACTTGACATTCGGCAAGGAGTTCACACAGGCCGTCGAGTTGAAACAGGTCGCGCAACAGGAGGCTGAGAAGGCCAGATTCCTCGTAGAAAAAGCTGAACAACAGAAAAAAGCCGCTGTCATTGCCGCTGAGGGTGACGCCCAAGCTGCTGTTCTCCTCGCCAAATCCTTCGGCCAAGCTGGTGAAGGTTTAGTCGAACTCCGTCGTATTGAAGCCGCTGAAGACATCGCCTACCAACTATCTAAATCCCGCAACGTTACTTACCTACCACAGGGTCAAAATGTTCTTTTAAATCTTCCCACACAGAACTAATCCGCTATTAAAATAATGCTGGACGTGTTCACTACAATATCGGGATGGGTTCTGTACAATGCATTTGTATTTACAAAACTAATAATGTTTAAGAATGTTGCATTTGTTGAGTCAGGTATGGTTGCGCCAATAGATAGTAGTCCATATTAGTTTTATGAAAAATTGTAATTACGCATTAAAATATAATTTTGTTGAATTTTATGTTTTATTTCAATTTTAGTGACCCTTGTTATTCTACTTTTTAGTAAGTCTTGTAGAAGACACTCATAATCCAGCCAGAAGTGGACGCTCTTGGGTTGAGGTGATGATGGTGACGGCACTTCTTGATTAGTAACTAGTAATAATCTCAATCAAAAATAGTACTAGGACTTCATAACATACGTAGGCGGAATGATAAGTCTGGTAAAAATCTAGGTATTTTGGAATAGTTGATTAAACATATTTTTCCCCATCCGTGATGGTCTGGCTCATTGAGGCGTGCGCAAAACGCGACGCGCCGTTCGGTTCCGTCGCCGACAACGGATTTGGTTCTGGTTACGGTTGCGGTTTGCTGGCTACCCTTGCTCGCCGTCCGCAAAAGTGCACTTTGGGTATAGATAGCCGCGCGATCCCCGACGCCCTGTGGCGGCTGGGGCGTAAGGAAGATCGTTCCATCACGCGCTACGCTTCCTCCTTAGCTAGCTTAACTACTTCACAGAAGGAATGGACGGCGCCGCATTCCCCCTCGCTCTGTCGCTGATCATGTGATCGTTCGTGATTCATCGGACATTCTAAGGACACGCAGCAGCTAGCGGTGCCCAGCCCATGAAGGGCACACCTCCACCCTGTTCTCCGGTAGTTCCTGGGAATGACGTCTCTCGGGTGTTTCCTCACGCAGAATCCGAAACAGGTAGATACCTACCGAAATTTTCATGTCCGGTAAACACCTGTGTCAGTCGGTAGGTGAGGACGCCGACGGAATATGTTTTGGAATAATACAACTAAATGTAATGTAAAAAAAATATAATTGTTTTATGTTCTCTTAACCTAAAGAAGACTAACAAAATGAGTAAATATAAATATTTGATTAAGTATATTAACTTGTTTCTGGTTTTGTAAAACATAAATAATCACTAGACTCAGAGCATGCTTCACTGGTCCCAGCATTTTCCATATATTTGCTGTCAGTGCTAAGACGTTTGTTGAAAAACAAATTTTCTCGAATGCAAACTTCTTTGAAATAAGCAATCTCATCAGAATTGAAGCATGCAGGTATTGTTATCTTGCTTTCTTCATCATTACTCTTGAAGGTTTTGATTAGGTCATCGACTTCTCGTTTAAATTCCTCAGTTATTGTAGCAGGCGGTAGGACAAGTTCGGCACGTTTCTTAGCTTCTTCACTTTCCTGCCATTGTTTCATTAGCAAGGCATATTCTTCCTCCATCTCTTTATTTCCTGGCTGCAATTTCATTGCTTTTTTAAGTCTCATCTGTGCCTCGGGATAACTTTTAATCATTCTAAGAGATTTGGCATTTTGAAACAGTACTTTAGGGTTATTCCATAGGCTACCTAGTCTGTTCAGTTCGTTACAGGCGGTGCATGCAAGGAGAGGCTTATTAGCCTTGTTATAACAAACAGCCAAGTTTATATATAACTTTTTTAGTAAGTTTTCTTGAACAGCTTCTTCCTTCTCGTCTGCAAGTCGACAACGATGCAGCATATTGACTGCCCTCTTAAACAATTGTATAGCTGCATAGTAATTCTTTGATTTAAATAATGAAGTCCCTGAGACAGTTAACATTTTAACTTCATGACTGACCCGTTGAAACATATTTGATTCGGATAAGTTAAGTTTCCTGTAAAATATAAATATAGCATAAATATTTTGAAAATTGTACATTTAAAGATTTAATTAAGACAATGGAAAATCAAGGAGGGTACGTTTAACGGGATCGAAACGAGAGCGCGTTAGACACTCTCATTGGTTGCTTTATTCGTGCTGGTTGGTTGGTCCAGTCAGAGCGCTGAACACGCTGTCGTTTCGTTTTCTCTAACCGTAAAGCATACTCATACACCTACTGACAGAATTTGGGCTCTTTGAACTTTACTCAAATAGGTTCATTGATTTGGAAGATAGAGTTGCTTTATTGTAATGCATAGTTCCTGATACCGGTTTCCAGAATATAAAGTATACTATGTCCATTTCCTGTTTCTAAGCTACCTCCCCACAAATATTCAGTCAAATCAGTTTTGCCGTTCTTGAGTTATAAATAGCATAACTACACGATATTCTGAATAAATATTGAGATCAGTCAACCTACTCAGCTCTTACCATTAACACTTACCCTTGTTTTGGTGTCAAAGTACTCTTAATTAGTTTGATGTAGAATACACAATCTGCCTTAGGTTTGATTCTCGGTGGAACTCCCATTTCTCCATACATTACTTGGTATGAGCATAGAAAAACTGATGTTTCACCAACCAGCATAGTCTTTATTGCAAACTGCAGGCCTGGTAATAGGCCATTGTCGCTTAAGTCCACTTCCTGAAAATAAAAATAATAATGTTTAAGAGTTTTTGCTATGAAACAAAATATAGCTATGTGTGCTTGGATATGCAATTCTCACATCTTAGTAGTTAGTAGTGGTTTTTAATATAAATAACCATCTCTATGACCCACAGTCTATAAAGACTTACTTAACTTTATAAAGTCTGATTAAAATGTTAGATGTTTACTAACAATAGCTATTAGCTATATGCTTAAATATAATTAAGGTTTTTATGATCTGTAGTCATATTTTTAATGTTTAAAAATAAAAGGTTCTTATCACATCACCATTGATATGACAAATAGAGGGTAAAAAGAAATGCATTTAATGTTACTCACCATAGGTTTTTTTAATGGCACTACATCAAATGGTTCCTCTTGATTTTCCCAATAACCAGAATAGGCAATAAACACAGTACAACCTTCATGAAGAGGTAGACCGCCTCCTTCAACAATTATTTTCTTTTTAACATATTCAGTTTCTTTAATGGCCTCCAAATTTTCCGAGAATGTAGCAAAATTTGGCACTGGCTGGCCAAGAATATCAACTTGTGGTGCCAAATCATCATTGTTTTCTTCCGCTTTCAAATCGTCTACATCAAATTCTTGGTTGATGTGTAGAATCGATCCAGTAGTTACAACCTCCCTGAAATTAATGTTCAAGCAAAATGTGGGTAACAGTTTAAAAGTAGTTACGGCGTATCATTGATAAAATTCTTTTAGACCTGGAGGACTTAGCGACTGCTTACCAATTATGTAGACACAAATAAATTAGCTAATTAAATCCCGAACAATAATTTTCATAACTAATATACTGTTTATTTTTGTTTACGTACCTCAAATCGAGACCATTTTCTAACATAAAACTCAATTTGTCTGCACTCATTTTGCTGTCGCAAGCTTTACTGGTTGAACTAAGTTTACTGACACCTGTAACTTAATATTTTCCGAAGCTATCACCAAAATAATTATTTTCTAATAGAAAACAGATAACAGACCGGCACAAACACACCATTATTGATTGATGTATTTAAATATGACATTGACAATTTGTTATCTGTGACATATTATACTTTGTGTCATTAAACATCAATGATTAAGGAATCCCTTTTTTTAATAGACGTAACCTGAATACCACACTTTTGATAATTTTCTTTTTATTGGAAATGGAAATGAATGGGTCGATGTTTGGCCTATTGTCTGGCCTGGCGTGCGTATTGATGATGCAATCGTAGTCCATCATGGAAGCTTGAAAAATAAAACTGATTTAAATAGAGCTCGTGCTACCACGCGTGCTACAATCGAATTTACTTATGGTCCACAGGTTTGTACTTAAAAATATGTAAGGGATTTATAAAGAATTTTCAAAATCAAACAATTTATATTTTGAATAATAGTAACTTATTATTCAAACCCCAAATAGCTCGAGAGAAGGCCAGGGATAATGTAACTATTTAGATGAAAATCTATTAAAAAAATAGTGCACATTAGCTGATAGCTGATGTCTATATTTTCTTTGTCCACAGAAGGGATCAAATCCAAATTTTTAGTTTCTTATACCTCAAACTCACAGAATAAAAATACAATTAAGTATTTAGGTACCTACTAGGTATAATTTTTAACAAAAATATAATTTATACATTAACATAACAAACTTACATACAAATTATAGTGCTATTTAAAACTGTAAAATATTGGTTGCTTATTTTATTATTTATTACAAACTTATAATACTAATGTTTTTAACCACAAACACCAAATAAAGACGTGATGCACTGAGAATCACTTGCATCCATTTCTGGCGCACCACGGCACGCTGGGCCACGCTAATATATTTCTGGCATAAGGCTTGATGGCAGAACAAACGAGCCTTCTATATAACCAAACTCTTCCATTTACTTTATATATTTTTTCAAAACTGCGATATAAGACGAAATGAGGTCATCCATTTTGTATCCCAAAGAGGTTTCACATAGAATTTTAGTTCCTCGCAAGAAATTGCCCATTGTCATGTGGAAGAATGTGTTTCCTGACGACCAGTTGGAAAGTTGAGAGAACGGATGAGTTACTAATATGTCCTGAAAAAATAAAAACATGTATTAATTAATGTTGGTAGAGGATTAACTTTCAGCAGTTAGCTTTTAAGTTTCAATTGACGAACTATTACTGAAAATTGGCGGAGACTTATTAATATTTCCCTTTTATTTTTTTTAAACGTTGCCCCACACTAGGATTTTCTCCTGTGTCACAGGTGCGTTGTCAAACAAACAAGTTCACATACGCATCATACCCAGGCCCGAAAAAACTATTTGTGGGTCACATAAAAAGTTGTTCCTATACGTTTCTCGGCAGCTGGTTGCCGCAGTGCTGTCAATTCAAACCCGAAACCCCTTGTTTATGGCTATCAGTCGAAAATGGATATAGAAGAAACAGTATACTTACTCGACTCTGAGGATGAATAACACAGACTCCATTCTTGTTGATGCCAATAACTACCATTTCTGGGTAAGCCGGGTCAGAAGTTTGCTTAACCTCAAAGAATGCAGTACCAAACGTAGGCAACAGATAGATTTTCTTCAAAAACTGTTCTTTCGCCTCATTTTCACTCATATTACCCTGTTCCATGTAGGCTTTCTGGATAGCTGCTTTCCATTGTGAATTATTCTGGATTCTGATCATATCGGATGGCATATAATCTTGAAGCGATTGGGTGATTTGTGGAAGCTTAGTCTGGTCGTTGCCATATCTCGATCTATAGACCAATGCTGCAAATTCTGCTAGATCTTGTTTAGAAGTTTTGTGGTAGCCTCTTAAATACTTCGGTAACTCTTGCGGGAAATAGAATATCTGGTCGGCATTCTTATCTCGGCCTGGCACTGTGTTGATCCAAAGTTTCTTCATAAAGAATATTTGGTAGTTCATCTGCATTAGTACTCCTGTAAAGACGAAATGAAGATTTTAAGTCTCTTTAATTTTTATCCCCAAATATGTATATTATTATACTTTTTTACTCAGTACGCATTGGGCAAGCTGTTATTAGGCCCATTGAGCGTGCATGATTGTGCTAAGACCATGGTCAGAAGCAGTCCCAAAAATAATAAAACAAAACGAAAACTTACCACCACGAACAGGTCGCGTCGCCTTCATCCATTCCACAAGCTCATGAATGAAATCAAAGAAGTAATAATTTTCTGGTACTGAGAACACTTTATCAGCAATCTTGACGAACAAGCTGAACCCATCACTGTTCTTAAGGTTCAGTCTTCCAGTAATTTGTTCGCAGAGTTCCTTCGCTTTAGTAGATGATTCTACTTCGAAAGCTTCATCAGTGTCATCAGGTAAGTAGACCTTATGGTATATCTGCATACTCCTATGCTGTATAGCTTCAACTTCCACTACGTATGGCGGATACAACCTAGCGCCCTTCTTCTGTGATTTGAACACGCGTTTCAAACAATCTTTAGCTATAGGGTGCGGTCGCGTTTTTAGGAATTCCACTAATTCTTTGAGAAGCGTTGGTTCGCAAGCAAAGTTTCCTGTAACCAACCACATGAGTTCCCACCCTCTTTCCTCACTCAATTGTATTTTATTGTTCGTCAGCTGTTTCATTATCTGACAGTAGATTTCATCTCTTAGCTCAAGGTCTTTCACAGCGCTGTTAAATATTTCGTCCGTGTATTCAGTGACTGTTCTAGCTTTAGGAGCTGGCATATCGCCCATGTATTTGAGAATGGCATAGAATGCTGATACTGCTGCTTTGGACCTCTTCTCATCACCGATTAGTTTTTGCAACAATGGCTTTCTTAGCGGTTCTCTACTATGACTCCACAGATCGCCACCAGCGGATCTCTTGACAGTAGTTAACGTTGGTCTTCTAGAATATGTAGTATTGATATCGTGATTGTCTCTGAAATGTTGTTTAGCATAATTTTCGAGAGTATGCATTTTCTTTCTTTGAATTGTATTGTATTTCGATAAGTTCTTCTTTTCAAGATTAATGTTGCCCTTCTTAAATATTTCGAGGATGGTGTTGGATGGCATTTCTAGTGTGGGTAAGATGTAGACTTGCTCGGTTGGGAATAGTCCCTCTTGGCCATTGCAAACACCATGTCCCCAAGTGGTGTTGGTTAGGTTCTCTCCCTTAAAGTCTTGCATAAGTACAATCAGATCTCCTTTCTTAAACTGGAGGAAAGATGAGGCGTCGCTGTAACCTTGTAAGTCAGACTGTGCGACTACGTAAATAGACCTTCTCTTCAAACCATCGATCATGTATATTATTAGCGAACTCATTTCACTAGCATCCACGCTTTGGAACTCAAATTCTTCTTGTTGTATTGTTCTGATTGTGATCCTACCAATGCTGTCGTAATCTTTATCAGCATTATACGCGACGTATGTTACTTCAGGGTAGGATATTTCTAGAAGTATATGTTCTTGTTGGTCGACTATGTAAATTCCAGTCCAGTTGACTGCTATGATCACTAAATCTTTGTTAATATTATCTCCTTTAAGTTTAATAGCTTCAAAAAATCTAGAGAATAGCATTGGCCATTTCAATTTAGCAAATAGAACGATGTCTTCCTTACATCTGAGAGGATCTATTCTAGTTTTAATGCTTGTGGAGTTTTCGAATGCTTTGGTTACTAAATGTTCCCATTTTGTCAACGCTGCCTCGTTCGATTGGAGGAATTGGTTCGGTATGTAGTTGGCGATGACACTTCTCAACACGTTGGGGTCTATATTGGCCCCGAACTCAACGTAGTGTTGCTGAGCCGCGATCATGGCTAAATCTTTTTCCGAGTTACATCTGTACTCGCCGTATTTAACTCCTTTAATTACTTGGTGGTATATAAGGCTAGTGGCTACTGCATCATCGGCAGGGTTGTGCCATGGAGTAAACACTTCTTTTCTGAAGAATAGTCTCCATGGTGCACTCTTTTCGGGCGTTCCTTGTTCCTTAGCGAACTGTTCGCATTGTGAAATAGCGTCTAGTATATGTTCCTTCTCGCTACCAAGGGATAGAACTTTGTCATATAGAGTTATGTATAACGAGAAACCGAATGAATCTGTGAGTCCTATGCTTTCAGCGATCTGCTGGCAAATTTCTTCAGCATTGGAAGCGGAGTCTGATTGGACAGTCTTCATGGATTCGTCCATTAACGTCACCGTAAGTAATATAGGTTTCTTCGTTTTTGTGGCTTGGAGTTCCAGCCAGCTTGGCGGTTGTGTACGTGGACCATTCTTGAAGGTCCTTACGAGTCTACCTTCACAGTAGGGAGCATATCCTGGTGGGCCATCGCGAATGAAGGCGCGTAGATATTTCACGAATCTTTCGGATGGTGGGAAGCAACCGACGCAGAGTGAGAGTAGAATCCAACCACGAGCGTGTGACGCCTTCGATGGGTTGTTTGTCAGCTGTTTACACAACTGGCAGAAGATCTCATCTCTGTAATGAAAAAAAAAAAAAGGTACAATGATTAAGTGACAGTGATGTACCTATGTTAGAAGTTAAACATAATAAAGTGGGACATAGTTTGGGTTCCATATCTTTTTTCAGTTATCTTTCCGCAATTGGAAGCTATAAGCTACTTAACTCACCTAGTTGGTTACGATTATTTTTAAACAACTAGTGTAGGTACTAATTAACTGACCTGAGCTCCTTTCTAATGATACCATGTCCAATGATAAAGTGCAATTTCTCCAAGTTAGTGCTTCGTCGGGAGTTGAGCCAAGTGCCGTACATTTCGCTGGTGACGTCGTCATTCATCAGGCTCCTCATAAACTCATCATCTAACTTCGATCGCTGCTTCAATGTTCGCGACATAAGTTTATTCCTATCATTTGTTGAGAGATCGCCTTGCATGAATTCCTGGAAAACAATTAAAAATATAGCTATACAAAGATAGACCCACTGTTTCGTCGACGTACTATAGTGGATGTTATAGTGATCTTGTAATGGTAATATGGAATAGTTGTTACGTAAGTCTATTATATTACACATTTTGCGAAAGGATTCGATGAAAATGGTTGAAGCTGTGATTCATAACTCTCATGTCATGTTAATGTTAGAGAAGGTTTTTTTTATTAAGTTAACTTAATTCTATAAACACTACAAAGATTTACTTACATGGAACTCTCTGCTCTTCTGGAAAGCTCTACCAAGCGTATCAGCAAGATTGGACATAACAGGCACATTGTCCACTTTATCGTCAACATACCTCGGCTCCGCCATGTCACCCATGAACCGTAGGATAGTAATCCATAAGGCCTGCGCTGCTATTTTGTCCACGGGCAAGGGCAAGTCCAATAGAGAATGCTTCAAAGGCTTTCTCGAGTACTGGTGAGTGGTATTTCCTAAGAAATATGTAGCAGCAAACTTTCTAAAGTTGTACTCATCGAATAGTTCCTCATCCACCTCTGCTTTAGGCAGCGGAATTACCGAGTGATGATCGTCTTGTTGCACCGAATTCTTAAGGAAACTGAAGATGTCCTCCAATATTGTTTCCTCTACAGCTGCATTATTCTGATGTACGTCAGCCGACTGTTCGTCCTTCAAGAACCATATAGATCTCATCATATTACCGTATTTCTTCTGGTAATTGTCTCCCGCAGTTTCTACACTAACACCAGAGTCTATTTGTTCCTCCCTCTCTTTACGCAGCGTTACCAACATCTTCTTAATTTGATGGCCCTTCTCTCTAACCATCTTTCTAATAAGATAACCCTTGCAATACGCTTGTATCCTTCTGAAGAAGACTCTCATATTTATGAAGGCCTTTCTCAGTTCTCTTGATCTGATAGCGGCTTGCATGCGTGAGTATCCTCGTTTCATGATGAGGTATTTGCTTCTGTAGCCACGGGCGCGGTACGTCTTCTGTACCAGAATGGTAGCAGCTCGTAGCTTCAAGAACCTATTTCTATAAATGAATCTTCTTGCATTCGCTTGTACTTTGATCACTGCTGTTATTAACACCTTATGTCTGAGTTCTTCAAGGCGGGCATCGTGATAGTCTTTGAGGAATACTTTCGTGTGTCCAAAACGATAGTCTTGGTCAGTGAAGACATGAGCGCAGATTTTCTTTGCTGCACTTACACAGTCAGTTTTCTCAGCTGGTGGAATGCCCGGGGCGACCAATCGGTAACGATGGACGAAATCTTTGTACGCATACCGTATGGGGTAGCCAGCTTGTCTTATTTTCGCTGTCTCCATTAGACCAGCGTAACGTAGTTGTCGGACGCATAAAGCTTTGTCCAAAATCTGTAACGAAACACAACTTTATTACTCGAGGGACCATTTTTAAGAAGTTATGGTGGTTTTGTCAAGTTACTTACCTTTGGCTTTTTGAACTCATTGGGCTTAATGCATCTCACAAAGAACGGATGACAAGCATACAAAGTCTTCATCAATGAATCGAGAGAAGTTTTGAACTGGTGACTCAGTGAAAAGGGTTTCCTGCTCCCACTTTGAGTTGGGGCATACTCGGTTAAGAAAAGATTCTTCAAAAATTCGTTATTTGAATCCAACATCATTTCTTTTACATCTGCTGTTAACATGTCTCTATTTTTGTCAAGGAAACCTGTAAAGATGTTTTCATTTAGGTATATGTTTGCAATTAAGCTAGCTAATTTTTATCCAGCCGATATAAATATATTCTTACCTTGTACTGTATAAGATACATCTCCAGCAAAATGTCGTATACCAAACTTATACTCCCTTGAAGATTTGGCAGTAATATAACAACTCTTATTACTATGATTACTATTCAACTTAGAGAGCAAAGTGACATCAGTACCCTTAGGGAACCTAGACTCCTCATCAATCAGAGACAGTAAATTCATTGCTTTCAAACCTATCACATCTAAATTCTCTTGATTGTCCACATAGTTGATATTGGTCCATTGAATGCCCTCCTTCGCATATTGTTCTTGTTCAAGTTTAAAAATGTGCTTCACAAAGAACTGCTGTAAGTTTTCGTTTGCGTAGTTAATGCACAATTGTTCGAAACTATTGTAATCGAAATTTTCAAAGCCGAAAATGTCCAAGATTCCCACAGATCCACTGGTCAGTTGTTGGTCCTTGAACAGTGTTTTGTTTATCATTTCGACTATGTATTCAAAAATATGACCATATATGGCTTTTACTAGCGCGTCTCTGCCTTCAACCGCAGAGGCAGCGTTTAATGGAGAAACTACTTTTTCTCCGTGAGCTACAAATGTTTTCCTTGTCAGAGCTTCACATAGCTTTGCTTTTGTAACACCCAAAAGGTTAGCAATCCTATTAGCGGCAGTATTATCAGGGATATCAGATCCCTCCATGTTGTTCGAACTAGTCGATTTGATTTTTAAGTTTCCTAAATGGAGAATAGCGGCTAGAAGACTGAACGTCCCCCAAACTTCATGGTCAGGGAAATTGAGAACTTTGAAAGCGGATCTTATGTCGTTAAACTCCAAGCCATCATTACGCCCATCACAGGTCAACATTTTACCGGAATTCAAGTAATTGTAGTCTTCTGGGCGACCTAATTCCAATCTTTTCTTTTCATCTGCTGACAATCCGGTGACTAGAGAGTAAAATATGTGGTAGTTTCTTTCACCCTTGTTTTGAAAGACGATTCTAGATTTTTCCAGAAGATACTGCTCAATATTTCCTCCTTCAATAATACCTTCTTTACTAAAATAGATGTTCACATATTTGCCAAATCTGGATGAGTTGTCGTTCCTCACAGTCTTAGCGTTACCAAAAGCTTCGAGAATGGGATTTGTCTCTTGAATTTGCTGTTCAATCCAGGAATGTTTGCCACTGGCTGCAGCCAAATACTGAAGCAACAACTTTGTACTTTCTGTTTTACCGGCACCACTTTCTCCACTGGAAACATTAAGAAGTAGAAAATTTAAAAGACCATCATAGAAGTTAAAACTTATAAAATTGTAGGTGCCCCAAGTTTTATAGATTTTGATATCTTTTACAACATACCAAAATAAAGTTGCAAATCTATACTAATAAATAAAATTGGAATTGGTATCTGTTTGTAATATTAATATAAGCGCTTTTTACTACATGCATAATGATGAATACTTATACTTAAGATACCACAACAACATTCTATAAAATTCTTTTCTGTCTGTTCTTTCTGGCTAATCGTAAAATGACTGGACCGATTTTCACGGGACTTTTACCAGCAGGTGCTGGTAAAAGTCCCGTCAAAAGCTGGACTTCAACCGTCAAAAGCTGGTGTACTAAGAAATAGTTTAGGCTACTTTTATTAGTCACAAAGTCCGTAATGCACGCGAGCAGAGCATCAGCTAGTCTATTGTATTATTTTAATGTTTTGGTGTTTCTTACTTATTTTATTATGAACTTTATCGTTTACCTCGTATAAAATAGACTTTTATTAAAAATTTACACATCGTCATGTACTTACAGATAAAAATTGATTAAATTAGAAAGATAGGGAGGTACATTATGTTTTATTGACCGTGATATCCGGTTTGACTAAAAACATAATTGTACTAACTACACTGATACTGTCTGCTTCTGTTTTGGACACGCAATCAGATATGGCTTTTTAAAACGAATGTTTTTAAAGTTCCTTTTAAGATTCCCCAACAAACCTTAAATTCCTTACATAGCATAAACTGCAAACATAAATATAATTATGATATTTTTGCTCTCAACACAGCCATTCACATTTCCTTCTAAAATTCCTTATGCTTATCATTCGAAATGCAGCCTATCAGCATGATGACATTGTATTACGTCATGAATGAGCACCAAATATTTACTTTATCATTACCTGATTACGATGCACTGGTTCAACGATGTATCCAATAATTCTCTATAGGAATTATCACCGATAGCAAATATATGAGGCGGTATTTCGCCCAAGCTCCTCTTTTGGTAGTAATGTATTTGATCCATCGTGTATATGGGTAGAATTTCATATGGGTTTATTGCTATCAACATTGAGCCCGTGTATGTCTGAAATAAAGGATATTTATTAATATCAGAGTCCCAATAGCCAAAAGGCCGGCAACGCATATGTAGGTTTTAAATAAATGTTGTATCTCTTTTAACTATTTAATAAACAAAAAAAAAACATTGATTAATCTGTGCTTGTAGGCTCCTTTATGGAATGTTGGAGGTATTCATGGGCAGCATCGGTTGCTTAGCGCTTACCATCAGGTCTACTTGTCTGGCGCCTTATCCATCTCAAAATAGGGCAATAAAAAACCAAGTCCCGAAGCCCTTTCATGAATTATAGACAAAATGTAATGTATATGCCTAGGCCAAGTTTAATTTTATTTTTCGCAAGAATTAAGGAAAAGTAATAATTTCCTATATCCTAATCGATAAGTAGGCAAGTAAGCCCAAGTATATATTAAAGTACATCAGATTAAAGTGATAAACTGATAATCGCTTATGTTAATTAATAAAAGTAGGTAGGTATGTGCAATCGTGCATATTGCCCGTTGTCCCAACAATCCCAACAAAAACATTGCCCTATACCTACTGGGATTTTGTTCTGTGTTGTGGGTTTTTTATACCGTAGTGGTATTAAAACCACACGGCCCACCTGATGTTAAGTGGTTACCGTCGCCTATGAACGCTTGCAAGAATTGGGGCATTACGGGGCACACATTAAGCATTGCCAATCCTTAAAAAACCTATTTACTCCCTACTAGAAGAATCCCATATTGGGTGCGTTTACAAACAGACAATTTCACCAGGAACAACAATTTGTGGATCATGATTCACACAAAATGTTGCTACGTGCGGGAATCGAGCGGCACGGCAGCCAGTTGCCCATATATACTTATTTTTTAATATTTGGTAGTTGGTATGACTATTATATTGGAAATAGGTCGTGATGATTATTATAAGAGATGGATATCCTGTGTATTTAGACTAGGTTTATTCACGACACCTACATACACTAAGTACTTCGTTTTTTTTTTTCATAGAAGACGAATATAGCTTGTTACTTTGCTAGCACGCATTGAATGTCAAACTATTTTTAAGTCTAGCACAGCACGTTCGACCTAGGTACATATCCTAGCTGTTAACACTTACTTCATAAACCAAAATCATTCCATTTTTTTAACTACGTTCTAATAGTCCAGTCATTTGGTAGTTTTACCTGGAAAGTTTTCCGGGAGTTTTGAAAATTGGTGAATTTATAGATTTGGGTATGCTCTTTTCGAATTTCAACTTTGCCACCTCGTACAACCGCCGCTCGCGCCGCCATATTGAAAAAATGGCGCCTAAAAACGGTTTTTTATTAATATCTCCGTTCCGACGCATTTTACGAAAAAATATTTATCTACAAAATTAAACTAGAAAAAATTTCCTACAATTTATGTATTGATAACTTTTTCATAAAATCAATAGTTTTTGGCGTACGAGCGCCGCAAAGTATTATTTATCTGCACCACCACGTGTACAAAAAATGTGTGTTGTGTAGCAACGACTGTCGCAACCGAGGGCTGGGCTCGCTGTCATTGCAGAGGTAAGTCCCCTGTTTGAGGAGTGGCTAGAGAGGCGCCATGGCGTCCTCACCTACCGCCTGACGCAGGTGCTTACCGGACACAGGAATTTCGGTAGGATCCTGTTTTTGATTGGGCGGGAGGAAACGCCCGGGTGTCATCACTGCGAAGACCGCCCGGAGGACACGGTGGAACATATAACATAACACGTATAACATCAGAAACAGGAACCTACCGAAACTAACCTGTTTGTACAACACACATTGTTTGTAAACGGTTTTTTATTAATATCTCTGTTCCGACGCATTTTACGAAAAAATATTTATCTACAAAATTAAACTAGAAAAAATTTCCTACAATTTATGTATTGATAACTTTTTCATAAAATCAATAGTTTTTGGCGTACGAGCGCCGCAAAGTATTATTCATCTGCACCACCACGTGTACATACAATGTGTTTTTTTTAAATGTATCAATTCTTAAAAACTAATTATGATATCTCGTTCAAACCAATTTTCTTTGAAAGTTTCCATTAAAATCTACAGCATATATTTTTTTTAGTTTTCTCACTCACTTATTTTAAAAGTTAGAGGGCAGGACACATTCGATAGACCTCATTTTTCCACTTTGGAAGTGTCTATCTTTCAAACAATTGATTTTGACGAAAAATGGTTTTAGGAACCATGACGTATTTTTAATGGCTTATCCATAGACAACCATCACGGATATTTATTAAAGAAAAACTTTGTAGTAAAGCTTTTTATAAAATAAAAGACTACTTGGAGGATAGTCAGGCTTGGGAATGAACTGCTATAATGTCCACACAGGTCTTGCTGACATGTTTGTAACATATAGTTACATTTTTTATACAATTTGACATTAACTTAATTTGACATTGTTTTATATATTTTTTTTCCTTTTATATTTTTATATTTTATTTTAAAATTGTTAGTTTGAGGACCGTGTGAGACTTTTGCTAGTCATTTTATTTTTAGTAAATTATATTCTGACAGTTTGAGCATTTGTGTGGCCTACCCAAATGTTCTTTTGGTTGGTGTTGTTCGTCGGATCATTCAGCAACAGCCGTCAGCTGAGCTGATTGTAAACTGACACATGCGTGCTGCCATCTGAACAGGTCCGCTCAAACTGCTGTGGTTCTTTCCTCAAAAGACCACTACAGAATCAACTTGCACGGTTCTCCGACATCTTTAATTGATTTGTCTGGACTTTAAAAGAGACTATGACCTCTGAGTTTGTTTCGGCATTTCTTCTCAGAGTAGTCGGATAGGAAATGCCGGCCTCATCTAGTTATTTAAGAGATTGACGTGTAAAAGTGTTATTTTATAACCTATTTGCAAAATAAATATCATTTATCATTTATCATTTATCATTTATCATTGGATAGGTTAGACGAAAAAAAAAATTTTTGAAGAGGTGCAGTGACCGCGCGCTCTCCCCCCTCTATCTCGGAAACGGTGCACCGTATAAAAAAAAAGTTTAGACAAAAGTTGTAGAGAATTTTGTATTCTACAATATTGGTATTAAATGCAAATACCAAAAACCCATAGGAAATGAGATATTTCCAAAAAAGCGCAAAGAAACGTTTTTTGGGACCTTTGGACCTTAAAATTTAATAGTTGCTTACACCCTACCATATGTAAGTTTTGAGACAAGTTTCAGGCAGTCAATATACAAGTATATACAAAATTACAGCTGGGTATCTCAAATTCCGAGGTGAAATCCTAATTTGACTGGACTAATAATTCTTTGCGGCGCTCGTACGCTAAAAACTATTGATTTTATGAAAAAGTTATCAATACATAAATTGTAGGAAATTTTTTCTAGTTTAATTTTGTAGATAAATATTTTTTCGTAAAATGCGTCGGAACGGAGATATTAATAAAAAACCGTTTTTAGGCGCCATTTTTTCAATATGGCGGCGCGAGCGGCGGGTGTACGAGGTGGCAAAGTTGAAATTCGAAAAGAGCATACCCAAATCTATAAATTCACCAATTTTCAAAACTCCCGGAAAACATTCCAGGTAACCCCCTTTTTATCTACCAAATGACTGGACTATAAAGTAAGTTAATTTACATCGCGAGAGGTTCTTTTACCTATCTTGGGATGGAACTAGAGATATATGTATCTAGGTAAGTACGTCGTAGGTGCCTACTGTTAGTTTTTTTTTTTGAGGGAGGTTAGTCATCGAATGTCTTGTCCCACCCCGGGCGAGACGAGAAGAAATCTCAGACTCTTACTGACTAAAAACTGCCCCGTTCCTTTTCTTGCCTTTCGTTTCGAGCTGGAGCCCCGGTATCGGTAGTAGCTACCTACCTCCTTACTATTAGTATAGGTACCTAATTAAAGATAGAAAGACTTACGTATATCAGCTGTTTGGAGTACCGCATATGAAGATTATGAAGGATCGTATACTCCTGCAGTTCACCCAGCGTGATCATGTCTTCCACTCCTTGTACGGACGTGGAGTGCAGCGGTTTGAGGACATTTTGTATGGACGTAGAAAACACGTTGCCATCATGATCCTTTACTTCGATTCTGTCACCGGCACTCTTTAGAACCTTTACTGCTATTGGCACATCGAATTCCGTCTTACCTATCGGCTTCAGCCAGACGAAGTCCTGTAAACATAGTATAATGATGTTTGAATACAATTTTAGATTTTAGATGGTAAGTGAACGTGAATGTCTAAGTCAACGTCCTTCTTCATTCATCGTCAACGTTCATCCTTGCATAATCATATTATTGTTTTACATTTGATGGGTCGACGTTTGGCCGCTGTCTCGCCTGATGGTAAGCTATGTTGTGGCCTAGGATGGAGTAAGTATGAACATAAGCAATCTATTCACTCGGGTTTTGAAGATAATAGAAACACAGACTCAGTTATACCTACGTAGACTAGTACCTATACCTAAGTAGACATTTTCGGATAAAATAAATGCTTTACCAGAATAACAAATTCAACTGTTTTCAATTTTGAAAACATGGACCTGTGGGGAAAACTAAAGTAGAGTAGCGTCTTAATACCAGTTATTTGAGTGCTAACCCTGAATATGCTACGGTTTTTACCTCTGTACCTAGGTAATTTCTGACAAAAATGGGTTGTTAGATAGGATATTTACCTACACTTATTATCCAAACAATAAATTTTGCAATGATGATAACACAAGCAACACACATCTATAATAAGGAAATCTATACGTTACACATACCTACTTATTTTAAGGTATTATGACAACCCTGCAAAAACAAATACGAGCAATATGGAACATGTAGGATCCTTGTTTAACACTACCTACAGACTCTCAGATTAGTTATCTCCAGTAGTTCATCACTTGAGACGTGGAGATGAACTGATTTAGGTATTTAAGTGGTTAATTTAACTAAAATTAAGTATTAGGTATGGTACTTTACTTACCGACAAGGTAACACGGTCTGCCATCTTGGAAATTCAAAACATTCACCCCACTAAAATTTAGTTTACCGACATTTTCACATCCATAGATTCCGCGTGACGCTTTTACGAAGACTGTCGAATTTTATCAATATTTCGGCTTTGTCTTATCAATGTCTGATAAGTTGCAAGTTATCATAAATATTTCTAGATATCAAACCAAATGGCTATCACGCTTAAATGTGTAGATTAATGATTTCAATAATTAACACAGAAATTTATGTTCTTTTGTTGTTCTGAAATCCGTAGGTATGCCAAAAGATTTCGCGATTTGATTTGGGTTAATCCTTTTATTGATTTTCGATGAATTTTTGCAAGGGAATTCCACCATAGTTACTGATAGTATACCTATTTGTGTTCATTCCAAACTTTACGTCTACGTTCATATTCCAGGGGCTTTCCTTAAAATTCTCTTTTCTCTTTGTATCTTACAATAATTAACAGATAAGAACTTTAGATAATTACGCAATAATCATATTTTTTCCTTATAATTAGGTAGGTGCAACTACAGATACAACTGAAATAAAAATGCAAGCGAGAGTAGCAGTTTTTTGTTGAAGAAATGCCTGCACAAGGATCATATTAGTTTGAAGAAACATTATCAATATCGATCAGTTTTGATTATAATCAAATTCTAGATCTAGACTGCAATTGTTTTTTATATTAAAACGAGGATTTATTATCAACTTCAATCTTATTCAAATAAATTGACTGCACTGTTGGCGCGGTAGCTGGGCGTGCTGTGCGTCGTGTCGCGGGTTCAATTCCTGCACGGAACAACTCTGTATGATCCCCAGATTGTTTGGTTGATTGATTGTTCCGGGTCTGGGTATCATGTGTATGTGAAATTGTATGTTTGTAAACGCACCCAGAGGAGAAAATTCTAATCCACATTATAAAAAAAAAGAAATATACTACAATTTCATTCTAATTTGAATACAAAATTAATTTTAACTTCTTTATTCAGTACTGTGTATTACCTGGATCATCAATTTTGGGCAAACAAGTATGCAATGAACGGACAAAACTTTTTTATGTTAATATTTAAACCCTAAACCACAAAAGAAAAATAAACAATTGAATTAGTAAATACAATTTATTTAAAAATAATTCAGCATTACAAACAACTTATTCTAATGACGATTCTAAATTACTTTTTCTTTTCTTCTTTTTCTTTTTTATCTTTTGTTTTCTCGTCCTTCTTGTCGTCCTCCTTGCCGTCCTTTCCTTCTTTCTTGTCCTTATCTTTTTTGTCCTTTTCATCTTTCTTTCCTTCCTCTGCATCTCTGTTTGTAATCTTGTTGTTGATAAGATTATGTAGAGCAATGATAGACCTCACAAGAGCAGCCAAGTACACCACAAGAGACTGGTCATTCGTTTTGATGTAGAGGTTATCAATAAAGCTATCATTAGCTATGTCGGGCAGAAGGTTGAAGATGTCCTGCAGCTGGTAGATAATCTGATGGTTCATTGGCAAGGAACCCTGCCCTACTTGGACCAGGTAGTCTCTGATCTCACTCAGTTGCGAGTGCAACCCCTTCAGACCAAGCAACTGGTTTGTGATCCTCTGAGACAGACTACCAACAGTGGTATCCTTGATGTCTCTAAGTAAATGTTCTACACCAACTTCTTCAGCCTCTTCAGCACCAATTTCACTGGGTACATGTTCAAACGTTCTTGTTGTTGGTGAACCATCATCATGGACCTCTTCAACTGCTTGGTAAGCTTCAGTGGGGAGGCCTAGATCTTTTGGTTTGGCATCAATGATGACAAGGACTGAGTTAGGGCAGTAGCGCCTGATCAGCTCATTGATGGCTACATCATTCTGATGTAGTTTGGGACCAGTGTGGTACCAGCCCACTACTTTCTCCCTGGCATTGACCTTCTTGAACATGCCATACATGTTCTCTAAGTAATCATGGTCGAGGAACCAAACGGATTTGTCTTTGTCATCTTCATCAAATGGTACTGGAAATAGACAAAAATACAAATTAGAATCTTCATAGTTACAGAATACATTTTGAACTGAATGTCTTATTGATAAAAAGTAAGTTAAGCATAAACTTTGACTATGGTTCAGGAGTATTTTTATCTTTTGACTCACCAACTTGCTGACTGGCTTTGTTTACATTTTTCATTATTAAATTGAGCTTTTCTCACATCAAGGGCCAGTTTCATAACGGTAAATGGCTAAAATGTCGACAATGCTACGAGTGGTACCGAATTACACCAACGTATTGTGTGACTAGTGGAACAGCTTTGTTCTAGTGTTTATTACCAAATTAATAAAAAAGGAATTTACCTGCAAAACTGTTCGAGACGTCCAAGACTCCTTTGGCTCTCCAGCAACCCAGCAAAACGCCGACAACTCGCTTTTGATTACCTATTTTACCCATACGATTGAAATGGTCCACCACACTCAGTAAGACCAGAGGATGAACCACAACTTTTGTGGTTAAAACTTCTTGACTCGGCATTTTGAAGGGTATATTTTTGTACAGTAAGTAACAATGTCTGCTTTTTAACAGCAAATAAGACAATAATAACAATTATTAACAACTACAATTCGCTCAAATTCTACAAACTAATGATTTTTGCCAAGCGGCAATCAAAACTAAAATTTGACAGTCATTATAAAAGTTAAGATTGTCGTTGGTACTAATTGTCTATGGTGTGCTGGTACGAATTAACGTACTGATATTCTCGTATCAAAAATAGACCATCCATAGTGACACATGTCAACATGTGTCAATGTCAAATACATGAGCTTTCAAAAAATGTCAAAACATTTTGAAAACAGTGAACCATTTCAAAGTCTACCCATTTTCAAAAGTTTTTGTATAATTTCTGTATAAATATAGTCGTATTAAGTGATTCAATAAACAATTTACCACATACACTTTATTAATAATTACATTTAGTTGTGCAATATCGTTTAAAAATGTCACACCGAACCATAACCTTCGTCACTGGCAATGCGAAAAAATTAGAAGAGGTGAGAGCTATTTTAGGCAGCAGTTTTCCTTTAGAAGTAATTAGCCACAAGCTAGATTTGCCAGAGCTTCAAGGGGAGATAGATGAAGTGTCTATAAAGAAATGTCAAGAGGCTGCGCGACAATTGAAGAGGCCTGTGGTGGTAGAAGACACGGCTCTCTGTTTTAACGCATTGAAGGGCCTCCCGGGGCCGTACATCAAGTGGTTTCTAGAGAAATTAGAACCAGAAGGGCTTACAAAAATGCTTACTGGTTGGGAGGATAAATCTGCTAAGGCAGTGTGCACATTTGCATATTGTTCTGGTCACGGAGATCTAGATGTGAAGCTCTTTCAAGGTGTAACTCATGGACAAATTGTGGCTCCAAGAGGATCAAGGGACTTTGGATGGGACTGCGTCTTCCAACCTGATGGTTACACCCAAACTTATGGTGAATTACCAAAGGAAGAAAAAAATAAAATTTCTCACAGATACCGAGCTTTAGAGAAAATGAGAGAATATTTTTGTAGTAACAATGTTTAACTTGTTAGGTATTGTATTTCATTGACAGGCAAACCAGTAATATGTCTTTGTTATTTTTAAGTTTGATTATGTAAAGAGTTCCTAGGTTCCTATAAGAGCTCAAAGCGCCAACTGAATGAATCATTGTTCCAATATAATTTGTTTTCGAATGCTATTCTCAATAAAAAGGGATAACTTTGTTATACTGTTTACTTTAACCTATTTCTGTGTAAATGATGCAATAATATGTAAACCATAATTAATTAAGTGAATCAGTGTGATAACAACAAATATGATAATAATGATCTGTTTTGTTAAAATAAACCAAATCAAATAATATCATGTATTTATTTATCATAATATTACCAATTTTTCCACATTATATACACATTTTTGTCTTTACTTTAAGTAACTATTTTTAAGTTAGTTTTTCAAGAGGATACACAAGTATGTATGTGCTCATAACATTTTATAAATTGTATAGAATAATGTAACACTAAATATTAACTTATCATATCCATTAACATTACTTCTTGATACTGGCTTCTCTGGCTTGTGTACTCCCGGCGCAATGTATGGTTCCAAATTTGAATTATTATAGTTTTTATAATACCAGTCATTTTCACCAATCTGCCTTGTCTTTGTGTTGCCAGTAGTCATAACTTCCGAAAATCTTGTCTTTGGCTCTCTATTTGGTGAAAAGTTGTCTCTGTGGTCATAGTGTTCTACTTGTGGGAGATTTACTTTAGTGATTGTTGCTGGCCTCTTGCCATGATTCCTTTCATTCAACTCTGCAGTGCTGGGTACCAATACTGCTGATAAAGCTGTAGGTGCTGCCTGCTCAATATGCTTCTTCATTGGAGGTTTAGATGTCACTGCTGTAGATGAGGAATAGGAAGAAGTACTGCTCTCCATCCAAGCATGTAGAGACATATCATTACTTGTATCTGTTGTTATAAGCAAGCTCTCTTTTTCAGTAACTTGTGTTATGGTTAAATTAGACTCCATCAGATTGTATTTGCTCAGGTTATTAGGATCCTGTTTCTGTTCTTCAACATTTTTGGTTCTGTTGTAGGCAACATGGGTGCTGTTGTCATCATCAATGTAGGCTTGCAGTTCGTGTATTTCACTTTTGATTTTCTTATGTGTAGTATTGTTATGAACTGTTTTCACAGGTGGTTTGGTTGATACTACTGAAATGGTTTCTTCTACAGCACCTTGTCTGTTGTGAGTTGTACTGGCACTTTGTGTTTGCACAGGTGTATTAGTGATGTTGAGAGTCGGATCAGGAATGGGCTTGAATCCTCCAGCTGTCGTCGGTAGAATTGGTGCGAATCCACCAGTTTCAAACTTGGGTGTTTCTGGTAGCTGATATTTATTTCCATTATGAGAATGAGAGTGACTGTGAGTGTGCGAATTTTTCTTATCGACCCAGTCTATTTTGCGCCCTGTGTTCAGTATTTTTCCCATATCAATCGGCGGTAGAGGCATCCCAAAGAACGTGAAGCTGCTGTCGGGAGGCTTTGGAGGAACTTGCTTGTTTTTGTCCGTTGTGTTTTTCATAGAAGCGTATAAGGTCGGAAGGCCACCTGACCTGTTATTTTGCGACGCACTCACTTCATTGTTCAATCCATCCAATAAAGTTTCGTTATAAGGATAATCTACATATTCGTCGTAGAAGTAGTCTGATTCTTCTGGAGATGGTCTGTTAATTTTGTTGGCTTGATAGGTGTTCTTAATTTGTGTTGTGTAATCTTTTATTTTGTCTAAGGTTGAATATACTTGCGAGGTCGCCAAGTTAGGTAGAAGTGCTTCGTTCTCGTGTGTCATACACGTTCGAAGGTCTCCTTCTTCCAGTTTGGTAACTGCAGCGTTTGAGCAGTCATCCCTTCCGAATGGCATAGTCTTGACGTAAGTGCCGTCAGCACATTTAGGCCCAATAGAAGACGACTCCGACAGCCACGACTTCAGCCAAACTATCTGGCAGTTGCAAATTATTGGATTACCTGAAATTATAAGAAAAACTTTTGTACATCCTGTTTAAAAAATACCTTATTGGGATCAAGAATAGCACCAAAAACAAACTAGACATCTAGCACATTTCCGTCGTCGGCCACGCTGAATTGCGCAAACAATATTTAGTTGTACTTACCATCAATATCCAAAATTGCGATGTTATTTCTTAGTTTAGCAAATGTGTTTTCCACAACTGTCGTCAGTTTATTGTGTCGCAAAGAAAGAACCTTGAGGCGAGGCATGAAATCGAAAGGCTGGCCGCTAATGTGGCATATCATATTATTATCCAAATTAAGTTCTACCAACCATTCCATATACTGAAATGATGCTCTTGTCAATCTCATTAGTCTGTTAAAACTAAGATCCAAAACTTCCAGTGAAGACAATTGCCTCAAGCCAGAATTATCGATACTGGTAATTTGATTGTTGCTTAAATTCATATATTGCACCAAGGGCATACTCTCGAAAGCTCGCTGAGAAATATATTGCAACCGATTCCCTTGCATTTCTATAATCCTTAACTTCGGAAGATTAGAAAATACTCTGTCGGGTAAGTCTATTATGTGATTTCGACTTAAATAAATAGAGACCAAGTTCGGTAGGTTCGCTATCGCTTTCGGATGTACTACTTCAATGTTATTGTTGTCCAAATCTATTGTTTCAAGATCTCGGAGGTCTTTGAAACTTCCAGTTCTTAGTTCCATTAATTTATTGTTCGGCATTTTGAATTCGGTTAGTGTGTTTATGCTGTTTATGGAATTACCATCAAAATGTTTTATGTGGTTGAAGCTAGCATCCAAAACTTTTAGCCGAGACATCATGTTCAATGTAGCAGGCAATTCATTCAGATTGTTTGAAGATATATTCAATGTCTCTACATCTAGAGCTCTGTTCACAAGGTTAGGACTTATACTTTTTAGTTTATTTTTACTGAAATCCAGAGTAGATAGAGCAGCGTTATCTTGGATTGCCATAAAGTCAAAGTTCTCTATAGTATTTCCATGCAAGTTCACTTGTTTTAGTTGGTTCAGTTTGCTAAAGCTTTTTGGGTGAATAGCCATAATTTGATTGTAACTCAAATCTAAAATCTCCAGTCGATTTAAATCGCTGAAAGTCGTCATTTCAACCTGCCTCAAGCCGTTCCTTTTCATGTAAAATCGTCGTAAATTATGCAAAGTTTTCAAACTCCCGTGAGGAATTTTCTGAATGCCATTACTCGAAATGTCTAAAGTTCTCAGAGATGGTAAATCTAAATCTGGTGATGGAGGCGTCGGTAAACTTGTTATCTGATTCTGATGGAGATATAACTTTTCTAGACCTCGTGGTAATCCAGGTACAAACTCAATTAATCTGTTTACACTGGCATCCAACTCATAAAGATTCGCCAAATTCCTAAATGTTGCTGGGTGTATAGATACCAAACTATTTCCTGATACGTTCACGTACTCCAATAAAGGTAACTCCATGAAAGTTATTGGGTCTATAATTGATAGTTGATTATGACTCAAGTTGATCCTACGTAATGATGGGAGATGGTATAACAGTTTTGGCTGCATTCGTGTGAAGTAGTTGTAGGATAAGTCTAGCCCCTTCAGTGCAGGCAAATTCCAGTAAGGGCCTTCATTCATGTCATTTAGTGAATTGTTACTTAGATGTAACTCCCGTAAAGCAGGCATTGCAACAAAAGCGTCTGCTTGAATGAATTTTATATTATTTTTGTTCAAATGTAATCTTTCTAAACTAGGGTGACCTCTCAGAGCTCCCCGTGGGATCTCTTGTAACAAATTGTCACTTAGATCTAAGAATTTCAAACGAGGTAACGCATCGAGTAGTGATCTGAACTCTGAAATATGCATTATTTGGTTTCCAATCAAAGTGAGCTCTTCAACTCCGCTGCCAGATTGTTGTAAAAATGATTCTGGATGTATTTGGCTTATTTTGTTATAGTTTAAATCCACAACTCTGAGCTTTGGAACTCTGTGAAAGGCACCATGATGTATTACATTAATGTTGTTATGAGCCAGGAATAATTTCTCCAACATTGGTTGATCGACAAAACCGCCTTCGCTTAGTTTGTCAATTAAATTGTTATTTAGATTTAAATGAGATAATACTGGCAAGTCTCTCATAGCTCTTCCAACCATCGTTGCATCTGAGATTTTGTTGTTGCTAAAAGATATTTCGCTTAGTGAAGGCAGTAGAGATAGAGCCCTCATGTGGATGAGGTTAATACCGCAATTCGTTATTTCCAGTCTTCGTAACTTAGGCAAGTTGTAAAATGCATTTTCTCTTACTATTCTGAGATTTATACTTCCTTGGATAAACAGTTTCTCTAAGTTGGGTAAGTTTTCAAAAGTGTTTTCATTGACAGCATTCAGACTTTCCGACTGTATGTTTATGTAACGTAGTTTCTGCAAACCAGAGAAGGCTGGTATTCTCTTTAGATTTTGTGATTGAATTGTTAAAGCTTGTAGGTTCTGTAATTTCATTAGACTCTCTGATGGTAGACTCTTCAAATCATTCTCGACGATGAATATTTCTACGAGATTCATCTCTTGCGACTCTAGCCAAGCCGCTGATACTCGCTCAAGCCCATTGTGGCGGAGCATAAGTCTCATTATTTTCACATTTTGAAATATCTTCCCTGGGAGGGACGGGAGATAGTTATTTTCTACTATCAGCTCATCTATGGGTTTCCTGATCAGATCTCCAACTTTCTGAACACCTTTTAGTACTTGGGGCAAGTCGCTGTGTGTGCACCTGAAACCGAAAGTTTTTAGTCATTAATTACTCACAACGTAAAGGGTCTTTATGATACATCATTCAAATACTGACCATATTTGAATATCTTCGTGCCGGTTTGTGCATATACATGGGAGGATTGATTCCGGGGCTGGACATATCGAGGCTTGTCCAGTCGCGTAAGAAAATAACAGAAAGAAGAGCCATGAGACTATTTCTGCTTTCTTAGTGTCCATTCCTTTAACACTTCTGTGATGGTCATTGTAGCATATCTCTCATATTTCGTTCTCCTTATCTGGAATTGAAGTTTAAATTGTTTTAGCGGTTTTGTAAAAAGGGGTTTTAACTAGATTATTGCTACATAGAAGTCACACAACCAGTATACCGGCGTCAAGGACCGGCGCTAATGAAAACAATGCGTTATAGAAACAATAGCCCACCGGAACGGTCCGGTAGTTAAGTTGCACTTTCACTTATTCACCATTGTTAATAACGGCGATCTATGGTCCGCAGTTTACATCATTGTTTTAGGGTTATACTTGCATAACCATTGGTTGATGTAGGTCATTATTCGTCCTTCGGTTTTGGTTTAACTGTTCAGATTAAGAATACAATGGTTTCTGATCAGGTTTATTTGCAATTATTGCATCAATTCCTGTTTAAACACTATGCAAATATACTTTTAGTATTCTTTTAAGTGTTGCAATTGGTCTAAAACTTTAGCTCAGTTGGAATTCTATTTGCACGTAGGTTCAAATTGATTACAAACAATTACAAAATAACGTACCATCAATGAATCACCAGCAAAGGTTATACATATAAGTTTATCCCTTGGAGCAAAACAGACGGTCAAAATTAAGCTCAAATGAAACCTAACCACTACGTATTTGCATTGTATTTTCTCGAAAAGCAGCTAATTGGATTTAAACATAGCAGTAAACTTCGCAATGCCGTCATAAACGACTCATTATACCTATTGCACAATTCAGAATAGTTAAAGCGTTACTTTTGTGCAATTTGCATAATATCTGTATTTCTAAAAAGAAATTAATGAGGATTTAAATGCACCAACGTAAGATAGATACCTATTTGAAATCTCAAAATGTTATTGTTACAAAAATAGATGGATGACGCATCATTTCTTAAAGTAAGTATGGTTTTTTTTTTGGGGAATAATCATCCAATAGCTTCTCCCACCTTGGGCCAAAACCACCCCTTTGTAGTAAAGGGGTAGTTACAGGAGTAGTCCTGTTTTTCGAGCTGGAGTCACGGTAACTCACTAGGCACTTTGTAACTACCGATCGGCATTAGCCCTACTGAAGTAAGTAGGTATCAATAAAATGCATTAGACCTATCTATATATCAAGGAAACGTTATATACCCACCTAACAACAGCCTGAAAGAAAATTCATACTTCGGTTGAGTAATTAAATTAAGCAGATTATTCAACTTGTGACGTGTGGCGTTTACTCTCTTTAAGATTAGGTGAGTTTACAATATCTATGTAGATTAACAAAGAGGGTCAAATGAATGGCATTAAAATGCTAATTTGTATATTATCGATCAATCATCCCACAAGGTCCTCTGATGTTTGGTCATCGATCATCATCTATCTCCTAAATGCCTGTATCAACATTCAGGGGGTCTTACGCGATCTTTACGTTTAGTTTACGTCATTGATTTTATTTGATAACAGCGCCACGTGGTTGTAATTAAAGTTCTTCATAACTAGGTATTTTTACTTGATTATAGGTGGCTGATAGTTCATACAAATTACGGTCTATATTCTATCTGGTACATAGCGGCTATCGAGACATTGTTGCATTGACACACAGACCCTTCGTTTCTCTAAGAACGACGCTACATGCCAACTACAAAGTGTACGTAAATATAGAGTACCGACTCCTACAAATTACCGCGATTTATAAAACTCAAAAAATTCAAATTAGTTGAACCTGGGTATGATCCAAAACTGCGACCAGCCACCCAGTCCAGTCTGATCCGGAGCTGGGGCTCCGGCTCGAAAAGCAGTGGTAGGAACGAAGTGGTTTTTAATCAGTAACAGTCTGACACACCCTCTCGCCTCACCCAAGGCGGGAGAAGTCATTGGATGATTTTCCCCCCTTAAAAAAAGTGCCGACCAGTAGTAACCACACAAATTTCAGTTAACTAAGTTAAATAACCTAACTACGCCTATCAATTGGCCAACCGTGGCGATTATAAACAACCCCTCTAAATGATAATGCGTTTGTTCAGCATTGAACATATTTTAACCGTAACTGTTTGACGAGGAACTCGACTAGTTTCAAGCTATGCTAGAGGCTCATATTTATAAGCAGCATTCCGCGACACAAGACGTGTTACGTTACACAGTTACGCGAGTAAGCCGATAACATAATAATTAATTCAGTATATCTCACGTAAGTTATAATAAAATTGTATTTTAACCGTTTGATGACTGCAATGAGGTTCTCGCTTCTGCATCAGCAAATGCAAACGATGATGTGCACGAGAGCATTGTCATCATCATTGCAAAAATGCTAAAAATACATTACATAGTAAATCATCATGCGATTAAAGTATGTCTACGTAAGTAGGTAGGTACGTATGTATATGCAACAAACGGGACAACAGTCATTACGGTACAGTTATCGCATTTATCTCCAGTAACCGTTGCTGTCATCGCGTCTCTCGTAAGTAGTCCGATCTCTGTAACTAACCTATGGTTATGTTTGTTTTGTCTTCTATGTGGTAGGTTCATTGTGTTTCAGTTGGTATAAGGCCGGTAGGGTTTCTTATTTAAAGTTGGTACTTAGTAGCTACATACCGAACGGCAAGAAACGAGCGGATGGATGAATTAATAAAAAAGTACTAGATTACCTAACCTTACATGGACGGATAGATTTATTGAGCTATATTTGCATTCAAATTAGGTACCTACATGGCGATTAGAATCCTATCGGTTCAATAACAAACAAAATGTTTATTGTGAGTTTAGGCGCGATAAATCAGATGAGAGTCGAGGAAAAGTCAAAAGGCCTTAAGTACGACTAAATATCTATCAACACTATCAAGCAAAAGTCTCGAGATTTATTAAGATAAAAGGTGAAAAGAAAGTGGGTGCCACAAAGGCCCAAACTCCAATAAGACGTAGTGTCTTATTTTTTTCACCTTTTATCTACCTACCTATTTAGGTACCGACACAGGAAAAAAAGCCTAACTATATGCTTCTTATTTCCTACTTACGAAATATATGAAATCGGTAAATAAAAAATGTGACGTTATTAATTAGGTATGCAGAAAAGCGACACGTAGTATTTCTAAGAAATCTTTAAGAACACTTATTTACCTGCAATAATAACAAACTTGTTATTTCCTTAAGATATTTTTCCTTGAGAAATAACACGACTACTAGTTCTGTATGTCCTAGTTAAAAAAAGTTTTGATACCCAAATATTTTGGTTTCACCCGCTCTGCTCGTCTCCTGGCTCCTAGCGATAAATGCACTATCCAACGCAAAATAAAGTATTCAAAGTGGACCTTATAGCATCGATAATTAAATATTAATATAAAAATAGGCATGAACTTAATAATTGGTAAATAGTTACCTACCTACAAAGTCCTATGTCATTGTTACTAGGTAGGTTACACTTGACACCTATCTAGTATAGAAGATTTAATTCAGACCCTAGGCTAGGTTAAGGTAACACTAGTAATAATCATGCTCTCCTTGTCACATGACCTCCTTATATGTTCAACCTACCATAATTTTGTATATAATATGATAACATCTAGACAGTTATGGTCACATAGAAGCAGCTGCCATATAATAGATTTAGATTAAGATTTCAGCCATGATCGTCCCACTGCAGGGCGAAAGCTTTTTGCGGCCAATCCTCGTCATAGATGTCGAGTTCGCCCCGCCATCTCCTTTTGGGCCTTCCGCGACGTCTGTGGACGTTGAGCGGTTGCCATATAATAGGTGGTATATAATAGGTATCCACTCTCAACACTTTTATTATTGTTGGTCAATGACCTTACACATAAATCTTACTCTTACTTCTTACTAATAGTATAAATTCCAAAGTTTATGAGTTTCTGTATGTTTGCTACTCAAAATCACGTCAAAAAAGGTACACCTGTTTGATATTGATTATTGATTATGGTCTGGAATAACACATAGGCCACTTTTTTCCCACGGAAACGCCGACGAAGCCGCTGGTAGAAGCTAGAAGTCCGATAATTTATAGGTAGTTATTTTTGGGTTGTTACATTCTTCTAATGACTTTTCCTTAACTATTTTGGAGTCTGCAATACTAAATTTTATTTCTAGCAAATCAACTAGTTCTCTGCCTATCCCATAAGTATCTAGTAATAAGCACGTTACGTTACATCAAGTAACTGCGAGCATCAACCAATTTGTACCACGACACCCTAGAGTAAACACGAACCCACAATTACATAACAAAATAACATAAACCCGCCAACGAAAGTAATTGATACATCGAATATTATCTTCTTTAAGAACAATAGAGAATGTAATATACACGTATCTTTCGTAATACGTGTATTTGATTGAATTATTACGCCATATTGGAACAATTTACTGAAAACTGGGGCGAAGCCGCCACCGTGGAGCACCGAGCACTAGAGACGATCGTAAATTACGCATGAAATAATCCATTATGTGAAACATACTGACCTAGTATTTTAGACCTCTGTTTTCTTAGATTTTCAAGTCTTTTAATATTATTTTCTTTGTTTAGAATATGTAGCAATACCTATACCTTTTTTGAGAGTGGAAAATCATCCATTGTTTTCTCTAACCTTGGGTATGGCGACAGGGTATTGTCAGACTCTTACTAACTAAAAACCGCCCCGTTCCTACTCCTTCTCTTTGAGCTGAAACCCCGGTAACCCACTAGGCGGTCTAGCTTTTTTTTTAAATGGGATAATAATTCAATGGCTTCTCCCGCCTTGGGTGAGGCGAGAGGGAGTGTCAGGCTCTTACTAACTAAAAACCACCCTGTTCCTTCTAATCCTTCGAGCCAGAGCCCCGGAAACCCACTAGGCGGTCTGCAGCTCTTACTATACTTTTCGCCAAGAAGGTAATTAAGTAGATATATACCGTGTAGCTACTAGCATACTATTCTTCGTAAGAAACTAAATTCACTTAAAGCCCTTTGGTAAAGAAAACAGAGCAGGATATAATCAGCCTATACATATAAATTCCCCCATTCTGAGTGAATAGCTACCTAAATAATCAAACTGCTGTGGTTCTTTCCTCAAAAGACCACTACAGAATAAACTTGCACGGTTCTCCGACATCTTTAATTGATTTTGTCTGGACTTTAAAAGAGACTATGACCTCTGAGTTTGTTTCGGCATTTCTTCTCAGAGTAGTCGGATAGGAAATGCCGGCCTCATCTAGCTATTTGAAATATTGACGTGTAAAAGTGTTATTTTATAATCTATTTACAGAAATAAATATCATTTATCATTTATCATTTAATAAATATAGGTAGAAAAATAATGTCACATAAGTAATTGGAAAGCAGCTCACAGACTCAAGGCATTGTGCATGCACACGTTAATAGATAGATCCCAATCTGAACTGCATAGCATATTTATTACTTAGTCAAGTGATTTATATGAAAGAACGTTCATTAAAAGTAGGTATTTACTATATACTAGCAAACCCGGCGAACTCCGTTTCCCGGTTTTAATGCCTTTCTCTCAGAATGTTTCCAGAATTTTGTTGCTATAAACCTCACGGAGCCCGAGGCCTTTCCAACGAATGCAAAACCATGGAAATCGGTTGGTGCGTTCTGGAGTTATAGCGTCAGGAAGGAAAATACGACTTATTTTTATACATATAATAGATTATGGTAGGTATATTAAATCTGCCTACAAAACATTTTATCTGATGGTTTTCAGGAGTTGTCTTGTAGTGACATCATCAGCAAAAACGGAAGACATATTTGATTCCATGGGAAGCAAAACATTTGGCAAGTCAAGCTCAGAAGTGCGAAGAAAAAACATTTCTATCGGCTCTATAAAATACCACTTAAAATATTTCACCGAGATTTTGTAAAGGAAAAGTAGGAACTAAAGACAGAGGACGCGAAACATTTGGCAAATTAAACACACGTCACATGAGTGCAAAAAACTTTTTATCCAGCCTATAGATTCCACTTTAAATTCTTTAATGATATTAAGAAAAACATCAACTACGAGCAGGTACAGCATAACATACTTCCTAAGAAAAACTTTAATGAAATTCATTTTCTACTAGGTACTATCTAAATACGTTTAAGTACACATTTAGGATTGTTTACCTTATTTTTGCGCACCGGAATAGAATTGATTGTGAAAATAGCTTTTAACATGATCTGCAAAATACCAACTTCCTCGAACACTCATTCGTTTACATTTAGTTACTATGGTAAAAACTAGAATAATCCGCCTTCATTTCTAGACACACTAAACCGTTATTTTTAAAACAACACCCACATAAACAGCATCTAATAGAAACTTACACGTGTTCAAACTCTTCAATGAAATGCTCATTATCTTATCTGAACGTAAGAAAACAATGCAATTTGCATAGACGCCTTGAGGTACACCAAACAACAGACTTACTATTTACTTAAAACTATTAATATTCATTTCAATATCGGCAAATATTTACCGCCAAAGATGATGATAAAAACACAGCGTCAACTCCTCTGATGTCTTTAAAAACACGATACGATACACAGTTACGCAACAATCACAAAAAAACATGAACAGACTGGACAAGCGTGGCTTATGGTGGTCTAGCGTGAACTGGGATGCGAGTATTTCGCATGTAAACACCAGACTTTCGGTTCACAGCTCGATGCACATCAAGTAACTTATCTTTCACCATTGTGGCGCGTGCTGCCGCCCGTAACTACTTGTGGGTTCGCAGATACGCATGTTCATTCACCTTCTTGTTTTTGGCAACTTGCCTCTAAGAGGACTCAACAAATGAAAGAATTTAGATATGCAAGTTTGTTTAACAGGCTAAAATTTGATACTTCTGTACCGGGTCCATCTGGTTTTATTTTTGACTCTAATCTTGAAAATCCTTATCCCCTCGCTTTGGAAAGATAAAGGGGACGTCAGACTCCTAAACCACTCCGGTATACAACTACCACATAGATACAACTACCTACTAGTCGTAGTTAAGTGTTACAGCTAACTTACACTAACAGTCACCCTTAGGCTAATTAACCAGAGCTGCGGACTACCCAGCGGGTTTACCGGGGCTCCGGTTCGACAGGCAGGAGTAGGAACGGGCTGGTTTTTAGTCAGTAAGAATCTGACACTCCCTCTTGCCTCGCCCAAGGCGGGATAAGTCATTGGATGATTTATCCCCTTAAAAAAAGGTCAATTAACCAACAAACCCATATGTTCTAAAACACTTATATCGTCCCACAATGGCAATCTTGTCTCAAAGTTCAATCTTTCGCTATTACAGGATATTTTATGGACTTATCTGAAAAGTATAGTGGATCAGAACTGTCTTTATCAGGATAACTTTTTTGGACTAATTCAATAGAGTCACCTATCTGCACCAACAAAACATTAAATAAGCTTTGAACACTAAGTTGCAAAATAAAGAATGCTTAAACGACTTATCTCGATTAAATCGTACGATGTGGTAACTAGGAAGGGTGTTCGCCTGGACAATAAAATTGCTGTGTCGCCTTAATTACTCTATTGAAATATGTCGGTAATAAGAAATAGGTCTAAACAATACAAACTGTCAACATTTTCATTTAAATTACTCATTGTACTTACCTAGGAATAAATTGTGCAAATGTCGTGTTTCGATATAATAATGTACCTACGTAGATAGGTACCCACCACATGTTCTGTTCGTGAATAATTGCCACAAAGGCAATTACCATCATAGATAAATAACCGGATTTCGCGAGCATTTATTTTAAGTATTCTTTGAAAGACATGAAAGTGTACAAAGACTACATTATGTCATAGGTATTCAATGTTCCTATGCGTATTCCATATCCCTAGGGGTGTGCCGTAACAGGTGTTGCACCGTGGGGGCTCCGGAAGAGGTCTACTTAGAGGACCTGGCACAGAAAGTGCAAAAAGTGGCCACCAGAGTTTTAGTGAGGAAAAAATCCCACGCTCCTCACTCAGTCTTTTATCCCCAAAAAGCTAGGCGCCGTTTGAAGGATTCGTCCCGTCATAAAAAAAAGTATTCATTAAAATAAATCTATATGAAAACATGGGCCCATTTTTGCCAATATCTATCTTTATAACTTCTGGTTTGAACGAGTTATACGAATAAACATCTAGTGACGCAAATGGCGAAGCATTCCTTAAAGCAAAATCAAAACAAGGTATTTGCCCGCTCTTGTGTACCAACACGAGTTCGCAAAAACTTGCTTAGACACGCTAACCTTGATGTGACTTATACTCGCGCCAATGTCCTAAAAAAAGGTGTGGATTTGTTCGCAGATTTAGATTTATGACTTAAGTTATATAATTATAATATTTTTTTAGAGTTTAAGCCGGAAAACGAGCAGACGGATCACCTGATGGTAAACAATCGCCGTCACCTATGGACACTTGAAACACAAGAGGTGTTACAAGTGTGTTGCCGGTTTCCTTGCCTTTCCCTTTGCCTTTCAGCTGTGGGGGTTAGGAATTTAAGGGCTGTTGGGGAATCGGGGATTAGGAAGATTGGGAATGGTAATTGGGCCTCCGGTAACCTAATAAACCTTCACCCACACAACGCAAGCGTTGTATCACCCCGGTCGAGCCAGCCCATTCGTACCGAAGCATGGCTCTCTCACACTTTGACAATTATTAGGTCCTACAAATTAGGTACTTGTTCTGATCTCTTTGTTATCGGGCATCGAAAGAGCTGGCTAAGGGACTACATACACATTTGAGATTTCTGATGAACTACAACCTCAGCCAGGGGAAGAGATTATGACAATTTATGTAGAGAAAGCCCATAGCTCTGAATGGAGCAGCCAATGTCAAAACTATTTTCAAAATACAGACAACTCGAAACAAAACAAAAGTGTGGTGGATTATGCTATTATACGGTCTGTTGGTGGATGGTATGCTAGAATAATTGCAGTGAAATTCTTTGAATTTTATTTTGGAGAGTTTTTATTTTAATGCCTGTTGTATAATTATAATTAATATAACATTTAACGTAATATTATACAACCTTCATAATAATGTATAAACGTCGACTGTTTTGAGCAAAACAATTTTTTTTAAATATTATATCTCTGCGTGTGTCTTTTAGAAGTCGTCATCATCAACATCTCTAATAATATAATCGACTGCAGTAAGCAAGCCTCTAACTAACTAAGCAAGAGGAGGTTAGTGGCAAATTTTATGTGTTCTGCTCCGCAGTCAGAAAGCTTACTTTCTTTGATTGTCACAGAAATTACCTAGTTCGGATATACGGGTTCCTAGAATAGATCCATTTAGAGTCAGAGACGTTCCATGTTTAAGTAAATGCCTTTAATCTAATAAGGCATTGTTCTTGATAAGCATTAAATAATTTAATGATGAATGAAATGCTAGGATGTGGACATAACAAATGAACATGTGGTTAAAGTAAGCACGTTTTCTTGCATAGGACAAAACGTGGCCATGTTTTTGTCTCGTCATGTAAATACCAGGTGAAGTGAAGCAAATTGCCTTTCCCACAAGTTTCTAACTTATCGGAAAATATCTAAAGTAGTTTTGATCTTATCTTGTTATTTAAAAAATGGCCCAAATGTAATTGATTATTCTCGAGATTTTTTAATCTGTGTGACTTATTTAAAACTGTGTTTTAAGAGTGACTATCTCTATTAGATAGGTAGATGGATACTTAGCCTTAGTTCTGCGTGTACCTACTAAGTAAGTGTCCATGATATGACTCTGTTTATAAATACTTTCTTGTTTCTAAAGAAACTATGGTATTATTCGAAAAATCTCCCTTATCACTTATGATACTAAGTTTTATACATCCTTTATTTTTACCGACTTCACAAAAAGGAGGAGGTACTATGTTCGGCTGTTTGTATGTTTTTTTTTTTTTTTTGTATGTTTGTTCATCGAATACTCCGTCAATTGTCGAGGGATTTTCAAAATTCTTTTTTTGTTCGAAAGTAGATAGTTCTGAGGTGGTCCCATTGTCACCAAGTTAGGATCTGATGATGGAATCTTAGAGAAATCGAGGGGGAGTTCCCTCAAATATTGTAGGGAACTACATAGTGATTTTGGTATATTCATCTAGAATTGAAGCATTTACAGTCAAAAAGTAACCTTTGAAGAGGTGGAACTGATGAAGAAGACCAGAAATGGCCAATGGAACTTCATACTCACATAGAAATCACAATAAAGTTAATTAAGTGACTGTGACAATACAAATAAATAAAGTAGTTACTGAGATAGAGAATTTTAACCGACTTTTTTTTGTTTCGATACTGAGTATCGCAACTAAAAAGTGTGAAATAAAATACTTTTTACAAAAAAATAAACCGACTTCACTAAAAAAGTTAAAAATAACTTTAATTTCGGAAGTCGGTGTAACAAACAAATAATACCCAGAAACACCGACTTCCGAAATTAAAGTTATTTTTAACTTTTTTAGTGAAGTCGGTTTATTTTTTTGTAAAAAGTATTTTTTGCATTCTTGTCTTTTCGTAAATATGACCCATTTTCATATCGAGTTTGGCAGTAGATACCTACTTACTTATTACATATATTGAACTTGAAGGTCCCACAACATGTTTGTGTTTCAATATTGAAACAACTGTGTAAACTGTAGATCACCAAAATATTGAAAAATGTAAAATTTCTCTCCTTTTATTAGGTATGATCGCGAAATATTAAATAACGAAAATAGTTTTTAACCTGTGGGCTCGTCAGCACCTTTATACAGCTTAGGAACTAATTTCGTACGTGACACACCCACCTTGACGCTTGCGGAATAAGTATAGGTGCTAAGCATATTCTTTGCAAAGTTTGGAGTGTAAAAAATTCAATGTCAAGTTTTTATTCAGAAATCAACGCGAGAGGCGACACACCCACCAAATAACTATATCGTGTTTTGCAACCTATGCTATAGGAAATAAGGCTCAATTTCTCTACGAGAGAAGTAATCATACGACTCACTCATACATGTAGACGTGGAGTATTAGTTTACAACCTGTTTTCACCTCACGCGAGAGACCCCTCTGTACTGTTTACCAGTTACCGTTTGTCTTACACAGCGTTTTATCGTGCGGTCTATCTGGCGCTATATTCATAATTATGTTCATAAGGAATTTATATCGAAGTGCTATTAAAATAAATATTAGACATTATTCTGGAAGCAGTTTAAAAAAACCACCAAAGATTTTAATTACTGGTAAGTTTTTTCGTAATTTAAAATTGGAACGTATTAATAGAGCATGTGCAATTACTTTTTTCTTAATTTCGTGTAACGCATTCTTTTATTTTTTATTATTCTAAAATTAATTTACCACTTTTAAAATTAAAGTGAATCTTTTCGGTCTTAATTTGGGAGCACTATAAATTATCGTTATATTATTTGCGTCATAATCGAATACGCTGTAAAAGTGAAAGGACCAATCATGAAATAATTGTGGTCTAGATTTCTCTAATAAGCCTAGCAGCCTAGGAAACACTAAAATATAATAAAGCTAAGTTTCAACGTTTTAATTTTAACCTATCGAGATCAAAGAAGCATGGATGTGTAGCACGAGAATAATAATAATAACACGCGTGGTTAAAATTTTATTGGATAGGCAGAAGCAAACTGCGTTAGTGATTGGTTTTATATTTTTTTCGAGTAATGATGAAGTTAATATTTTTAAGTCGATGGAATTTGATAAAAAAAAATAAGTAGAGTGAAATCATAAAAAAATATGTGTTTTTTTTTTATAATTCTGACCATAGACATAAAATGTTAAAACATTTTTTTTCTGGAAAATTTTGTGTTTTAAATCTGTTTTTTATTAGTGAGCATTGTACAAAGCCGAAGCTGCTCCTTCTAAAATATTTGGCCACCTTTTTTTTATAACTCTGTACTTGAATCAATACCTATAAAAGCCATTGACCATGTATAATTGTAAACAGCTGATTGTATTTAAAGAACTGTAAAATCAATTACCTAATCTTACGCAACAGTTGGATGCTGCATAAATCTCGATACTAATAGGTATAACGTTCCACGTGCTAACTTCTTTACGCAAAACTGTATATTAGAATGTGGATAGTAATAATCATTTGTTGCTCAAACGTTAAAAATATATCGCGTGAAATTACATAGGTATTATAATTAATTAGATTGTATCCATATGTAGGTCCGTCAGTCGGGTTAGAGGGATCTAACTGGCAGAATTTTGATGTTCCGAAATTTATTTGGCATAACACTCTTGACATCATCGAATACATATGGCATAAAAATTATTTAATATAATTATTGTTTGACCGAATGTTTACATATATGTCCTTTACAAAAAGCATATTCTAAAGATGGCAGAAATTTATTTGGCAAAAATTACTTTTGCCAAAGCTTAATTTCGTTTCAAATAAAGTTTATTTAATCTTACGCAATAACCGAATGCTGCAAAATATCGATACTAACATAACGTTCCACGTGCTAACTTCTTTGTTATAATAACCTTGCCAGAATCGAAGAGCTTGTGCTGACAGGAGAAAATATATGCGTTTATTTAATGCGGAAGAAAGACGTAGATAGCTGCGTATTCCTTCCGCATAATTTGTTTACACCCAGATAATATAGTGCGCAGATAATCTGTTACGTCGTAGTCAGATCGTCAGATGAATTAGCATCACAAAAACATGTTTGCTTGAAATACCCTTGTGTAATACTAACATTGTTTTCTTAAAGTTACATCAAGTACTTAGCAATTATAACATTGTTCATGAACTATGAAGGAAAATCTATAGTTTATTACAAAATAGGTCATATCACAATATGCATCTAAATAGTTTTATAAGGTACCTGTTGTTGAGTAGTGTTATTGGCTTTTTGTTATACCGTTCTATTCAATTAAATCAATAAATAGTTATAAACCTAGTTTATTTTATACGCGGAGCTGCGGACTACCTACCTAGCGAGTTTACCGAAGAAGCAGGAGTAGGAACGGGGTGGTTCTTAGTCTGACACTCCCTCTTGCCTCGCTCAAGGCAGGAGAAGTCATTGGATGATTTTTGCCTTTAAAAAAAGTTAGTTATAGCGTTGTTTATTAACTATGAAGGAAAATCTATAATTTATTACAAAATAGGTCATATAACAATGCATCTAAATAGATATAAACCTAACTTATTTTATACAATAGCTAATGGATACCTTATGACTGGCTGGCCTATTTGCTACCCACCTCGCAGTGGCATCTAGTTACCGCTATCCACCAATCCTGATGCATAGCAGTTAGATATGAGACACCAGCGTATGGAGGTCTGTAATATCAGAAGAGTAAGCGACTCTACCTGTTCCGATTTCACGTTTAACGTCAATGACACTTCAGTCTGATATCACACCAGAAAGGTTAATATATAAATGAAAACCAGTGTCGAATTCAAACCTCGCAGCAAGAGTAGATATTGCTAATTGTAAAAATTATACTTAGGGTGTCCGTTGCCCGGTAAGTAAGGGTCCAATCAAAAAGATACTTTTTAGGTTACGGCTTTCAGCATAGGTCTAAGGACAGCCTGTATAAGATTGGGGGTAACTCAATAGACTTTGGTACAGGGCCCGCCCTTGTTAATGTGGTACTGGTAAAAAATATTTTTAACTTTGGAACCATATGGAAATAATATTTATATCTATGTTACTCATCTATCGGTATCTGATACTACAAATATATCACAATGTAATATCTAATTTATTGTGACTTAGACCGAACATAGAAGACAATAACAAACGCGTATGACCTAACTTGCACTTATTCACCTTTTGAGGGAGATCCCTCCGCAGTCTCGACCGTTTCCCTCCTCGCATACTAGTCGTTTACTCAGTATTAATACATCGTGTCGTGCCGTATTTTACTTCTTAGTCTCTAAAATAATTATGTTCTTAAAGACATTACTACGGAGTGCAAACGTGAGATATTATTCTAGAAGCAGTTTAAAAAATCCACCAAAAATTTTAATCACTGGTAAGTGACGCGGGCGGTTCAAAATTGAATTTTAAATTTGAAAAATTAAACCGGAATTTTGCATAAATTGCGAAAATAATCATTTAAATGTCCACCCAAAAATATCGATGATGAAAATTATCAAAATGCTATGCTAAATATACAGACCCATATTATCCGTAAGACAAAGGAGACAAGAGTCCAAGGCGCCAGGTTACAGGGGGGCACCACGAGAAACGTGTGCCCAACTGCCAATAGAGGGGATGAGGCGGCTGTGTCAAAATAATGCATGAGGTTCTTAGCTAGGGCCCTCTCTAGGTTTAATCCATCTCTCACAGTAAAGACTTCTATTTTAAATTTATTATAACTTTCGTGAGACATACAAAATATATTATTATGTTATCGGCTTACTCACGTAACTGTTTGACGAGGAACTCGACTAGTTTCAAGCCATGCTAGAAGCTCATATTCATGACCACCGTGACACACGACGCGGCGACTATCGCGCTGCTACCCAGTAGCAGCTTTTATTTTCAAAGAAGTACCATAATAAATAGTTTACCGAAAATTTGATTACAGACTTATCATAGCCATTGTAAAAAGTGAAAGTAAGAAGTATATAGGAAGTGCAACAGGTTGTTTCTAATTATAACTCAAATAAGGATATGAGGCAAAACGGGTCAGAGCCCATTCGTCCCCTAAGATTCGCACCCTGTGCCCACTCGTCCCCTGCAACTTTTGAGGGGCCCATTCGTCCCCTGAAGAATATTTATTTTTATTCATTCTTGTAATATAAGTACATGTATATGTGTATACTGCAGCTTGGTAGTCCTGGTACAGTCGCGCAGAAACGCTGCGGACTACCTACCGATTTTACCGGGGCTCCGGCTACAAGCAGGAGAAGGAACGGGGTGGTTTTAAGTCAGTAAGAGTCTGACACTCCCTCTCGCCTCGCCCAAGGCGGGAGAAGGCATTGAATGATTTTCACACCTCAAAAAAAAAGCCTATCGACAGGTTATATATTATTATCATGACGGATTATCATTCATCATAGCTCTTTTTTTAATGATCTCTTATGATTTATTAAATTAATTCCGTTAATAAACTGTACACAAGTGTACTATGTTAACCGTTTCTTATGTAAAATATAGATAATTTATCTCAGGGTACCAATAGCCACCTGAATAGGTGCCGAATCTTTAACTTATATATTGTATATATAATAGAGGGGACGAATGGGTACTTCAAAAATAATATTTTTAATTAAAATATTAATTGGTCCCCTACCAGGAGACCAATGGGCACCTATATGGGGGCCGAATCTACAACTTTTATGCTGGGGGACGAATTTTAGGGGACGAATGGGCTCTGACCCGGCAAAACTGTATTAGAATGCGGATTGTAATAATCATATGTTGCTCAAACGTTAATAATAATTAGGTACTTGATATTAGGTATGTAATAATTACATACGTCAGTCAAATTTAATCTTTAATCGTACCGATCTGTACGATAGTTACGCTATCCTCGAGTGAGAAAATATACTAAGCATCAGGTTTTTGACGTCCCTGTATTAGTCTCGAATCAGGTAGACACATAGGTGGATGAATTAATATTAGACATAGGTAATCAAATCATAACATTTTGTTGGTACTTATTGAGTTGAACGAACTGGCCCACAATCACACAATCGTGCTTACAATTCCTTCAGGGCCGTAAAGTTTATGTTTTTCTCAGGGTCTCGTTTAGATACGCTGATAATCATTCTGTTTTCTGTATTGTAGGTATATAAAATATATCTGTAGCCTATAGGTTACCTAATACTACTATAGATACCTAATACTAGCTATAGCAAGTTGTCAATGAACTAAATGCATGTAAATGATTGTAGGTTATCACGAGATCTTCATAATAAATGTGGACTATAAATATTATAACTATAGCTTTTCCTCGTGACTTCGTTCATGCATAAAAGATACGTTTTGTTACGTTCGTGTTAGAGTTTCGAAAAATACTTAAATGACTTAAATGTCTAGAAGGACCAGGTGATATTTAGGTACATCAGTTAATCTGCAGTTAGTATTTTTGTAGTAGTCTACATTTTCTGTCAGGCAACTCTCTGTTTTTGATTTTAATTTTAATGAATCCTTTATGGGTTACGATGGTGGGACGGAAAAATCGCTTGACTTTTATGAATAATGGACTGGTTTAAAAATCTACAAGCTTAGGATCATCCTAAATCTGTGTACACATCCGCGTAGTTTAATCGTGTAATTAGTGTGTTGGCATTTTGATAAATTGATAATTCCTAATTACCTAATTAGTCAAGTCGTCATCTAGTGCGTGAGTAACTAATCTCACTCAAGATTTTAGGTACCGTAATGTTATAAGTATGTATTTGTATCATCAAGAAAATAATATTACTTTATTGATTAAGTAATTTATTTTTATCCACTATCACAACCATGCACGGTTTATGGAATCCATAATAAGTCTTTATAAAACCCTCTAGCCTCTAGCCTTAGATCAAAAATAGAATATTATTATATGGTATTACGTAATCATAAGATATGTTCTTTATCATTACAGGAGGTCTTGGTCAACTAGGCGTCGAGTGCGCTAAATACCTTCGAGGAAAATACGGGCGGGACAATGTCATCCTTTCGGATATTATAAAGCCCTCGCAAGAAATAGTTAATGATGGCCCATACATATTTGTGGACATTCTGGACTTTAAGGGCCTCCAGAAAACGGTCGTGGACCACAGGGTCGACTGGCTGATCCACTTCTCAGCTCTCCTGAGTGCGATCGGAGAGCAAAATGTTCCTTTAGCAGTACGAGTGAATATAGAGGGAGTGCATAATGTAATTGAACTTGCCAAACAGTATAATCTTAGGCTCTTTGTGCCGAGTACAATCGGGGCATTTGGTCCTGACTCTCCTAGAAATCCAACGCCAAATATAACAATACAAAGACCAAGGACTATTTATGGTGTGTCTAAAGTGCACGCGGAGTTGTTAGGCGAATATTATTACCATAAGTTCGGTTTGGACTTCCGTTGCCTGAGGTTCCCTGGTGTTATATCTAGCGATCCTCCCGGCGGAGGCACGACAGGTGAGTGACTCTTATTTTATTTTTTAGAACCCATTTTCCAGGTGCTAATTGGCCTATTAGGTAAAAATTATCAATAATAAGACATTACGCAATAGGCTCTGAAATCACCCTCATTTTTTAAGTTTTATATTTGGCTAGATACAGTGATGAACCAATGAACAAATAAGTTAAACATTTTATGTAAGTAGAAGTAAAATTGTTGAGTTACCTATACAAATGTGGCACAAAAGAATAAACATACCCATTAACTACTTCACGGTAGAGTTTGTTTAATTGGAACCGTATCGTCAGTAGTGAATGACTATATTCGCTTAGCAACATAATTTTGTTCATCTCTCCTAGTAAGTACCTACCTATTTACCATACGTACATATATACGTAGGTACATGTGTCAAATAATAGCGAGACTACTTCTTGTTTGTCAAGTGGCTTATACATATTCATATTTTCTGCCAATTTTTTTGCCAAAAGACCTTGAGCGTGTTAACTGACCATGTTCAATACGGATGTGACTTCGGTAAGTACCAACATAACAAAAAGGTTTATCTACTTATGTAGGTTGGTAATTCAAATCTTTAGGTATGGTTTTTGTTCCATATGGAAATATCAGATAAAGGACAATTTTAGGGTCTTTTTTATTTGGGTCTTAGAAAGCAACTTGTACAAGCATATACCCAGAGAGATTGATCCACCTGACGTATTTTTACAATACATATTTAAAATATCTATTATAAAAACCACAGAACACAGGTTCATGATATGTAGAGTCAGCGATTAGATCACTAATTGTTGATCGTGCCATCAGGTACTAGTAACTCAACATGTCTCTTCTCATACTTGCCTTCCCTAATAATCGTAGTTTCTTTTAGGCATCAGCCCTCAAAAGACCAATATACTCTTCTATCATTACAGACTATGCTATTGCGGTCTTCCACGATGTTCTTCGTAAAGGCCAGTACCAATGCTACCTCAAGCCAGACACGAGGCTACCGATGATGCACGTGAGGGACGCCCTTCGAGCCCTCGCAGAATACTTGGAGGCTCCTAATGAAATACTAAATAGAAGAGTGTACAACGTCACTTCGATGAGTTTTACTCCAGAAGAATTGACAGAAGCAATGAGCAAACATATTCCTGAGTTCAAGATCACTTATATGCCTGATAGTAGGCAGGAAATAGGTGAGTAAATAACGCTAGATGTTTCAATAGACAAGGAGATTTCAAAGTTAATTGCGCTACTACAGCAAGGTTAAAATGACTTTATAATAAGCATTTTGCAAACAGTCGTTGTTTAGTTTTCTATGTAGGTATAAATGGGGGATTGGAAAGTAGTTTTAATAATATACCTACATATTTAAGGGCTTAGGGTAGGCTGAAGCGATTGAGGATTATTATCTTTATCTCTATATATAAAAATCAATTGCTGTTCGTTAGTCTCGCTAAAACTCGAGAACGCCTAAACCGATTTAACTAATTTTGGTCTTGAATTATTTGTGGAAGTCCAGGGAAGGTTTAAAAGGCGAGAAAAATATTTTTAAGGCACTACAAAGTTTGCCGGGTCAGCTAGTTAGATATATTTTTGACTTTTTATCATTTTGCTATTCACAACCTTTAAAGTAAAAATATTTAGATTTTGACCCATTTCTGAACTTTTGTAAATGATAAAGTCAAAGTCAACGCATTTACTTCAATTAATCCTAAATTGGGTATTTTTGAAACCTTAAATTGAATTGTCCGTCAATCTGTCAGTGATAAGAATGCAAGAACAATGTATTATTCCCTTTTTTTAATCCTACTCCAGTTGTTATGTACAATGACATTTAAAACAAACTTTTTAATGTTTTCAGCTGATTCCTGGCCGCAAGTTTTCGACGACAGTGAGGCTCGGAGGGACTGGAATTGGAAACCAGAGGTCGACTTGGACAACCTTGTGAAGCTGATGGTAAAAGAAGTCAAAGAGAAAATTGTTGCCAATGGACTATCATAGTGCTAAAAAAATTAAACGTTTGAAAATATCTACACCGTTCATACAGAGGTATTCTGTTTGTGGATAGTGTTGATATTTGTTGCTAAATTCACATAAAACAATGCCGTCCAGTTGGTGCATTTAATTTTCTTTTAAATGTAATATAATTTTAAAATAAATAAATTCTAAATCCTAACGCTGTTTATGGTTTTATTCAAAGCTTAAAATTCGTTATACCTATTTAATATCAGGCCATTGGGTGATCAATATTATATCTATTGGCTAGGTCAGATACATAGCCTAGGTTTTACTAAAACCAGTTCTTATGACATTGGCCAAAGTAAAGGTTGCATATAATGAATTATACCTACGTTAGATAAATGTCAGATTTTTTGTATGATGTCGATTGAATGACCAATTCTTGAGGTAGGTTATAATTGTTATACCTAACTAACTTTTTTCCGCGACTTCGTCCGCGTGGAAAAATGACTTCTGGCAGAATTCGGGATTTTTAATGTCTTTTCCAATGTATATTCTTTGGCTAGTAAATGTCATTGTCGATTCAGTAAGTTATATTTATTGTGACATTAATTTATGAATAAATGACACATTAGACTTTTCAGTTCATTTGATTCGAGCATCGTTGTTGATGCCATTTATCTAGAGGGCAGGAAAAGAAATAAAAGATTAAAATATCGATCAATTCCTTTATTTAAGCATAAAACAAAATAAAAATCACCTTTGCTTAAAGGAATAATAAAAACAGTGTTAAGCATGTACATGTTTGCTACCTACAGATACATAATTAAAAAGAAAAAAGAACACCCCCGCCATAAGTTGACATAACTTGACATTGACAGCTACTAAAATTTAAGTGATGTTTACAAGGAAAAAATGCAAAATTAAAAAAAAATGTGGAGAAACTTATGACGGTGGTATAGAATGTCAAGAGGATGAAACTTAAAAATAAAATGACTTCCAATTCACACTATACACAACTCAGTCTTCGTTACGTTACTCATCGGCAACACGGTCGCTTATATTAATCCTATGTCAATATTCACTACATATGGACGTAACTTTACTATAGGCAGAACGTTCATTTCCTTGCTCACATATCAATGTTGCCGCGTAATTATTATGAGATGTATGCATACAGATAAAACTCTATTCTACTAACAATTTTTAATTCTAGCTAGGTATAGTGGTGTTTCTGTGATATTAGGACATTATCTATTTTCTAATTTTTCAAAATACTTATAGTAAATTCTACGAGAAATAATTTAACAATGCCATTCCACCTTATAGATCTAAGTGTTATTATTTATGTATTACTAGCGCAAAAAATTATAATAATACAGATATATAAAAAAATCAAATTTCTAGCCGAATCTAGCAAACTTAATTTTATTGCACCTTCTGTTTACTTTAATAATTATCACAAATCGTATATTATAGTCATTGTGAATGTTCGTTAATGGCACTTACTTCGTCTTGCGTCGGAAAACGAGTATATTTTATTTGAGACATTAAATATTGACAGAAACTTTGCATCAATAGCCGTTACCTAACTACAATAGTGAAAGTTAGTACAAGTTAATTTGTCTCTTAATTAAGTATTATTTATAATCTGTACTAAAACTTATGAAAATCTATGGCAAGTACTCATAACCGCCACTGAGTCAGACAAAGAAACATTCACAACAACAATGAAATTCGTTTATACTTTTTACAAAACGAATTGGTAACATTTATACATATTATATATATTGTACAAATTAAAACAAAACATACGTTGTTTAATAACCTCCCCAAATAACTATACACAAACCACCAATTTATTATGACTGATGAAATCATACGACAAGTGATTCTGATTGGCTGTAAAAATGTTGGCCAACCAATCACGTTCATTTATTAGAATTGACCACAGATGAAATAGTCACCTGTCAAAACTAAATGATCTCTGGCATACTATCTGACACCATATTTATAATACATGGCAACTTATTAATAAAAATAGAAAAAAAAATCAAATACAGAAGAAATGCAATATACACAGGTGGTATGAACGAAGCAAATTAGTTAAGTACATAAGTTACATAATAAAAAAATGCAATTAGATACAAAACACGGAATAATTATATTGAGTAAATACAAAAAAACGATAACTAACGGTGTTGGATATACAATGATATTAATACAATAGGTAAATATTCGGTATTTTCTTTACATATTTAGGTTTTTCAAAGTCAATTTCACGGTGAAAGCGGCTATGCAATAGATAAAGGCCTAATTTCAATACAAGCCTTTTTTTAATAAGTAAGTATTTTGAATTATTATACACTTTATTAGTTAAAATTGTGACGCATACGTTATTAAAATCAACATAGCCACATAGATTAGATTTTTAATAAAAGAAAATTGTTTCGTGACTCCGCATTGTAGAGGGCGCTAGTTTAGTATTCAATACCAAGGTATCTTATTGTGACAGCTGGTCCAATATCAATAGGGACTTTACGTCTCACTAGCGCCAATTGATTACCACAAAATGTGCGTGTGTTCAACCAGAGACGGATTAGACATAGCGGGCGCCCTAGGCAAGTACCTCAAAGGCGCCTCTAGTTTCTTTTGGCGTGGCCATCACGGCGCCCTTTTATAACCTGGCGCCTTAGGGACTAGCCTAGTTAGCCTTAGTTATAATACGGCTCTGTGTTCAACATGTCATTATCAGGGTTTTAGGAGCATCCGGAGCTGCGGACAACCTAACAGGTTAACGGGGCATAAGTGAAGAAGTTAAGTCCAGCTTAGGCACTTCATCTTTACAATTCGATTTTAATACCGAACAGATTTTAATGGGTTGTCTCGATCCTTCTAACATTTCAATGTTTAGCTTATTATTGTCTTCAATACAAACTTCTTCGTTAAGTATTGTTGTTTAAGGACATACCTAGAAATATGTTCTTGCATCTACCTTTACCTACATCTATTAATTAAGTTGATATCTAGCTGTGACTACTATTAAGAGAACGTTTTGTTAATAATTCTGAAAAGTTTTAAAATATCTGATATTTTAGCGAATGTGTCAAATGTTTTGCGCCAAATCTCCCAAATGTAATTTATTTTGGAAAACGCGGTGCGTTATTCTGGTATTCCAAACTTTAATGACTTTCTTTTCTTTGGAAATTTTGATATACCTTTTTACATAAAAATGAAAATTCCAAGAGCATTAAAAAGACACATTCGTTGTTAAAACAGACATTTTCATTTAAGCCATTTTTTAAGAATATTGTATTCCTATCTACTTACGCCAAATTACAGGCGAAATTTTAGTTAATTTTAAATTTATAACGAAGAAAAAAAATTACGCTTTAAGTATTTTTTACGGCCATATTAGCTTTCCAATTTATTACTCGACCCTGGATTACAATGAGGCTTGCGTAAACTACGTCTCTGCTTCGTTCAGCAAACTAAATTGTTCACACATTACGTTAACAATATATTCTTCCATAACAATTTGATATTTAACGTAATAACTTCCTCATTCATTAAACTTGTTCCAAAAAATCTTTGTTTCTACATGGATTGTGACGTCATATAAATGCTTAAGACTTCTTTTTCAAAATATCATTGTGGCTACTAGCCACTGGCCACATTGTATACAAATACATAAAATGCATCGATAAGTATTCCATGGTTATGCAGTGTAGTCATAGCAATGTTTTGACATTTTTGTTAATGGCAACCCAACGTCATGGGTGAATAACCTTTTGACAGTTACAGTGTTAATTAAACACACATACACTCGTGTCACTATTTAAAATTTTTTAGAAGTTTTTAGCAAATTGCTTCTCCCGTGTTCCGTCGAAATCCAAAATTCATCAGTGTTGTTTTTGACAAGACCAGATTATACCAGATATTTAAGTGGCAAGCATAATTGGTTCTGAGACGTATAAAATTTCGACCTAAACTCTGTTAATTAACAATACAATAGCATCAAACGTAATAATACAAAAAAGTAACGTTGTGGTTACAATAAGTAGTAATTTCCATTTACCAAATTAAGTGACGATTATTTTCCACAAAGGCAAGGCAAAATAAAACTAATAATTAGTTAAAAATATTAACGAGACCTTGTAAGGAGTTTATAACGCAATGGATTTGTATGTAATTACTTCAATAGAGTTTCTAGAGAGGAAATGGACGAGGAATAAGAAAAGCGAACAAAAATTCACCGATTTATAATATAAATCAAGGTGAAAACTTTAATTGAATCCGTTACGTGCTTCTTAAACCGTGAAGTATTATTTTAACAAGTAATTTCATTACAAGCACTAACAAAACGTACGACGCACGCGCTATAGAACAATAGCCGCCATTTTAAAAACGTTTCAATAAAATATTTACATTTAACCGTCTCATTTGTTGTTTGCCGGACATTATCCCGATTTTTCATTTAAAAAATAATTAATTATAAATAAAATCACTGCGTCATATGCCTAAAAATTAGATTAATCGTATTCCGTCATAATGCTAGCAAAAATATTTTGATTTATCGATACCTAGGTAATTGACTTGATCGATTACTCCGCCTTCAGGTGCTGTCGTTGTTCCCTGTTCATGTTCATTTCTTTCAAGCGTTGTCTGAGCTGTGCCTTCTTTAGGTTTGTCATGATCTGCGTAGATTGGTATAGCCAGGAGCCCTGGAACATTAAAATATTACTTTAAATCGTTGTTTTGAACAAACATTTTGACTGAAAAGAATAAGGTATTATGGTCACTTTCAAATAACGGATACTTGTGCAAGTGTGGCTACCATTATTTTCCAGATATATAGTCAAAGTATACTAAAAATATTTTACCATAAGTGAATATCAATCATCACTTTTCTATGCAAAATAGAAAATTAGAAATTCGCTGTAACCAGTAAACTATGATGATGATCTAACCGGGAAATTAAAGAATTGGTTTACGAAAATCAATACCTGCATCGCAATGACAATGCCTACCTAGACACTACCAACCATAACACTCCGGCTCATTAAACAGAATAAAAACAAAAACAATCAAAAACTAAATCAATTACGATAATATCTATATCGTACGATATATTATCTACTTACCACCATTATCATGCAGTTCAGCAGTATAGGGATGGAGAACACGACTGATATAAACAGTCCTTTACTATCGAAGTACTGCTGCCTAGAGAATAAGGTCCAGTTTCGTGCAGCAACCTCGTTGATGTTTTCCGAGAAATATACTAGCAACACTGAAATAGAAAATAAGATAAAATTATAATGGGCACTTTGAATGATTATAAACAGATATTATTTTTAATCGTTTTTCGTTTTTTCTACTGCAGTCAAAAATAGTAACAAACAGAGGCGGATGAATACCAGAAAGCGCCCTAGGCAAGCACCTAATTGGCGCCCTTAATTTTTTTGGCGCCCTTGTCTTGTCTTATGTAACCTGGCGCCCTTGCCTAGTTTGCCCTAGGGATAATACGGCTCTGGTAACTAAGATTAAGGGCTGACTGATATACGGGCCATTTTCGTAAGTTATATTATTGGGTCGCGCTGTAGCTTGAAACGAGACGAGTAATCTTCCGTAAATAAGCCGTTTTACATGTTTTAGTAATTAATTTTAACATTAAATCATAAAGTTTCCTATTAAAGAACAGCTGTTGACAGGCTCAATTTTTTTTTCTTTAACTCCGTGCCACAGCCGTGGCGTTACCGTATTTATTTGAACTAAGATATAATAAATTTTCAGAATACCTACATGAAATAACTTTCACTATTTTGACGCAGTGCCAAATTACTGCAGAGGCGCTTTCTGTGGTACCGGCAGACGTAAACTCACTTTGAATGACGTAGGATGTAAATAAAAATGTAAACATGATGTATCTACTTTCCTGTCATGACAAATGCATCCTTATTTATTTTCAGATAGGGTACAAAGATGCGGTAGTCAAAACACTGTGATTGAAAAAGAATTTTTCGCCAGGATAGCAATTTTGTATCATGCTCGAGAAAGAAATGTGGATGCATATATGAAATACGTATAAATACAGCGTAAAAACCCACTTGTTTTTAAAGACTTGTCTAAGAACTATTTGTAAAGGGTGACCTCCAAACAAATTATAGGCTAGGCAGTAGGTATGAACGGAGCCATTTTCTTGTTTATATGACAGTTACAAATTGGTATCGCGACATACCTAATAGGTACTTTGTATCAGTTCCCTGGACGTCAAGACAAACGACAGTTGGGGCGGACCGTAATTGATTTACGAGTCTAGGAAATATCACTAGTCAACTCACTGCGTAAAGATTATTGTAGTGACCAAAAAATTATGTATTGTGATGAGCTGTGTGTTTGACACAACGCACATAATAAATATTTAGCGCATTAGCCGTTTCAATTAAAATGTTTAATAAAAACAGTACCAAATTAATTATTATGTTTTCGGCTTACTCACGTAACTGTTAGACGAGGAACTCGACTAGTTTCAAGCCATGCTAGAGGCTCATATTCATGAGCAGCATTCCGCGACACACACGACGCGGCGATTGTTGCGCTGCTACGAGCATGAGCCTCTAGCATGGCTTGAAACTAGTCGAGTTTCTCATCAAATAGTTACGTGAGTAAGCCGATAACATAATAGGTAATTAATTTAGTATGTCTCACGAAAGTTATAATAAAATACCAATTTTATATTTAGTTCAGTCACAAGCTAAATATAGAACATAAATAAAATACTCACATAATATTATGAACAATATCACTTGGAAGTTTCCATAGTTCCTAGTTGAGAAGCATGTGAAGGTAATTATGATGTGGAACGATATCAACGCTATTAGCCATGGGTCGCGCCATTCAATCTGAAATGAAAATTAAATGAGCATTTAGTTGATACATTCTATAAACAATATCATCAGTAGTCTTAAATATAACATCTGCTAAAAAAGGCCGCCTTCCAGAGATGAGATTTCTTATCTCTTTTTTTAAGGGCGGAGAAGCATCCACTGACTTCCCCCACCTTGGGCGAGACGAGAGGGAATGTCAGACTCTTACTGACTAAAAATCAACCCGTTCCTACTCCTGCTTTTCAAGCCCTGGAGCCCCGGTAAACCCGCTAGGTAGTCTGCAGCTCCGGATCAGGCATCAGCTGCTATACAGCCCCAATTTCTCGGTAGCTGGTCACAGTTTAAGGACATAGCCAGGTCCATGTCCCAATAAAAACCTCAAAAACCTCAATAATTGTAAGGTTTCTAATCACGGCTCAGACGGGTGACCAAACGAATATTGGAATGTAATTCAAATTGGCGTAAAGCTGAGCAAATCTATACGAGTGTAATATGTACCTATGTACTTTCTGTGTTGTTCGGAAGCCGTATATTTTAAATGTAGAAATGTAGGCTGAATAAATAAGTACGTAGATATTAAATATAGCCAGATAGACACCTCTATATCCTGAGAGCAAAATAAAAATGTAATAGAAATAGAATTGCGTAATTACAAATACGTCTAATGACTTCTCCCGCCTTGGGCGAGGAGAGAGGAAGTGTCAGACTCTTACTGACTAAAAACCACCCTATTCCTAGTCCTGCTTTCCGCGCTGGAGCCCCGGTAACCCGGAGGAGTACTTTTTTGTTTTAATGATCTCCTACATTATAACTGGATCAAAAGTAACGGACATTAGCGATTATATTTCGGAACAGATTGTTGCAACATCGATAGTGTAAGTAATATTTCTTTAGGTGAAACCAATCTACTTACACGGAAATTTCTAGATACCTACTTAATTGTCGTTACTATTTATTACCTTTGAAACACTGTTTTGAAAAACAAACAAATACACTGTCATACAACGTTTATCGGTCAAGGTTACTAAAGTCGAATAAGATTGCTTCTATATCGATTTTATTTCAAAACGTGATATTTTAATCATAATAATGGATTACCGGCGCGTGATTATTTGATGTCGTCTGTTATTTCATTATTTTGAAATATAGATAATTATTTATCTGATAAAAGCTTTATGTGACCATATTACCTGTGTACACTACCTAGAGGGAAACTACTGAACACAAAAGAGTAAAAATATAACTTATATAAAACAGTGTTATGGGTCTAAATGTAGTTAAATCTATAACTAAAACCGACACAAAATGCTTTATTAATTTCCTACAACTTCCGAAAAGTGATAGTAACAAGCTGAAGACGTTTGAACGGCATAGACTAAACAAACCGCTTCTATTCTATATTTACAAAAGTTCGACTGATCGAACAAAGACCGCTCATAATATCAGAACTAGGTTTTATAAAATCGAAGTAAATATTTCAAAATCAACATTTAACATGGTAAACTTTATAGTCTTACAAATTGTAATTGGCCTTAACCTTAGAAAAATGTAGGAGTAAACTAAGAAAACCTCACAGAACTAGTATTATGACTGCTACTCGTCAGGTCTTTAATAAAAATGCTTTGACACTCATATGAATGTACAGCTGTACATAGTGTACAGACAATATTGTCTTATACAAATTAGGTATCATTGAATTCATGTAAGTAATTCGGATCGACAGAGAAAGTTAAGGAACTTTTTCTAAGATTTGCTGATGACAGTTTTTATAGTCAGCTGCATATGAGTAACTTCTTATTTGCATCTAGTAAATTCTAAGCTAATTGCGAATTAGGTCACACATCGGATGCGTCTCATCCAATGCTGGACATAATTATGCTGCCCACGTAGTCCCCTCCAATGACCCAAGTCTACATAGAGACTTGAGAGGTTATTGCCATAGAGTTGCAATACGACTCACGATCGATACGCCACTAGGCCTTATGTTATAAAGACAGGTAGCGCTGCTGTACAGTTCTATTATTCTAATTTGGTATGCACTATTTAGATACGAAAATAAATATTGATTCACTACAACGACGGCCATTGGTTGGCTACAGAACTAACAAATAAATAAAGAAAATATGGCGTCGTCAAAAAGCGTATAATTTAGTAAAAAAAAAACCATTCCCGTCTCTGTACCGAATCTTTTTTTTACTTGAATACTAAATAGTTACCTGCATACATACATAGTCTCATGTCTATCTCCCATGGGCATAGGCAAAGACGCCAGTTGCTACAAATCTTACATGCCTCTTTCGCTTCATCAACAGTCAACAGCAAAAGAATGATTCTTTTCATACATGTTCGTCGGTTAAGGGAACTTTCAATTTGACCCTTCTTTAATATAGCCAATCTGGTCTGTATACGTCCGTCTAGGGCACCCACTACCGACCGCCGTAATCATATCCGACTTGTATATTTCTTTCGTAAGTCTGCTTTCATTCATTCTTTTTACATGTCCAAACTATCGTACCATTCCGTGCTCAATCTGACACAATAGTTGACTGCACATATTCTTTATTATTTTTTAATGTTAAAAATCTATTGGAGGCAGGCAAAATCTATTGGCATGGAGACAGCTTGATGTACATAGGTTCTTGTGTAGGCGTATGTAATTAGGAAGTCAGTTTCGAGACGAATGTTAAATACTTTATTAGCATAACCAGATCTTTGAGCGGTTTAGATAGGTAGCAGCATTTCTACTATCTTTTTACTTTCTCTGATCAGTCAAATTAAAGGAAGCTTATAAAACCCATACATGGGGTTTTAAGGATTAATGTTTAGGGTAGACTTTTGAAGTTGTTTTTGGAGAATAATAATTATAACATAAAACAATCTTTGGAATGTTATCACAATTTACTAGACAGAGCGTTATGTCTGCTACTGATAGCGACTTTCTTTTGCCCTATAAAGATTATCGCACCGGACGACGGAAATTTCCTTCGCCTTGAACTTAGTTTACTTACTTTAAAATAAATTATAAATAATTCATTCCAAGTTGAATATTCAATTTAATAATATATACAGAATCTACTAATATTTACATAACAACTTAAGTAATATTACAAACGCGAAAGTTTCGAAGAAATCTAGACGTTTTTAGTTCATCATGAATTTTATACGCAAAACCTAACTCAATCGACTACCTACGTGTTATGTAAATTCGCAAACTTAGGCGAAAGTTGAATCTATTATTAAAATTATTATTTACTAGCTTTTGCCCGAGACTTCGTTCGCGTGGAATAGTGACTTCCGGCAAATTTTTGGTTTTAACCACATAGTTCCCGATCTCGCGGGATCTCTTCAAAAATGAGATGTGGAAGATATTCCAGGGAACTCTTCAAAAATCAACATAATGAGCTTAATACTCACTTAGGGCATTGAAAAAATAGTTTAAAAACGGACTTAAACTAACTTAAAACTAAAGAAAGCTACGAATTACGAATTTATAACAATTAAAAAAGAAACTATATTACAACCTATCCTCTATGCTATAATAACCAAGCTTAAACTAAATAATTTAAAAGAAACGACTTAAATCTAATCTAATTAAAAAAAAAATTAGACTTACAATTTTATTAAAAAAACTGACTACAGTAACTACTAATAATCGATATCAAACTAAACCTACGTTAAATAGTTTAACCAAAAAACCAGGAAAACCCAACAAATAAACTTATTAATTGACAAATACAACGAAACCAATTTAGAATATACGAAACAGCAGGACCACTACAGACAAATAATCATACGACTGATAATACACTTTTTCTACGATAGTACCGAAGCGCTCGGCCGATACCCAACCAAATGTATGTAACGAAACCATAGCGCGATCTATTTCGATCCCAACGCCATCTATCGAGGATAAAGACAACTTGGATTATTTATTTATACTCCGTTCGGGCATTTTCTTTGTACTAAAAGTTTAATTATATTGATATTATTTTTTTCATACCTTTTTACTATTTATTTATTTTTTTCGATAAATTAAAACAATAACATGAACCGAAGTCGTGTAACGATCGACATAGAATTATTTATAAATAATTTATTTCTTATTTTTATTTTTTGATTTTTGAAATAAAAATATATTTATGTCCTTTCTAAGGTTCTAAACTATATCTGTACCAAATTTCAACCAAATCCGTCAAATAGTTGCGGAGATTAATGGTATAAGCATAGAATGTTCGACGTGATTCTTTAATTTGACATAACTTTTTTATTTATGAACCGATTGACATGAAACAAACACTAAATGTAAATTTAAGCATCCTACAATATATTCGTGAAAACCGCATCCAACTCGGATCAGCCGTTTCTGAGATTAGCGCGCACAGACGAACAGACAAACAGACAAACAGACAAACAGACAAACAGACAAAAAAAAGTTAATTACATTTTTGGGTTCGACATCGACATAACAATAACCCCTGCTATTTTTTTTATTTTTATTTTCAATGTACAGACAGCACTTTTCTACGATTTTATTATATGTATAGATATCTAAGTGAAAGTTACGGATTATTTTATTTATTTCATATTATTAGAATATCACGTTTAGACATTTGGAAAAGACGTGGTAGTAGCAAAATATCAAAAGATTTGCTGCTCATGAATATGAGCCTCAAGCATGGCTTGAAACTAGTCGAGTTCCTCGTCAAACAGTTACGTGAGTAAGCCGATAATATGATAATTAATTTAGTATGTCTCACGAAAGTTACAATAAAAATATCAAAAGAAATAAAATATAGGGAACAAACTAAGCCTAATCTCCATAAATATTAATACTATTCAAAGCACTTCTTCTATGTTACATTATAATTTAAATTACATAAAAAACTACAATGAAATGTAAAAACGTTCGCATCATTAACTATGTAAATATCTCTACATTGTTCAATGATAACATTTTACATCAATGACCACAGAGCCTGTTTATATGCTGTTGCCAAGTGGAGTCACGTGATGGGGCGTTAGCGAATTTTGTTCAATAAAAAATAACGCGAAAACTACAAAATCTTTTTTTGTAATCGGTACAAATTAGAGCCAGTTTAAATAAACATCTACCTACCATCTATACTATGTATTTTAAATACTAATACGAATTGCTATTAAAACATTACAATATTACCCACGTACACAAAAAGTCGGAAAGAATTCAAATTTCAAGGATTTTTGAATAAACTTCACAAAAAAGAGCCTCATGAATATGTATTAAGCGAAAATGCGAATGGCAAGACCTGTATAAAGACTATTTCTGTACAACTACATAAACAAGAATCGTGATAAAGACTAGCCTAACGAAATTACAAGCTAACGTCATATCCAAGTCTATTCTGAACCGATAGCGCCAGTTCAAGGTCATCGCAGCTATGTATTTAGCTACCAATGTGGTTTCAGAACATCATTTGAAGTTCTAATGTCTTAACCGCATTCAAACAGTCACGGAATAGCGCAGTATTTGGTAATCATTACCATCTTTGAAGCATGGTTGCTAATCATAGTCTGTGGGTTTGATTTGCAGATGCAAAAAGATTTAGGGACTATTTCACAATGTCTGATTAGTTAGTTTCTGGTAGTCTAATCGACGGATAATATCGTGTATCTTCGACACATAATAACAAGAAAACAACTAGGCATTGTTAAACAGGAATAGGGTCTCGGTAATCTTGGTTGCCCATTGTAAAGCATTAAATTACTCCCACAGAAGAATAATTAAAAAAAGAAGACACCTAAAAAGTAGCTAAGTACTTCACACGTATGGCATCGAATATCTGGCACCTCGATCGCCAATTACGCTACAAGCGCCCTCTATTAAAAGCAAAATTAGAAAGTGTTTCATCTAACCTTTGTGGGCCTCACACACAAGATTAATTTGCAATAATTCGCGCATGTGAATCGTTAGTCTCACTACTGATGACCTTGATTAATATTTGACGAAGGTCAAGGTCGGGCGTGAGTACACATTCATACAATAAATGTATTATTTTCCTCTTTATATAAGCAGAACAATAAATCTGGTTACTCAATTCGGATGTATTATTACTTAAATCTATTTAAAATTTCAATTAAGTCTTTGACTGCCAATAGAAAACTGTTGAAGGCTAATCCTCCGCTAACGTTGGTCACCGGTGACCACTACGGCGTTCAATGTGTTAAAAATATATTGTTTGCATTTTGCTATCTCAATTCGTAGGCAGCTTTTAGATTACCTATTTACCTAAGTACAGTAAACATAGCAAAACTATAACGCGTCATAACGAGACTTGTCTCGTGCTAAAATCACTTTTGCCGAAAATAACTTATCAAATCAACTGTATTAGATAAAAGATATGCTAGTATTTAGATATTGGTTGTATCAATAAATAATAATACCTGTTAGGTACCTATACAAATGTATTATTTAATACAATCTATATTGCTTATTATGAAGAAAAGGGAATGGACTGTTTGTCTGCATTGAATAGGCTCTGAAACTACTGGACTGATTTGCAAAACTCCATTGGAAAGCTTACATTTCAGAGAGAAACATCTACAACAGAATCTGGACCTACTTGAGAGCCATTGACTAAATTCCACGCGAAGGATGTTGGCACAAAGACACATTTGTAAATAAACAAATCAATGTTTATGTATATTCTAAGATAGATACAAATTTAAATAGTCAATCAGATGTGTGTGTCACTATGTAAACAAACTATTTTACACTGACCTTCAGTAAATATTACATTGCATGATTCAAGGTCAAGGTGATTAAGTAAATAAACAACTTCTTAAGTAATAAGATAATTAAGTTTTTTTAATAACATTGAAAAACGATAAGATAATATCTGTAATACAAATACAAAAAAAGAATTTTAATAAATAAAAATTACTTAGCCGAGTTTGGCTCAGAAAGAAACTCAAGAACCGCAAATAGAATTAGCTCATTCTTCTTTTGTCCGGAGAAAGTTTTTACAACAAGTAAAATAGGTAGGAAAACTACAGTATGATATTAATAAATCATCATGCCTTTTTTAAGGGCAGAAAATCATCCAGTGACTTCCCTTCGCCTTGGGCGAGGCGTGTCAGATGTCAGATGTGGGCGAGAATGTCTTCTGTTATTCGTGAAGTGTGATTGCTTGCCTCATATATAACAAAATATTAATTTTGTAACACCCTATCACATGAATTCAAGAATATTAACTATTAAAGTAACAGTTGTATGTATGCATTGATAAAAATGTCACAGAACATATAAAAATATTTCATTATCACAAAGTGGTTCAGTTTTCATATTTTTGTAGAAGATAGTACCAACACGTTGATAACCCGAAACAAGTAAATAATAGTAATTATGTCATTGTGATTTTTATCAAACAATCCCACATACAGAATGCTGTTGAAGTTAAGATTATGTTTTAATTGAGTTGCTTTAGTGAATGGCTTAAAAATTAATGCTGCTGTTGTTATAGCCTCGCAGCCGCCCATGCCAAACACCAGGTGGCCAGAGCCCAAAGAATTTATTTTATCATGGTAATATTTTGTTGCTAATATGTTTCTATTTAGTATCATATGCAATGTTAAAAAATAAAAAAATGTTGTATACATGCTAGTCCATGATGAGTATTAAGTATGCTATGATGTTTAAGTGCCTACCAGGTTCATGTTGACTTTGACATTGGTAGTTCTAATAAATACAGTTTCAGCATTCACTAAAAACATGCTCCTCATATTACTTCAAAGACCTTCTAAAAGAGTTGTAAAGTATGTGTTACACTTTCATAAAAACACAACATTGTGGTATTTTATTACATAAAGGTGTTATAAAATGTGTTGCTAAGTCTCAAAACAAACTTACTATATTAGATTAAACTGCTATAGCCCTAACTAGGTATGACCTTCTACATTAAACAGTTTACACACATTTAGTTGCTAGGTCCAGTTTTACTTGTATAAGAGAAGTTATATTATGTTAATTTAACAACCTTTGCTCTCTAATACCGGCAAAACAATAGTAAAATGATAATTAGCTAGGTACCGACCGAGAATTCCGTAGGCCGTGGTTGCCAACGGACTCGAGAAGGCGACGTAATCAAAACGTAACCGCCCAGATGGGACAACTTTAAGTAATTAATAAATTAACCATCATTACACTCTCACATTACATGTATTAAAATAGTAACACAGTAATCGCAATTCATATAACTTCACCGTATCGTACCTATACATAGTGTTAATACATAATGCCCATACTCACACTGCGGAGATATGATATAAAATCCGATATTTGATTAACTTCCACAAATTCCTCCATGTTGAAAATTTACACGTAAACACAAAATACTTCAAAATTGCTGTTTTACTAAACGGTGTCTTGATATCACGTTATTTACTCAATACATCAATGAAATGAATGAGACGGACGGCGAATGACTCTCACTCGCGAGCTGGCAGCTCTCTAGCTTGATTGACATTGACAATTTCATATTTGACATTAAAAGATATAAATAATGACATTCACTATTGTGCTTAAAGATTGCCATAGGAAATATTATTTTGGTTGGGGTCTTCACTTTGGTCTTGTAAGTTTGTCGTGGTTTGTAGTACGTGTACAACGTGACTACGTGAATACAATTTACATAGGCCAAAACGATTAAGAAATTAATAGATTTTTTCTTGAGCCGACAGGGCTCGAAGTTTTTGTATACACTTAAACATTTACAGCTTGGCAAAAAGAGTATGGAATAATTGAGGGCAGTGCTGGCGTTAGGAGGGGGCGAGATGGGCCGATGGCCCAGGGCGACAAAGCCTGGGGGGCGCCAATAAAATTAAAAACTACTACTAACTTTTGATATTGCTTCCTTCAAGTGGGCGCCACAAAATTTTCGCCCGGGGCGTCAGTGGCCCTTACGCCGGCACTGATTGAGGGCACTAGTATCGTACCTGTGGCAACCTGTTATATTACGAGTCAACGGGTGTTTTTGTACATCTGTCTAGTATAAAATAATGAGCGCATATAAAATAATGTGCGTGTAGATGTTGCCCCACGTGCACGATTGTAGCGCCCTTATTTATTTTCATGTTTTCTAATAGACAGACTGTTGTTGTGACATCTGTGCTCTTTTTCATTTCCTTCATTCTTTCTTGTTGTTCATTCCATTCATTAATCAGTCGAACGAACGAAGGCGACCGATACATTCGCTCGGTCCGTATAATTTTTTTAGTAAAACAATTTGTAGTGCTTTGTTCCAGTTGTCTAAGTGTAATTTTAAGTGAATTTCTGATAAGAAAATCTATTATCATTAGATTAAGTAAACCCTTTTGTAATATGTTTAATGTAAGTTGTCTGAGTTATATCGTAAGAATAATGTTTGAATAAAATTATTAACTTCTACCACAAAAGCTCGTAAGCCGGCAGCGAAATGCCATACAATAACATATTAACAACGACTGCAGGAATTCTAACAACATGCGTAATAATATTTCTACACGACGCACAAGTATTGGGTAATTTGGTAAATCGACCCAGTGATAGATATACTCTAGATGTGTCTGGTTGCGCTTTGTATCATAAGCTGTGTTCGCACTTGGATGATGATCTTGCAGTACTATCCTGTGCTCTGAATGCGTCATACAACAAAACCCAACTTTCAGTGGTTTGCCAACACAAGCTATGGAGTTACCAAGCTGAACTTTTGGATAATGACTTTGTGGAATACAAGCTGAAGGAGCCATGTCAGGATGAGCCTGTAATAACAAATTGCCTTACTTCAAGTGTAACAAATGAATATAAGATTGATTGTGTACTGAAAAAGAAATCAAGTGTGAGGAATAAAAAATGTTGGAGGATGATAAATAAGTTAGAATCTCTGGTATTCAATGACTGGCAGATCATAGGCAATTTTCTGAAAAACTGTTATGATGACATAGAAGCTCATAGTTGTGGAAGAATTCCAATGAGTCCAAGAAGTTTATCTCAAAAGGAAACTCTAAAATGTTTACAAGAAAAAGATGTGAACCCAAGACCTGAGTGTTTAGCAGAGATTACTGCACTTGAGGAGATGAAATATGATAGTCTTCAGCTAGATAAAATCATATTTGCCGCATGCAATTTGGACCAGAAGAACTTCTGTCCCGATGAGGTGCCGGGATCATGGCTGATGTACAAGTGTTTATTGAGGCATAAATATGAAAATGGTGATTATTCTTAGTGTTCTTACTAATAATAAAATTATGCTTTTGTGAATTGAGAAGTCATAACTGAAAACAATACTTGTTTTCAATTAGCATTCATAATAAAACAATTGTGCTATTAATGATTGTTATCATACATAACATTTTTATCAAAACAACAATACAACAATTAGTAGTAGGTAGTTTTTATATGCAACTTTTTTTTTAATTACAGGTATGAGGAAAAAGTGCCAAGATCAATTGTTTTATGACCAAAGAAGTATTGTGATGAATTATAGAATGAGCAAAGGGTTAGTGAAGTCTTGTAAAGAAGACATTAGGAAATATCACTGCCGTAAAGGTGTTGTAGATGATAAGGATGTAAGATTGGCACAAATTTTATTATGTTTAGAAAATGTATCCCGTAATGATAGCTCTAAATTAAGTAGTGAATGTACGGCAGAGATGATTGATCACAGAAAGATGCTCATGGATGACTACAGGTTGTCACCAGAGTTAATGCAGAACTGTGCTAATGATATCACAATACTATGCAAAGGTATTGAAGCGGGAGGTAGAACTATTCATTGTCTCATGGAACATGCTAGACCAAGAAAAAGGAAAGACAAAAGAATAAGTTCTGCATGTCAGAAATCCTTGGAAATATTGATCCAAGAAGCCGATCCCGGTGAAGATTGGAGAGTGGATCCAATATTACGCAAAGCCTGCAAACCTGTGGTAGATAGAGCTTGCAGAGAAGTAAGCTATGGAAATGGAAGAGTCATGTCATGTTTGATGGAAAAATTGGGAACCAATCTGATGACTAATGATTGTGAAGCTGCTTTGTTACAAATTCAATATTTTATATCCAGAGACTTTAAGCTGGATCCTATGTTATACAAGGCATGTAAATATGATGCTGTTACAGTGTGTAAAGCCAAACTCCAGTGGGCTGATGCCAGTGAACACCAGTCTGAGAAAGACCCTCTAGTGTTACCATGCTTATACAACTATGCCTATAATCCTGACCTCAGAGGAAGGTTGAAACCTGGCTGTGAGACTCAAGTGAGAAGAGTTATGAGACAGAGGGCTATTAGTGTAGACCTAATGCCAGAAATTGAAGACTATTGCATGGATGATCTAATTAATCTGTGCTTCGAAAATACTGGCAAAGGAGAAGAAATATTATGTTTACAAAGTAAAATAAAAGAACTTGGACCAAAATGTAGAGAAATTGTTTCAAATTTTACAGAAACTCAGAGTGGCCATATTGAATTGAATGCTGTAATTAACATTAACTGTAGAGTACCTATGGAGAGGCTATGCTCGTCTGAACTGAAAAGCAAGAACTTGGAGGATGATGTCATGGAATGTTTGATAACACATAAAAATGATCCTGAAATAAAGGCTAATGTTAATTGCAGAGCTGCTATAGAACATGAGCAACTGATCTCACTAAAGAATTATCGGTTTACAAGAAAATTCAAGAATGCTTGTAAATCTTATGTAGTTAGATTTTGTCCCAAAGCACAAACTAAAAGTCAGGTAGTCACATGTCTCAGTGAAATAGTCAGAAATGATACTATTTCAAAGAAAAAGCATACAATATTTAAGGATTGTCGCCAGCAGTTAAGGCAGCAGCTGTTCCAACAAAAAGAGAATATTGATTTGGATCCAGAACTGAAGGAAGCTTGTAAGAATGACTTACAAGTGTACTGTGCTAATGTGCCACATGGAGAGTCAGCTGCTTTAGAGTGTCTACAGACAGCCAGAGGAAAGTTGTCTGATGAATGCAGGAGAGCCATATTTGTTGTAAGGAAGCAAGAGTTTTCTGACAATGCAGTTGACTATCATTTGATTACGAGTTGTAATGATATGATAGACTTGTATTGTCATAATACAGATGCATCAAAAATTCTAGACTGTTTAAAGGTAATATTAATTTTCATTCAAACCATTTATGTCTAGAATTATTTTGTATAACTTAGAAAATTATAAACAATTTTTATGTTCCAGATTCATCGGCAAGAACTACATTTCGATGAGAATTGCAAAGTGGTCATTGTTAATAGGATGATAGAACAGAATATGGATTACCGGTTTAATAACAATTTGCAGATAGCATGCAAAACGGATATCACGAAATTTTGTTCAGAAGTGATTGGTATAAAATCCATTTTTAAATTAGGTAGACATATTTACAACTTTAGTAGTAGACTTTGTAAAGTTAATTTTGTAGGATGATGTAGATCATGGCTTAAGACGACTGCAATAGATGTTTTGTTCTCAAAGTTGTAAGTAAATGGAATGTCATGCATTTTTGTACTGCAGTGTGTCGTGTAACTCATCATCATATTTAATTATCATTTTCATTTGCTTTGTTATTCTGGGCTGAGCTTATACTTATTTACCAACATGTTCTTAATTACAGCCAAAGAACCACAAGATGTGGAACTGCAAGGGAAAATGTTGTACTGCTTGAAAGAAAAGTTCAGGGAGTCAAAATTAACGACATCATGTGAAAATGAATTGGCAAATGTGTTAAAAGAACAAGCTCTGAATTACCGCCTGGATCCATTGTTGGGTAAACTGTGCAAAGCGGAAATACAGACAATTTGTCCTGTGCCAAATGACATAACAAACTCTGATGGACAGGTAAAGTAACATTATTGAATATTACTAGAATTAGCTGATTTCACCTGCCAGTCAAATAGCATGTCTGCTGTCAGAACACTTTTTGTTACCAAGAAATATGACTTTGTTCAGTATTTTAAATACTACCTTTTTTAAATGATTCATTTTTTTTTGTGGTTGGAATTGATAAAAATATATAGCAGAATAGAGAGCTGAAAATACTATTTTTACGTCCACAGGTAGAAGAATGCCTGAAAAATGCTCTCTTGAATCATAAAATAGTGTCTGCGGAATGTGCACATGAGGTGGCACAGATCATAGAGGAAACTGAGGTGGATATTGAGGCAGATCCTTTATTGGAGAGAGCTTGTGCTATGGATCTGTTGACTTATTGTAAAGACCTGGAGCATGGTGCTGGAAGACGTAAGTTCCAACTAATCACAACAAAAATATCCTTTATTCAGTTTATAAAATATGACCCGCCCCAGCTTCGCATGGGTGGGTGCACTGTATTATGCATGTATTACAGTATTCATATAAACTTTCATCGTGAATCGTATCAAAATCCGTCGCGAAGTTTTTAAGATTTAAGCATACAGCCCTCTGTCCCTATATCCCTATATAGGGACAGAGAAAGCGACTTTGTTTTATTATGTAGTGTTTTTAGATTATATTATATTCATTTTTACTTCTTTCCAGGTTTAAAATGTCTGAAGATTATTCTGAATGATAGTAATCGAAAGTTAGAGGCAGAGTGCCAAAAGGCACTTTCTAGTAGATTAGAAATGTATAAACACGTGGCTGCTGTAAGTATGCATTTATAATGACTCTTATTTTTATCTTTGATCTCAAGTCATAGTATTTTAGTATAGACTTGTTTGTTGTGAAAGTTTGTTAAACTTTTTATCATTTATAATATACTTTTTTTAACTAAAATTAATTTCTTTGTTCCAGTTGAATGTGATAGAAAATTTCGGCGACATGTATAATGAAATATCATCATCACCGTCTAAGAAATACTTTTTAATTGTAGGCATTTCAATTATAGGTTTAATTTTTATATGTGGACTATATTGTGGTAATTTGGCTAGGCAAGCTTTGTATGTTAAAAGGAAATAGATATTATAATATATAATTTAAATCAATAAAAATCTTTTAAAAACTTTAATCTGTAGTTTTGATTTATTCAAGACTTGGTATAATATGGTGATATTACAAAATTATAACAGGAAGCCAGGCCAGCTGTAACAAAGTTGTAGTGATAACATATGTTTGTTTAGGATTATCAGTAGATCCTGTTCAAATACTGCTTGAAAATCAACTACCCAGCACATTCCAGCCTTCATTTATTTAAGGCTATTGATGAGAAATGGTGATCCAGTACATTTTTAGTCTTGAAAACTGCAATCTTCTTTTACATAGCTTCATCAAAATCCATTTCATCCAATTCATCTACAGCTTCCTTCTTGATAGGTGCCTTTTTAGGTTCTTTCTTTACTTCTACCTTGATGTCTCCCTTAGCAATCTTCTGACTCTCTTCAAAGTACTGATTAGGATGATTGATGCCCAGCCCTAGATCACAGTGATGTGCAGCATCAAAGTACTTGCTGCATGCAATTTGGAAGTGTCCTTTCTTGGTCATGTCTATTATTTCTCCAATTGCTGAAACAAAATTAATATTTTAAAACATTCAATAATGTAACATAGGATCATAGTAATTAGGATTAGTTTGCAAGTAAAAATACAAACCTTGGGCATCAAAACCATAACCCTGCAGTCTATTCTTCAATATCCCAACATCACAATGCCTGTAAGGACACCCGTGGCAATCCCCTGGACCAACAGTATTATTGATAATCTTCAAACAACTAAATGGAGAGTAATTCCTCTTACTACCCTCCTTACCATAGTTGTACCTTACATTATAAGCATACTGTTTCTCAAATTTATCCAATTCCATGATTTTTGTAAACTCTTCTCTCCAGAATCTGAGAGAATCTTCCAGTGTTACACCTATTCCTTTGAGGAATAATCCATACTGCAGCCTGCCTCCATGTTTGAGATGATGGGCAACTCTTAGTTGGTCATGGAGCTGCCGCATACACAGTGGGAATGATTTCACGGCTAATGAGTCCAGAGTCTCTATAGGTATTACAGCCTTAGCATCACTGTAGTCATTGCCTGAATAAGATTGGTGCAATCCTTTCAACAGTGACACTAATCTCTCATCCTGTTCAATTTCACCAAGGTGGTGACAGGCCACAGCCAAACTTTGTTTCAATTGAGTCCTATACTGAGCAGAGAGCACAGATATGAAGTCTTTGTGAGGTATATAAGCATAGCCACCACTCAAATACACCTTCCTCATCTTTACTAGATCTAATACTTCAAAGAATTTGACTTTGAAGAATTTCATATTCTCAATGTTTGGGTGTGGAGTGGACTCCCTCAAAAAGTGTATAATTTCACTTTTTTCTTCATCACTAATGTTGGTGTAGCACAGATTGTTCAGTTTGAAGAATGTTTCAACAGCTTCACCCCTCATTGTCGCAAATCTCATCTTGAATAGCTCTAATTCTCTTGCAATGAACCATCGTCGCAATTCCTCAGTTCTGCAGTAAGCTAGTCGTAGAATGAAGTGTGCGATGTGATCTTTACGTCTCGCCTGCAAATCCGCTTCAGTAGTGGCACAAGATGATTTTTCGCAAAGCTTAGCATAATACTTCAGACCTTGAGTTCTAAGTTCACCAATAACGTAATCTGTCCATTCTTCCGAGTACACTCGCAAACCTTTTAGTGTAGTTGCTGTAGCTAAACTTCTCAACAAAGTCACCCTTTCTAAAGCTAAAGTTTCAAACTCTTGGAGTGTTATATCTTCAGTAGGTGGTATCTTGTACATTTGTAGATCATGCGGATAAGTCTCTACGAGACTTCCCGTCAGTGGAAGTTTGGTAGACTTTCTTCTAATATTCAAATCCATTATGTTTTCAATAAATACATTTGCTTTAACGAGAACACAACATGAACAAGTTGACACAATTATTTCGCGCCAAACTTATGACATTTGTTATCATTTGAGTCACCGTCAAATTATACATCTTTTTTTTGTTCTTTTATTTGGATACTAAACCTTTAAGTTGAGTATTCTAATGTTTATTTTAATTTGTAATTTAATCGTAATATTTCTATCAAAAACAACGATAAATTGAACTATTTTGTTTTAGTCTGGAGTTTTAAGAGAGACCTAAAATTTGTTCTCGACTTAAAAAATAAAGTTAGCTGATATCTGGGTACACAGGTGTGAAGCTGTGGAATTAGAAAATAATATTGGCTTGAAAAGATTTTTAAGATTGGGTTGGCAAATAATTGAATAGTATGATTAATTATGCTTTACAATTTTCTGCACGAAATGGAAAAAACGTGACACGCATGCTTCTTCTTTATGCACACTGTTTCCGGTTTTCCACTTCGTCTCTGTTCGTCTCTACCTCTCCCCCCTCCTTTCATAATTGTCAATCTGTCAAGTTGAGTAAACTCAATAAAATCGAATTTTATTTATATTTTGAATTAGTTTCTACAGAGGAAATAATAAATTATGTTTAACTTTACATCAAAGACATAGAAAAGGGCCATTAGTAATATATTGGTACGGGTTTAAAGTATAATTGAATTATAAAATGGTATCGAACAAGATGCAGTCGTCATTGGACGATTTAGTTCAATATACACAGCTTTTCAAGCCGGTGCCGACTGTTCTACAAGGGACTGTGCTGCCTTTTTTGATAATATACCCAATTGTGTTTTATTCGTGGATCGTTGTGTATGGATTCGAGGAAAATGTGGAGGCTGGGTTCGTCAGTGTTGCGGTCGTTGCAGCAATACAAATACTCGTTTGTCTGTGTTGCTACTGGAGCGTACACATTCAATGCTTCTTGTCGTGTTCTTCTGTAAGTAACTCAGTGTTATATACCCGTCCAATTGGCTGTCGTCAGTCATTTTCATTATCTTTGGCGTTGTATGATGATGGTGTTATTAATGTTCTTCATTTTTAGGTTAAAGACCCAATCCAGGCGGAGATAGTCAAAGTAGTGCCTACATCGAATAATGGATTCTCTGAAATTGTTAAGCTGCATCACACTAAGGTATGTTATTAAGATTTAATAGATATAATTCAGTTCTGTAGTGTGTTACCACCTCTTAATCAATTTTCCTTTTAATAATTAATAATCCTAATATGGGTAACATGGTGCTTCTCATTTGGAAATACTTAATTATGTATATAAATCTACAATATACCACTTGGTTTCGATTCAAGAAAAGAAGTAGCATACACCATACTTTTTGTTGAAATATTCAAATAAGTACTTAATGTTTTTCTTGTATTCTTTTTACAGTCAACTACAAAAGGCAGTATACATCCAGATGTGTGGTTTATATTTCAAAAAAGCAAGTACATTTATGATTGGGACAAGAAAACTTTCCATACCATTGAGTTCCCAATTAACAAGACTTATGAGGAGTACATGGAATCCAAGGGATATTTGGATGATGAAGCCATTGATATTGCTGAAAAAGAGTTTGGAAAGAATGAAATGATCATGGTAAGTGTTTTTATCCTGTGAATTTAGATTTAAGCAAGACATAATGTATTGTCATTTAGCTATATTCAAAATGATAATTTATTTTAAAGCCCCAAATGTCAAGCATCTCTTAAAATCTGCACACTTAACAGGCAGACTTTGACCATGGCAGTTTAAAAGATTTGAGTGCCTAACAGAATGTGGCTGGCTGATCTTTTTAGTTCATAACAGCAAGAAGCATAATGGTGGTCATTAAATTAAATGTATTATGCTAATCACCAAATAGGTTGTTTTTAACTTCAATATTTTAATGAAGTAGCCAAAAGTATTTTAATATTTTTAGTAAATTCTCTCAAGTACGTGTTTAAAAGTATTTTTTCTTAATTTCAAGCCTCTAGCATAGTGGTAATCTTACAAATATGTCTAAAACAATTAGGAAAATAAAATAAACTCAACACTTTATATCAAGTGAGAGTGTGCTTTTCATGATTTCATAATATCCATTTCAATAGGTATTGTCTTTAGAAATCCAAAGTAACATTGGTATTCTATTGTCTCTTGTCTTATTTGTATTCTACAATGTCAGTCTCTCTTATGAACAGCTTGTAATTAAATTAAATGCATGCCTGAAAGTGCAACAAGGTAATTGGATGATATGTGCTAGAAATATCCACATTGGTTTTTTAGAGAAAATACTTTTGCATGGAAAAATTTAATAACTAAATTGTACACCAATGTTGTAATATGTAATACTGAACTGATTTTGATGAAAGATATACAGACTGGGTATTAGCTACTAGCAGAAGCTAGTTAATAATAAATCATGCACAAATTTTCCTCAACTAGGTTTTATTTTATTCCCATCACATGCATATTCAATGTATCTACTATGGCGTCTTATATAACGACAATCAAGTTGTTAATTTCCTTATCCATCCATAACTTGTCAATCTAATAATAAAATTATATATCTACGAATTAACATAACCACAATTATTTGTACTTCATAGTACTAAATTAGACCTTATTACTAAAGAGTACAATGATTGTTTCAGGTTGTCCCTGAGTTCATGGAACTGTTCAAAGAACGAGCAACAGCTCCATTTTTTGTGTTCCAAGTATTTTGCGTCGCATTGTGGTGCCTAGACAAGTACTGGTACTACTCCATATTCACCTTAGTGATGCTTGTCATGTTTGAGTGCACCTTAGTACAGCAACAACTAAGAAACATGGCCGAAATCCGCAAGATGGGGAACAAACCTTACAATATTAATGTCTACAGAAACAGAAGATGGCGTCAAATAATGAGCGATCAGCTTTTACCAGGCGATGTTGTTTCTCTCATACGCTCCACTAACGAGAACCTAGTACCTTGTGACATTGTCCTCCTCAGGGGCTCCTGTATAGTTGACGAGTCCATGTTAACTGGTGAAAGTGTCCCCCAAATGAAGGAGGCTGTGGATAATGAGAAGAATTTGAAACAGCAGCTAGACCCCGAGGGCGAAGGCAAACTGCACATGCTTTTTGGTGGCACTAAGATCGTACAACATTCGTCGCCTAACAAAAGCTCTTCGTCAGCACTCAAGGCGCCCGACAATGGTTGCATCGGATATGTCATCCGCAACGGTTTTAATACATCACAAGGCAAACTTCTAAGAACTATTTTATTTGGTGTGAAGAGAGTTACAGCAAACAATCTGGAGACATTCGGATTCATTCTTTTCTTGCTGATCTTCGCAATTGCCGCCGCAGCATATGTTTGGATCAAGGGCTGTGAGGATCCAGAGAGGAACAGATACAAACTGTTTTTAGAATGCACATTGATTTTGACCTCAGTTGTACCACCAGAGCTGCCTATAGAGTTGTCACTAGCTGTGAACACGTCACTATTATCATTGTCCAAGTTAGCAGTATTTTGTACAGAACCTTTCAGGATACCATTTGCAGGAAAAGTAGAAATTTGCTGTTTTGATAAGACTGGTACACTTACGAGTGATAATTTAGTTGTAGAAGGTGTGGCCGGTATAGAGGACCACAAAGATGCTACAGTCATTCCATTATCTCAAGCACCGATGGAGACTATACAAGTGCTAGCCTCGTGTCATTCTCTGGTGCAACTGGACGATGGCGTGGTTGGAGACCCGTTGGAGAAAGCGACTCTGAAAGCTGCAGAGTGGAACCTGACCAAAGGCGATGCTGTTGTGCCAAAGAAAGGAAAGTCACCTGGCCTGAAGATAGTTCACAGAAATCACTTCTCAAGTGCCCTTAAACGAATGTCAGTGATAGCAGGCTACCAAGTCAATGAGCGAGGGTTCATGGAAACTCATTACATAAGTAGCGTGAAGGGTGCGCCTGAAACCGTGAAGACCATGCTCAAAGAGGTTCCTAGTCACTACGACCACGTCTACCTAACTCTGTCGCGGCGAGGGGCTCGAGTGCTGGCGTTAGGTTATAGGAATTTAGGCAAATTAAGTTCTCAACAAATTAGGGACATGTCCCGCGAAGATATAGAATCTGATTTGACATTTGTTGGCTTTGTTATTATTTCGTGTCCTTTAAAGAGTGACTCTAAGAAAGCGATATCAGAAATTGTGAATGCTTCTCATTCTGTGGTGATGATAACTGGGGATAATCCTTTGACAGCGTGTCACGTGGCGAAGGAGTTGAAGTTTACTCAAAAAGAGGAGGTTCTGATATTGACTGAGAATGAGAGTAAGTGGGGTTGGACATCGATAGACGAGGAAGTGAATCTACCCGTGAATCCGTTCAAGACGTCCAAACAGTTGACTTCGAAGTTTGATTTGTGTATAACGGGAGAGGGTTTGACGTTCCTAAATGAGAATCATCACAAATTCCTGTTGGAGCTGATGCCGCACATCAAGGTGTTCGCTAGGTTCGCGCCGAAGCAGAAGGAGTTTGTCGTGGTGACGCTGAAGTCGCTCGGCTACGTGACGCTCATGTGTGGTGACGGTACAAACGACGTGGGAGCACTGAAACATGCTGATGTGAGTACCTAAGTAAACTTATATATCCTTCCATTCATTGTAGTTATTACTACCTTTTTTACGATAAGAAAAAAGGCAGCGGATCCATGAAATGAGAAGTTAATTATATTCCTGTTTAAACTAACGAGTTAAATTATATCATTGTCAAAAACAGGAAATATTGTTAAGCCTATAATTTGTTTTATAGTCATGTTTTGACATAATTATGCAACAAAAATATTTATTATAATTCAACATATAGGTAGGCGTAGCAATCCTGGCGAATGCGCCAGAGCGGCCGCGAGAGAAGCCACGGGAAGAGCGAGCGCTTGAAGAAGCTCCGCGGCGGAACACGAGCCGGACCGACGCACGCGCAGAGGCGGCCGCGCGCCTGCGCAGAGCCATGCGCGAGCTCGAAGAGGAAGACATGCAACTCGTGCGCCTCGGTGACGCTAGTGTCGCTGCACCATTCACTAGTCGACTTTCTAGCATATTTTGCAGTAAGTTTCTAATGTTTTGTAAAGAAAAACCTTAGTAATAATGCTTATAGCCTATGGTAGTGTTTCAGGTTTATAATAAGAGTATCTGGAAACCATTTAAGTCATGGTTATTTGACATCTATAGATCAATTAGTCTAGTAGACAAATATGGTTCAGCAGTGCCTCAAACCTCCACACCTGATTCTTTTGGGTCTCAAAATCATCATGAGAAGATAATTATATAGATTTTAGAAACCTTTCCCATAGCCCACTAGATGCTATGAAGTCCAAAATGATACAATGGAATAGACAACACTCTCTGTTTTATTGTTTCTACCACTTGCAGTATGGAACACAGTTTTATATGCAAATTAGGCGAACAACTGTATACAATCAAAACGGTGGCCTCTAGGTCAAGTATAAAAGTCAATGAAATGATAAAAGTACGCAATAAAATAATTAAAGTAATTACTTTTTCACGTCCTTAATGAATGAAGAAATGGGAATGTTTTATCTATTTTTCTATAATGCACATCTACTTCAACAAAGTATCCTTGAAGAGGATTTATGTACATTTTATTGATTGAAGATTATTATTATTTAAAGCAAAGGCTGCCTCATTAGCCTAGCAGTTGTAAGCGTGACTGCTGAGTAAAGGGTTTCGTGTTCGACTCCCTTGTTGGACAAAGTATTATTAAAGTAAATAATCTTCGGTAGCTTGGATGGTGGAGTTGTACATTACATTGTAGATGCCTCTGCTTGGTAAAATAAACCTTAAACACAGTTATTTCATTTCAGTTTGTCACATAATCAAGCAAGGCCGGTGTACACTGGTGACGACGCTGCAAATGTTCAAGATCCTGGCTCTGAACGCTCTCATCCTGGCGTACAGTCAGTCTGTGCTGTACCTCGACGGCATCAAGTTCAGTGACACACAGGCCACGCTGCAGAGTCTGTTGCTGGCATCCTGCTTCTTATTTATATCCAGATCTAAGGTAAATTTTCAAAAACTTCGTCACCTTTTACCCTCGAATTAAAGCCCAGCAATACTTTGCCCGATCAGAGAATGGAACGCCACTTGCAACCACTCTTTTAAAAAATAATATTTTATTTATTACATGTAATGAACAGGGATTTGAGGATTGGATATTTAGAGATAGACAACAACCCTTAAATTCCTGGCAATGGTATCGGCGGCGTCCACGGCGCATTGCTTATCATCCGTCAGCTCGTTTTACCGGCTTATACCATAAAAAAGCAAGCCATTTAGTTTTGGTTTTTATTCCGAGCCGCCAACACGATCTTTCTACATCTATAATTCATTCCAAAATACCTCTGAATATTTCAAAACAATCTTAATTTCTTCTATTACAGCCACTAAAACAACTGTCGAAACAGCGTCCGCTCCCGAACATCTTCAACGTATACACCATAATGACGGTGCTCACACAGTTTGCGGTACATTTCCTCTGCCTCATATACTTGGTGCACGAAGCGACAGCTCGGTCGCCTGGAAGGTAAGTCAATAAGTAATCTCCAATTATATTCAGCATGGTGTAAAAACTTGTACGACCTCTAAAACGATGCCAGCGCCACATCTGTGCAACGTTATGTAGTTTTTAGCAGATTTGTTAAAGCTTTTTAACTTATTCAATAGGAATACGTAGGGATTAGTGTGAGTTTGTTTCTCGTAATTGACACGTTAATGAAGTATAGTGCTCTAATTGGCCTGCTCCAATGAATCAACCAATCAGAGGGCTAAACGCGGTAACGTTTTGATGTCGTTAAACGTAAAACGAACTCGTGCTGAGCCGTGAGATGGATAGCCAACTATAAAGTTGAGTTAAGCGATAACTATAGAGTTGTTGTTTAATTATCTCTATTGTTCAGACTTACGACCCCTGTGTTACGTAAGGTAATTTTACCAACCAAGTTTTCAGATCTTAAACTTCACCTAACCTATAAAATTTTTTTAATTTTTGATTGCATTGGTTTTTCAGGGATAACAAACCAAAGTTGGATATGGATTTGGCGGAAGACGAAGAACGAGAGTTTGCACCGGACTTACTGAACAGTACCGTTTACATCATCTCTATGTCGCTACAGATATCTACGTTCGCTATCAACTACAGAGTATGTTATACTGTTGAATTTCTTTAAATGTCAACGTCACGCCTTTTATCCCCGAAAGGTTAGGCAGAGGTGCACATTACGGCACGTAATGCCGCTATACAACGTACACTTTTTACCATTTGTGTTATAGGTCCCATTTAATAGGAGATGAGCCTATTGCCATATTATACCGGCGACATTTCCAGGCGCCGTGCTACTACTAAGAATTTTTTCGAAAAACCTAAAATTGCACAGCATTCCCATTGAAGCTGTGGCTGATACTTTTAGAACACCTTTTATACTACTACCTCCTATTTTTCTTCTATCTTAGCGAAATATAAGACGTTACAATTTGTTTGTTCGCAGGGAGAACCATTCATGGAAGGGCTGCGCGACAACAAGCCCCTGCTGTACAGTATCATGATATCGGGCGGCGCCGTGCTCGCGCTCGCCGCCGGCATCTTCCCCGACCTCTCCAACATGTTCGAGATTGTATATTTCCCACCAGATGTAAGTATTTGTAGCTATAACTTTATTCACACTACATTTTTTTTAGTGATTTATTTTACAACCTTCTATTTTAATTACATTCGAATTAAAGCGTAAATAATAAAACTATTCTCTATAACTCATAATATAACTCGAAATATCAGTAGGTATTCCTTGCGGTTCACATATTTTTGTAGATGTTTCTGAAATGCTTCGGCACAAATGTGCCGTAGTGATAATGCTTGCGCTGTGTTTAGCTGTGTCACTGCGGTTATTGTAGGCCCAAACTTTACAATCTATCGCCAATCCCAAAATACCATATCCCCAATTTCTGCAAGACCGACACACTAGTGACTCCGTTCGATGGTATGAATCCCATAAAAAATCATCTCTGTTAACCCCCTTTATTGGCCTAACGAATTGTACGTTAAATAACATATGATTATATTTGTTTCAGTACCGGATCATATTAGTACAAGTATTGATAGCGGACATGTTGTTCGCGTATCTAGTGGACCGGCTGTGTCTCATCCTGTTTGGCGAGGGGCTCCGGACCAAAGCCACGTAGCGCAGAGACGGCCCGTAACCAGTGTCACACGATCGTATTGTAACGATAATATAGGCATTATGTGTTGTACACACGACTGCGGAAACTACCCCAATCTGACTTCTATAATAGATTTTCTATGCGTTTTTATACTGAGCTTTCTGTCTGCAGTGCAATATAGATTTCTTTTAAGTGGCTCTTGATTTATGGAAGTATCAGAATCTTGGGATAAAAGGTAATCCATAAAAAAAAAACTGGCGAAAATGGAAGGTTTTACCAAATCGGTCTAGTTTCGGAGCCTATTAAACGCAAACAATCAATCTAATATTAGTTCGGTCACAAAACTTGCTTTAAAATCATATTTTTTTCATAGTCAGCTACGTGTTATTGCACCGCTTCGTGCGACTTTCAACCATTTTCAACCTTATTCTATTTGTCATAGAATTAAAAATCTAATGACAGAGTGGGGAAGCTTTGCTGGCATTCGTACCACAGATTATGTAATGAACAGATAGATACCTTTTTGGTCATGCGCATTCTTGACTACAGGGCGGTATTAGTTACAGTTGTAAGAGGAATATAATGATTATAGATACGTATATTTTAATATTTTTGGTACCATAGAACCTATGTAATAGACCGGTCTCGTTACAGCTAGTGCGCATGTACAAAAAGATAGTTTTTAAACGAATTTTCTTATTGTTTAGTAGATAGATTAATTGTAGTATAATTGTTTGATTTGCCGTATATTGCGGGCGTGTAGCACTGCCAAGTATTAAATAAATAAATGTTTCACACTATTTTAAAAAAATATAAAGACTTGGATGTCTTAACTACTATTATACATTATTGTATTCCAACGAAGTATGTTAAATATCATTGTTATATACCTATATAGAGTTGGGTGTCTGGTTATTATGTAATCTGTGGATATTTCGTGTAAATATCAAAATTGTAACGTTACGTGTCTCTGTGTACCCGGACTGGGGACGGTGTAACCGCTCAAATATATGTGCATTTAAGTATGATGGACTATGTGTCGACGGTATTTATTATGAAATATAATTGTGTAGTTAAATGTATTGATTTGTTTCATTTTATTTAATGTTTAAGGTAATGTTTGACCCTTAGGATTGTTTGAATTACTTATTTTACCTTTTTAATAAATCATTCGGTTTCATAAAATTGGTTAAAATGTTTTCCAATACCTTTTACTTGAAGATTGATATTAAAAAATTGGTCGAGGTTAAGCCCATTGGCAGAGCCATATTATTTCTAAGGCATGCTAGGCAAGTCCAAGTTATAGAGGGTTTAAGGTGTTTAAAGGGTGCCGTGAGACAAGGCAAATTAGGCAAGTGCCTAAGGTGCCAGGTTACAGAGGTACGCCGCGAGATTCGCGTGTCCAACTGCCCATAGATTAACGGTGGTCTTCAAAGAAGTTAGGGGCGCCTATAAGGTGCTTGTCCAGAACTCTAGCCATTAGTGTCTGTATTATGTTTATGCTTATTCTTTTAGGTATTTTTCGATACCTTTCACTTCTACATAAAAAAAAACATACAACAAATACTCCGTGACACTTATTTATTTCAGTATTTCACAAATACATAGTCAACCTATACTATTCGTATCGCCTAATGTACATTACATTCAGATGCGAAGAAAGTAAGGTCGCGATAACGTCCGTAAGTTTGGCACCTGCGATAGCTTATCACTCTAGTGCTTCCAGCCGCCGAGACCGCCGAGACCGCCGAGGCCTCCAATACCGTAGCCGAGACCACCGTAACCAATGCCGAGGTCGGCGCCAGCTAGGCCGAGACCACCGTGGCCGAGACCGGCTCCCAAACCTAATCCGTAACCTCCGAGGCCAACGAGACTGGACCCGTATCCAGCAGTAGCGATGGGAGCAGCTGCAATAGGGGCAGCGGCAATAGGTGCAGCGGCAATAGGAGCTACGATTTGTTTGCTCACAACGGGGGCAGCTACATAGGTTTGTGGGTGGGCGGCTGGTCCTACACGCTTAACTACGGCGTTGAATCCCGACACTGGGTCCGCGGTATAGTCCACCACTCTCAGAGTACCGTCGGGTTCCGTGAGTGAGTACGAGCCTTTTACATATCCTCCGTCACGAGACTCGGTCTGAGCTTTCTGGTCACCAGTTAGGGGATCGTTGACGGCATAGTTGAAGCCGTAACGAGGGACTGACTGGAAAACATAATTATTATTAATTAACTAGCTTGGATATTAGTATGTTTAAAAGATTTTTTGTATTGTCTACTTACAATACTGCCGGTGGCAATAGGCAGTGCCCCGATCGCAGACGGAGCCGCCGTTGCTACACCAAACAAGCAAGCAATCTGAAAATGAATGCAAATTAAATATCTTGTAACTATTCTCATGCATATTAACTTATATTGTAAGCATCGCTGTTACAAATCATAGCGAAATCAATCATACACTTTGTACACTGTCCGATTAAAGTGGTAATCGATACAAATAAAAACACTACATTAATCATGTTTCCACACAATGGTTTTAATGATGTAAACCTTCAATCAAATTACACGAGAAAATAGCCACGAAAATAATAATTTTCTTGATTAAGGAACATAGCCAATAAGACTAATCTCAGATTAGAATCGATTAGTACTAAATAGGGATCGATTTGGTTAGTTTTCAATTATGAATCAAGATGTGAAAAGACACTCAATCTTACCGCAATGAAACTGAACATGGTGGCAGGTAAGTTCAGGGCTGGACGTTATCCAAACTGTTTGTGCAGCGGGTAATAATGGAATGGAAGCCGACGATGCGTATTTATACGTTTATCGGCTCCTTATTTGTCAATTCCTTACAATCCTTCGCTTCACGGTTATTAACTATTCACGTTACGCACCTCCGAATATATTTTCATAACGTGTCCTAAAATCGTCGGTAATTAGTTAATTGTTGATTCATTGTCCGCTCTCTGTAAAACGGAGTAATTGTTTCATCAGAATCCTGTCCGATTAGAAGGCATTATGTGATAATTAAAGATGGCGGTTGCTCAATCTCGCTTCCATTTTTGGACCATTCGTCCGTAGTGAATAACGTTAATGTTTTAATCGCTTTAATTAAAATACAGTAACACTTACGTTGAATGTGTTAATTGTTTGTGTTACGTGACTACGTTTGTTGGTATTGTTTTTTAAATGATTTTTTGTGGAAAATTGGTTTAAGTATTATGGCTCGTGCAGTTTTCACTTCCGAATATATTTTCATAACGCAAATTTCTCCTAAAATATAACAGGGATTATACAAAAAATAAACTAGTAGTTAAAAAATGTACCTACTCAGCAAACTACCCATAATTTTGAGTCCACAATTGTCGTGACTTTAAAAATGACACACTTCATAATTACTTAAACTATTCCTTAGTAACGATTTTCTATCGAAAACAATTGCTGAGGACTGGGTTAAGTAACCATTAAATTAATGTATCTGAGAGAGGCGGTAACAGTTATCACTGGACTTATTAGTCAAGCTTTCAAACTTCTAAGACATCACTCACACCGTAATATTTTTTTCTCAATTTGGAAAAGCACCCAAGAGAATCACTGATGGCTACATCGTTTCCCCAAAAAGGTAAGGTCTTATATCATGGTCAGTATTATTAAACAGGTGTATGTACATGTCCCATGAAAATATGTCTACCCTTACTGGACATTACACCCATGGGAAGTGATAGGGATCACCCTTGTGAATCACTAATGTATGAGCAAAGTGCATTGGCTCCATAGGCTTCTTAGTATTTATCACTATATAGGTACAGTCTTTTAGTTTTTTTATGGAATAGGGGGCAAACGAGCAGACTGTTTATCTTATGGTAATTGGTAAGTGATCAGCGCCGCCCATGGACACTCGCAACACCAGAGTCCAGAGTCAGTTCTAGTTATTACCAAATTCTTTAGATATTATAAAATCAAATGATGTTTAAATTGTATTGTATTCAGTAACTTACGAAAATATATTTACAAGTTACCGTATATGTTTAAGTAAGACGCTTAAGGTGCCCAAAACGAAAGCTAGATGGCGTTGCTATATTTGAAAGTGTTTACAAGCTTTTATTTTTAATCTATTTTACAGTTTTACGTGCTCTCATTGTGGCGTACAAAAACTAAACTTACAGTTCATACGTTTTTTTTTTGAGGGGGAAATTCATTCGTGGTCCGACTTCTCCCGCCCTGGGCTAGGCGAGAGAGAGTGTCAGAATCTTACTGACTTAAAATCACCCCGTTCGTACCACTGCTTTGAGCGGGAACCCCGGCAACCCCTTAGGTTGTCCGCAGCACGACTAAGAATAAATAACCAAAATAGTAAAATATTGGATACTACGTATAGTCACAATACTTGCAAGTGCGAATGCTAGTCACAAAGTCTCATTTTCGATTCCGGTTCTTTTGATTTAGTTATTCAGTTTCAATCTTTTAACTTAATTAGAGCTTACGGCCTTACCTTAAACTATTTCTAGTAATCGAAAACCAATTGCTAAGGACCGGGTTAAGAAACCATTAAATGACTTTGAATACGGCGGTTAGTGCTTAACAGAAAATCTGTTAAAAGTGTTAAAACTTATAACGACCTTACTTACTTATAATGACATTTCGGGGATTAACTACGCATGTCAAACATGATACGTTAATCCTGATCCTATCAGTATCAATCACAGTATCATACCAATCCGTGATAGCTTGTCAATCTCATAACTGTGTTCCCAATTCCCAGTGCGCAGTTAATGAACACATCACATGTGTTAACAGTTGCCAAGATGCATCTCAGACGTAACCCTCTGATTGGTTATTATTCTGCTCGCTGGGCCCTAGGTCGATGTAGTTAGGTATGTTTCTCTGTTTATATCACTTAAGAGTATTCATATAGAACTTTGGTTGAAGTAAAAATGTTCAGAGATTTCGATAAGAAATGTTTTCTGTAATCGAAAGTTTGTTTTTTTTTCTTATACAGCCGTTTAAAATATGTGAAAAAAGCGTACGGCCTATAAGTGGCCACTGCTAACCAAAGACCTATTCTCACACAGAGAGGTTTGAGCATTACTCAGCACGCTTGCTCAATGCGGGTTGGTGATTTTAAAATTATAATTAGATATTATAAGCCTAGGCAGGAAAAGCGTTTTCCTTCGCTGTTTATCAGTAGTGTCTAAGTAATTTTAGAAAGTAGGTACTTATAACTTGAAAAGTCATATTGGTATTTGTCGTTGGTAGGTTTCGAAATCGCACCCGCATGAGAAGCGCGCGTCTTAAACTTCTGGACTACCAGGACACTTATGTGATGTGATAAGAGTCTGACACTTTCTGTCTCGCTCAAGGCAGGAGAAGTCATTGGATGAATTAACCACCCTCCAGTCGCCTTGACCAAGGCGGGAAAAGTTTTGAAGATAATTTTCCACCCTCAAAAAAGGTTACTAAAATAAACCTAACTAACTAGGTAATCAATACCAATCTTATTTCTGCTGATAATATTCATGAATATATGAATATACAACCAGTATGTGTCACGAAAGTTATAATATAAACCAGTATGTCTTCACTGCTGAACGTTATTAATTAGAGTCATTACATATTTATGACATACCACAACTAGGCTCGAACAATATTTACAACATTTTTAATGTCAATATGTATGTGTATGTATTTGTAAGTCTAATGTACTCGCTTATTTACATGAATACGTTTACTGGTTAAGGGGCAATAAGGGAATTTTATTTGTGTCTAGGAAAATCAATGAATTTTTTAGTAAACTATAAAATATATAAAAACACCTTGGACACCCCACATATGGATTTTCTCCTGTGTCGTGGGTGCGTTCACAAAGTTTACAAACATACAAGTTCACATACACATGACACTCACACCCGAAATAACAATTTGTGCATAATACAAAGAGTTGCTCCATGCGGGAATCAGACCCGCTACATGTTACGCGGCAGCCGGTTGCCCAGACACCGCGCCAACCGATAACCAATACTGGTTAAGTACTTGCTTACTACTACTAATTTACTAGTAATTGTCGTGATTTAGCTCGTGTAGTGATTTAAGTACAAACAAACTTAATAACAATTCTTTTGTCTTTCTATCAGATTTCTTCTTTGTTCTTCTCCCTAATCATCTTAACATTTGTACCTAACATACGATTTGCCAAAAACAGTTCGTCTTTAAAAACTACGCATACGGAACCTTACCTTAGTAAAGGTATTTTTTTGTATGCGAAACTCGTTGTACTGTGAAATCACGAATTTGGTTTAAGAATATATTTTAACAAATGACAAATAAAGTGGCTTGCACGTTTCTTTCAGTATTTTTACAATAAAAGTTGATTAATTTTAGTGTCCTTGATAATACTTTAAGACTTTTAATTAGAAGATAAACTGGGACGCTTTATTTATTTATTTATCACTTCTGTTCGCACGTACCACTTATTCCTATTGGAATATCTTCCTGTGAACCTGTGGCAGGAAAAGTAAAATTGTAACATGAGACCGCCAATTTATTTCAATGAAATCGCCAAAAGTTTTCTATGACAGTAATTGTGTAAGATCTGGAAGTGTCTTAAGACATTTAGCAATTACTACAACACCGTCAACACCAAACTTAGGGTCTCAAATCACAAATGTAATCTCCGTAGGCGCGCAGTTGCAACTAATTCGGCCTCACTCGACCGCCTCATTACCCCTTTTCAGTCTGAACACTCTTTCCACTCAGACTTACACAAATTCACATTTGCAATCAGAGCCGGGAGAAAAGTTCCTCCTCGGCAGCCACCCCTCGCCCCCCACGCCGCCTTTAATTAACAGAAAGTGGTTCATTAGAGCTTATTCATTAAAGCAAGGAGTAATTAGCGAACTCTAATGAATGCTGTAATAATGTAAGAGCGGCCGCGTCGGACTCCGGCCCGACTTCTAGATTAATCTAGAAGCTACGAATAATTTAGTAATGGCGTTAATTTATTACTGGACTGATTGCGGGTATTAACTGGATGCTAGGTGGAAGTGTGAGACTGTGTGAATTAAACCCGAGCTGTACTGGATTATGTTAATTAGTAAAGCGTTTAGAATTTCTATACAGATGCGAAATGTTTGACATGTAATACGTAAACAATATTTTTTTATGTTAAACGGCCTTGATGATTGTTTGATATCCGTAATCGGTAATTTAATATTGTATAGTTATTAAGATGTGTACCAAATATCAGAGGGGTAAAATTCCAATTACTAAATTTGACCCAAACAAACACAACTAAATAAAACCGTTTAAATTCTTGTCTGTACTACTAGTTCCCACTTTTCAAGTACGGTAGGTATTATGTTCACACAAAATACGGTGATTAAAGTATGGATCTAGTAAAAAAGGTACAATAATATGCTCAAGATTAAAAATATGACTCTATTGATTTTATGAAGAATCCAGATTAAGAAACGAAAGCCTGTTGTTGTTTTGCTGCTGTTCTTTAAGTCCTTATTGAGAAATAAATAAATATTAGTTATTTTTACAAGATACTCCCATCGTCATCGCAGGAGACACTCCAGACGTTGGGGATCGCAATACGATCTCTGGCCAAGATGTACAATAATCACCAAATTAGTATAAATCGTAATTTTAATAATTTCTCTATTATTCCTTGTGCAATACAATGCACCGAAAACAATTGACGTGTAGTTTCGTTAGTGTGCATAAAAAGTCGCTAACTTATGTGCAGTTTTGCGTGCACCGATTGTGTATTCTGTACCTCTACCATGAGTTTGCCTTGTAAAATTTCCGCATACACTGTAGTTGAAAAAATGTATGCAAACTGGAACAGCGCCTCTAGCGGATAGTTTAAGTACCAAAATTGGTAGTATGAGTTGCTCTAACTATCAATGTCATAGTTTACTATACTACAATGAGTGTAGTTTAGCTATGATCGTTCATTCTTTTCAAACAATATTGGTACCATGAGTATAACTAAACTTGTAGTTTAGCCGTTGCTATAGCGACGAACTATTACTACCGTAGTTGCGGCACTCACCGACTTTTACGTACGTGAAAGCATCTATTTATATTTTTTCAATAACTAATATTTTTGATTTAACTATGTTTGCTACAACATATTTTGCATGCCACATGTTAGAAACTGCTGCATTAGAAGATGACAGACAGGAACAAAGGAAATTTCAAAGCAACATGCGTGAAATCAATTCGACATTCGACAATTATATTATTATGTAATATGATTGTATATTTGTTTTAGATTGCTTTGTTGGCGAGTGTTTGCAAGTGCCACTGCCGGGCAAGGGGTCTAAATAGGGGTCTAGGTCTAATTAATGGGATAAATTAATAATAATAAAGTAGACACATTGAAAAAATATGTTTATTTATTTATTTAACAGAAGTTGCTGAAACAAATCTTGGCACCGAGCTTGTTGCTGAAGTTACATCACCACATTTCATGTTGTCAGGCTGTGTAGGTATTCCACTGGAATGCTGAAAATTAATAAAGTCACAATCATTACTAATTTCACAGGATGACTTGCTGTTTATAAAAAAACAGTTACATAATTATTATAGCCGATATTCTTTTAAAACAACAAAAGTCTAGCACTTTTGTTGTCACATGCACGTCGTTTGCCTAGTAATACCTACTTGTGCCATATATATATATGTGTATGTTACGTTATGTACAATTTTATTTGAACTCACAAGCTTGTCTGTGGAAGGTTGTCCCACTATGTAGCAGTCCTTGAAGGCTGCTTCCCTTTCTCAAGGGGCGCGCGTGGAAGACTGCGCTGACGCCTACTCTCGTCCATGTAGCGGACTTAGGTTTTGCTTAGGTATCCATTTCTGTATAAACAAAATCATATGTTGTACACAACACTATACAAGAAATACCTATTAATCAACCTAACCACTACAGTCTTCTATATTCCTCATCTAAGAGGAAGCAAAGGGTCATATCCCAACGTTCCTTTGGTAAAAAAGCCTCAAGCATTTACTGGCGCAAGAAAACAAACGTCTTTGATAAATTAAACTAGGTAAACAAAATGTATAAAATATTATTATCTAATGGAACACTTACCTTTCCATAAAATCTACCATCATCTCAAATTGAGCCGCACTTGTCGTAGGCATTTCTTTTAGAAAAAATAAGAAATAATGTATTTGCAATCGCGGTATGTCACGTAAACAAACATGATATAAAAATTAAAAATGTCCGGCTGACAATCAATGTCAAAGCAATACTAATAAATTAGAAAATAATGATTTGAAACATAAACAGTCTTTTCTCTCTTTCTAAGTGATGTAAATAAAAAGAGTAAGAACTACGATGCTTGAAATTAGATACAATGAACGATACTACGAACGATATAGATTCAACTATAGCGAGGATAGTTAACATCAAAACATCTCATGGTACGAACATTGAAGCCATCTATTGTAGTTGCGTTGTCACATTTACTGCTGTAGTAGAGTAAGATGTCAAAACTACGTCAACTCATGGTAGAGGTACTGTTGTTTGTAAGTAGATTTGTAAGAAACGCGCATTTAATTCGCCTGTGTATGTATATTTTGTGTGCACATACAATATACATAAAGAATAAAATCAATAATAAAAAAGTTTATATACATTATAATTTTGTTGATCTATGAGTACTAAAAAATGTGTAAGAAGTTAAAAAAAAACATATGGCGTTTGAGGGTTGTGTAAGGATTGTAAGAAAAGACGTTTGTAGTCCTATAACTTGTGAAATTTTACTTGGTACTTACGTGAGGTGATGGAAAAGTGAAGGAAAAAATTGAAGTGTTCCCCAATTAGACCAGTTTTAAGCGTAATTATGTGTTGTAAATATGTGCTCCTATGTATTGTTGTTATTATGGTGCAGACTCCCGTAAGTATTAAATACATAATCATTAATTTTATTATAACTTTCGTGAGACATACTAAATTAATTATTATGTTAGAGTCGTGGAATGCTGCTCATGAATATGAGCCTCTAGCATGGCTTGAAACTAGTCATTGCTAGGTGAGTAAGCCGATAACATAATGATTACATAATAATTGTTATTAAACTGAGTAATTATTTTCTCCTATAATATAGAGAGGCGACAGGTACCTTCATATTATCATATCACCTATGTTATTGATCTCAACGTGAACGCCTGTTGCATTAGGCATTAGTTCCAAGGTGTTATTGATATATTTTTCGTTTTCGTAAAATCCAATCGGGAATTCGAGACCAATGTGTACTTACGATACTTCTACTTTTATCTCCTTTAGCGCGATTGTCAAGCAAGAAGAACTCTCGGGTTTGATTCCCAGGGCTAGAGATATCGGAAAGTTGATATTACAGTTTTTGTGCATCTCTGCATTTCACTATGTGGATTAATATGCCTGATGTTATACAGAAGGAAAATTTGCGTGTCGTCACGCCTTTTATCCCCCAAAGCGTAGGCAGAGGTATGCACCTCTGCCTACTACTATGCACTGCGGCACGTAATGCCATTGTACAATGTAAACCCACTTTTCACCGTTTGTGTTATAAATTCCATACAATAGGAGGAGAGCTGTGGCGAAGAAAAATAGAAATATGCAGTGGGCAGTAAGAATCAATTATTATATTGTGTACTAATTGTATCAGTTTACGAAGCGTTCTTGAATGCAAACTCCTTGTTTGAAGCTTAGTCCAATTATCTAGTACTTATTCCATTATCAGTAATTTTATTCTTAAGTTTTTCCTTGAACAAACTCGTTTAGACGATTAAAGCTAATTGGGTTATTTTCTTTTTATTATTAGTTTCATGGAGATCAGAAAGAAAATTAATTAATGATTATTATCGAGCTATGTTTTTATCTTATATATTAATAACCAGGTGTTTGGGTAATTAGTTTTGAAATTATTATCGTAATACATTATATTATTAATTTTTTTTTAAACGTTGCCCCACATTAGGATTTTCTCCTGTGTCGTGGGTGCGTTTACAAACATACAATTTCACATGCGCATGACACCCAGACCCGAAACAACAATTTGTGGTTCACACAAAGAGTTGCTCCGTGCGGGAATCGAACCCGCTACCCGTAGCGCAGCAGCCAGTTGTCCAGCCACCGCACTAACCGTGCAGTCAATTATAACCGAGCGTTACTAGAAAACAATCGAGTTGGCGAACTGGCTGGACCGATTAGGCAAATGGTCTTGAATTATTTCTGGAAGTCCAGGAAAGGTATGAAAAAAGTGTTTTAGGCGGTATGAAGTTTGCCGGGTCAACTAGCTATTAATAAAAACAATAGACTAGTTCAAAACTAAGGGCGGCATAGCGCTACGAGCCCTACGACTACGGCGTAGCAAGCGTTTTGCTACGAACGCGTAGCACTCCTTTTATTTTCAAGTTGAATTAATTGAAAGAGGTTTTTTCTCATACGCCATACTGTGCTTTTCTTATTAATAAGTGTAAGAGTTATTGACACAATTATTATTGTACTATTATACTAAGTAGTCTGTGTGTACATAAAAACTGATTGCTGAATTATGAAAAAAATACGTTATTTTAAAAACATTTTAGTAGTGTTTTAGTTACCTTTTTTAGAATAATAATCATGATCTTGCCAGATGATTTCCATTTGTACTAAAGGTATATTTTGTTAGTTATCTCCTGTTAGTTGACCTAATCATCAGATCGATCTGTTGTCAGGTAAGGGGTAAAATTCCATTGACTAAATACGACCAAACAAACAAATAGGGCAAACCAATTAAAACCATTTAACAATAAAAAATATCGATTTCAATTAAACACTCACTAACTAACTTATATGTTATACCCCACAAACTTACACACGCCATTTGCATAAAGAAAACAGTCGACTACGTAACTCGAGGGCCCCAGTTCATTAGTATTACAGAAAATATGATAGTTGTGTTGTTCGTATGTTTTCTTACATGTCGGTATGTCGGTACATGGAGCCCATGGTCCGTTGGACTCCTAACATAATGATGTATACTAACGTTATTAAAGTGTATTATAATAAGCTGGACTGAAAGAATATACGGTACTGTTCGCATGTTCAGTTTGGAATTAAGGTTTTTGAGTTGGATGCGTATTGTGTTTTTTTTTAAATGCAATTATGTTTTGTAGGCTGTTCTACCGTCTAATTGGATTTAACTTTGCCTCATGATATACGAATTAATTTATTTTCACTGTCATTAAAAACAATTGAATAATTTTCGACAAAGTCAAACAGTAACATATTTGTTACTGTAACATATTTGTTACTGTTTGACGAGGAAACTCGACTAATTTCAAGCAATGTTAGGGACTCATATTCATAAGCGGCATTACGTGACACGCGATCAGGTGACCGTCGATTAGTTCTGTGTATTTTATCTGGAGTTTGGACTCAATCTCGTTAGCTTTCAATTGTGCAATGTAATTGTTTAGTTTGAAAATATGTATAATTGTATATAATGCTTTTCATACTTCGCAATACGACTTAGTAGAAAAGTTAGTACGTTTTCACACACTTTCACGTTAATATGTTATTAGTTTAAACTTGTTGCGCTCACCATACATCGGACTGGAGTACAAGTGACCCTCGCTGACTTACACACAGTTAACAATTGCTGCGGGACCAGTCCGGCCCGCGACATCTCCGGCCCTGTTCATACACAAATGAGGTCGTTATTCTTTTAAATATTTGTCTATGTTTATTATGAATTTCGCTTATTTTGTTTGTTCTTAAGATTAAGTTCTGTTATGGATATTGTAATTCTTTCTGTTTTGATCCGTGGTAAATGTGGGTTGATAACTGTGTTATTTTTAATATTTTATAGAATTAAAAAGCATTGAGTGTTGAGATTAAGTTTTTTTTAAACTGTTGCCCCACATTAGCATGTTCTCCTTTGTCGTGGGTATTTTTACAAACATAAAAGTTCACATACACATGACACCCAAACCCGAAAAACAACCTGTGGTAAGCTCAAAGAGTTGAACCGTGTGGTAATCGAACCGGCTACACATTGCACGGCAGCCAGTTGCCCAGTCACCGCGCCAACAGTGCAGTCAAAGAAAAAGAAGAATTGATAGTTTTACGTTAGTTTATTTTAAAGTTTTTATTTCTCTTACATTTATTTTAACTTACCATATTACTAAAGTTTCACCTATAAATCTCACATAAGTTTACAAAAAACACAGCCAAGCTCAATAAACAGAACCCTGTGAATATCCAAATAGGGGTCCGTTGCGTGTTCGTGGCTCAGGAAGAGTGGTTTCGGCCATTACTGACGTGAATATTGCAGGGCGGGTTGCAGGCGACTCTATTGATTAGTCTCTCGTATGCCAGCCATCATTCATTCATTCTCGCGTCCTACAGGGCCGGATCTTAGATTTTGTAGCGCCCTTGGGTAATGCTGGCGCCCTCCAGTATTGTATTACTATTAAAAAAGGTTAGCGCTCGTGATTATTTCTTTTAGTAAACGTTAGGTCTACGAGTAAGCTTTGTCACATCACGTAGTTACGTTCCGGCGTGAAACCTAGGCATAGATCAATATTATAAGGCGTATTGCAACGTGTTACACAGCGAGTGTTCGTGTACGGTGTAGTAGTAGTACGGTGGAACACGACGCTAGCATCGAGCTACGAGGGCCTTATTATTACAAGTGAGACTTTAAAGGGCTTCAGTCTAATCGCTACGTACAATGTGTGGCTACACCTGACAAGTGACAGATGACAGAAGTCGCACATAGACTATCGACAAGCAAATCAACGGATGACGTCATAAATATCCTGCATCGCACATGTGAATAAACATGGATAGAAAATCCCAACGAACAACAGTAGGGCAGAAAGCCCGCCTGGCATGATCACCTCGCCTGAAGGATCCTCCTTTTCGTAGGGAACTTTACTCTCAGTTCCCTAAAATGCATTACATTACAGCCAGTACCATCTACCACCACTAACATCTGGCGCCCAGGTGTTCCACATATTCAGTACGCAGTGAAGCCGGCCCTGGCGTCCGACGTCAGTCAGTCGTCAGTCTCCTATTTTTCACTTTCCTAGCCAAAGGCCGAGGTACATATTTGATGGTGCGACAGGAAGGAAACCGTCGTGCGTAATTGGTCCTGCCGGCGGATAAATTCTGACAAAAACGTGGCTCAACGCGTCGGATGTTTGTTAATGAGATATTTTGATGGCTGCGTTTTTGAGTGTGAGTTTTTTTTTTCGGTTCGGTTCGTTAAATGTGTCGTTAGTGTTTCAGTTTGGGGTATTGAATTAAAAAAAGATTTTCTTTTACATTAAACGTAACAATGTCCTAGATATTTTCTTAGCATTTTAATTTGCGACCACATTTATTCGTACCGGTTACCAATAAAGTAATCAAGGACCAATATTACGGTAGTTTTGCAATACTCTTAACCCTTAAATTCGCGTTGTTGCAGTCATGCAACATACCGAAAATTCAAATGATTCGACAGATAAAATTACGTGTATCCGAACGTAATCTACCATAGATCATAGATAATTTTATAAATTTTTCGACAGTTGGCATGTCTTAATAATAAGCACCGAAACAGAAAAATCTTCTCAAAGAATTAACCAGTTATCGGAAGTTGTTCCGATGATATTTTTCCGTAGTGAAATACTTGCCGGCACAACAAGATAATCCAATTGTCAGACCAAACTCGTGGCCAACAGGCGTGAGGCGCTTTCGTCTGTGCACTCCATCGAGAACCTACTACCAGTTCTCGATCGAAACTCACTAATTTATAAAATTATAAATGGTTTTTTTATACTCTTGCTCGTGTTTCGTTGTGTGTGTGAGGTTATCAGAGGTCCAATTACCCCCCTTCCCAATCTTCCCAATCCCTGATTTCCCAACAACCCTTAAATTCCTAACCCCCAAAAGGCCGGCAACGCACTTGTAACGCCTTCGGTGTTTCGGGTGTCCATGGGCTGCGGCGATTGCTTACCATCAGGTGATCCGTCTGCTCGTTTACCGGCTTATACCATAAGAAAATGTTCATAGTCTAGCAGTGGACTTGCAAGGACTGTTCATGATTTCTTTAATGAGATTATTTTATAATCACAGTGTCGAAATAATATTTTTTCGCGTGACATAATTATACCAGCTAACAGTATTAAGTTTTCTTTAGTGTTAACAACCTCTCGTAGTTGGCGATATTGTACGATTCCCGGTAACGTTATAACTAGTTAGCTTGTGCCAGTAATGAATTCTAGAAACCTGACGGTTTTATAATTAGTAGTATTCATATTAAAATTAATAAAAACATGGTAGTACTTAAACGGACTACTTTTTTTTCTGTGAAATCGTTGTGTAATTGCTATGATTGTAGTCAAAGCGTTTTCTGATAGTATAAGGGATCTGGGTTTTTAATCTCAAAGTGGGTCATGCACCCCCTATTTTATACATTTAAATATAAATGTAAAAATATAGATGTTGTTTTTTTTTAAAGCGTTGGCCTTCACGATAAAGCTTTCCTCATGTGTCGTTGGTGCGTTTACAACTATACAACATCACGTACACATGACACGCAGACTTAAACAATAATTTGTGGATCACACAAAGAGTTGCTTAGTGCAGGAATCGAACCTGCTGCACGTTGCATGGCAGCCGGTTGCCCAGCCACTGTGCCAACCATGCAGTCAATATTAAAACTCCAAACCTCTTTAACTCATATTCCATTATTCAAAAAGTATTTGTGACAAAAGTCGACAAATCAAATAACCGTGGTACGGGAATAGAATTCGTCCGCTATGATATAGATGCTTGGGTCCAGATTACAGGCAGATACAAACACGATGGGATTCATGCGGACTCATTGAACAGAAGACTCGATGTAACGTGAACGGGCCCAAATTTGTCACATATGCGTCCAAAAAACGGATAAATAAACAAGCGAACAGTTTTCACAATAAAATATAAAAATACGTATCTATACTTATATTTTTTGGTGTTACCGCTGTATTCAGAGTCATTTATTGGTTACTTAACTCAGTCCTTAGCAATGGTTTTGGGAACAAAATCGTTACTAAAGATTAGTTTAAGTAATCATTTAATGTCTGAGTACGGCAGTTATCTTTATTTTAAGACTAGCTTCTGCCAGTGACTTCGTACGTATAAATAGGTGATTTCCGTTACCGTGTGACTTTAGGGAAGTCCTAACTTAGTGCTCCCCTACTATATATCCTTCAAGGAACCGCAAGTTTCAGCTTTCTAGGCCCAGTAGTTTTAGTAGGCTATCCGTTGTCTCTCAGTCAGTCAGTCAGTCACTCTGTAACGGAAGACTTTCATATTAGGTATATCTTTTTTGTGTTGATAAATAATTTTTTTGTAATTTTGAATCAAACATTGGTACAACAGTTATAGGGGAATATGAGTCCATATAATTCATAAGATATTGTTCTTCAGACCTATTCGATATCCGGATTGAACTAAAACTATCGTAGTATAATTTTATTTATTATTTTTTACATTAAAACTCTATTTTTCATTTCAAGAAAGAGAACTCCCATGTAATATAATCTTGCCTAATTATACTAATTTCAATTTAACAATCTTGTTTTGTGGTTAGCCAGTTATTTGCATTATTTATGAACGGGTCCGTCAACAAATGGCTGACTTAATTCCGATTTTTCTTGCCCTCTGCATAAAGGAAATGAAATCGAAATATTTTTGAATACTAATTAGAGGTCTCGTCTCGCGTCTCGCCGTCAAAAAAGTCTTGGAAAAGGCTTGTTTACATAATCGTTGAATTTGCAATGTTAAACGGTTTCGACCAGATGTTTTCTTGCTTTTAAATCCAGTAAAATGTACGTGGATACTTGTTTTTTTATTAGGGAACAATAAGATCATGGTGGAGTCGAACATAAATTAAAAATTAATTTAAATTCTTTGTTATTTTTGCGGTTGCTTCTAGCAAGCGATTGGTCAAAATATTATGTTTGTTAATTATTATGTTATCGGCTTACTCACGTAACTGTTTGACAAGGAACTCGACTAGTTTAGTAGCAGCGCAACAATCACCGCGTCATGTGTGGCGGAATGCTGCTTATGAATATGAGCCTCTAGCATAGCTTGATGATATGATGATGATGATACGTGAGTAAGCCGATAACATAATAATTAATTAAGTATGTCTCACGAAAGTTACAATAAAATTATGTTCGTTATTTAAAACATTTTTTTCTGGATCTTTTTTAAAATATGTATCAGTATGAACTTTGCTGTTCGTTTAAAATACTTACTTATTATTTTTATCTAGAATTGAGAAAGTATAGTGTTTGGAACAGTGAGTGGTGTTTGGCAATAGGCTCATCACAATTACCATACATTGTTATGGTGATGAGAATGTGTCTTCTGTTCATTATTTTATATTTTTGTAGTGCGGGATGGAATTCATATAATTGGCTGGAATCGGCAACTGCTCGTAGTTTGGAGGTCGTTCATTGAGGTTTATTATTTTCGGTCTGGTATATACGATCTCTAGTTTTTTTACAGTAGGTAGTAGTGCTTAGTGCTTCTGCTCACCGGTTTGGGGTTAATCATAAACACTTTAAAAAAGACGTTGGCCCGCTTGAGGAGTTTCTCGTGTGTCGTGGGTAACGCCCAGACCCAAGAAAACTGTTTGTGGATCACACAAAGAGTAGCTCCGTGCGGGATTCGAACCCGCTACACGTTGCGCGGCAGCTGGTTGCCTACCGTGCCAACAGTGCAGTATAGTTTTTACTAGGATTGGACCTATATATTAATTATCTTCACATTTCATTAAGCCAATGTAAAGATTTTTAGATTAATAGAGGATAAGGTATAGGGAATGAAAACAACGTAAATAATTTACAAAATTTTTATTTTCTCCTCCTGTCACCGGCTCTCTTAGGCTAGGTATGTATGTTCTTTCTTTGTGTACTGGTAACACCATAACTGTCGCTCAAACAAACTACCACAGGCTTCGGGTTTCAATTCAGAGATGGCGTTGGCGTAGCTTTAAGTCCACCAGGTGTTAATGAAGAAAAATTTCGTAATGAATTTGGAATCTGATAGTTTATTAGTTATACAAGATATATTTCTTGATGTTTCCGTGTTTATAAATATTATACAGGATTTATTTATTATTCTATTATGTATTTTAAAACACAAAACCTGTGGCAATTCCCGTAAATTAAACATATCTTTAGATGGCAAGATTCACTAAACGCTAACATTATATTGTATGCCGGCCACCATCAGTTTCATTATCTAACCACATATTTATTATGTTCTAATGATTCCGAATAAAAGGAAATTATTTTACGACCGACGAATTTCACTAATGTCCTTGATATTAAAGAATAAATATACTAGACTGAATGAACAGCGAGCGTAAACTATGGAACAGATATTCTATAGTTATATACGGAGTTACTTTATGACGAGATAAACCAATGTTTGATTTATACAGTATAACATATTTAGAATGACATAATTCATACCTTTTTACTATTTTCATTGAAGTCTTTGCAAAGGGTTCTTATTGAAAATACAAAAACGGTTATGGCATACATTTATTAAGTATTTTCATTGGTTTATTCCGTCAATATGAGATGCAACATTTAACTCTTAGGTACACATATAAAGGAATGTTAGCGTTTAAGGGTATTTATATACAATAACTGTATACATTTAAATATCGATTCGAACAACTGGTAAAACGTAGATCAATATATACAGAGACCGTTAGTAACTTGAATTTTAAACTTCGAAGATGTTGGCATCAAAATTATTGCTAAGAAGTTCAGCGCCAAAAACGTTAGACAATTTCTGACGAAGAAAGTTTTCCGATTCGTAATATAAAAGCAATGTGGCAATGGGATTTTTACTGCCCATTACATTTAAGCTGAACAAAATTTTACTTCGGTATCACGAATCGGACTTTCGACGTTGGAAAAATTGCCTAGTAGGCCCTTGCGCTTAGGTACAAGATGTGTCTACTTATATCTATAATGTTTATACTAATATTTACAATATAAACGTAAATAACGAGACATTTGATTTACAGCTCGTTTATAAAGAAATAACAAAAGTCGAGAGAACTATTTACACAGCAAGTTTGCAAATCACAGAATACATGTGCAAGAAACACAGTTATTGCGATATATAAGTATCTATGTATGTATTGTAGCAGTAGGTATCTAAAATTATAGTTAAAAGTACATTTCTCTGGCAAGATTCGACAATGGTTCACAAGATTACAAGTTATGGGCTAAGTTATGGTTTCTAGGCATTTGATTCACATTGAGTTAATGAAATATAAAAGTTATTGGAAGATCTGGATTTGAATAGATTGTAGTTTACATTTAAAGTTTTACTACATATTGCCCCCTTATTCGCTTCTCCTATTTTTGTTACTAACATCAAATGGTATGAAGTATTCTCGAGTTAACGTTTTAATTGTTCGTTATATTAAAGTTATTGGATAAAATGCATGTTCTTTGTTGTTTCGATAGACAATGCGAACCGCGAACGTAACAGTATTCACAATATAACGCAGTCGCATTGACAATTTGTTCGATAAATTAATTAAAAACGTAAAAATCAAAAAGTGATTGAAAAACAATAGTTTTTTAACATTAAGATATGCTTGATCTTTCCACGTCCACAATCCATTATCACTTTAATTTAAAATAGAAACAACACCGTTGTGTTTAACACATTTCGTTCTGTTCAACTCTTAAGTATCAGTAATTTAATGGAAATTTACATATAGCAAGTTAAAGTTATATAAATTGCCATTTTCACAACCGAAATTAAATATGTAGTAGGTACTAACGTATAACTTAACAGTTCACTGACAATGGTTAAATTGTTACTGACGTCCGCGCTGCCAGTAATAATTTTATCATGTCGCAAGTTCAATAAATCGTCTGTGGCACAACACTGTCACTCTGTCTCGCCGTCGCTGGCCGGAGACGGGAGATGACACTTGAGGGATGACGACGGCTTCGTCAGGTCGAGGGCTGGCTCGTGCGAGGGGCCCGGAGCGCCCGCTGCGGCCGGCGCGAACGTGGGCGGCGCGGGCATGCACGGCAGGCTCAGCAAGCTGGGCGGGCGGACGTACGGCGGCATCATACTCGATGGGCCCTCCATGCCCGGCAGACACGACATCGACGGCGGAGTCCAGCACGCTGCGCCTGAACTCTCCGGAGCCATACCCGCCGCACTCAAGAACGAACACGACATCATCTGAAACAATCATAATTTCAATTTAAAACATCTCAAAACGTAAACTTCAGCTAAATTAGGTTGATTGTGCGTGTAATCTCTGAGAGATTGGAGTAAAAACAGAGTATACATAAATAATGAAATATGTAGTATTATGAGATGAGAGGCCTAAAGAATTCGTGGATGGAGGGGCTCTGTAATCACGCTAATGGCCAATGCGCAGCATCGCCCTCGGCCCGCGCCCCGCACCCCGCGCCGCCTCTTCAAGGAAGCTTTCATACTAATGCAGATTGGGCGCAGGAGCAGTACTAAATCGCATCACACGTCCGACACCTAGTAACTTTCCGGGAAGTTTCAAAGTTATTCACTTCGGGAAATTACCCATGGATCCAAGATTCTTATTAATTTATTGTAAAGTGCCGTATATTGGAACGTTTATTTCATTTCTAAATAATAGTCGTACAGTTTCCAATCGATGTAAGTATTGTATTTAGTTTCTCACGTCTGCCAATATTTCTTAAAGTAATTGTAAGTAAAGCATTTAGTGGCTATTTATCAGGACGCCGGTGCAGGCCGCTCGCCTCCATTTTTCACTCATATCGCTGCGAAATTGATTACTTACACAATGCACGAGGCGTCCGGACCTCCACTGCTGTTGTTCTAACGACTTGCTTCAGTAACATGTGTAACCATCTTGTTACATTTAATACGTTGTCACGAAATTCTGATACGGGAATTGATTTGTAGCTCGCTTGTTTGACGTGTATTGTTATAATAGTTTCATAGTTAATACGGCGTACAAAAGCCTCTACACAATTGGCATAGTCCGTAGTCGAAGGCAACAGCTGCTCCGGAGCCTCGTACACGGAGTGTTCTAACAATGATATTGTAACTTTAATATTTATTGCACTTGATCAACTCAGCGCAAGTTCTACAGCGCCCCAAACATCCATTATAAGCTCGCTCAAAAAGACGAATTTTAATGCATAAATTAAATTTATCCAAAAGCAACAATCTACTCACGTCAAGTCTTTAAACAAGCAGAACTTAATTAACTTGACGCCATTGTACCCAAGAACGTAAAGTGCATAATTAAACCCTTCACGTAAACGCTTTGGTTAATATGTTTAAGCGTCGGTATTGCTTTAGGAGACCTAAACTCTCCTATGAGAATAAACAGGGTCTGGAGGCGTGGGGCGCCGGGCGCCGGGCGGCAGGCGGCAGGCGCGCTGGTCGAGCCTCGCCGCACAAATGAATTAGTGGTGTGTGTTGTGACCCCCCGCCCCGCCCGCGCCCGCAGCAGGCCGCGCGGGGGGCATGTTGCGATTAAAATATAATTAGGCGCTCGGCAATTGTTTCGCCATCGAGCCAGGTGCTGCGGCTCAGGCGGCTAGGTAAATTAAATAGCCGTATAGGGTTTCCAATTACGTGCGCCCGGTGGCCGCGGAAAACACGCTTATTGCCTAATAATGGGACGATGTAGAGGGGGGCAATATGAGGATCTTGTGTAGCTGATTAATTATTTCACGCGGCGGCTCGTTCGTGTTAAAAATCGAGGATACCGCGGTGATAGGGGGCGATTGTAACGCGATATTAATTGCTATCAAGACTGAGGTGACTAATAAATCACGTTCACCTACCGTTGGTACTTTCAACATTAATGAATTCAAACGGGCTGCGATAATTGCGTACCTAATTACGGGCGGACGGAGCTGTCTAATTTATCACTGTCGGATTATGAATTAGGAATGGCGTTAATTAAACATGCATAATATTTGTGGAGGCGATCCAGTGCCGTGTTATGGTGGTGCTCTTGTGTTCTAGTGCTATTGAGCTATTCAATTTCGCATTACATCAGCTCTTATGACTCAAGTATGTGTTGTATTTTATTAATTAAGTCGTCAATGTATTTTGTTAAGTTGATTTATTATTGGATTATGTCTCATTAACTTAAATGCTACAAGCACCTATCATTGCGTTTACTTTATCACCTGTATAGGCATTTCTACTTAGAAATCCTTCTATTCTTCTCCTAAAATCCTATAATCGACGTACATATGACAGTCAAAACTATACAATAGGTCCAAAATTCTTCAGACTGTACAACCTGTAGTTTCAATTCAACAACACGACCAAATCCAAATACAGATTCTTTTTAAAGACTTTCCTTCGCTTTTAATTTTAGTTACATTTCCTGGCTTCATCACGTGCTAGACGGGAAGTCGCGAAGGGCAGTGGAGGGCCAGTAGTGGACCTCTGACCCCTCACTGAGGTCTGTGCCCCAGGGGGTCACTTGTAATCAATATTCATTGCAAGGTTTCTATCGGTTTCCTAATTGATGTTGTATGTTAAGGGTCTTAAAATCGATTATCTAATAGCGTATACTTTTAGCAGTTTTATTGTATGAAAATACATTGAACCTTTTACTTAATAGATTAACAGATTTGATACACCATTACTGGTGTAAATGAAAAAGGGTGTTTTCTTTCAAAGAGTCCTTAATACAATAATAATATAATTCATAACTTTATTCTCCGGTCAATAAAAGTAATAACTAATTTAAAGAAATAATGAACACTACATTCATCCACTTGAAGCTGATTTAATAGACAAAATCTGAACATAAGTATTTATAACTAAAACCTCAACCGTAAATCCTTTCAGACTCGTTAAAAAATTCACAAACATTCATCGCCATCTTAATTTGATTAGAACGTAATGTCCATTAAGTTATTTACCACAACGTGCCAAACATAGAACAGGGTTGTCGAAAAACTTGCCAAAAATAGTTTCGTGAGTCACTTTGTGTTGGCAGCCCTGCAAAGGTCAGGGACGCGGTGGCCCGGGTCAGAAGGTCGCGTGACCCCGCCGGTTGCACCGTAATCACCGATATACGATATTGCTCAAGAATAGACCGCTTTTATTAAGTCCACACTGAGCGTTATTTTAAGCTTACAAAGTAAGGATTTTCAAGCGATTTATATTGTAAGTAAATGTAGATTCTAAGTTGTGGTCGTTTGATTTGTTATTGAGTTTGATTGCTATGTTAGACAAAGTGGGATTGGGCCACTTATATGGTACTAATAACTTTTGTAATAAATCTACAATATTTCCGTAAGATTGAGGAAAATTCGGATTTATAATCGTTATATCTGTAGTCCAATATATTGTCTACACATACGCCATAGCACACAATACATTTGCATTGATTTCGCCGAACATACGTTTAAGTACTTGAGTAAACAATAGACTCCCTTTCAATACAAATTTCGGTTATTACAGGCATGCCGTTAAGGAAGTTGGGTATGTGCGTTCAATTTAATATCGGCCATTGAATAGAAAACGGTTCTACGTTCACAATGGTCCATCGGCATTCCATTAACTACTAGAGCAAACACGGGGACGCGTGCGGGCACTAACTCAATACAAAACGATTCCTAGCGACCGATACTCGCACATTCGGAACATTCCTATTCGATTGTAACAACACTAACGACTGTTTATATTGGGGACGGGCCCGATCCGGCCGACAATCGGCACCGACGGACTTTCGCGAGACAATGCAAGACTGGGCCTAAATAATTTAATAGTTGTAGGCGGCGGAGCTTCGAGCGGTCTGCAAACAGTTTGTCGTACGATATGCTCGGTGTAGGCTATTGGAAGCAGGCTTGTCTTTACGAACTGATTTATTGTCTGAGCCATGTGTGTTTTGAATTTGAATTTTCAAGTGATTAGACGATCTAAAGTTCATTAAGCTAAAGACTTAAATAATTAAAGACTCAAGAATTGACTACTTTCTATCGTTATAAACAATTCGAACTCATAAATTCATACGATTAATTTTAATATTTAATTTTGAGTGAAGCATCAAAAGTTTTCGTCTGAGAAATAATTGCAGCGCGGGCGAAACTTTAACAGACCTATGGACTGGCGGGGATGTCCTTTATAAAGTTTTCCTTTTTCGCTGCAATAATGGATGATATGATGCTCTGCCTTTAAGGTCACAGATGTTAAATTGAACTCTTTTTTCTACAACACAAGGATCTGATTACAATGAATATGTCGGTTCATAACTTCAAAGTAACATTAAAGTGAACTTATTAATAAAAACACTTCTCTTTCATAAAAGATGTATGTAACATCAACTCAAACAGGCCGTAGCAAGTAATTTCATTTATTACGCGAGTGCTATAAACAGTAAGAGAAGCGCTAAAGATATGGCGAGGCAGATATAAGAGTGATAGTGAAGCATTTGGTTGGGCGGGCGGCAATAAATTAGGGCGGGCGGGGGCGTCGCGTGCGCCGCGGCCGTTTGTCGCGTAGCGTGCGCCGGCGCTCATTGCTTATTCATGCACGCCAAGCACGCACAGGTAAGGCGCACACTACGCCACTAAAGTGTTGCCCTACCGATAATGAGTTAAACACTGCGATATTACACCGATTGCATACTTAGATTATTTTTGCTTGTATATTTTTTGAACAAACAACTGATAATCTTATCTGATCTTATCTGTTGTTTTTACCAAAATTAAATTTTATTATCGTACATGTGTAATTTTACGAAAACTTTTAAATAAATTAAATAAAGTTAATATAATTTTTCACGGATTTCTCGTAACGTTTTATTTCGTAGCCGGACTACTACGCGGCGTAGCGCGTGCCACGCTTACTACGTTCGTCGCATCTGTCGGCTCGATGACCGCACATTAATCATCATTCACGTCTTAGCGATAAGCTCTCGTCTGCCGTCAGCGCCTGTCGCGACATCTGACGACTTCATCAAATCATCGTATTTAATCCTTCGCCACAACTTCCCCGAGCTTCCCGCAAACAACTCATTAACGATCACAACACGTTTAGTATCATAATTACACCCGAGTATCGGTAACCTATTTGTTACTTACTTAGATACTCATGAAATCAATTTTCCAAAAAGTTTTACGTTCAAAGCGAAATTTGACTTATACTGGATATATTACTAAGAACTCGTAAAGTTACAATAATGTAGTAGATTCTTACGTAAACTTTAAAGAAATAAGTGTATACGTCAAAGGATTTCGCATAATTCCCGATAACGAGCGTTCGAGTCGCTCTCTTACTTCAAAGCCGCGTTTCAGTTACAGTTTATTATTAATAAAATTTGGGTTTGCGAGCGGCCTGCGAGCGGAGTGGAGCGGGGCGAGCGGAGCTGGTTGTAACGAGCGTGGTCCGCCTCGTTATCGGCAGCGCCGGCCGGTCAGCGCCGCGGAAAATTCGCCCGAAACTGACGCGCGTGAAAATTTAATGAACGGCCGGACGCTAGTTAACTAAAAGGTAAAGTGCACCCTCTTGACGTGTTCGGTAAATATTAATAGTGAGTGTGCTAGCGTGCGCCATTAAAAATGCACGAGTCCGCGGACACGCTGCCCCGCCGGCGGCCGCCGTGTTCATTAGCCTCTTTACATGCGGTCCCCGGCCCTCCTCCAAATTAACTCCGGCTCGGGGCGACGCCGCGCGTCTCAGCGTCACTCCTCCGACATTATAACAACAAATTAAGAATTTTCCGCCTTTCTGCTTTGCCGTTCAATTTATCCAATAAAACGCGACATTCAATATCGAACTTCTTCGATACGGTGCTCTGCGTGGCCTGCGAACACTTCCTGAGAACAAGTTTCACTATTGAAGCCATTTTAAAACTCTTACGGATGCTATTAAGGATAATAGAAACTGTCTAGCTGGAACGATGAGTCAAGGAATTATGTCTGGCTCTGGAATGATCTAAGTTTGACTTTTATGTCGTTTCCCGTTGCGAGAGCGCGGCTGCTCCCGGTCCGTGCGGGCGCCGGTCGCAGTGCGGGCTGGGGCGGCGCGGGCGGCGGCAGCGGGCGCGAGTTAGCACGCGGTGTCTGTTACCCAGTAATGAGGATCGTTAATTATGTATCGCTAGGTGCGTAAGCTTTTCAATTTGGGAACGGTTCAGTGTCGCGGGCTCTCGCGAACGAGGTCAAGGGTTCGCGACTCTCTCAACCCTGAGGGGCTGCCAAATTAATGAGGCACTCCTTTGTAATAAAGAAATAACAAGAACTGCGCACGCGAACCCGGCCTCACCGACTTCGATGTCATTAAAGGCGTCGCGAAGTCTTGAAAGGAGTCGTTACCGCGCCTCGCCTAAACAACTGAGTTTTCATCAACATTCCGAAATATACACATAAATTGCTTAGCACTCACGCTGAGGAGAGGAACATTGAGAATGATGTTCAAAAATCATGGAAGGACATCTAATGGGAGAGAGGAGACGGGCAGGTGTAAATGATGAGAACACAACAGAATATGTAGGTACGGTAATAGAATCTGTATTAGCAGTAGCTGCAATTGTTTCTCACAAGTAAGTCAGTGTGTATACGGTTGTGACGGTTCATATTAGTGGAACAGACAGGGTAGATTAGAGCGGGGGTGCGGCGGTCCCGGCGGCCTGCGGGCACGGGTTTCTAAGTCCCGGCTAATTGGATGAGCCGGCAGGCCAGCCCAATTAGCAGCATCGTTGTGATTCATTTTAATCGGGCGCCCTTATCAGTGCACAACTCAACGGTGAAAACTTACCTTTAAAATATATTTTATTTTTAGCTAAAATTAATTGCTATATGTACGAAAGAAGATTATTTTGCACTTCTACCGCACATATAGAGGTAATTAAATATATTGCAGGAAAAGAATGTTGTTTTATAATTGGAGAATTTAATCTCAGATGTTCGTTGAGATAGAGAAATCTTTTATGAAATGAGTAAGAAATGTGGGAAATAAAGTTTACAATTAATTTATTAGTGGGACGTACATTCTCGTAACAAATGAAATATCTCGTACTGACAATACAATTCTATTATACACGTAGCATCACGCTTGTTTATTCTTGGAAGGGTAGACAGAGGCAATTTTTGTCCTATGTGATTATTCTTATATTATATTTCTGTTTACCCCTTCCTCCAATAAAGTTACCTGATTGCTATTTATCATTTTTTTTTTCATTAAGAAGGAAGTGAGACGTAGCGTGCAATAACTCAATCTTTAATTAATTTCTTCAATTAAACATATAGGTTATAATTTATAATAATTAATTCTCTCGTAATCGTTCTACAAGAGCTTGATTATTAAATGCAAATACGTAATTTATATTATTAACTGTTCTTATTTCTTGTTTTAATTAGTTTACTATCATTACTGTATTAATGACATTTCCGCCAAAGTTTTCTTTATCGTCTATATTCTACATCTATGCATCTGTGAAGTTTCATTACACTCGGTTCAGCAGTTTTTGAGAACGCAACATCATTTTAAACACCATAAGAGAATGCTATCAGAATTTAAATAAGTCACAAAATGTAGGCATAATTTTAAACATGAAGTTTAAATAAAACAAAATAATAGTTTTTAAATTAACGTGTAACTTGTATAGTGTGTGTAAATTATTGTATGAAGGCTAGTGGTGTGAGTAAACACCCCGGGAACTGGATCCCGGATCCCGGATCCCGTGACGTAGGGTCCCCTGATAAGAATTAATCAAGCCAGACCCGTCCTGCCAGTCAATGAAAGCGTTTAAGGGGAAAATAAAAATAGACAAATTGTCTGTTTGGTTGTTCTATTTGATTACGTTTTAGTTAACTGTGAAACATATTAGATATTACGCCTTTAATTGTACAAAGGGGTAGGCAAAGTGTAAGCCTTTTGTTTCACGTCAGTTTTTTTTATAAGACAAGTGTATATTGGGTCAATAATGAGTATGGGGCGTGATGATACTTAAATTGTAATTTTTTATGGGATAATTCTACATTTAAGATGATTTTATCGATGGATTTGACATGTAAACAAATAAACCTAATTCTTTATTTATTAAAAATATAGTACCCAATATATAAAATCACCAACACACGTGTCAAAAAAAAATATCAACCGAAAAAATCTCAGTTTTTCATCAAGCGAAATGCATTCGATCGCGGCATATCAAGCAGAGGCCGTCCATTAACGGCACAAGTTTACAAAACAGAAAACAGTGCCGGTGCCGGTGCGAGGGAGACAACAAGAGATACCACTTCCGCAATGAGATGGCGCACTTCCTGTGATTGAGGGCGCCGAACGCCAGCGCCGACCGGATCGCCGGCGCCCTACACTTGGCACTTGGGAACTTTCCCTAATGTGAAATTAGCTTGACGAGAAAATTGAGAAAGAAAGAAAGAAAAACAGTTTATTTGCACCATTTAAAACAATAAACATAAAGATTGATATGACAATAAAAAAAAACATAGCACTCAAGGTGCAAAAAGGCCAGCACTTATTGCGTGAAAATTGCGTGCTGGAGTCTAGTGCTCAAGTTCTGTACTACCTTACAGGTGTTCAGGGTTACAAAACTAAGTCAAGTTTTCTCAAGATTTTTGATGATTAGAAAGTTTTTAAAACTTTCGCTATGTTTTGTTTTTTATCAGAGTTTTTTTTAAGGAGGGGAAATCATCAAATGACTTCTTTCGCCTTAGGCGAGGCGAGAGGGAGTGTCAGACTCTTACTGACTAAAAATTAACCCGTTCGTTCCTTCTCCTGCTGCGAGCCGGAGCCCCGGTAACCTGTTAGGTAGTCCGTAGATTCCGGTCCGGCTTTATCAGAGATGAAGTTGCGTTGTGTTCAGAAAACGTACTTCATTTGTTTATTTCTCTTTAAAATAAATGCTGTTCCTAAACCGATTCTTCGTAATCACTGTCCATGTGCATTCCCATAACAAGAGTTGATTAATTCGCGTGTAAGCAGTATCAATTATAGTCCTTCCGAGTACGGGATTTAACTGCGTAAATTTAGTCGTACCGTGCACATTTGGCAAATGCGATGGGTACATATTGTGTAGTAAACGAAGGCACGCATAGCAGTACTGGCTGTGAACACTGGCTCGCCGTGTAATTTCCAGTGCATCCCGTTCTCATCTCTCTCGCTCAGCTAAGTAATGACTTAGATCCATTCCCGGATAAATAGCAAATTGAATGTGTGCCCCTCGTAGTGTGGCGCACTACACCACCCCGTCTGCGAGCCAGCAGCGCCGCTGTGTGCGTGCCGGCCCTGTGTGTGTGTCCACTGATAATGCAAGCTGTATATTCTGGTGATTAGTGGCGCACGCCTATTAATTCTACCAGACTCAGGTAGTTTTTAGAGATACTTGAGAGCCAGCGAAGTGAAAATTTATTTATCCCGAGAACAGAGAGGATATTTAAAAAACAGTAAACCAGGGTATGCCACTAATTTCGGGTGCAACAAGCGTAGTTAAAACTATGTTTTAAAAACTAATTTCGCCCCGAGTAGGTAGAGCAGCGCTGTCGATAACCCGCTACTATTTACAATGTTTTCGTCGGTCGTATTTTTTGGCTTGTTTTACGGTCGGCGAATATGAAAAGTTTTGAGGAGCTCTCGCTGAGAGGCGTAAAGGCGGTTTACGACGCGTCTTCGAGTTGAATGCGCCACATGTTAGCGTGTTCCGCTGAATTTCCTCGCGGTATAACCATATTACACGTGCTCCATGACCTGACCATGAAAATTTTAAACGTCTCACTTCAAACTAAAAGGCTCGTTCTCGCGTCGTAAGTTGGTGAACGGGCGCATAATGTACAACCCGTGTTTATTGTGCCGAATGCTTGGGGGTTAGGATAAAACCGACGTCTTTTTAACCATTGCACAATGCAGCCCCGACTGGGCCAGCTGCAAAAACTCCCGCCGGGACAACAAAGAGATGTCCTTATAAATTCTCGATTAAATTTTGGATACGAGCTCCAATGAACACAAATTCCTAGAGTCGGTCCAATAAAGGACGCCGTGCAGCCGCGTTAGGAGGCCATAAACGAACGTATTATCCATGTAAGGCGGAATAGCCGTTGCACAATTAATTGTTTCATTTTGGGAAACAATTCCCGCTCCTCATTCAATTAAGAGCGGCGACTAAGGGGAGTGGGGCGGCGGGGGTTTGGGCTACCCCGCCCGCTCATGAGACGGACGTATTAATAGCGCCTGCAATATTGATATACTCGTATCGTATCCCACGTACCGCGCTCGAATACGATATTGTTTGTTAGCGAATTCGATTTGTGTCGATCATAAATCTTGCGCCTTATGTTGAATTCGGAGTTGATTGAATTCGCACCGAGAACGCAAGGAACGAACGAGTGTCGCGCGTCGCGAGTGTAAAGTAACGTTTTCGTTTTAATTAGTGTTTCTGGATGAATAATAGATTAACGAAGCGAGTGATGACGAGTGACGGCTCTATGCCTCGTGCTCGGCGCTCAGGTGATACCGAAGCGGGACTCAATTAGCAAAAACACACAGAATTAAGAGAGACAAACATGTCGGCCGGGACACATGACGAGGCGCCCTCCTCAATCCGAATTTTATATTGCGCCATTCATTATTCATTGTGTTTGTCAAGAAAATTACTGTGGACCTTTTAATATAACTTCCCGAGTCGCACAAACGGAGCTACAAATTGGAGTTGTGAACAAGTTCGCTGGAAGTCGCGACTTAACCTTGGCGATTAGTACTCGCGTGTCGAGCCGTCAAACAAATTTAATTAGGTGCTAAATTCGCGAGGATCATTCCGCGTATTTAGTCAGCGGCCGAGATGAAATAAGTTTGTCGTTTTGCTAGTAGTTGTGAGTTGGTATAAGTGTAATGTAAAGAGAGTAGTTAATTTAAAAGATAGCTACGTCTCAGGGCAAGCTTTCAAATCAGTGGCGTTGGCTGAAGATTTGAGAGCAATCTGTTAGATTGGTTCATTACGGCCTCCATTAGTGGAGTAATGAGTCGCGATGCATGCCGAAGTAGGAATGGGACAGACGGGCGGTTGGCAAAGAAACGCTTGGAAATGCTTTATTAGCGAGAAGTAATATACAGTCGTATATTCAAATGTATTATTTTAAACTTGATACGTTCGAATTAAAGTGTTTTTTCTCTTGAAGATAACTTCAGTTTAATAAGTTCTATTTGTTCGAAGCCATTCTCATGTTTATACATAAAACTAATACTTAGGTATAAAAATAAACATTATGTAAATGCGAGTTTAATAACAACACGGAAAATCGTGATAGGTTGTAATACTTATTTTACAATTTACGGATACTCTTTGAACTTAAGAAGCTAAATTGGCTTTACTTAAGAAACTCGTGGTTGACTTATTTATAGGTATGTTGTAAGTGTGTTCAATAGATATAGTACCTATGTTATAGACAAATTCCTCAATATATTAATGTAAGTAAACTATTGCTTTGAGATCTCAAAGTCAGTATTAATAGATCCCATTCAATAATAAACTTAAAGAAAACCCAAATAAAGCACAAAATTGTGTCACCACACTTCTGAAACAAACGCAGCGTTCAAACCGCAGCGTTCGGACCGCCCGTTTACTAGCGCTCGTAACGTTTAAGCGAAAATTAGCTGCAGCTTGGTGTGGAGGATTTCGAGTATGAATGCAGGTCGGGTGGTGTCCATTAGCCTAATTGGAGACGCGGCAGCACCGCAGCGCCACCTAGGACACGGCCCTTTGTTATAGCAGACACTAAATTTGACTGGAATCTGCTAATAGACCGCTGGTGTAACGTGCGGTTTATGATTTTATGGCTCTTTTGATTTTGGAACGCGGGAATTAAATCGATGCTTTTTTAGAGCGATTGGTTTAATTTTTTTTTATCGTGTTGTCTGATTTTTTGTATTGGCCTTTTTCTGTTGTGAAAATTTTACGTAGGTACTTTTTTGAACCAGAAATCATATTCATAATTGAATCAACGTCTTGAAGACAAAAAAATAACTTGTTAATTAAAAATATATATTCGGTAGATATTAATGAATACCAAAACCTCGTTAGCAAAAAATCCAAAGTCACTAACATTTCGAAACTTAATACATGACTAATGAGAAACCCTAAGTTGCGCTTATACTCATAGCATTACGACAAAAGGTGAGGGGTGGGCGGCAGCTCCTTCTAATTAAATGGTAAACTTTCATGAGCTCCCCCCTCCAGCGCCGCTAATTAATGCGCCCTCGGAAACCCGCTCGGACGTCTCGCCTTTGAATCTGAGACACTACATCACACGTGGAGACAACTCCTTCTCAAACCGCCTTGTATCAAATATCCGATACAGTTCTTAGCACTCTTCCCATAATCAAATAACATTTTTTAAAACCAAAATGGTCCGAACTTTCCTCCAATCTCAAGTATCAATGCGAACACGGCAATCCTTTTAGTAAGCGTTAAAAACTACGGCAGAGGAAGTCAATCCGCGGGCAGGTGCCGGCCGTGCCCGCGGCCGCCTGCCGCCTGCCGCTCGCTAAACGTATTGTCGTGTACCGCTTCTGATGTGGTCGAAACTAAACCCCAACTACTTAATTGAAAACCGTAATAGAGAATCCAAATACACGGTATCCCTTTTGATCGCTATATTGGAGGTGCGATGCCAAATTAATTGATCGTCTCGTTAATGTGTCGCGTAATGGAATACGACTGTAGTGGATATCCGCTATTAAAATTATCCAACCCGCAGCCCCGAGTTTGAATGTATGAAATTTTCTCTGTAAATAATTCTGAATTAATTCAAATCACTGTTAGTAATAAACGTCTGCGCTAGCGCCGCAGCATCTTCTGGGAGCTCGAAGAATACGGTAAAATGTTCCAAGTTTCTTCAAGCAATCAAGGCTTAATACCGTAGTGAAGTTTCAAGTTGGGAAATTATAGGGCGCGGGGTGAGACGCGGGCGGGGCGGACGTCCGCCGCGTGTCATCTCGTAACATCAAAAATGCATTTAAATTCTGCGCAATAAAAAACAGCGGCGGGAAGTTTCACAGCGGCCCGGGGATTGAAGACGCCTGCCTCCAACCCGTGCGCTTTATAGCACTACACAATTCTGTCCACCCGCACTTTACACGATCCCCGATCTACTTACTAATAAAACTGTTTCATAATATAAATGTGCTACGAACGAGACTGAGCAGGAACACAAGCGCTCGCCGCGTCAGGATTGTTAGTACAAGCAATTGCCTCATTGTATCGAAGAGTTCTCCCTACAAGAGCCTCAATAGCTCTCCGGAGCCCTCATTTCTTGTAGTTTAACTTTAGCAGTACAGTCACAGTGCTGCGTTCAACTTGTGGAAACTTTTCTGCAAACTATTTATCAAAGCTGTTATTCCTTTAACACATTGCTAGTTTGGACTGTGATTTGGTTTGACAATATTCATCAAATATCCTCGTTTTGTCATGGGTCGTTCATATAAAATGCCATTAAAAATTCCGTAAATTAAAAGTAAATAAATCCATGCACCTGTATTTATTGAATCTGCAGCGAGAGAAATATCAGGTGATAACTGTGGGACTCGCTCAAAAAAACTGAAGGAAAAATATTTTCCGTGTCCGGGCCGTTGTCGGGCCGGGCCGGGCTCCCCTCGGTCGACTTGATGCGATAATTAGCCCGCCCACTGTCGGATAATTGCGGGATCCGATATTGTGCCGGACATTTCAAGAATTGTTTACAGACAACGATTTTAAGCGCTCCACTTTATTTCGAATTCGGTTCGGTGTTGATATTTTGAAGTTTTAAGTTATGAGCACGTCTGCAAGTGATTTTTAAGGCTTGAATATGTGTTTGCCAATGATAAAATGAGTAATCTTTGGTAACAAAATAAAAACAACACCACATAAAGTTAATCCGAGGACAACAAATTACTTAAATCAAACCACGTAATAATATCAAAACACAGCCCTTCATTGAAACATTCAGTAATTACAAGCACATTCCATTAACAGTTATAAATTGAATATTACAAAGGAACCGTCACAATAACGCACCCGCGCCGTAACAATAACACAAACTAATTACATTGTGACGGGTATTCTTTCATTAGCGAAATGAAACGTGTCCGCCGCTCTGACCGAACCACCCTATCAATTACAAAGCGATGCAATTACATTCGGTACCTAATAAGCCACTTTATGGTACACGTGAAATACGACAATTTAACAGGAAATTAAAGTTGGTGCCGCAAACCACGGACGTCATTTCGCAATAGTTTGTCCAATTTATCAGTGTTGAGAGTCGTTAGGAAATAATCGTAATCGAAGCGAGCTCCGCGCTGAACAATATGGACCGATGTCGGCCTCTCTAATTGGCCCTTACCTGGAGCGCACTCGAGAATGATAAAGCCCCCATTAGCCGCCCTATTATTTACCTACTCGTCATTAGCGTAGACTTCATTAGGATAACGAGATAACGGAGCCGGGACTCGAGTACTCAGCCCGTGCAGTATTTTTGGTGTTTTTGAGTGAAATTCGCGGAATTATGGGGAGCTAATAGATTCTGAGAAGACGGTTTACTTCGAACTTGATCTGAGTGGTAATGGAATGTTCTAGATTTAGTTGCTAATAGTTGTTCGGATCCTGCGTGTATTTTAATTCTAAACGGATTTAAGTTGACTGACCTCTGTACTGGTGTTCTGGTACTTAGTATTTTATGTTCACAGCTAATTATAATCATTATTTTTATTTTTCAAATTGACGCTACTTATTGACTTTGTTGCATATTGACATTTAAAGCAACATTATTGGTATATGCACATTGATATTTATGCCGTTTAATTTTTAAATTAGTTTAAACAGCTTTTATTTAAAACCATTTTTAAATTAAATATCAAGACTATGAAGTTTTTTGCTTTTGAGGTATTCGCCCACATATATAACATGGGGATATATTTTTAGACCTTCAGTCAGTTCATATTTAAACAAGTTTAATAATACCTTTAATAAGTAAAAAGTTGTTTTTACTTGTGAGGTTAATTATCTTAATTTGAATACTCGATTGATTTTCAATATAACTACTAATAACAGAAGATAAAGTCTAATTTGCTTCGATCTAGCTACTCGTGTGGAAGTGTAGGATAACAAGCCGCGTTGGGAAGGACGAACTAATTATTTCGTAGTATTCTATTTCCCGCACTCTGCATTACAAACCCAATAACAATATAAACAATACGCCAATAGGCATTAGGGAACCGATACCGACATTATGGCGCATGTATTATTAAGATCCATATCAAACACGGGAAAAATGGATGCACCAGCAAAATGGATGCCGCACAAAAAACATACCGAATTTATTGTTAATTATAAAAGTCCGGCGCGGAACATTAACGCAGAGATGCGATACCCAGATAGCAGCTCGTCTATTTATTTATTATTTAGATATCGGCCGGTGCGGTCACGACTCCATATTGTTTCGCTATAATGGCATTAATGACCTCGGTTTAAAGTTGAAGTGTTAATTTGATTTAAAATTATGCTCCCGATTACAATCTTCACGTTCAACTTTCGCCCGAAGCTTTAATTACAGCGGTGATCCCCGATGGAGCCGGCGTGATATGCCCCCCTCGCGGTCATAACACAGCTCGATGCTAATAAAAGCTGGACGTTCACCACAGAGGCTAGTAAACCTCGTTGCAATGCAGCTTAATGTACGAGTTGACATTATAAAAGTTAGAATTAATGATTTTAATCTCATTCGCTTATTGCTGTATGTACGGTTTACGGGCAATGTGTTTAGTGACAAATTATGCAAAGTGTTGCCCGTTTAATGCAAGATGCCAGCGCTATAGATGAGCTACCCACACTACCCACCTAGATTGTTATCGAGATATTAAAAAACAATTGCACAACGAAGCCTTTCTGTACCTTTACGGTATATTTTCGTTTTAACTGAGTAAGTTCTAAAGTATTTTATTTTAAAATAAAAGAGTAAGATAAGGATCATAAACCTTTTATCGTGAACGCAGTAGTTAACTTAAATGAGCATTTTATATACAGTCTCTGTTTAACATACAATGGTGGCTAAGGGTTTTTCGAGAAAATTGCTACAGTAAACAACGAAGTAACGGTTGCATTTGATTCAAGTGTTGACGACCGCCAATGAAAGCTGAGACGCGGGTAAAGGGCAGGAACGGTGCGTGTTTCTTACTAATAAGTTACGAATCATTAAGTGTTACTGCTGCGTTAAATAGCTGCAGCTGATAACTGTACGCATCACTAATTGCCGTGTACCGTGAATTATGTACGTTTAAAAAAGTTCACTGTTCGCCTAATCCGTTCAACAAAACATAAAAGCGAAAAACTATTTTCAAACGCGACAGAATTGATGTCGTTAGAAGCGATTATACCAATTACGTTTGATAGGAACTTTAGTGAAAAGAAATGTGCTATATTTTTCCTGGAAAATAAGAATTGACGTATCGGGAGCGGGCCGCGGGGCGAGCGTCCGTGGACTGAGTTACGACCGCCGGTACTCGTAAACGTCACATTAATTAGCATGCCCACTAATGAGGAGTTATGGCGCTCTAATGAGAGGACTTGTACTCGACGTATTTATTAACGTACGCCCAGCGACGGCCGCTCCGCCGCTAATCTGATAGATTTACGAAACCAACACATTTAGTCTTCCGAAGAAAATGTTGTTGTTTTAAAAGAAACGCAATCTTCGGCTCTAACTAAGAAACTGTAAGATAAATCAACCAAGTAAGGCTACGGTGACAACTTAATAACATAATTAAACGCCTGACACAGCTCTAATTGCATGTAAGTGTCTGTGGATTTTTTGCTAAACAACTATGGTATTACTAAGGGTCAATCAAATGAGGCGAATGAAATTTCTACCATAATTAGTGGAGAGCAGCTATTAGGAGATGAAGTTTTTCCATACAACCCGTTCCCGTGATTTAGATAAGTGTGATTCGATGTAATACAAAACCGTGCGAAAGAACAAAGCGCGCGTTACCCCCACAATGGAGGGGTGAAAAAGACGTTAATAATATTCGTCAAAGCACTCTGGTTACATTAAATCAATTTGCCCTTTCCGCGCGGTAAGTAGCGAACGGTGTAATTGATAAGTTGAAACCCTTGTACCGAGAAGGCTACAGTTTGGCACTGCCAACATTCTGCCTGAGTTTCCACGTCACGTGCTGCCATCTTTCTCCTCTTTTATACAAATGAAATCTGTGTTGGTGTATGTTTAGAAATACGAACTAACTGGACTTGAACACTTGATACGACATCTAAAACTTATATTGCTACGGCTGTTTTAAAGGCTTCGGGAACGTTTTGCAATTGAAACTTACTTTGAGAACAATTTTAGGGCTTAACGTTACATTTGGTTTTATTGATGGTATGCAAATCGACTTTCAGTTCGAATTAACTAAAGACATTAAGGACGTGGCGTTGCGTTAGGCTTAATTATTATTACATTCTTAAACAATTATTTTGAGAATTCACCTTAGGTTTGTTATCCTCATTATTTCTCTTGGGTTTCCCAATTAGTTTGGGGTTAGGAATCTAGAACAGATACCAATAACCTATAGGGAACAACTAGTGTCTGCCCTTTACAACCCTTCAATGCTGAATCCAAGTATCACATCTTTATTGATTCGAACTGATTTTTGACTCCTTTTTAACATTGTGTCGTAATAAGGATGACAAATAATGGGCAAAAGAGCAGACAGAAAGCTCTTGAACCAATAACCGCTTCGGACAGCACTCATTTAAATTAAAACATCAGATTGTTTTCAATGGACGATAACTGTAATTTGATGTCAGTTTATTTTCACATCCACGTACGATTGTTGTGGAAAAAATTAACGTTTTAAACGTGGAGTTAATCGAGGGAAATGGTTCATTAATATTGGGATCAGGGGAAGTGGATGCAAACGTTGTGTAATCCCTCAACCGTGCGGCCATTTTTCATTGCATTTATTTGTAGATGTTATTGTGATTGTGATCTGCTTATAATGTTTTCTCTTGGGAAATTTGTGTAATTTTTTATTTACTTATTTTACACTTTATGTACATTGAAATAAAGGTGGACTTAATGCTAATTTGGCTTTCTCTATGACTGTTAGAGTATGCCAAACTTGAGGGTGATGCAGCAATTTTGTTAGTATGGATTTATTTGACGGATTTAGTATTGGATTGCTACAGTTTTTGTATAAAATTATGTCTGTAAAGAGTCTTTGTCTTGGTTTTATTTGATTATACGTATCCTTTAATAAACAGCCACATTCACACGATTCTCTGTCTCGTCCAAATATAAAAATTTGAATGCCAATAAAAAATATTAATTCTGAGTTTCAGAACCCCTTCACCTCATCACCACAGGAGTCGATATCGATATCTTAAGGGTGGCCGTTATTTTTCCACACAGTCTATTGATTAAAACAAAGCAACAGTCCCATATCTTTTTCGAAATATTTAATTGAATGTAAAATCCCTCTCTTTGATACCGCGAGATTTTAGCTGCAAACGATGCCCCAAGTGGGAGCCCTAATTGTATTGCTCTATCAATATTTAATCTGTAATCATGACGTGTATGTGTGTAACTGTATGTGCATGTGTGTTTGTATGTATGAATGGTAGCATCATAAAGGAGTGCACCGGAACAGATCGCACGACAATATCCTAATTCACTCGCGCGAATGTAATCCATTAGTGTTCCCTCCTCAGGGCACACCGCCCCCCTACCCCGTCACACCCCCGCACCAGTCTGTCATTCATAAACCTCCATATAATTTGTATTGGCACATGTTTCATATGACTAATGGACGAGGGCACATTAAATATAAAAACGACGTACTGCTTATTGCTGTTTACAAAACTGAAACAAATTTTTATTTTGAAATATATGAGACGAACGTGTACAGAGAAATTCTTGGGAAGGATGAATTGGAGTCAGACACAGGTACGTTAGTTATTCTAAAAGGTCTGGCTCTTTATAATGTAATGTAATCCGAATTTGTCTTTCACTCGCTGCTCTTACGCATGTTTAAGGATCATTTACTAATGAAAAAAGCTACGCCTTCAAATGTATGTGTCATTACATTAATGCTCTTACTTTTATGATGTTTCGTACTTATAAATCTTATGAATATGGAATTTAGTTGTGACTGAGTCGATTTTAACTGGCTGGTAAAAGGTTATTAGATTTCGAAACATAAGTTGTGTAGAAGGTTGTTTAATATTTTCTAGTGTTGAAAAACATAACTTTAAACAATGAAAAAAAGGCAACACTTAAAAAAGAATTTACACATATAATTGCTAATTTTAAACCACTAGAGTCATTTAAGGCAGATGTGGCTTGTCCAAAAAAACCTACACATTACCTGCTTAATTTAAAAATTTATAATAACCATAATTATGATCCTCGTTTTAAACACGTTGGCCTCATAATGCGGTGTTTTTTATTATAAGCGTTATAATAAAATTAAAGTTAATAAGTGTAGTGGTCGCCGCAAGAGGTAGGTTTTTTCTTTTAATTATATTATTATATCGAGTCTATTAAATGCAAGGAGACCGCATCGGATACAACTTCTTTCAACTTTCTTATTAATATTTATATTATGATAATTATATTTATTGTGTTTAGCATTGGGTTTTGATTACATTTATTTCTTTATCAGCTTTTTTTTAGGGGGAAATCATCCAATGGCTTTCAAACTCCTACTGACTAAAAACAAGCCCGTTTCTTCTCCTGCTCTTCGAGTCGGAACCCCGGCAACCCGTTTAGGTCTTCCGTGGCTCCGCATTGGGCATCAGCCCTATTGGCTCCATCTGTAGTGGTCTGATAGCTCTTTTAGGGTGGTTGGATGCGGAAGGCAAAGCGATGGTGTATTGTAGCAGGACCACAAAGATTTGATGATAAAGGTTCATAACAGAGGCAGAAATGATGATTGAAAGATGCCTCTAACTCTACTTGCTTAAAGTTTGCTATACGATAAAGGTACCTCTGCCAATGCATTTGTGAAATATTATTTACTTTTTTCCACATATTACTTTTTACATAACATGTGTGTGTAATACTGTTTCGAATTTAGTTCAGCGGATAAAAAAATATCTAGGACATTTAATTTTATTTCGAGTTTAAACGAATTACAAATCTTCTAGGAAATAATTGTTTTGACAATCCGTATCCGACCTCCTTCTCAATTCAAGGAAAATAAAAATACACAGACAGACAGTCTTTATAATTTCCGTAACATGTAGAGATTTGGACAGTGTATATTATAGTATCAAGCGGTTTCTTTGTGTAGATTTGATACGTGACAAGTTGTAAGGAATAGTATAGAAAATGTTTGTAGGAAATGTTACTCATGCTAAAATTTTTAGTTGAACTTTAGAATCGTGAATGCAATGCAGTGTACATATTTACATTGGTATCTAATGTTTCAGAGAAATATCACATTAAAACCAAACAGTAAACAGCTTATAATAAAGAGACTTCAAAAAAGACATACGTATATCTAAATGCCTTTCCCCGAATCTTTCGAATCAGTAAAAAAAAGCGTGTATTTTGTTGAAATTTTCATCCATTAAACGTGTGCTCTTTCCGTAGCTTTAATACACTTAGGTACTGGCTGCGTTTTCACAAAAATTAAAGAAAGTAATCAGTGGAATTACGGTGGCTACTAAAATATGTATTCGTCATAAAAGTATGCGCCGACTTCTGTCGAGGATAAATATTCATTATGACGGATCGTGTAGCGTTTTAGCGGGATTAAACGCTATTAACCGGCGTCGCTATGCTCTTAGCTAAATCAATCGGGTAGAGTATCTGTGTTGTTATGTATTCTGTGTAACAATGTGCTCGCCACTTCTAGAGGGCAATTACTTAAAATCCTTGTGAATTGTTAAAGTTTTTCGCTCTTTGTGGCTCGTTGATGTGTTTTTGTTCGCTTATTATCACTGTATTGGCGGTTTCATTTGCTTTTGTGCCTGTGTTAACATTATTGCAATGTAGAGGAATGAATGAATTGCTCTGGGGTCTTATTTAAACTTGAGATATTGATCGATTTTGTTTTTATACTTTTATGAATGCTTGTTTAGTAGGTATCGTGTGCTAAAGTCTAATGTATGCCGTCAACCCCTTTAATTAACTTAGGTACAATGTTCCGAAAAACATAATACCATACAACCTAGATTAAAATCTCCTTACTAAGAACAATTTTTGAGAAGCTTGTTTGTTATAATGAGCTTATTAATATTCAAAATAAAGTCTGTTATAAAAGTGGAATGTCATGGGGAGGGAATTTTACGCGTGTTTTATTATAATAAACAAAAATATAAAGTGATGTACGTCTAATCTGTGTGAAGACGTGTTGTCGCGTCGGCGACGGCGTCGTCACTCAATATGTATGAGCGGTTGTAAACACCAATGCGGGGGTTCGCTTCATCCGGCTGAGAGCTCTCATTCGCCTCTAATTAATTACTCAACTCAGTTTCAATTAAATTAACTCGAGATCGGGGCATCGACACGCAACGAATCGATGCCAGCCGCGATTCGATTAAGATCGTTAATATCGATTAATTTTACTCGTTAGTTATCAATAAAGTTATTAAAGCGAGCGACGGAACCCCTACGTAAACATTGCAGGTGCATGTTCGTGTTCATGCAAAAAATATTGTTTCGTGATGTTATTAATTGGGAAAATGAATGTGCAGTTAGATAAATGATAGGTAATCGATATTTGTGGTTGACAAACGAATTAAGTCATTAGGAGTGGATGTTTATAAAGTTGAAAATTGTTTGATGAGGTGTCGTGACGTCACGCGATGTACGCAGTCCAAGTTATTTTGCGGATATCGTTATTCTTCGGTACTTGTTCGGTACGTGACTTGTTGAGGCAGCTATAAATGTCATGTCTTTGGGCCTCTGCAGAGACAAAAAAGTAAAACTCCATGTAGTTTTTATTAAAATTATAACCATCACTACATAGTATAAAACAAAGTCGCTTTTTCTGTCTGTCAAATGCGCAACGGATTTTAATGCGGTTTTTTAATAGATAGAGTGATTTAAGAGGAAGAATTATATGTACAATACATACATAATATATTACCATTGCACCACTAGTTATTTGATAATGTACGAATGTTTAGCGGTCAATGTGTAAATTAATAACACCTGTAACTGCATTTAAAGTTATTTCAACGCAAATAACGTTAACATCAAAACTATTAATTAAACTTTAAACTTTAGAAACTCACTGCGTAACTAGTTAGTTATTTACACTGCAAATTAATATGAGATTCTAGGTATTATTAGGTATATTGCAACAGGGATGATTCTCCTTATTTCTTACAGGTAAAATGCTGTGTTTAGTGATTTATTATTCCTGTTTTAATAGAGATTAGTATTTTTAAAGCTGATTTTTTTATACTTAATAGAATCGCGCTTGGTCACCATCTCACCTGGTGGTAAGCGATGATGTGGCCGATGATGGAACGATGGCTTGATTTATTTAATCTACATAATATAATCTACTTTTCACGAGTTATGTTACTTGTCCTAATTAATAGGCAATGGATCGAACCCGGTACACTTTTTACTGACATCGTTAATATTTTTTATAGTTTCTATGAAAATATAGAAACAGTCCTGGTAACTTTTCTTGTTCTTAAAATGTTCTTCAAATTCCTATTACTCGTAGCTTTTGCCAAACTGGTCAGTCACTGACTCAGTGGTTGTAGCTTGTAGCTTGACTGACACCGTCCAGTGCTGCCATCTACTGTCTAACTTCATGTATTGACACTTGTGCTTGACACACTTCGAAGCCACTTCAGGGTTAAATGGCATAAATCTGGTGTTTCTTAGTAGAGTAGAGATTTTTGAAGCTGATTGAAGGAAGTGAAGATGTTTATTTAATACTTTTGGTTCAAAGTAAAGCAAAAGCTGCGTTGTTATTTAATATTGAACTATAAAATCAAAGCATTAAAACACCTTTTTAATAATTATGCTTTGATAATAGTCAAATGTAGCATTCGTTAAGCTTTCAGCAAAGCATCAACGACAGACATTAAAAATCCCGACAAAATAGTTAACTAACTACAGTCAAACGACTACGTAATCGTAACTGTCGCAGTTAAAGCTTAAAACTCATTATAAATGTTACTATGACGCTTTTGATACATCAACTTATTTGTATCTCAAACACGAAGTAACACTAAAACTAAATTGGCCACTCGAAACTAGTTGAACCGAGTTTAAAACTGCGCCCTTAGCGGGGAGGGGCGTTTTAATTACGGCGTTTAAGTAAAAGCGACGCTACGTCTAGTCTAGCTAGCTGCATTACACAGATTCAGCCACCAAAAGCCTTCCACTTAGCTAATGAAACATGTTCGCGTATAGTGTTTTAAGCGTCGTCGCAGCCGAGGGCCGCACCGTGCCGACTGCGCATTGTGAGCCGCCCGCCGCCCGCCACCGGCTTCGGTGGACTCGTCTCCGCAAATCCTCATTTACTTGCATTATTTTAATGGAACTATTGTGGGCGGATGTCCTTTGTCGCGTGCGGATGCGGATCCGGCGCACCGGGCTGTGGGAAATGTGCCGGTGCATAAGTGCATCACCGCTCTGCCCCAAATTGTACCGCCGATCCCAAATTAAATGGCAGAAAGCTCTGTTTCAATTTAGCAGATTTGAATAGTCGCTCAAATTGTGAAGTCACCGCGGTCTCGGTTTATTGTACGCGAAATGCTCAAGTATAAAATAGAGAAAAGAAATAACAAGGTATCCATTTAACTAATTAAGTGGGGCGAGTCGGTTTCGAGGTCACGCAGCGCGTCCGCAGAGAAATCCCACGGACCTCTAATAACTGGCTTCCCTAATAAGCTAAGAGGTTGTCTTACTCGTATAAAAATGCAATCGGCGGAGCGAAGGCCCGGCGACGTCGTTGAAACTTTTCAAATTTTCCACCAGCCCGACGGTATTAATTTTAAATTAGAGCCAGAAACGTAAATTGTCTCCACATGTGAACGACTCGCGTTAATTAAAGTTTTCTTTATACTTGCATGTTTTATTCTAATGTATTAAGCATTCAGCTTTATGTTAGGTCATAAATCAGGTTTTGTGGTCGCTTTATTTGTATTATACAGCAGACTAATGAGTCAGTGAGCTTTTAGCGTGTACTTTAATAAGTAATATAGTTGCTGTCTGTTACTGCAAAGAAACAAAGATTTAATTTCGATAATGGAGTATTAATTTCGTGTCGTATCCCCACTGTAGGCACGCGCTCGGTTAGGCCGGGCACACACGGGCGACTGCCACTTAACATGGTCAGGTCGTGACTGAGTTACGAGCGGTATGGTTCATAATGTCGGTCTCGCGAGTGGCCACGAGCTGTTTCACACGACTGACCGTATGATTTTTCGTGATCACAGAGCGCACAGCTCCGAGGGGCGGGTGGCGAGTGTGCGCTAAGCCTTAGTGTCACGACGTGATTAATTTCTAAACCTCCTGACGCCTTAACTACCTTCGTAATAACTAAACTAGACACGAACCCAAGCCCAATGAATAAATTAAATACTAATTTCTTGACATACTTTGTTTGAAGCGGATTGCCTTGCGAGTAATTACGGTTATATTTTTATTAAGGTTCTGTACCTAAAGCGAAAGTAACATTTCATCAAAAATTTAAGGGAGAGTATTTTCATTAATTTTTGGTTCTTTGTTCGAAGTTTAGACAGTGTAATTTTGTTTATTTTACTATGTACAATCTATAGTCGAGGAGTTGACTAATAAACCAGTTAGAAGTAGTTTTTACTTGAGCATTTGATTTATGAGTGGCGACGTGGAAACATAAATGAGGATTGTTAATACAAGTTTAATGAGTGAGCCAGCAAAAACAGTGTAATTACAAGAGCACATTGTAGCACTCACTTAAAACATTTCCAACGAATGAACCCTTCCTTCAACAAGCCATAAAATTCTCAGTATTTTTTTAAACCACAGATAATTACACACGTAACACAAGTATCGATCTAAATTGTTTATTTTTTACAGCGTCAGTTGAAACGAGTAATTAGTGTGGGAGTGATTAGAGGTGAGAGCAGCTGATCGGCCGCGGCACGCAACACTAGCGGGTTCGATGCCCGACCTGCTCTCACGAAGGGCGCTCGATCAAACTACCTTGAATAAAATCATAATGTAAACAACCCCTTCTACTTACTTTGTAAAGAAAAATTAACGAAGAGTAAATTGGCCGTGATTATTGAAATAACAGGCGCTGGGGCTCTGAGCTTACAGGAGACATTTAATATCGACGAACAAAATATTAAAAACCATGCGAAAATTATGCGTAATTGTTTTACTTGCAGAAGTTGCATGTAAATGTCGATGCAATTATAGTCTCACTGCAACTGGAGAGTACTTAAGTACCAGTACCTCGTGTCCAGTATTTGTTTATAAATATTTTCGGTTCTGTTTCGGAGTCGTGCAGAAGGTACACAGTAGTAGCGTGTCGTGCCGGCTGGTGCAAACGACCCCTTAGCTCGCGTGCCCCGGCCGCTCTAAGGCCGATTGAATTAGATAGACAATAGATATCTGTCATCAATCAAAACGTCCAAGAGTTTAATTGTTGAAAGTGAATTGTTTATGAACGACTACTTATAACTCTCACGATTTACTCGAGTATTGAAAGGTTGAAGATTTCACTCACACCTGTCCACTGCACTACATTAGAGGATCGAGATCAGAGGGACGGACCTCGCCCGCAGCAAGCAGCTCTTTGTGGAAAGATTCCCGGAGCGAGTGCGAGGGCACTTTGATGTCGAGCCCGCCAGGTAATTTGGAAAAACGTTATTTAATTAACTTTCGACAAGTCGGCGTAATCGTGTTACAAAGCCGCCGGGTGAACGGTCAAGTCTTTGAGCCACCGGCTAGCTGTTCCACGCGGACTTGATTTTTACGCCAAACATACCGACCATAAAGGCGCTGTCATTTTCAGGTGTTTTCCAATTAACATCGCGCCTTTGACCACGTCCGCACAAAGTAATAACAACAACAGCCTTTGTTATTACCGTGTAGTTTTATTAAAGGGTGGCGGTGTAATAGAGACGCGCTTTAAATTATATGCAGCCGGATTAATTGAACTTATTGGCGGGCCTGTTTATTTGACGCGGTGCGCCGTACGATGTAATTTCGGAGGTGTTGTAGCGTGTTCGAATTGTTATTTCATTAACAGGGCTGGACAATAGTTTTATGAGTTGCCGAAATAAGTTTGGGAGTGTTTAAACTTTGGAATTGGTTAGCGGTGCATTTTGTGTGAGCGCCGTAAGCAAGTCCGGGGCGAGACGAGTCGGCGCCCGCGGCGGCCGGCGGCCGGACGACGGTCCGCGCCACGGGATAATTAACTGTGCGAACTATCCCCTTGTCCGACAAGTACTGCAATTAGAAATTTGCTTTAAAGCGCTAATAAATATCATTAACATCTGAAACTAACTTGTGTGTCGAGTGTGTAACGCGCTTTATACATGTGTGTGTTAGAGTCATGGAGTTTGGTGTAAGTGGAGAGAGTTAGTTTTATTGATAAGGCGAAAAGTGACTAGTTTATAATTCTAAATGATTGATACTATACATTGTACGTATATGGGTAAAATGTGCTCTTGAAGTGCGTTTCGTGCGAACTCCATCTCATAAACAAAAGCCTGTGCGTTGTTCATTGAACAGCTTAATTGTTTTTCTTCATCACTTCCATTTGCCGAGTTCGCATGTCTAATAATTTCAATTAATTAATATGTCTTTCAACGGAGTTGCGAGTTTGTGCACTTACCTTACTGTTGAATGAAAAACGAAGATTTTTTATAGCTGTGACATATGTATATCGGGGAAGAAATGGTATCTTAAAGAAGTTTGAAGCATCATATCTGGATGACGTTGTGCTATCATCAAAAAAATATGCTAATGAACTTATTGTCAATGGCCTATTTTTGGCTCTACAACACTTATGGTCAAATACTCAAACGTCACTCAATTTTAAGACGTTCTCATGAATAGTTCTGTCACTAAAAATTCTTTATAAAAGACAGAGATAAAACGATATTTAAGTACAACTTTAAATTGAGTAGCCTTTCAGTGTTCGGGCATTAGAGTTTCGTAGCCTCATCTATTAATTTCATCAAACTTAAGCACTTCTCCCACAATTTCCTACCACAATTTTGGTTAAATGGGTAAATGCACCTTACATTTTCATCAAAGCGTGTTCAATACAGACGGTCATACAATATTTTAGTAATTATCACGGCAGTCAGTCGTTAGGTACTCGCATCTAATCCGATCACACGGAGTGGTCGTGTCGTGAGTGCAAATGGTACACACGAATACACATCAAGCTATGCGAAACCAGTATAAACTGATCTCTGAATGTACCAAAACATCGTACAAAGCGAGTCTATGATAAACTGGTTCTGTATAACTTCATGTATACCTGCACCTCTCATCCCTCTGTTTCGCTTATGATTCGTGAATTTTTAACACGTCTGAGAGGACTGCAACGTTGCTTTAAACAATATTGGTATTGGCTTTTAGAAAATATCCTATGTATATTTTTTATTAGGCTTTTTGTCTGTCTGTCTGTCTGTTGTGCTTTCGTTTTTGTTGTGGGATGAAGTGATTTTGATGGGCTGGTTTGCTGTTCTTCTTTTATGAGATTGACGGACTTTTGAACGGTTTTTTTTTAAGGGGGACATAGATATGACGTATAATAGTCCATGAACACCTACCACACTAGCGTGCGTAGCGGAGCCAAAAATGTGTTTCTAGTGTTTTGAGAAACTTTTGACAGGTGAGAGATGGTGCATGGACTTGATAAGTCTTATAGTGGTTCAAATACAGAAAGCAAAAGGAAAGAAAGAGTGTATAATAATAAAATTGGTCTTAATGCAATATGTAACTCCTCTGGTGTTGCGGGTGTCCATGGGCGGCGCTGATCGCTTACCATCAGGTGACCTATCTGCTCGTTTGCCCCTATTCCATAAAAATATTAAATTGAGCACCATCACCAATTAAAACGTACTATAAACTGCTCCGAAAAATAGTGACGTGGTGACGCTCAAAACGGAACAGGTACAGTCAATACCGAATCCAATTAATATCAGTTACTTTTACCACAACGTGTGACGTATACATCACTATACATACATCATACATATGTAACACTTCCTATTACATCGACAGTACACTACCAACTACGAGCTACCCACTTTACGACCTATGTTACTTTTATCTCTCCGCCTCAGTTACTGCAATAGACAATAGCAAATTACCTAGTTACACGACAAACGACTGCTTAATTAAACCGTTACCGACTAAAACCGCTTTTTATCAAGAATAACCGTTTTTAAAAACGTTAATTACGTTTTTGTTCGTTCGTTTGTTTGCTTGCTTTGTGTTGAGATGTTTATGTGTTTTGTGTAGTATTGTGTGATTGATTTCGGTAATGTTTTTGAATAAACATCGTGTGGATTTTGATGTCTACGTTTTCATACAAGTATTGTTCAGTTTCTTATTCCAATTCCTTTTTGTATTTTCAGGAAAATTTGTGCACCGGGTTAAGCAACCAGATACTCTTATCTCTATCTATCTATTATGGTCCTTTGCAATTGTTTTTGGAAGAATATCGTTATTAAAGAATAGTTTAAGTAATCATTAAATGTCTTTGAGTACGGCAGTTAGTGCTTTCTTAAAGGCTCCAAGGAATTTGTATGTCATATTTCAGTTTTCTTATACTTTCTTATTTCAGCTTTTCTACCACTAGTTTTGATTGCGGTTTGTCTATCGGTCAGTCACTACTCACTATACATATAATATAACGGAAGAGCTACATTATTATACTGTTGATATTTATTTACGAAAGATGACATTTATTTGAGCAAAATATATAATAGGTACCTATTTTATTAAATCATGTCATATTTCATATCAATTGTCATGTAATAGTTATTTTAATTTTACCTGTTTATGACATACATAATTATAAATAAAACTTATATACTTATATATGAAATTGTACCATGAAGGGAAACAGAACCATATCACATCACTAAAACATTACATGTACCTATACAATTACGTCATTCCCTAATTATATCACCGAATTAACGGGAGAATTACTAGGAATGGCAATACCAAATCCTGAACTCTCCATTCAATTTTGAATCCGTGGCGGTGTCAATCAACATGGCCCCCGGCAGACAATAATTAACGCAATTAATTAAGCTTAGGAAATACCTTAATTAATGATCACGCGAGTCACGACGAGTAAGTGTTCACTAGTAAAGGTCAAGCGTGAACCCGCCCACGAGTTAAACCTTCAAGGGTTTATTAAAGAATGTACCTCAATCGATTCTATTAATCGATTAATTTAATCATTACTAGGTATTGATTCGGAAACTTTTTATTCTATTAAGTTAATCGATTTTATCGGAGTTTTATTGGAGCTGTACTTATTTGGTCGTAATTGATTCGGAACAGTAATGTTGTTTGGAATAAACGCTCAATGAAGCTATGGAATGTTTTTATTTGACTTATGTTTTTTTATTCATCCTTGGTAAAAATGGATGTAGTAATTATTGGTGGAGTTATTTCCTACGTATGAGTTATTAATTATATAGAGTATCGGTGACCTACCTCCTCATAGTCTTTATGCGAGTGTTGTGGCGCTTGCGCGCGCGCAGGTGGTGCTCATTCGCGCGAGCGGCGCGGGCGCCCGACTTTGTTCTTGCGCGTGGGCGCGCCGGGCACCCCCGTCGCGTTCGCGCCCTTCATCAGCTTCTGCCAATCCTGCTCGCACACTGGTGTGCCCGAGAGCATGTAATACCTGGACAAAGAGAGTTACTTATAGTTGAGGCAGCAAGAGAATTTTAAATGCGTAAACCTCAGTAACTGAGATAAAATCGTTTCGTTTGTTGACTTACATATTGTTATACATTTATAATGTGCACAAAACACATTGTTTTATTTAAGAATCGCTTATGTGAAACAACATGTATTCTCACCTCTATTAATGGGACAAATATTCTGTAAATGTGACAAATGTTTATTTATACCTGGTTGACTGAGACACTGGGTTAGTGGAATACCTCTATAAGTGATATCAATTTGCATGTCTCTTGAAGTCTCACTTAACAAGGTTTTACTGTACATATAATTATCATCAATCAGTACATGATAGTTCCGTTCTGGTGTATAGACCTCCTCTACCAATACATATACACGACAATGTCAGTGTACTGTTCGACACTAGGCTCTTTTTAGAGTGGAATTGGTGGAATGAAATAACTGGTAAAATTGACAGTAATGACTAATGACACATTTGGTTTGATGATAGTTTCTAAAATTTTTAATATGATATTGTTACCGATACTTACCTATCGCCTTGCATAAGGTGAGATCCACATTTGGAGCAGGCGAAGCACTTTATGTGGAACACGTGGAGCGGCTGCTGTGGACCATTCGTCCTCATCACGAACTCGCTGGCAGGGATCGCTTGCCCACACCCTGCGCACGCGCCCCCTGAGCCGAACATTCTGGAACAAGACAATCTTATTTCAATATGTTTTAGAAGCTCCAATACCCCGGGCCCAGGGCTACAGAAGGCAACCTCTACATCCACCTTCTTTCAAGAAACCAGCCTCAAAAACTGGAGAACGAAAGCAACAGATTAAGTAATTTCAACTTCCATCTAACTAAAGAGTCAATAAAACCGAAATTACTTAACTTTTATAACTATAATTAAAACAATCTTAATCAAACAAAAAAGCAATTTAAAACCTACTTTTCTAGTTGCTAATTAAAAACTCGAACTAATTACTAGTATTGAAATATTCTCTAATGAAGTTGGGAGTATTTTAAACGGCCTGCTTCTACAGAATGTTTAAATTGAAGATTAAAATGATCGACATCCCGAGGTAAGTACTTGGAGCTAACAATTTTAACAAGCTAGCTTCAATACGTTAAAATGCCACGATTATTGCTCGTTAAGCTTTGATAAATGGATAATAAAGTAACGACGTTGACTATAAATCACTCAAATGTACATGCTTATTTGTACTGCTGTTTGAACACTAAATTATTGAGTATATTTATAAAATTATTGCTAGTTTCATGCCAGAAGTTGAGTTCAAAATTTAGTAGTACAGGCTGAAGTGAACTAATCCTATCCTATCTTCCATATCGATGTGCTATCATATTAGTTTAAAAGTAAACTAAACTTTTAAAACTGTACCCTTAGTATGAATTTGCTTTACGCTTAAAGTAATCGAAACGAGAGCGCGTTCGGTATTCTGATTGGTTGGTTTATTCGAGCCGGCCAATCAAACAATTTTATTATTTTAAACGTAAAACAAACTCGTACTAAGGATACTGGTCGTCATCTGCATACTCGTTGTTTACGGTTGGCACCCCTATAACCATATTTTACATTTCATGGTACTGTAGAAGTTTATTTATTACTTAATCTTCTGCCTTCTATTCGCCACAAAGCTAAATTATGATTTCATCTTGTTTCAGATATAAGAATATCAGTAGGATCTCTAAAATATTTAGTAGCTCGCATCTTCTTCAAAATAATGCTACAAAGTCAAAGTTTATATTATTAAAAATGTCTGTCTATCGGTCAGTCCTTTAGTGAAGTTATTTGCTCGTTCCAAAGTGTAGATTTCTATGGAGAAGAATAAGTAAGAAACTCCATAAATCCATAGTTGAGTTCTCATTTCCTTAATTCTATTCATAGCTAAGGACCACCTCAGCAATCCTAATAAAACATAATATATCAATCATCATTTCTCTACCATAAAGTCAATTCTAATATATTTTCTATTTCTATTTAAACTTTTCATCGCTATATTATAAAATCAATCATTCGTATCGTAAGTGACCCGGTTGTGGCCACTTTAAGAATTTTGTCGACTTTGAGGCTTTCTTAACTTATAGTTTTTGTTATCACGAACATATTTATTGTAAAAAGTCATTTAACATGTATTAATCTTGCCTAAGAAAACCCTTTTTTTAAAGAACGTCAAATAGAAAAATAACTGTATAAAAAAGAAAAAATAAAGGGAGTTTGTGCCATTTTTGGCCAGATTCGTGCCATTTCTGGCCACGGTCGTGTGCCAGTTCTGGCCATCAAAAAATACAATAAAAGTAATCAAAATTTATTAATTAAATTTGACATTTTAGAAACAATGGTTTTCATTTAGTTTGGAAAATATGAAATATTATTACTTCACTTGAATTTAACTTACAAATAAAGAGATCAACATTTATATGACGTTGGTAAAAGCTGCAAAGTAAACTGAACACAAAGGGAGGTCCCTTTGTGTGAAGGCAATTTATTGCATCTCTGAAAATGAAAAATATGTATTTGTTGATATGTAAAGCCAAGGAAAAATAATAAATAAATTACGATAAATGACTAGAAGTGGGGCGTTTATGTACAAAAGTTTTGGCCAGCCGTGTGGCCAAAGATGGAGAAATTCATAATTTTGTCTCCATTAGTGGCCACCTTCTAATAATCCCACTTCAGAAACATATGGCGACAAAATAACTTTAGTTCCACTTAGACAATATATTCTTCATGTAGTATTAACATAAACATCCAAACAATAAGCAAAGATTAAAAAAATATAAACCAAATCCTCACACGCTCGCCTTAGCCTTTTTGTTAAGATCTTAACAATTTCACCCTCAACTAAAAAGAATGATTTGTTGCATCGAAGTGAAGTTTGACACATCAAAGCTGCCAACGGTATCAGTGTCTCCAATATTCAATATTTTAAATACTGTACATCTCAGAGTAATTTATTTGTCCATGCCTTAGTTATAAATATTTGAAGGCCCAAGTGGCCACAAAGGGGTCGATGGCCACAACCGGGTCACTTGCCCTACCGTAGCGATTTACCGTATAATTAATAAGGCTTATGGCGGCCATATTGAATGGTTTATGGCCAATAAAACGTGTGAATAAGACGATAAGATAATGTTTATAATGCCTTTGACGAGTGTCATCGTTGTTTGTAATTCGCGATAAAATTTAATGGTCATACTTTTGAATCGTATTGTCTTTTTATCGGTTGACAGGGAAATCTCCAAGTTTTATTGGAGTTTCTTTAATTCTTGACTGTTATAACGTGTTTTACTCAGTATGCTTTCTTACTAGAATCAGTCTCTTACATTGGAAGTACTTTTCAAAAAAGTAGGAACAGGTGTCTTAGAATGTTGCGTTAAACCTACTGACTCCTAACTCAACGAGGCAGATGATTTGTGGGTAAACTAGTAAGTAACTTGTAACAGTGATCACGTAGGTGCAAAACCAGAATATAGTGGAGACATTAATGAATTGTAACTGAAACACCAATGAAGCTGAGAGTCTACACGACAGTCGTAACAACCTCGTTGCAGCTAAATAATTATATACTCTATTTCATTCCAGTTGAGACGTTGCTTGCCAACTATAATAAAATAAATCTATTATTATTCAGCTCGTTAACCACCATGATTCCGCATAAAGTTTCTAAAATACCTGCGGTTCTGTACACGACTGACTAGTAAATCTTGACGGAAAACTCGGTTTAAGTTAATGACATGACATCCTCCAAAAATGACGCCGGACTGCGCGAACGCTGGCACTGTGGCAGTTTAATAGCCGCATTTAATACTTAATGAGTCATTATTGCAATCGCTATTAGCGTCGCTGGCGAGCCCGCATTATTTACAGCCGCCCTGAATATTAATAAATCGCAATAACAATCCGACCAAAAGCAATCAAAATTTAATTACCTGCGCTTCTTAGCGTTATTCGTTTTGAAATGATTCAACGTCGAACATTGGCAATGGGTTAAAGATAAATTTGAAAGTCTTAAAAGATAAATTCGCTTCAATCACTCGGAGCAAATAGGATTTCGTTTCATTTACTCCGGTAAGAGCGTTTTCAATTAAGGAGCGCCCGACAAACAGTATCGGCGTATGAAGGTAAAATTAATTAAACCGAGCCAAGACAAACATGTACGAATCTATTTGTGTTGGCCGCTCGCGGGGCGGCTGTGCGGGAAGATGTGTGGATTATACGCGGGAAAAACACGGAAAACATCCCAACACTCGATTTAATTATTAGTGTAGTAGTGTCTTGGAACCGAACCGCACATGAAACATAAATATCAGCCGAAACAAGGTTGACAGGCCAATAAATCTTACACGTTAACTTAAGTGGGTCGAACTATGAATGAATACCTAAATAAATCTACTCTTTTTATAAACTAACCAATTGTGAGCACTTCATTTGGAGGGAAGAGATATATTAATGTTGTGATTTGCTACATCGAGGGGCACAGCCAAAGTCGTACATTATAATTAATTAAGAAAATTAATACGTGTAATATTTCCTTAGGAACCTTTTGAACATTACATATCACATCAATTCTTGGGACGGACTTAATTAAAATGGGGACATTAACACACGCGAAGTTGTTTTATTTATTCGACCGTGTTATTTTAACAAGTTTAGTTTGGGCTTGAACATTGCGAACTGATAAAGGTCCCGCTTAGTTCGATACCTTTCATCGCGATTTGTAATTTTATTTACATTACGTACGTAGTTGAAAGTTGTTTAAGAAATTTCTAATCGGCAACTTTTAGGTTCCCTTTCATACTGATATTAATTAAGGAGTGTGTGTTTAATAAATGCGAAAGTTTCGCGCCGTTCGTTCGCTCGTACCTACGTAGGGGCGCGGGCGGGTGCGGTACCTACTCGAACTTTATTTGCCTACGTTACTTGTAAAATTGAATACGTCACCGTGAATCCTCATTAATTTAAGATGTAGACTGTATCTTGACATGTTATTTTATTCATTAAGGGAGCGTCTTGAGTCTCACGGTTGTGTACGTGTCGACTTCGGATTGTTGTAAGGAACATAATTTAAAACCTCTCGACAAGATCATTAGAGCGAGGGTGTGGAAGGGGCTCGCGAGAGGGCGCTGTTATCGTCTAAATATAACGAGGTCTTACATGAAAAATATACGTAATTATCTCAGGGTTTTTGTATAGAAACAGCTCATTCGTATTGATAACGTAATTAGTAATTATACGAGTCAATAGTTAGTGGCATGTAGGTACCTACCTA